>NC_044035.1:125231354-125905305 GCF_901765095.1 Microcaecilia unicolor | reverse complement strand
AAGTGGTGAAGGTGTATGTCACAGGAAAAACCAGGAACCTAAGCAGGTGCATCCCTGGTCAGCCACTGAATGGGCAACCTGGTGACACAATATCAGTGGTGTAACCTTTGAAGTGAGTCTCCACCCGCCTCGGCGCCTCCTGCTATGCAGGTCATTCGGGCGCATCGGAGGATGTGTCTTGGGCCGGATCATCTCCCTGTGAAGCGCAAGTAGTGTCTCAAAGACGAGACGTATTCTACTCTGCCAGGGATGCCCAAAGGAGATCATTCTGGAGTCCGACAGAGACCGATGCACGCTGGGTATAGTTATGCATCGAATAGGTCTCCACCTGCCTCGGCGCCTCCTGCTTGGCAGGTCATTCGGGCGCATCGGCGGATGTGTCTTGGGCCGGATCATCTCCCTGTGAAGCGCAAGTAGTGTCTCAAAGACGAGACGTATTCTACTCTGCCAGGGATGCCCAAAGGAGATGCCCAGAGCTTTGCACCCTCGGTTATGGAGGTATCCGGGCTTCAGACATCAGTCGGTGCCGAGAGCGTTGCTCCCTCTGTTATGGAGGTATCCTGGCATTGGACGTCGATGCACCGGTACATCGGTACCAGGTATCATCGGTGCCGTGGATACCATCGGTGCCGGGTGTCATGGGTACCGTCGGTACCGAGGAGTATCGATACCAGGAACATGGTGTCATGGGTCCCGTCGGTACCGGGTATCATCGGTACCATGGGTCCCGTCGGCACCGGGTATCATCGGTACCATGGGTGCCGTCGATGCCGAGTGTCATCGGTGCCATGGGTGCCGTCGGTACCGAGTATCATCGGTGCCATGGGTACTGTCGGTACCGAATATCATCGGTGCGTCGGTACCGAGGAGTGTCGATACCAGGAACAATGGTACCATGGTCGGTGTCATGGGTCCCGTCGGTACCGGGTATCATCGGTACCATGGGTCCCGTCGGCACCGGGTATCATCGGTACCATGGGTGCCGTCGATGTCGAGTGTTATCGGTGCCATGGGTGCTGTCGGTACCGGGTATCATGGGCACCATCGGCACCAGGTATCATGGGCACCATCGACTATCGGTACCAGGTATTGTCGCCCATCGGTACCGAGTATCATGAGTGCCATCGGTACCATAGTATCAGGTATCGTCGGTACCGTGGATACATGGGTATCAGGTATCATGGATGCCGTCGGCACATGAGTACCATCGATACCAGATATCATGACCAGGTACCATCAGTGCCATGGGTGCCATTGGTACCAGGTGTCATGAGCACCGTCGGTGCCATGTGTACCTTCGGTACTGTCTGTGCTGTTGGTGCCGGATATCATGGGTACCATCGGTACCACATGTCATGGCTACCATCGGTACCAAGTACCATGGGTACCATTGGTACCGGGGGGCCATCGGTACCATGTGTATCATCGGTACCGTCGGTGCCATGGTCTAGCAGTCTGGTTTCGATTCCCTTGCATTTCCAGACTTTGTCCTTGGCTTCGGGACCATGGGTACCATTGGATGCCATGGGTGCTACCGCCTCCTGCGGCATCTAGCTTTTCACCTGGTCTCCTTCACCGATGCTGCCTCTGGTATGGGTGTTCGCACCCTACTGGGGCAACTTCTCGACCCGTAGTAGCCTCCATATCGGACGCGTTTGGATCTGAGCTGCTCTGTTTGAGTAGTTAGTTCAGTTCAATGATGGTCATCTGACATTACAGTGGAGATTGTGAATCCCAATGCCCAGATGCTAGAGGTCCTGGACTACTATCTTCACCTGAGTCTTCTGCACTCAGAACAGATAGGAGTTCTAAGAACTTACTTCGGCGCCCCCGGGGCCAGAGCATACATCCTTAGCCTCTTTTGGAGAATGGCGTACCAGGCTGGCATGATCGCATCCAAAATCAAGTCTTGTCAGATCTTTACGAGCATTCCCACCGGAGTAGGCTAAACCTTTTCACCAAGTGGTCAGGTAGCACACGGTGTGTCGCAGGTTCCTGTCTAAGGGCATTTTTGACACTTGTAATGTAACACCTAGATTTCTGCTCTAGGTACAGTGATGCGCAGACTCTCGTGACTGTGTGCCTCTCTCCTGGAGGAGAAGACTCAGCAGAAAACTGTAGATATGCTGTGCATACACTTCCTCATCTTGGAAGTTCTTTAGAGAGAAGAGTAGTTTTCCTTGTGCCTTAAGGGGTCGTACCTATACTCCTACTTCTCGACAGCCGGTTCGGGCTATGCCTCAGCACGCTCGTTCTAGTCAGCGGCGTGCACCTAATCAGGCCCCTGCAGCTATTCCCCAGGAACCAGAGGGGTTTTTGACTGGCTCCAATTCAGTATAGCCACTAAAAAAAAAAAAAAAAAAAAAAATGTCCGTACCGGCCAATCTGCCTGTCGGAGGGGAAGTTTAAATTTTCTCCACCAAAGGTGACTTCTTTTATCCTCCAACCGGTGGGTTTTTTCAACTAGTCCGGTTAGGATACATTCTCAATCTGGAATCAAACCCTCCACATTGTTCATTGGAAGCTTAATCCTTTAGCTTCCATCAAAAGTGAGTACTTGCAGAGGAACTCTCTGCTTTTCTCAGCGCCAATGCAGTCGAGCCCTTTCCACCAGGGCAAGAAGGGTTGAGTTTCTATTCCAGGTCTTTCCTTGTGGGTTGCGACCCATCATAGACATAAGGGGCCTAAACAGTTTTGGTTCAGGATGCTTTCCCTGGGCATCCTTCTTCCCATACTTCAGGAAAACGATTGGTTATGCTCTCTGGATTTACAGGATACTTATACTCTCTTTGCATCCAGAGCATGTTTTTTTCCTAGTGCCTGGCTGTTGTTGCAGCGTATCTTCATGGACTGGGAGTGCATGTGTTCCCTTAACACGATGATTGCCCGTCTCAACAGATTACAGCACAGTACATATTGAGACTTCTAGACACATGGCTTCCACAGTTCATGTAACTCCCATGGCACTTTTGCACATGACATCCACTCAGTGCATCCTAGCTTCCCAGTGGTATCAAGTTTAGGGTATCTAGAGGATGTAACCCAACTGTTCGCCAGTCTTCGGAATTCCCCTCAGAGGTGGTTAATTCTCTCTATTTTGATTCTGAGGCACCTTACTCAGTCAGAAGCTGCTGACGAAGGTTGCATCCCTCCTGGCTATCCAACCACATTATTTCAATTCAACAAACAATCGGGTTGTGATGTACTCGATAACAAAGGAGTACTGAATCTTGCCCTCTGAGTCAGGATGCCATGCAGATGTAACGGTGGGCCCGCAACGCGGCATGTTTTCTCCAAGCCACTTATCTAATTGGCGTAAACAGCAGTCTGGCCGACAGGCTGAGCAGGATAATGCTACAGTTGAGCATGCCTATAGTTCGAAAGACCCCTCAGTGGATCTTTTTGCTACTTAGTCCAATCGCAAAGTCCCTCAGTTCTGTTCCAGGCTGCAGGTTCACGGCAGGCTACCATCGGATGCCTTTCTCCTTCTTTGGGAGACAGGTTTTCTGTATGCGTATCCTCCCATACATCTGGTGGAAAAGACTTTGCTGTTTCTCAAGCAAGATTGTGGAGCCATGATTCTGATTGCTCTTTTCTAGCTGCGTCAGATAGGATTCCCTCTTCTTCTGGAGTTGGAATGTTTTCCAGCTCTCATTACGCAGAACGAGGGGGCACTTCTACATCCCAACCTCCAATCTCTGGCTCACACGGTCTGGATGTTGAGAGTGGGGTTTCGTTGAGTTTTCCAGAGTGTCTCCCGACTCTTGCTTGCTTTCAGAAAAGATTTCACAAAGAGGTGTTATTCTTTTTCATGGAAGAGGTTTGCCGTCTAGTGTGACAGCAAGGCCCTAGATCCTGCATCTTGTCTTATACAGACCTTGCTTGAGTTCTTTCTACACCTGTCTGAGTCTGGTCTCAAGACCAACTCTGTCAGTATTCATCTTCGTGCAATAGAGCTTATCATCAACGTGTGAAAGGTCAGCCTTTAGCTGTCCACTTCACGAGAGGTTTATTTCTCCCCCAATATTGAGAGAATTCCTTGTATGTGTCTAGGGGAGATTATTTCTGTTGGGCTTAGCACCCACAATAATTTTGACAGTTGGCTCTTATGCTTCGGTCAGAGTTCCTATCACTCCTTATCCAGTATCTTGGGGTCCCAATGTCGTTTTCATCCAGCTGCTGCAAGCTCAATTCGGGCCACTGGATTCCTGCCATCTGAAGTATTGGACCTGGAAGGTCCTTTTCCTTAGTGGCTGTTCCTTCAACTCGTAAGGTCGGTGAGCTTTGGTCTCTAGTAGCTCAAGCGCCTTACCTTACTTCTCATCTTAACAGAGTAGTTCTCTGCATGCAGACAAAGTTCTTACTGGCGCTGGTATCAGAGTACCAGCTGATCCAGTCAGTTGTCTTGCCAACATTCTTTCTCCCTCTTCTTACAAGCCCTGGCGAAAGCAAGCTGCGCACTTTTTGCGTGGAGCAGATGAGCTCCCTCGGACAGTCCGCCCAGTTGTTTATTTCTTTTAATGCCAGTTGCTGTCGGAAACCGCATCATTTCTTCTTGGCTAGCAGATTGCATCTCCTTCATTTTTGTCCAAGCTGGACTGACTCTAGAGGGCCATGTCACTGCTCACAAAATTAGAGCCATGGCTGAGTCGGTGGCTCATCTAAGATCAGTCACTATTGAAGAGATCTGCAAAGCTGCGGCGTGGTCATCAGTCCACACATTCACATCTCACTACTGCCTTCAGCAGGATAGCCGACTCGTCAGTCGGTTTGGGCAGTCGGGGCTGCAGAACTTCTTTGGGGTTTAGAATCCAACTCCAACCCTCCTAAGCCCATTTTTGTTCTGTTCCAGGCTACACTCATTTAGATGTTTCTTCTTTTCAGGTCAATTTTTATTCTGGCCTCGCCGTTGCGAGACCCAATTGACCACTGTTTGTTGTGTTGTGTAAGCCTGGAAGCTAGGGATACCCCACTTGTGAGAATATCAGCCTGCTTGTCTTTGGAGAAAGAGTAGTTACTTACCTGTAACAGGTGTTCTCCGAAGACAGCAGGCTGCATATTCTCACAAACCCTCCCACCTTCCCCTTTTGGAGTTGTCTCCTCCATCTTTTGGATTTAACTGAGGGGCGTGTCTGCACGGCGAGCGGGAAGAGGTGTGCGCACATGCGCAGTGTGATCGCTCGCGCGACGGAACGCCGTAGAAGAGATTTTTAGATTTTGCTTTAAAATCCTCCGGGGCCGACGTGGCGTCACCCACTTGTGAGAATATGCAGCCTGCTGTCTTCGGAGAACACCTGTTACAGGTAAGTAACTACTCTTTTCTGCTGGAGTTCAGTTCTGTAAATATTGCTGTGTGTTTGGGACGAAAAAGCATGGTCTTAATTTCATTGTCCAAATTAAAAAGGAGACGTGACAGGGCAGTTTTAGCCTTGCTTCAGGCCCCTAATAGAGAGATTCCCGCTCTTCACCCAGAGAACATTCAGTTGTAGTTTTATTATGAAAAAAAAAAAAATATTTTGATTTCTGTTTTGTCTGCGACATCTTCGTCACAATGGCGAGTAGCGAAGAGCAAGGGGGAGGAGAAGGAAAAAAAAACAGGTGTTTAAGCCAAATAAGTTTTCTATTTTCTCCATCGACTCTTCTCTTTATTTGCCTCTACTGAAAACGGCTCCACCCCGGCTTGCTCGCTATCTCTAACACCACCTCTTCGACTGCCCAGTCTGCGGGTACTTACCAAAAGCAGACAAGCACAAGGTGTTGTGTTGAGTAAATATCAAGACGGTTCACTCACTGCTTTTCTTCCAACAGCACTGACTGTTATGGTAGCCGTAGCCAGGCTTCCTTGGTTGCCATGGCAGCTAAGGTAGGGGGAAGGGCTAGGGTTGTGCCTGGAAGAATTTAAAGAGCCACATACGCACATTCATGATTCAACCTAACTACTCGAAGAGTCGGATCACCTGAAACCTGCAGCACCAGTTAAACATTACCTTAGCTGATCATATAGGCCCTCCCAATTTCTGGGCCTCTTATCATTCCTTGACTCCTTGTACTGACTGGGAGAGTAGTCTAATAGTTACAGCAAATCCCATTGCCACTCTCCTTATGATGTTTGGCAAGTCACTAACCCTTCATTGCTTCAGGTAAAAGCTGAGGTTGTAAACTCTCTGGGCACTGTACCTGAATGTTAACTCCTCTTGAGCTCCAAATATAAAGCAAAGGCATAAGCTAAATCCAAATCATCCTGTAAATGCAATTGTTAAACTTAAATTCTTCTTTTGAAATATCTTTATTATCAGTGGAAAGAGGTGAACATAACAGTGGTAAAAAAAAACAGCCAACACTCCAGAATATAGTATAATCCATGGGAAACAAAAAACAGTCCACAATTGAGCCCGGTTCAAGATTGGTCAAGAGGGGTTTTTTTTCTGACGATGAATGAGGGGCGTTAAACTTAAATTCTTATACAAATTGTAGAAGAGTGTGGTAGCCGTGTTAGTCCACTCTTAAGGTTATCAATAGAAATCAAACAAAATAAAACATGGAAAAGAAAATAAGATGATACCTTTTTTAGTGGACATAACTTAATACATTTCTTGATTAGCTTTCGAAGGTTGCCCTTCGTCCGATCGGAAATAAGCAAATGTGCTAGCTGACAGTGTATATAAGTGAAAACATTAAACCATTACTATGACAGTCTGACAGGGTGGGAGGATGGGGGTGGGTAGGAGGTATGCATGGGGACATCAAAGCATATCATTGATATTCTAACAGGATGGATGTGGATAGGTGAGGGGTGGGGTGATCAACAGAGACATACAGCTTTATGGTTTATAATGGGCTAGGAACCCCAGATCCTTGTTAAGTCCTTTCTGTTGGGTGTTAAAATATTCAATCATTCTGACTTCAAAGGTAACAAGAAGACTGGTTCGGATGCCTGCACCAGAGTGACACAATGAAGGGGTCTTTCCCTGTTTTGTTCAAAAGTGCCCACATTGTCTCTTTACCACTGACAGAGGTGCCACCCCCACCCCAAGGATTTGACCCTGCCCCACCCTAGCCCTATCCTGCATAACTTTAACTTTTCCAAGCATCTGAACTATTGACACATTTATGCAGGTATGGAAAGAAATGATTGCACTAGGCCCCATAGCTGCAGTTGCCCCATGGTAGTTGTGTTGCATGAGCCTAAAGATGGTCCTGTGATGAAAGAAGATATTTGAGTCCAGAGTGTGGCTCCACTTTTTCACTAAACCCACTATCTTCCAAAATGGGGGAAGCTGCTTAGGCCATTTGTGGGTCCGGCTGCTAGGAAAGCACAGTGGTGACAGATTGTCATAGATCACAGTGCCTATAAAAAGCCTCACATTTTATTAATGCATGGGACCCCTCTCCAGCATAATGCCAAATCTGTTTATTCATGATTGCCCTTAGGGAAAATATTGCAAAGAGTAGGTCGTTCTCTGATCTGTGAACATATTCAGCCAGAAACAAAATTACATGTGTTTCAATAATATATATCCAGTAATTTTCATATTCCTATCTTTACAAGGCCTTTTAAAATTTACATTCCTTGCTGATCACATTTATCTTTTCTTCTTTTTCCCAAGGTACAATGTAGGTTTGTTACCACTAGATGTCATAAACACAACAGTTTTTCTAAACACTCCTGATAGTTATTTCATGTTGGTTTTGCACTGACTTGAAGATGAAATGTATTTATTTGGATAACAAACCAGCTTCCATGAAATTATGCCAAAGGAAGGTTAAAAGTACAAAGAATGTAAAGTACTATGGGAGTCTTTTACTAAGCTGCACTATCATTTTTAGCTTGAGGTAAAAATCAGCTGGCGGTAAATGCTGAGAGTAGTAAATCACCTGGACTGAATGGTATACTGCTGCAACCTACTCCTCACTGGCCTCCCACTTAATCATCTATCCCCCCTTCAATCCGTTCAGAACTCTGCTGCACGTCTTATATTCCGCCTGAACCGATATACTCATATCACCCCTCTCCTCAGGTCACTTCACTGGCTTCCGATCAAATACCGCATATAGTTCAAGCTTCTCCTTCTTACCTACAAATGCACTCAGTCTGCAGCCCTTCATTACCTCTCTACCCTCATTTCCCCTTACGTTCCCGCCCGAAACCTCCGCTCACAGGACAAATCCCTCCTCTCAGTACCCTTCTCCACCACCGCCAACTCCAGGCTCCGCCCATTCTGCCTCGCCTCACCCTATGCTTGGAATAAACTTCCTGAGCCCTTATGCCAAGCCCCCTCCAAACCCATATTCAGATCCTTGCTTAAAGCCCACCTCTTCAATGTTGCTTTCGGCACCTAACCTTTATACCTTTCAGGAAATCTAGACTGCCCCAATTTGACTGCCCCTACTTGACTGACTGTACATTTGTCCTTTAGATTGTAAGCTCTTTGAGCAGGGACTGTCCTTCTATGTTAAATTGTACAGCGCTGTGTAACCCTAGTAGCACTTTAGAAATGTTAAATAGTAGTAGTAGTAGGGTACTCAAAGAACTCAAGCATGAAATTGCTGATCTGCTGTTAGTAATATGTAACCTGTCATTAAAATTGTCCGTAGTACCTGAAGATTGGAGGGTGGCCAATGTAATGTCGATTTTTAAAAAGGGTTCTATGGGTGATCTGGGAAATTATAGACCGATAATCCTGATGTCAGTGCCGGGCAAAATAGTGGAAACTATTTTAAAGAATACAATTATAGAACACGTAGACAAACATGGTTTAATGGGACAGAGTCACCATGGGTTCAGTCGAGGGAAGTTTTTCCTCACCAATTTGCTTCATTTCTTTGAAGGTGAGAATAAACATGTGGATAAAGGTGAGCCGGTTGATGTAGTGTGTCTAGATTTTCAGAAAGCTTTTGATAAAGCTCCTCATGAGAGACTCCTGAGAAAATTAAAGAGTCATGGGATAGGAGGCAAGGTTCTGATGTGGATTAGGAATTGGTTATTGGACAGAAAACAGAGGATAGGGTTAAATGGTCATTTCTCTCAATGGAGGTGAGTGGAGTGCCACGGGGATTTGTACTGGAAATCGGAACGACTAGTGAGGTGATCAAATTTGCAGATGATGCAAAACTATTCAAGGTTGTTCAAACACGTGGAGACTGTGAAATATAGCAGGAAGACCTTAGGAATTTGGAAGACTGGGCATCCAAATGGCAGATGAAATTTGATGTGGGCAAATGCAAGGTGATGCACATTGGAAAGAATAATCTGAATCACAGTTAACTGATTCTAGGGTCCACCTTGGGGATCAGCGCTCAAGAATAAGATCTTGTAGATAATACACTGAAATCTTCTGCTCAGTGTACAGCGGCGTCCAAAAAAGCAAACAGGATGCTAGGAATTATTAGGAAAGGGATGGTCAATAAGACCAAAAATACTATAATGCCTTTGTATTGCTCCATGGTATGTCCACAGTTCTGGTCGTCGTATCTCAGAAAAGATATAGTGGAATTAGAAAAGGTTCAAAGAAGAGCGACTAAAATGATAAAAGGGATGGAACTCCTCTCGTATGAGGAAAGGCTAAAGAGGTCAGGGCTCTTCAGCTTGGAAAAGAGATGGATGAGGGGAGATATGATTGAGGTCTATAAAATCCTGAGTGGTAGTAAATCGATTTTTTACTCATTCTAAAAGTACAAAGACTAGGGAACACTCGAAGAAGTTACATGGAAATACTTTAAAAACAAATAGAAGGAAATATTTTTTCACTCAATGAATAGTTAAGCTCTGGAACTCTTTACGGAGGAGGTGGTAACAGTGGTTAGCATATTTGGGTTAAAAAAAGGTTTGGACAAATTCCTGGAGGAAAAGTCCATAGTCTGCTACTGAGACAGACATGGGAAGCAACTGCTTGCCCTGGGAGTTGTAGTATGGAGTGTTGCCACGATTTGGGTTTCTGCCAGGTATTTGTGTCTTGGTTTGACTACTGTTTGGAAAACAAGATACTGGGCTAAATGGACCATTGGTCTGACCCAGTATGGCTACTCTTATGTTCTAAGTAATCACTACTCTAACCGATGGAAGGTTATTCCATTGTGATACTTCCTCTGTGTACATCTGTATACTGCACAAGCCAGTATGTTTCTAGCTACATCTGAGATAATAGTGTGCATTATTATTTGAAATGCCTACAATCTGCTCATTCCACACCCTTTTTACTGCATGCATTAAAATTTATGCACAACACGTTGTAGAATACGCCTAGAAAGTTGTGCGTGTAAATTCTAATTAAAGCCAATTAGTGCTCCTAATTGGTTGTTAAATACCAATGATCAGTGCTGATTGGCTTGTTAATCAATTAAGTTGTGTGTGCAATTTGGCCATGTGACCAAATTAGCGCGCACAACATAAGGCACCAATTATAGGATTGGGGAGCTAGTACACGCACTATAAACAGCTACTTACATAAAAGAATTGGCATTGCTAGAGTGAAGAACTCCAAGGATCCCCTTCGAGTCAGTTCACCCAAAAGTGAAAGTTCACGCATGCGCCATAGTGCACCACCATGCTCCTATATATACCTAATTTACTTAATATTATGCTAATTAATTGCACAGAATAATTTTTTTTGCAAAAATCTTTTAGCTAAAAAGAAATGCAAGATATATTACAAAAAGGTTTTCCCACTCCAACTCCCTATTCATTCCCGTGGGAAAGACTGTATTCCATTGATACATCAAACACCGTTCTTTGTTTTCCAAAATGGCTGAAACATCCCCTCCATGGGGTAGAACCACTTGCAACAAAACCTCAAATCATAAATCCCTTAAAGTATGACTTGCCTCCAACCAGTGGTCAACCTGGGGCGTTCCAACTCTATTAACCCTGATGTTCCTGAGGTGACAGGCCAAACACTGCTTTATCTTCACTTTTGTCTGCCCAATGTACCAAAGGGAACAAGGACATTTAATGGCATAAACAACATAATTAGACTCACAATCGGTTAAGGAACATAAATAGAATATTTTCCCTGTATGTGGATTAACTACTATGCATGTGGGCATTGCATTCTGACAATAAATGCAATGGCCACACTATCAATGTCCCCCTCCCTGTCCATTCTAGAATTGTTCCTGCCAATGAGTCAATAATTCTCCCAAATTTGTAGCATGAGTATGGGTAATGCTAGGTCTTTCTATAAACCCTGGTAATTACTGTAAAATCTCCCAGTGTCAGCAATGGAAGATTTTACATTTAGCCTGTCTAGAGTATGACAATATAAATGTAAGCCTCAACCTAGCCTTTCCCATAGGACTAGTATTAGATCCATGTAATAGCCAGCACCTCTGTGCATGAGTGTCTCTCTCCTGTTGGCAGATTTAACCACAGACCGTGGATAACCTCTACAGTGGTGGAAATAAGTATTTGATCCCTTGCTGATTTTGTAAGTTTGCCCACTGACAAAGACATGAGCAGCCCATAATTGAAGGGTAGGTTATTGGTAACAGTGAGAGATAGCACATCACAAATTAAATCCGGAAAATCACATTGTGGAAAGTATATGAATTTATTTGCATTCTGCAGAGGGAAATAAGTATTTAATCCCTCTGGCAAACAAGACCTAATACTTGGTGGCAAAACCCTTGTTGGCAAGCACAGCGGTCAGACGTCTTCTGTAGTTGATGATGAGGTTTGCACACATGTCAGGAGGAATTTTGGTCCACTCCTCTTTGCAGATCATCTCTAAATCATTAAGAGTTCTGGGCTGTCACTTGGCAACTCGCATCTTCAGCTCCCTCCATAAGTTTTCAATGGGATTAAGGTCTGGTGACTGGCTAGGCCACTCCATGACCCTAATGTGCTTCTTCCTGAGCCACTCCTTTGTTGCCTTGGCTGTATGTTTTGGGTCATTGTCGTGCTGGAAGACCCAGCCACGACCCATTTTTAAGGCCCTGGCGGAGGGAAGGAGGTTGTCACTCAGAATTGTACGGTACATGGCCCCATCCATTCTCCCATTGATGCGGTGAAGTAGTCCTGTGCCCTTAGCAGAGAAACACCCCCAAAACATAACATTTCCACCTCCATGCTTGACAGTGGGGACGGTGTTCTTTGGGTCATAGGCAGCATTTCTCTTCCTCCAAACATGGCGAGTTGAGTTCATGCCAAAGAGCTCAATTTTTGTCTCATCTGACCACAGCACCTTCTCCCAATCACTCTCGGCATCATCCAGGTGTTCACTGGCAAACTTCAGACGGGCCGTCACATGTGCCTTCCGGAGCAGGGGGACCTTGCGGGCACTGCAGGATTGCAATCCGTTATGTCGTAATGTGTTACCAATGGTTTTCGTGGTGACAGTGGTCCCAGCTGCCTTGAGATCATTGACAAGTTCCCCCCTTGTAGTTGTAGGCTGATTTCTAACCTTCCTCATGATCAAGGATACCCCACGAGGTGAGATTTTGCGTGGAGCCCCAGATCTTTGTCGATTGACAGTCATTTTGTACTTCTTCCATTTTCTTACTATGGCACCAACAGTTGTCTCCTTCTCGCCCAGCGTCTTACTGATGGTTTTGTAGCCCATTCCAGCCTTGTGCAGGTGTATGATCTTGTCCCTGACATCCTTAGACAGCTCCTTGCTCTTGGCCATTTTGTAGAGGTTAGAGTCTGACTGATTCACTGAGTCTGTGGACAGGTGTCTTTCATACAGGTGACCATTGCCGACAGCTGTCTGTCATGCAGGTAACGAGTTGATTTGGAGCATCTACCTGGTCTGTAGGGGCCAGATCTCTTACTGGTTGGTGGGGGATCAAATACTTATTTCCCTCTGCAGAATGCAAATAAATTCATATACTTTCCACAATGTGATTTTCCGGATTTAATTTGTGATGTGCTATCTCTCACTGTTACCAATAACCTACCCTTCAATTATGGGCTGCTCATGTCTTTGTCAGTGGGCAAACTTACAAAATCAGCAAGGGATCAAATACTTATTTCCACCACTGTATGTACAAAGCAATTTATTATACTGACAGATTGACGAAAATCTTCAGTAGTGCTACATAACCTTTTTATTTTTAAGAATGGACCCACTGGGATACTGTCCCACAGTTTCTTAGGATGGTAGCTACCATAATGTAGTATGGTATTACAATCAGTGGGTTTCCGATAGACCAAAGTCATAAAAAAAAAAAACTTCATTAAAACAAATATGAATATAATCCACACAGTTACCGCAGTTCACCTCTAACCTACCTAACACTTTCCATCTATTCTCCCTTACCTAATCTTTACACAGTAATAATTGTTATCATGAAACGACTATGCCTATCTTCTCTTACCATCATTCAAACTATAAGAATTGTACCTGCTATCACAAAATGACTATGTCATAACCACACTCTGTAAGCCACTTTGAGCCTGCAAATAGGTGGGAAAAGGTGGGATACAAATGCAATAAATAAATAAAATGCCAAGATTTCAACTGTGTCACCCACATTAGTTGTAAATTTTATATTTGAATCACATGAATTTAGATATTCCAAAAAATCTTTTAAGGTTTGTTGATCTCCAGCGCATACAAAAAACACATGCTCTATGAAACGCTTCTATAAGAGAATATTGGAAGCATAGATAGATGAGAAACTAGCTTATTTTCGAAGGAGATCGCCGGCCATCTTCCGACACAAATCGGGAGATGGCCGGCGATCTCCTCAACCCGGCCAAATCGGTATAATGGAAAGCCGATTTTGGCCAGCACCAACTGCTTTCCATCGCGGAGCCAGCCAAACTTCAAGGGGGCATGTCGGTAGGGTAGCGAAGGCAGGATGGGGGCAGGACAGGGGTGTGGTACGAGATGGCTGGCTTCGCCCGATAATGGAAAAAGAAAGCCGGCCTTGGCAAGCATTTCACCGGTTTCACTTGGTCCCTTTTTTCAGGACCAAGCTTCAAAAAGGTGCCCCAACTGACCACCGGAGGGAATCGGGGAGTACCTCCCCTTATTCCCCCAGTGGTCACCAACCCCCTCCCACCCCCCAAAAAACTTTTTTTGACAGCCTCTATGCCAGCCTGAAATGTCATACCCAGCTCCCTGACAGCAGTATGCAGGTCCATGGAGCAGTTTTTTGTGGGTGCAGTGCACTTCAGGCAGGTGGACCCAGGCCCATCCCCCCCCCACCTGTTACACTTGTGGTGGTAAATGGGAGCCCTCCAACCCCCCCAAAAAAACCCCACTATACCCACATGTAGGTGCCCCCCTTCACCCATAAGGGCTATGGTAATGGTGTAGAGTTGTGGGTAGTTGGTTTTGGGGTGGTTTTGGGGGGCTCAGCACCCAAGGTAAGGGAGGTATGCACCTGGGAGCTATTTTTGAAGTCCACTGCAGTGCCCCCTAGGGTGCCCGGTTGGTGTCCTGGCATGTCAGGGGGATCAGTGCACTACAAATGCTGGCTGCTCCCATGACCAAATGCTTTGGATTTGGCTGGGTTTGAGATCGCCGGCATTAGTTTCCATTATCGGCGAAAACCGATGCCGACCATCTCTGACATTTGGCCGGCCCGAACCATATTATCCAAACGAAAGATGGCCAGCCATCTTTTTCGATAATACGGTTCGGGATTGCTCTTTGCGGTGCCGGCCAAATAGATGGTCGGTCATCTATTTGGCCGGCGCCGTTCGATTATGCCCCTCCACATGAACTTTTCCTCCAACCCTGCCATATATAATTGATTAATGAGCCAATTGGTTCCAGTAATTGGGCTCTAACAATCAGTTATCAGTGCTAACTGGCATTAATTGAAACTTATGTGGGCAAATTTATGTGTCTGGATTCAAGTGTAAATTCTATGCATGGCTCCAAAAAGGGGGCACACTCATGGGAGGGTCATGAGTGGATCAGGGTCATTCCTGCAAGTTATGCACATTGTTGTAGAATAAGGGAGATCCGTGCCTTATTTAAGTGTGAGGATTTACACTAGATTTCCATTGGTGTAAATGCTCGTGCCTAAAAGTAGCTGCAGATCCCAGTACTAAGCACTATTCTATAAACAGCGTCTAACCTTGAACGCCATTCAATATTCAATAGCTAAGCGCTATTTTTTAAAAAATGTAATCCATAGCACTTAACTGTAAAGGAGCATTAACGGGGAAGCATAATGCAACTTGTGTGCTCACATTATAGAATACCACTGTGTACGCACAAATCCCTGGATTCTATAAAGGTCGCTCAAATTTGCGTGCCGAAATTTGAATGTGATCCTGAAAAGCATGTGCAACTTAGGTTAACAAGCCATTAACAGTCAATAATTGGATAGTAACAATTATTGACATTAATTGGCACCAATCAAGATTTGTGTGCACATCTGGCTGTGCGCTGTTCTATAATACTGCACGCACAAATCCCATAGCACACAACTCAAAAGGAGGTCTGTCCAAGCGAGGGACATGGGCAGGTCAGAAGCATCTCAAAACGTTGTGCACAGTGCTATAGAATTCCAGGGATGGATACTCAACTTGCGCACCAGGATTTACACCAGGTTTCAGTTGGCATAAGTCCTCATACCTATAGTTTGTTAAGGGGAATTGGTGCTTCAAAGAATTCTATAAAGAACGCTCATCCCAGAGTGCTCTTTATAGAATAGAACTGAGTGCAGCTTTTTCCCAGAGCCGTTTTTGATGCTATTTACTGAGGAGCCCTTTTACTAAACTACGGTAGGGCTGTCGCTTGGGTGATGCGTGCCAAATTGACACTACTGCCCGGTTATCATGCCCTCCTTGTGGTCATTGTGAAGTTGGTGCACGCTGTTTCCTGAGGTAGAAAACAATTTCTATTTTCTACCGCAGGGACGTTCCCAGCGGTAATCGGCAGCACGGCCACATTGGTGCAAGCTGTATGGTTACTGCATATGTAGCACGTGGGCCTTTACTGCTAGGTCATTGGGTGGCGGTAAGGGCTCAGGCAGTAAATAGCTGTGTGTTACTTTTTATTTGGGGGGGGGGGGGGGGAATATCTTTATTGTGTCAATGGTAGGAAGGAACAAATACAAAAGCAATAACAATCCACCGATCATAAGAACAGTGATGGCAACCAGGCCGTAACAATAAAGACATAAAGTGGGCACCTGTACAGCACCCCCATCCTCCATTTATACAGAGAGAATTATTAAACTCCTAAACAGGTAACCCATGTTCCACCCCCCCCCCCCCCCATGACATTTGCATCCTTTATTCTCCCCTCCCTTGGAACCCTATAGCGCATGGCCATTTACTGCCCCCATTAATAAAAGCCTTTTTTCCCAGTCGTGGTAAAAAATGTCCCAGCGTGCGCTAAAAATATGCACCCACACTACCGCAGGCCACTTTTTACTGTAGCTTAGTAAAAGGACCCCTGAATCCAGCCCACAGCACTTGCATGCATGAATGTGATATGTACGCCCATAAGTTCTAGTATTCTATAATTTTAGCACATTCACACAGGGAGGTACATTAGTGGGGCATGTGGTGTCAAACAATTACATGCTTAAGTTATAGAATACTGTCATTTACATGCTAAAGTGCCGCATAAAAGCCTGTTCATTTATGTCTGCTATACTAATGGCATAAGTGGGTGCGCTTAAATGTTGACTTATGTTAATACTCTGTAATGGAATCTGGCTACTATATAATTTGCGTTCAGAGTTCTGCATTTTGGTGCCTTTCTTAGAACTACTTCCACAATGCACATTCCTTTGCAAGGAGTTTGTACTCTTGATGATATTCATTCCAGAACAACAACAAAAACGTTGGAAAAAAAACACAAAAACTTTTGGCTAATATGTACCTAATGTGCTGGGTTTTAGTTGGACAAAAAAGCAGCTGAATTGGTGTGTGCTGTATTCAACATAAAACAGCTAACTTTGTGCAGACAGCTCCATAAGCATACGTGGCTTCCTAAATCCAACCACCCAGATACTGGGCCATTAGATGTAGAAGGTTATTTCAGAAGTCCTATTCGTGGTTTGGATGTACATAAACCAGCTTTAGATGTATATGTTGCGTATCTCAAAAAAGATATAGTAGAATTGGAAAAGGTACAGCGAAGGGCGACGAAAATGATAGTGGGGATGGGACGACTTTCCTATGAAGAGAGGCTGAGAAGGCTAGGGCTTTTCAGCTTGGAGAAGAGACGGCTGAGGGGAGATATGATAGAAGTGTATAAAATAATGAGTGGAATGGATCGGGTGGATGTGAAGCGACTGTTCACGCTATCCAAAAATACTAGGACTAGAGGGCATGAGTTGAAGCTACAGTGTGGTAAATTTAAAACGAATCGGAGAAAATTTTTCTTCACCCAACGTGTAATTAGACTCTGGAATTCATTGCCGGAGAACGTGGTACGGGCGGTTAGCTTGACGGAGTTAAAAAGGGGTTAGATAGATTCCTAAAGGACAAGTCCATAGACCGCTATTAAATGGACTGGAAAAATTCCTCATTTTTAGGTATAACTTGTCTGGAATGTTTTTACGTTTGGGGAGCGTGCCAGGTGCCCTTGACCTGGATTGGCCACTGTCGGTGACAGGATGCTGGGCTAGATGGACCTTTGGTCTTTCCCAGTATGGCACTACTTATGTACTTATGTACTTATGTATTTACAGAAATCCCGATTATAGAAAGACAGGAAAGACAGAAAGACGTGTACAAATTGCAAATATGTGCATATAACAAGGGGGCGTGGTCTGGGTGTATTTTGGGTGGAGCTAGAATATACACGTGGATTTACCATTTCATAAGGGGAATGCACATTTATGTCTGCTGAGATCAACGTCGAGATTAACACCTGCTCCCAGGGACATTCAGGTTATACAAAGGTGCTTGTTTTCTGTAATGCTTTACTGGAGGGGACAGGGGAGATTGCCTCCTTATTCCCCCAGTGTACCCCCCCCCCCCCCCAAGAAGCTATACTGGCAAATGATATCAGACTCTCTGACAGCTTGTGGAAACAGTCGTGTAAGTTTCTAAAATGCAGATGTTGCCATGTTGGCCCTGTTGATGTTTTACACCCCCAGGGTACACTTGTAAAATGGATGCTCCCACTGCACATACTGGCATGTACATGTCAATTCCTGCATGAATTTTAGGAAAGCTTCTGTGTCAGCAGATCCTTTTCTGAAATACTAGCAAAAACTGACACATCTATTTTCTATCTTCTGTCTAAAATGGGTCTTCACATCAGATATTCAGCTGCACATTACATCTTGTCTATTCTGCTGTTGCTGAATATTAACTCCATGATTTGTGTTACTAGGTCATTTTGGGATACATTTAAGTGAAAAATGCTATATGAAATTGCATTGAATTGTACGCTCTTACTTTTTATGTTTTCAATACCACATCCAAATTCACACTTTCTGATCAGATTATATGAAGGGAGACGCAGTATTTATAACTCTGAGGTTTGTTGTTAGGGGTGAGGCACAGAGAGGGAAAGTGATAAATGACAGACACACTTATTCTGATTCCCCCTCCCTTTCTCCCTTTGCTATTTGGAGCATTATTGGGAGTTGAAGAGACTGACCAATCAGTTTCGGTAATTTCCTACACCACCCACCCTGCAGTATTGCTCAAGAATCTACTGGCTGTGTTTAAACACACTCAGGCTAGATCATGTTTGCTTTATTATGACATAGTGTACACCAGCTGGTTTTTTTTTTTTTAAACCCCCACGGGGTGTTCAGTTAATAGAAATAGAAAAGACTCAGTTGAATTATTAAAAGTGCACATCTTCAGAAGCAGCCCCAATGCTCTTGTTTTCAAACTTTTTGCAACTTAAAAGTATTCATCTAGGGGGGCTTTTACAAAGGTACGGTAATATTTTTAGTGCGCGCTAATTAATCATTAGCACACACTAAATGCTAGAGATGCCCATAGGAATATAGCATTTTAGCATTTGTAAAATTTTAACATTTAATACATGCTAAAAATACTGGCGTGCACAAGGACCCCCTAGTTAATAGCAGTTTGACTTCTCTTTAATAAAAACACAGTGCTGGATGGAAAACTTGTTTCCAGGATGGGAAAGGGTATAAGTAAGTTAGAAGTCTTTGAAAAATAGAACTTTAGGAGGAGGCTGGTTCAAAATTTAAAAAAAAAGAACAGTTAAGATTTAAAATATTTGTTGTTATTGACTTAGATGTGGAGATACGATTAGAAGTAGGCTTCACGTCAACAGATGAGACAGCTGAAAAACTTCAGGAGTAAAAAGCTGAAGAGAAGGGAAGGGAATTTTGGATTTAGTTCACACCTTTTTCAGATGTAGTTCAAGGTGGGTTACTAGGGGGCCCTTTTACAAAGGCGCATAAGGGCCTATGCATGTGCAGCGTGCGTCAAATCGGCATTACCGCCCGGCTAAAGTGCACACCTGGTGGTAATTCCAAGTTTGGCGTGTGCTGAAAACCCACAGTTGAAAATAATTTTCTATCGCAGGGGCATTCCCAGCGGTAATCAGCAATTGGCACACACTGGACGGTTACCACACGTTAAGGTCTCAGGCTGTAAATAGACGCACACTGGTTTTAATTTTGCTGCATGTCCACTTCCTGTCCCTAAAGAAAAAAACCTTTTTTCCAGATGCGGTGGAGAAATGGTCCACACACCCACACCACCACAGGCCATTTTTTGGCGTACCTTTATAAAAGGGTCCCTACATATTTTTCTGTCCCTGGAGGGCTCACAGTGTAAGGTGCAATTCTATAAACTGGTTCCTTATTTTAGGTACCACAAAAGGTCGTGCTTAACATCATTCTATAACTGCTTAAGGGTGCATCTAAGCTGTCATAGAAAAGTAGAACAAAGCTGCATCAGTGTGCCAAAATCAGGACTTTTTTTGAGGGGGTACTTGGGGGTACTGAGTACCGGCACCTTTTCCATTTTCTGCTAAAATTGACCCATGGACCCCAAGTTTTAATGAAAGAACCCAAGCTCTGCACACCAATTCTGCCTTGTCATAGGTTCTGTGACTGGTTGCAGGGGGCCTGGCTATTGTGGGGTGGGTCCTTCATTGATCACCCCACCCCTGAAGAGTGGCCTAGCATTTGAGTACCTTTTTTGCTAGAAAAAATGCACTGGCCAAAATATAGATGCGTCCACTTACAACAGGTCAATGGCTGGTATAAGTGTGTGTGCCTAAGTGTGCCATGCAATGTGCAGAACGGATAGTATTCTATAAGTTGTGCATGTTGTTTGTTGACATGTCCAGCAGTGGCGTAGCCACAGGTGGGCCTGGGTGAGCCAGGGCCCACCCACTTAGGGCTCAGGACCACCCAACAGTAGCACACATTTAGTGGTAGCTGGTGGGGCTCCAAAGCTCCGTCAGCTGAAGACGTCCGCCTAATGGTAACAAAAACGCTACTTTCAATGATACCGGAACCTGCGCATGCTCAGTTTTCAGTGAATGCCTTCTGCAGACTTTCAAGGTGGAAAGAAGCATTTTCCTGCCAGGTTATATATTTTTTTGGTGGTGCTGGTGTGGAGAACACTTGGTGCCCACCCACTTCTTGCCTAGGCCCACCCAAAATCTGTTGTCTGGCTATGCCCCTGATGTCCAGGACACACCCTCTGACAGTTGTGCACTAAGGGCCTCTTTTACAAAGCCGCTCTAGTGATCCCTGCGTGGCAAATGAGAGGAAGCCCATAGGAATTGAATAGGCTTCCTTTCATTTGCTGTGCAAGCATCGCTAATGCGGCTTTGTAAAAGAAGCCCTAAGTAATTTAGGTATACTCTGTCCGATATTTAAAAACGTTTAACTGGCCTGGAACAGCTCCAGGGACTGGTTATCCGTCTTTTGGGGTTTTTGACGTCTTCTTTTCTAATTTCCCATGTGTCATAAGTGAACACTGCATGCCATATACATTTGGTGTTGACCTTGAAAGAAAGAAAGAAACCAGGGAAGGAAACAGAAAATGACAACAGATAAAGATCATATAAACTATCCAGCAGCTACAATAACATTATGTGTGGTCTTGTGACAGCTTTTTGCAGTATATGACAACAACTTACATAGCGAGATGTGAAAGTGACAATACGTTAGTTAAAATGAGTGTTCCACTAAGTGGTTGAATGAGTCCATCAACTCTGCCATAGCAGAATATTGTGTTGTTCACAGCCCCACTGCTGATTAGTCCTTATCTCCCAACCTGTGAACATAATGGAGCATCAATCACTTTGATTTAATGTATTGTAGTATCTCTATATATAAAAGGCACCACCAACATTCTAAATGAAGCCTCCAGCCGGAAGTGTGAAGGGGGAGAGATATCCGGTTTCCCCATGAGTGTCTGCCCCACCCTCACTCTCTCTGTAACACAAACAGTGAAGGAAAACACAGCAAAGCACAAAATCAAATCGCTCTCTCTGTAACAGTGAAGGACTCAGAGGGGGGAGGGGAGAGAGGGCAGAAGCCCTCACTATCTCTGTAACACAAACACAGCACAGCAGGAAACGTAACACTGAAGGACTCGACTCCGAGGGGGGAGGGGACAGAGAGGACAGACAGCACAGGGGAAGGGAGAGAGGGCAGAGGGCAGGGACACACACACTCCCACATGCACACAGAAGAAAACCTTGCTAGCCCCCGTTTCATTTGCATCAGAAATGGGGCTTTTTTACTAGTGTAATATAATAACTTAGAACTCTTTGTTCAAACAGCTCATACTCCTATTAATGTTGTGCAATAGGAGTAGTTTTGGCTGATCTCTCTATTTCACAGTACTAGTAAGGGGAAGAGTTTGGTACTAACACAAGTGATCATTTCTTTGGAAAATAATCTGTGCAGTACTATTACAAATATTTAACCAATTGAAGAGTTTGAGTTCATATGCCAGATTAAATATTATCTTATCCTGCAATGTCATGCTTTGTAGCAAATTGACTCATGTTTTGTGAGTCCATGACCATGAAAATTTCTCAGACACAAATATTGCCAGCAGCATTTCTATGCTTTTTTTTTTCAGGAAAAAGTCCAGATCTTGAACTTTAAATACATGGTGAGGAAGACTGCATCTTTTATTGTGCACAGTAAATGCATTGGTTCTCCATGGATCAAAGATGAATTGTAGGTACAGGTTGCTGTGATTAATGTTAAAAAGCAATCAGAATGACAAACTATCATGTTCATTGCCACAGAAATCATGGGCTGTGACATATGCTGTAGCGGCTGATTGTCGCATAACTGCACTCTGATCTAGATGTATGCACCCCTTCTTATACCTATGCATCCTATAATATGTGCTGCTGCTGCATCAACCACCTTCTTTGGTTGATATTGTGTAATGTGATATAGGACACGACAAACACAGAAGAATAAAAACTTCCGCACAGGGGTCCTTTTACTAACATGCACTGAAAAATGGCCTGCGGTAGTGTAGGCGTGGGTTTTGGGCATGCGCAGATCCATTTTTCAGCGTGCCTGCAAAAATTGTTTGCCAAAAATGGATGTGCGGCAAAATAAAAATTGGCACGCGTCCATTTTGGGTCTGAGACCTTACCACCAGCCATTGACTTAGCAGTAAGGTCTCTCAGATTAACCATGCGGTAATCGCCTACACGTGTCAAGTCAGAGTTACCGCCCGATTTTCGCCATGCACCAGAAAATAAAATATATTTCCTGGCGCGCATAGCAGACGCAAGTAAAAAATGAAATTACTGCATGGGCCACACAGTAGCGGGTGGTAACTCCGAATTGTTGCATGTTGGACACATGTAGGCTGTGTTGAATTTTTGTAGCTTGTGATGTGGTGCATTCCTCTCCATAGTGAGTATAGGAGGTGTGGTTCGGTTTATGCTAGGGATTTTGTACAATTTTTTATTTATTAGATTCCATAAATAACTTTTGGTTTCATTTCTTTTGGGAATAGTTGGTTTAGAAGCAGAAATAAAATTAAAATAATGTTATTTAGGACCTCTTTTACCAAACCGTGCTAGTGATTCCTGCCCAGCAATGTCGATGAAGCCCATTCAAAGTGAATGGTCTTCATTGGCTTTGCCATGCCAGAAATTGCTATCTCAGTTTGGTAAAAGGGGCCCTTAGCTTGCATAATGGTGCTTTGTTTAATTAAATCTAATGGACATATAAGTACCTTATTACTTGGGGTAACGTCTTCAAATTAGTTTAGCACACACCATGCAGGAATAGACCTTACTCCTAAGCTAAGCTAGGTTGTCAATGCATTCAGTCTATCAGATTTACTGCTAATGCTCCTCTCAACACTTTCATTATGCCAGAGCCTCCTTCTAGTGTTTGTAAGATGTACTATGTACTGCAACATATAGGGCTAGATTCTATATATGGTGCCAAAAAATTTGGTTAAAGAGTTTGTACTTTGTTTAAAAGTTTCCCAGTATTGTTACTATTGCCAAAAAAAGTAGCACAGAAAAAGTGCTATTTATAAGCTGTGCTTAAAGTTAGGCGCAGCTTAATGAATAGTGCTTACACCTGGAAATTGCACCTAACTTTAGGAGTTGCCATTTGCACCAACTGAAATGTGGTGCAAATATACGTGCCTACATTTGGGGCCCTGTTTACTAAGCAGCTCTGTAGGTGCGCTATCGTTTTTGGCACTCACTAATTCTAGAGACATCCATAGGAATATATGGGTATCTCTTAGCGTGTGCTAAATTTTAGCGCACACTAAAAATGCTAGCTTGCCTTAGTAAACAGGGTCCTTGGTGTGTATTTCTATTATTCTATTACAATGTGCGTTAATTTTAGGAATCTCCCCATTACGGCTATGTCCCTCCCATTTCCACGCCCCTTTTTATAGATCATACCTAAATTTTAGGCATGGATCCTGTGCCTAAATTTGCATGTATAAATGCCAATTAAATTTAATTAGTGCCAATAATTGCTTGTTAAAAACCAATTACTGGCACCAATTAGCTCATTATTCAATTACATTGCACACATGAATTGGGCACATGCCCAAATTTGCACACCCAATTTTTGGTGACTTTTATAGAATTAGGGGGATAAGGTATACTTCGACTTTCCCTGTAATCAGGTCAGTGGTGGAAAACAAAACAGCAGATCAATATAACATCCAAAGATTTTATTAATGATACCAGAATAATGCCCGACACAGGCCATGTTTCGCCCAAAAAGGCCTGTTTTGTTTTCCACATTGGAATTTGCAGATCCTTTGCCTTGTTGTTTTTTGGGACCATCAGGTCAGTGGTGCATATAAAAATTATATAAATTTTGTATCCTTTCATTACATTTTTTTGGTGTCTATCATTTGATACTTGAGGATCTTCCTTTCTCCACACATAATACAGTATAGTTGCTTGTTATCAACATTCTATTATTAATGCCATTCTTTTGTTTTCTTGATTCCAGCCTTTTATCAGTGGGAATGGAAGCCCCAGGTGACTACAGTTCTGTTAGGGTTGTGATCTCAATGTTTTTCTAGCGCAGCAATATTATAGTGTTTGCGCAGTTTCCAATGCCTTTCTGCATATGTGCTGTTGACATCAATGCATCACAACCATTGATGAGATGTATACCATTTCCAATTCAGTGCTACAGAATCTGCATGTGTCTGTTTTACCATTTTTCTCCGTGCTGTCAGTGGACCATATAATCTGTAGTCCATTATCCTGTACTGCACTTATTATGGTTAGATTAAAATTTGTTTCTCCTTAACCATGCATGTATCTAAAGTAACTATTTCCTGCTGTATTTCTGCTTTAGTCATTTGTTTTTTCTTGTTTGTTGGTCTAATTCATTCATGAGGTTTTTCCTCTTGTTTTCTGAACTTTGTGGTTTCTTTCCCTTTATGTGCTGGTGAATTCTCAATTATGTTGGTGCTGCTAGTGTTCAGGAGATTATGATAAATAGCTCTTTATTTCTATAAGACCCCTACTACTTTCAACTCTTAGGGCCCTGTTTACTAAGGCGCGTTAGTGTTTTTAACGCGCCTACAATTAGCGTGTGCATTAACTGTGTAGGCGCCTATATGGATATTGTAGGTACATACACAATTAATGTGCATACATGGTTAATGCGCGTTAAAGGTGCTAACGCATCTATAAAGCTGCTTAGTAAACAGGGCCCTTGGGATGTACAACCTTGGCATACATTGGCTCTTATAGAATACTTGGTAGGCATGGAGGAATTTTTTTGTACTCATTTTTAAAGATTTTTACTGGGACAGTTTACTCTTCCAAAGATGTATAAGAGCATGGGAACTCCAAGCTAAATTATAGCTTGTATCTTATACTGTTCTCTTAAAGGTCTTCTCAACAGCATTTTCAATGCTCTGTAGTAATTTTTGTTAACCTTTTCTCTCAGTAATTTGTGCTGGATTGTTGCACTTTCTTCTGCTTTTAGATAATTATAAATGATCATGAACAGGAAGGAGTATATGTTACGGTCTTCTTTCAGAGAAATGTTTTCAGTTTCCTCTTAGGTTTTCATTAAGGAAGGTTGGCTTTGCATGTTTGTCCTGACCAAAGGTCATCCTGATGTCATCTGACAACTATTCACTACTAAGGGCCCTGTTTACTAACATTATTATTATTATTTATTGCATTTGTATCCCACATTATCTCACCCATTTGCAGGCTCAATGTGGCTTACATAGTTTTGTAATGACATTGTCATTCCAGAATATCAGATACAGTTAGTAGTGTGAAGAGATTAAGTAGGGAAGAAAGAGGAAGTGATTGAGCGGGTGATAGTAGAAGTGGATTTTCATAACTGGTTGGGTTGGGAGAGTGAGTTAGTGAAGCTGTTGGTTCTCGTTGTAGGCCTTGTTGAAGAAGTGTGTCTTCAGAGATTTGCGAAAGTTATTTATTTCGACAATTGATTTCAGGTCTATGGGTAGAGCATTCCATATTTGCGTGCTCGTGTAGGAGAAGGTGGTGGCATGCATCAGCTTGTATTTTAGTCCTTTACAGCTGGGGAAGTTCAAATTGAGAAATTTGCGGAATGTTCTTGTGGCGTTTCTGGGAGGCAGGTCCACTAGGTTCAGCATGTAGATCGGGGCGTCTGCGTGGATAATTTTGTGTACAATCGTACATATCTTGAACGCAATGCGTTCTTTAAGTGGGAGCCAGTGCAGTTTCTCTCTTAGGGGTTTTGCACTTTCATATTTAGTTTTTCCAAATATGAGTCTGGCGGCCGTATTCTGGGCTGTTTGGAGTTTTTTGATAGTCTGTTCTTTGCATATAGTGCATTGCAGTAATCCAGGTGGCTTATTACCATTGACTGTACTAGGGTGCGGAAGACATATCTTGGGAAGAATGGTTTTACTCTTTTGAGTTTCCACATGGTGTGGAACATCTTTTTCGTTGTGTTCTTCACGTGGGTATCGAGAGTGAGGTTTCGATCAATAGTAACTCCAAGAAATTCCAGGTTTTGTGAGACTGGAAGAAAGCAGTATGGTGTGATTATGGTAGAGAAGTTTTTTGTGTTATGTTGGGAGATGAGTACAAGACATTGTGTTTTTTCTGCGTTAAGTTTTAGTTGGAATGCATCCGCTCAGGTGTGCATGATTTGGAGGCTTTGGTTGATCTCGTTGGTGATTTCATTTAGATCATGTTTGAACGGGATGTAGATTGTGACATTGTCTGCATATATGTAAGGATTGAGGTTTTGATTGGCTAGCAGTTTGGCTAATGGTATCATCATTAGGTTGAATAAGGTTGGTGATAGGGGGGATCCTTGGGGTACTCCACATTCGGGTGTCCATGGGGGTGATCTGTCCGTGTTCGTTGTTACTTGGTATGATCTTGTGGTTAGGAATCCTTTAAACCACTTGATTACTGTGCCTCCTACTCCAAAGTATTCTAGTATATGTAGTAGTATTTCATGATTAACCATGTTGAAGGCACTGGACATGTCGAATTGTAGGACGAGTATGTTGTTACCAGTTGCGATTGCTTGTGTGAATGAGTTCATTGCGGCTACTAGAACAGTTTCTGTGCTGTGGCTTGTCCGAAATCCTGATTGAAATTTGTGCAGGATTGAGTGTTTATTTAGGTATTCAGTGAGTTGTTTCGTCACTATGCCTTCCATGAGTTTGGTTATGAGTGGGATAGATACTACTGGGCGGTAGTTGGTTAAGTCCATTGTGTTCTTCTTAGCATCTTTCGGAGGTGGGGTTAGTAGGATGTTTCCTTTATCCGTGGGAAAGAGCCCGTTTTGAAGCCTGTGATTTACGTGGCTCGTGAGGTCAGTTTTGAATTGTTTGGGTGCGGATCTTATTAGGCTGTTAGGGCAAATGTCTAGTTTGCATTGTGATTTGGTGTATTTTCCGAGCCAATGTGAGATTTCCTTTGATGAGAGCTTGTCAAAGTTGGTCCATGATCGGTCTGCTGGGCATTCCCCGGGTTTCGGGTCTAGACATTCAAGTATGTTTGTGTAGTCCGTTGTATTTGTAGGTATCATAAGTCTGAGCTTTATGATTTTTTCCTTGAAGTAATTTGCGAGATTGATTGCTGATGGGGTTTCTGTGTTGTTGGAGGTCGCTGTAGTGGTATTTAGGAGATTGTTTATGAGTGAGAAGAGTTTGTGTGTGTCTTTGTAGTTTGGTCCTATTTTGGTTTTGTAATATGTTCTTTTAGTTTGTCTGATAATGTATTTGTATTTTCTTTGTAGTTGTTTCCAGTCTTTGAGTGTGTTTTCGTCTTTTTTCTTAATCCATGCTCTTTCTAGTCTTCTGACCTGAGTTTTTAGTTCTTTCAATTCTTCGTTAAACCATGGTATTGAGTTTTTTCTGTGTGAGGTTCTGGTTTGAAGTGGTACTATATTGTCTAGTATTGTTCTGCATCTGTTATCCCATTCTTGAAGAAATTGGGGTGAGTCTGTAGGTGTTGTCCATTCCTCGGTGTAAAGTTGTTGCCAGAATATTAGTGGGTCTATTTTGCCTCTCGTAGTGTAGGTTTGTTGTTTTTGTTTTTGTTGTGTCTTTTTTGTTCTCCAGTGGAGGGAGAGGTTAACACTGTAGTGGTGAGACCATGGTCTGGCTGTCCATTTTGTGTCTGTTATTGTGAGATTTGGATCCGATGAGAATTTGTGGGTGATGATGTCTAGTGTATGTCCTTTTTTATGGGTGGGTTGTGTGTTTGGCCAGTGTATCTTCCATAATTGGAGAAAGTCTTTGCATTCGCGTACATTGCTTGAGTTAGTATCTTCAAGGTGAAGGTTGATGTCACCTGCTATGATAAGGTTCTGGGTGGACAAGCAAGTATTCGATATGAAATCTTGGAAGTGCATTTGTGAGTTTTGCCAATTGCCTGGGGGTCTGTAGAATAGGATTAGGTTTAGGTGTTCGTGTAGGTTGGGGTGGTTAATTCTGACTGAGGCTATTTCGAGTTGGGGGCGAATAGATTCTGCTGTTGTTGTGACTGTGAATTGAGATTTATTGATTATTGCTATACCTCCTCCTCTTTTTCCTTCTCTTGTCCAGTGGGTAATTTTGTATCCTGGAGGACAGAGCTCTAAGATTATTGGGTCTTTGGGGCCATGGATCCAGGTTTCGCTGATAAGGAGGAGGTCGAGATGGTCATCTGTGATCCAGTTGGTTAGTGTTGTGGTTTTATTGACTGCCGATCTGGAGTTGATGTATCCTATTTGTATTTGCTGGTAGTGATCTGTTGGATTTGAGGTAGTGCTAATTTTTATCAGTTGTCTGTCTTCTGGATGTATACATTTGTTAAGTCCTTTCATTCTTTCTTGTTGATGGTGGTTGTGGATGATAGGCATGTTGTATATGGGTTGTATGGGTGATTTGTGAATTGTGTGGGTGGTGTTGTCTATGATAGGATTTGTGGGTGCGTGGTGGATTAGGGGGAGATAGTAGGTGATTAGGAATAGTAATTTGCTGGGGCTCATATCAGTGTTCGTTGTTTAGGGAGTGTTAGTGGGTTACAGTTCAGAATTCAGTGAGTCGATATTTAGATTACAGTTTCAGATGTAATGTTATGTTATGAGGTGCCTAGTGAGCAGTTAAATTGCATGACAGATCTTGCTTCAAGGAAAGATGCTGTGGCGACCTAGCAGACAATTAGGAGACCGTTAAGAAAGACCATTAAGATGCATTACAGATCTTGCTTCAGTGACAGGAAAATGCAGTGGGCACTCTAGCAGACAATTAAAGGGCATTTGAATTACAGTTTTTGATGTGGTATTATGTGCGCTGGCTAGTCAGCGGTTAAAAGCATTATAGATCTTGCTACGGTATAGTACAGTACAGATCTTGCTACAGTACAATTTTTGATGTGGTATTACATGTACACGCATTAACCATTGTAAAAAGGATCACAGTAGACGTCGTGTCCCTCGACTGACTGACCTCTGGAACTTGACCGCTCCCGCTATCCTCATACCGGGGCCTCCTCTGGAGACGGACGCCTGCTCCACTCAGCTTTCTTTTCGAGTTCTCTAGTCCTCCAGAACCTTCCTGTAGTCAGTGGGCCTTTCTGCACCCTTTCCTGGGGGGATACAATTATTGCCTGTCCTTGTCTTCCTGGGGTTATTCCACCCTCAGGACTCTCTGGGCTAGTGCCCTTTGTAAACCCCCCCTCCCCCGGAGCCTTCTCTGGTGTGCCTTGATCCTCTAGGGGCTCCTGCCTGGCCTCACCAGCCTTTTACCACAGGGAACCACCTTGAAACCAGATTTCTATGTGGTTGCATTCATTCCGGCCTCTAGGTTTGGTCTTCCCCTTTTCCTCAGGGTGACCTCTTCCTTAATCGGCAGTCCTGGTCCTGCCTCTCCGCTGTATCCCCTGGTAACCGCCCCTCCCCTTTTCCAGCTCTCTAGGTGGGGCCCCCCAGGTCCCTCTTTTCTGGGGAGATAGCCCAGCTTCTTCGGCTGGCCCAAAACAATATGCAAATTAGCCAGTTACATGTAAATTCAGTTTATTAGCTCGGTTACAGTCTTTTCTTGGAACCTGGCTTTCCCATTCTCATTCTGACTGAGATTCACCCCCCTGAGACCATTCCCTGAGGACATCTGGGTCTCAGGGTACAACAGCCTCCTCCCCTGGATGGAACCTTCTTTTATTCACATTAACCTTACGGTCCCATCCTCCACCCCACGGCTGTTGGTTCTTCTAAACACTTTCCCAAGCTTAAAACAGTTCTTCCAGCTTATAAGTTCACTTCTTCCTACACAGGTCAATCTTCCATTTCAAACTTTTCTCCTTGCCCTGTTGCCTAAACACATAGTCTATACTTCTTATCCTGGGACACACAGTACCTCTGGGTTGTTCTTGACTCCCCATCTTTTCCTTTGGGGACACACAGGGCCATAGGGCACAGCCAGGCTTTCTCCTGGGGGGAGAACCCTCCTCTCTTTCGGGCAAAACCTCTCCCCTCTGCTAAGAGGAAGCTATTTATGAGGTGTCCAATAAACCTCCCCACCTCTTGAAACCTCGCCCCTCTGGTTCCAGAAAGATCTGGCCTAGAAGCCTCTCCTCACTCCCCACAGCTATCTCTCTGGAGCTCCCTCTACTGGCCCATACATGCCCATACTCAGCTCGATCCCTGGAGCTCCCTCTAGTGGCCAGAATGGGCATTTTCCCAATTTCAGTGGGCGAGCGCCCTCTGGCGGTCTCCTCCTGTAAGGGCAGACACTGTGGTTATCACACCATGTAGGCACCTACAATATCCCTATAGGTGCGTGCTAATTGTAGGTGTGTTAAAAACGCTAACGCGCCTTAGTAAACAGGGCCCTAAGAGTTGTACCAACATATGGCAATCAGTGGAACTGTAGAGTTGCAAATTATCGACAAATAGATGTGATATTTTCTGGGACTCATTAGTACCGCAGAAGTAAAGCTGTATTGCCCAATGAGTTAATAAGAGCATTTACTGGATTTACAAAAAAAGAGTGGTGGCAAGAAATCTCCTTGAAATATTCTTTACTGAATCTTGATGTTAGAATGACACATTGTCCATGTTCACATTTCAGATAAATTGTAGTCTCCACACTGTGATAGTGAAAGGTATGAGCCAATTATAAATAAATAAATAAATAAAATTAAACTGAAATAATGCACTCAATGTACTCAATCAGTCCAGTCTCTATGTTTCAAATTAGTTTGTTTGCAAATTTAGGGTCAAGAAAAAGCTTGGCGGGCATGGTATGTCCTGAATTGTAACTAATTTCTTTGCTTTTTGAGTAATTAGTAATTATAAGGGGGTCTTTTACTAAAGTGTGGTTAAATTTTGAACTTACTGGCCCGGATTCTATATATGGCAACTAAAGTTACACATGCAAATATGGCAGTGCGGCCAAATTGCGCATGCAACTTAATTAACAAGCGAATCGACGCCAATAATTGGCCAATAACCGGCACTAATTGGCAGTCATTAAAATTTACGTGCATAACTTAGCGTATTTTGTAAAATGGTGCATGTAAATTCTAATGTGTGGATCTCAAAAGGGGGCATAGCCATGGGAGGGGCATGGGTGGGTTGTGGGTATTCCTAAAAATTATGTGCAGTGTTGTAGAATATGCCTGATATGCGCCTAAGGCTTGGGCATTTACACTAGGTTTTAGTTGGCATACATGGAGGCATATTTTCAAAGCACTTTGGGAGGCTAAGTTCCATAGGTTTCTATGGAACTTTGGGAGGCTAAGTGCTTTGAAAATAAGCCTCATGGTCATGCCGAAATTTCAGTCATGGGGACAGGTGCTATGTGTATTCTATACAGTGCTTTTTTTGTAGAAAAAAAGGTGCCGGTACTCATTATGGCCGGGGTCACCACATATGGCTCCACCCCTATGATAGCCACACCCACATTAACCACACCCCCTATACCAGCCATGGCGCATATAAACAGACATCATTGAAAATATTACAGTACTATAGGAGACAAAAATAACGTGATTTGCTAAGTAGTAGTAGTAGTATACCCAGTGCAAAATAAGACAGCCAATGTAAATTCTCAAATTGGACATATTACAAACACTAAAATGAAAATAAAATGATTTTTTTTCTACCTTGTTGTCTGGTGACTGTTTTTCTTTCCATATTGGTCCCAGTCTGTGATTCTCCTTTCCTTTGTTTTCGCTTAACTCTTCTGTGCCATTGTCATTTTTGTCTCCTTTTTCTTTGCTTTCTTCAATATTTTTCAGGCTCTCTCTCTGTCCAGATTTAATTCATTCTTACTATCCATTCTTTAATTTCCTTCATCTACCTGTGGCTTTTCATCTTTTCCTCACCCTTGTTCTCCCCATGCCCCTTCCTCTTATTCTCCAGTCTTTCTCTATTCCCCTTTTCCATCCAGCAGCTCTGCTTTCTCTCCCCATCCTTCCAGTGTCTCCCCTATTTCTTTCTGCATTCTTCCATCCAGCGTCTTCCCTCTTTCTCTCCCTATCCTTCCGTTTCCCTCTCTCTCTCCCCATCCTTCCATCTGTTTTTCCCTCTCTCTCTCTCCCCAATCCTTCCCTCTGTTGTTTTCCCTCTTTCTCTCTCCCCCCAATCTTTCCCTCTGTTGTTTTCCCTCTTTCTCTCCCTATCCTTCCATCTGTTTTCCCCCTCTCTCCCCCATCCTTCCATCTGTTTTTCTCCTCTCTCCCCAATCCTTCCATCTGTTGGTTTCCCTCTTCTCTCTCTCCCCAATCCTTCCCTCTGTTGGTTTCCCTCTTTCTCTCACTCCCCAATCCTTCCCTCTGTTGGTTTCCCTCTTTTTCTCTTTCCCCAATCCTTCCCTCTGTTGGTTTCCCTCTTTCTCTCTCTCCCCAATCCTTCCCTCTGTTGTTTTCCCTCTCCCTGCCAAGTTTCCCGCGAACGGCGCAAAGTCGCAACGCACGCGGCACCAGCCCCTGTTTCCGGCCGCTGCTGCTTCTCCTGTTGTTGAGCAGCAGCGGCCCCTACACAAAGAAAAAGAAGATTTAAAAAAAAAAATTCAAACCTGGCTGAAACGCGGCACCCCAGCACTGTAGACAGCCATTAGGCATTGGCTGTTGCCCCGCAGCCGCTCCTCCTCTTGCCTCTATGTCACTGCCCCTGGAGGAAGACCCCGGAGGAGCGCAGTGACGTAGAGGCAAGAGGAGGAGTGGCTGCGGGGCAACAGCCAATGCCTAATGGCTGTCTACAGTGCTGGGGTGCCGCGTTTCAGCCAGGTTTGAAGTTTTTAAAAAAATCTTTTTCTTTGTGTAGCGGCCGCTGCTGCTCAACAGGAGAAGCAGCAGCGGCCGGAAATGGGGGCTGGCACTGCGTGTGGGACATGGACTCACGGGGCGGGGGGAGGAAAAAAAAAAGGTGCCGGTACGCCGTACCGTTGCGTACCGGCACAAAAAAAGCACTGATTCTATAACCCATGCCTAACTTTAGGTGAGGTTTATAGAATAGCGCTAAGCGTGTTTTTTTTATCAGCACCTTATATAGAATCTGGCCCACTGTGCCTTAACAGCAAAACTTAACACACGGTAAGTAAAAAGGCAGCGTGGCAGCTGTTGGTGGCGTGTCGAACATGTTCATCTGCAGTTTCCACACAGAAGTGTTCAACAGTGAACATTAACTCACAATTAGCATGGACGCATTTAGTACTAACTGCACAAGTGACGGCATGCAGTAAGTACCTCTTTCTAACTGCAGTCCCCCAGATTCTACATAGCGGGCCCAGAGTTATGGGTGATTCTGCGTGCAGATCTAGGCGTATTCTATAACTACATGCATAGATTAATTGTTTTAACAAGCTGTTAAGAGTTGTTAGCAACTCTTAACAAGCAATAACGAGCACTAATTAGCAAAAATTAGAATTTACGTGTGTACATTGCTAAGCATATTCTGTAATGTACTGAGCCTAAATTCTAATGCATGCAGACAAAAAGGGGCACGCTTAGGGGCATGGAAATGGGCGTTTTGTGAGTGTTCCAAAATCTACGCATGTTGTTATAAAATATGGAAACCAATCACTATAATAGAAAATCCCAAAAGCAGAGACAATATAATTTCAAAATTCAAAATTAGTCAGTCCTACAAAAAATAAAAAGATTGGATGTCTTAGAACAAATGCCTCCACCAAAAAATATATGGCTAGAGTTTTTGTATTATCTACTATAATAAAAAGCACCTCCAATGTTCTGAAGCTGACTCCGTGGCAGTGAAGGGTTTGAAGGGTTCGTGCTGCCTGCTGTATCCATCTCCTGTTCTGACGTTTGCGTGCTTCCTGGTTCGTCACAACCAGCAGTGACCAATCACTGGAAGGGAACGCTGCAGAGATGCCAGGCAAAGGAATGTGACGTCACACGCATGAGGGTGTCGTTGTCCCTCCCTTCCTCCCTCCTTCCCTTCCAGTTCCAGGCCCCCTCCCTCCGAATTTTAAAAGTCATCTTTGCTTACCAAGTCGGGTTTACGGTGGACGGCAGCAGCGGTAAAAGGCGTGCAGGCTCGGCCCTTCTCTTTCAGCTCTGGTCCTGCGACTTAGTAAGTGAAGATGACTTCTAAAATTCGTAGGGAGGGGTGCTGGAACTGGAAGGGAGGGAGGGAGGAAGGGAGGGACAACGACCCTGGAATTGGGAGAAAGGGGGGATCCTGGAACTGGGAGGGAGGGGGACCCTGAAACTCAGAGGGAGGGAGTGAGGGGGGAACCTGAAACTCAGTCCCCTGGAACTCGGAGGGAGGGAGGGAACGACCGTGGAACTCGGAGGGAGGGAGGGGATGACCCTGGAACTCGGAGGGAGGGGGGACAACCCTGGAACTCGGAGGGAGGGAGGAAGGGAAGGGATGACCCTGGAACTCGGAGACAGGGAGGGAGGGGGAACCTGAAACTCGGAAGGAGGGAGGGAGAACCTGGAACTGGGAGGGAGCAGACGACCCTCGAACTCGGAGGGAGGGAGGGACAACCGTAGAATTTAGAGGGAGGGAGGGGAGGGGCGACCCTGGAACTCGGAGGGGGGGACCCTGGAACTCGGAGGAAGGGAGGGAGGGGGGATGACCCTGGAACTGGGAGGGAAGGAGGGAGGATGGGAGGGGGGGATGACCCTGGAACTCAGAGGGATGACCCTGGAATTCGGAGGGAGGGGAGACGACTCTGAAACTGGGAGGGAAGGAGGGAGAGTGGGAGGGGGGATGACCCTGGAACTCAGAGGGAGGGAGGGAGGGGTGGACGACCCTGGAGCTGGGAGGGAAGGAGGGAGGGGGGATGATCCTGGAACTCGGAGGGACGACCCTGGAATTCGGAGGGAGGAGGGACAACTCTGGAACTTGGAGGGAGGGAGGGGAGACCCTGGAACTGGGAGGAAGGGAGGGAGGAAGGGAGGGGGGCCCATGGCACACACTCTCATTCTCACACACACTCTCTCTCTCTCTCTCTCTCTCTCTCTCTCAAAGACACACTCACACCCAGTCTCACTCTCTCTCTCTGTCACACACACTCACAGATTCACTCTCTCTCACACAGTCACTCTCACATACACTCTCTCAAACATACACACTCCGAGGAAAACCTTGCTAGCGCCCGTTTCATTTGTGTCAGAAACGGGCCTTTTTTTACTAGTTATTTTATATTTTTGCTTGAAAAGAGAGTTCAGTATAGACTGTACATACAGCCGAGCATATCTTTCAGAGAGTCTAGCCGCTAAACAGCGACTCACTTTTAAGCTCTATACATCATGTATAAAATAAAATATGGGCCAGTGCATGTAAATGTACACGCAGAGATTTACTCTAGCTTTTTGATGGCGTAAATGAACGTGTGTAGATTTAGTCACATGAAATATGCATGTGTATGCTAAATATTACATGCAGTATTTAGAATACGCTTAGGTGTAATTGCCTAATGCTCATTAATTTTAGGCACCCATATATAGATTCGGACAGAGTATGTTATCCATGCCCATTGTCTGCCCATGCCCCACCTAGTTCTTGTCCTTAACACAAAATACCCTTAACATGTGAATTAGCACATGCTAATTGATAAAGCGCTGCAGAAACCGAATGTGCTAATTAGCTCATTAAGGGCCAGATTCAGTAAATGGTGCCCAAATTTAGGTGTCGGAAAGATCTGTGTGAAACTCATATTCTATGAAGGGCACTTTGTGCCAAACACTGTTTATAGAATACTGCTGAGCACCGATTCCTGCACCTAATTTTGGGCACGAGAACTTAACACCTGTTGAAATCTTGTGTAAATCCTGGTGCACAAGTTGAGTGCATGATCCCAGAACTCTATAATACTGCGCCTAAATGTTTGGAATTCTTCTGACCCATCCATGCCCTTCCCATGGCCAAGTCCCCTTTTGGGTTGCATGAGAGACCCTTTGGGCATTAATTGGCTTGTTAACAAATTCATTTTTGTGCATTTGCCCTGACCATTATAGAATTTGGGGGTTACTGCTTAACACTCTTTAGTAAAAGGGCTCCTACCTGTTTAAATTGCTTTGGCAATAACCAGTTCCTTTTACAAAATTATACGATTCCTGAGATATAATCCAAAGCATTTATTGAGGACATTTTTAACCAGTTTCATGCAGATAAACTGGCTTTACATCATATCTGTTTGTCTCTCCTTTATAGTATATTCTCTCATAATGATTTTTGCACATTTTCTTCAGAATAAATCATTTTAGTATATGTTTTATGTCAACAAACAGAGAGGTACTGGTTCACTTAGCCTATGCAGGGAAAGCATAAATTAGAGATTTTACCATATAAAAATCCAGGCCACTTATATCCCAGGCAATCAGAACCAGATAGCAAACAAGCTCTGCAGATTTCTTCAGCCTCCCAAGTGGTTTGTGGACTACTGATCCTTGCAGGACATTTTTCAGTTCCAGCAAAGAGGTTAGATATCACAAAGCACAAAGGAAACGTAAATAAAAAAAAAAAGAAACCATACACTCAACTAAGTCAATAAAGATAATAATTATTTATACAAGTTCATATTAAAATCCAACATGGTTATGTTTTGTTCATGCCTGCATCAGGGGTGAAACAAATAAACACTTTAGAAAAAACAAAACTAAAAACAAATCAGAGAGTTAAAATTATATACTTTAAAATAGATCAATCATTTTGCTTGTGCTAAATAATATCAAAATGATTTAAGTACTGTATACAAAAGCTGGAAAAAATGTATAGACAACTTTTCATTGCACTAAGGACGGAATTCTGTATAGGTCACCCTTAGTTAGGCATTCAATTTTGCATGTGGATCTCTGATTTGCATGCAAAATAACTGGCTGAATTGGTGATAATTATCAATAATTGTTGTTACAATCACTTAATTAGCAGTCATTAGGAGTTACGTGGGGTTCTGTCCTATGCCCTTTTCTATAACATGTGCACCTAATTTTCATAGTGCAACTCCACAGGCGGCGTGGTCATGGGAGGGGCATAGGTGGGTCAGGGGCATTCCCAGAATTTAGGCACAGTGTTATAGAATACCTGCATTTCCATGCCTAACTGTCATTAGTTGGGTGTGAGCATTTACACCTGCCTTTGGCAGGTGTAAATGCTTGTGCTCAAAGGGCCCCTTTTACCAAGCTGCGGCAAAAGGGGGCCTGTGCTGGCATTGGCGCGTGTTGTTGATGCGCGCTGAGGCCCACTTTTACCTTAATGGGTGAAAGGTAGGTCTTTCTTTTCTTCAGGAAATGACTGTGCTTTTACTGCCACCCATTGAGGATGCAGTAAGGGCTCCTGCGCTAACTTGGCGATAACTGAGCAGTGTGCACCACTGCCCGATGACCACCGGGTACACACTGGCACTACAAAAAGAAAAATATATATTGTAGCGCTAGATATGATGGCACACTGGGGGTAGGAGCTACCACTGGGCTGTTGCGGTAGCCCAGCAGTACTTCCTTTTTAGCAAGTGATAAACCCATGTTGGGCTTAACGTCAGAGGAGGGCGGGCCCAGGAAGAACAGAGCGACGTCGGAGGAGGCAGCAGTGATCGCCGATCAGCTGTTCCATCCCGTGCAGCGCCTTCACACAGAGGTGAGAGGCGCTGCACGGGCCGGTAAAGCGGAGGGGGGGTTTGGTAGAGGGGGGGAGCGGCGGCGACAAGCTCAGGGGGGCGGGCCACGGGGGCGGAGGATGCCAGGAGGCGGAGCTATGGGAGGAGTACAGTGACAGGAAGGGAGGGGGACCGGGGCTGCTAAACCTTTTAGTTTTTTTTACATTTTTTATTTTATACGAGCGGAAGCGGGGAGCAGCAGCGACCTCGGGGGGGGGGGGGGGGGCAAGGCCGTCCATACTGGACGCTTCTGACGAGCGCCTTTGCCCCCTCCAGATCCTTTTTTGATGTATATTTTTGTATTGATGCAGGGGGAAGCGGGGAGCCACGTGCTTGTGTTTTTTTGTTGTTGCTGTTTTGGACGTTTGTGGCATGCGCAGAGCAGCCAGCATAATGCTTGGTTGCTCTGCGCATGCTTTAGGGGCTGATTACCGACGGGGATTACGAATCTTTGATACATTGTAGTTTTCAATACCGCACCAAACATGTGCGACTTGTTTTTTTGGTGCATGCTTCGTTTTTTCAAATTCATTAAGGACTTTAACGTTTTAGATTTTTTTACGTATGGTTGATGCATCTGGGCCACAGAAACAGAACGAAGCATGATTTTTGGCATATACACAGAGCCCCAAAATATAATAGTTTTACTTGTTGCAGCTTAATTGGCGTGTATTGACTGGTTTGTTTCTTTCGTTTATTAAGTATTTTCCAGCTTGAGTTTTGAGACAGTTATGAAGACACAATCATTTAAATTCCCCACTAAATCATTCGGTCCTCACATTAGGAAACGGATTGCTCCCGTTTGTTCACATGATTCTTCAGGCACTTTCACTTTCCCATATATAGGAGCAACTCTCTGACTGACAGCCCGAACTTCTCAAGCCAGGCATGCGTACTGAGTAACACGTAATAGTTTGCCTAACCAGCAGCTGCTGCAGGACTTCACAGGCTTATAGTTGATTCCTTCTGCTCAGTGAAAGAGAAGGAGGGAGCCAGGCATTCAGTAGCTGCAACTGCGTAACAAAAAGAACCAAATCATGAATGGGCCGGTGGATGGTTTATACGATCACTCGCTGGACGATGAAGGGGCTTTCATGTTCACCTCTGAATCGGTAGGGGAAGGCCACCCTGGTGAGTAGTTTTCGTCTAGTGATATACCACAACTAAATCAGAATGCTTTCAGTTGGAGATCTAAAGAATCAAGGCAAAAATAGCAGATGTAGAAAGTTGTCCTGTTTATTATTTTCTTGCATCGGATGTTTGCTGATTTGCTAAAATGTGCAGATTTATTCCAGATACTGGCTTCTGCTGTTGTTTATTTTATGTTTGTTTTTTTTAACATGATGACCTAAATTAAACTGAGAGCCAAAATGTTTAATGCTGGATGTTCAAAATATAATATTCTTTTAATTTTTTTTTGCTGAAAAGATACCAACCACAAATAACAGTGTTTGTTAATAAGCTGGTGCAGAAATAAAAAAAATTCTGTACCACAACAGCTGCCAAGGCTCCTGCATATAGGATTACTTTCAGCAGATAAGAGTGAATCATTTACAACACTGCATGTTCTGAGGTAGTGTTAAGTTATCCATGTGCTTATTGCACCATCAACCAACAGACAGCTCAGTCGTAAAGAAGATCACCGAAATCTTTAACTGCTGATCTATACTGTTCAAATTGAACTCACAGTGACGTTTGCTTGCCCAAAAATCCACGTTTTACTACAGGCCTTGCAGCTCTTCATATTCCAGTTCGAGATGTAGGGGGTGGTCAGAAAGAGAGATAAACAACTGGAACAGTATCAGCTGCTGAGAAGAAACATGATCGGAAAGGTGTTATGTCTTGGAGCGCACAAAATTTCCAAAGGATTTCTATTCATGGAGCACACATGTGTTATATAATAGTGCAGATTTGTCCCCAACTTGCATGCCAGGATTTACACCTGGTTTCAGTTGGTGTAAATCTTCACACCTAAAGTTGAGCGTGCCCTTCCTAGAGTGCCCTTTATAGAATACCGTTCAGCACTAGTTTTTTTTTTTTGGTGGCATATAGTGAATTTGGTCCTGTGTATATGAGTGAGAGTGACACTTTAGGGGTGATTTATAAAGGATTTTTTATGCATAAAGGACTACAGTCTATATATCACACCTAAAAAAATCAGTGCCAAAATGAAATATGCCTAGGTGTATTCTATAAAGTATGCCTAAATGTAGGCATACTTTATAGAATAAGCCTAAATTTCTGTGCGGTTTATAGAATACGCCGAGCGCCCGTCTGCATGATTAAATTTAGTGGCGGGTTAGGTGTAAATCCCGACACCTAAACTAGGCATGGATCAGGTGTATTCTGTAACCACACGCATCGATTTTAGAAATGCCCATGACCCTCACATTCTACGCCCTTGGCCATGCCCCTTTTCAACTATGCAACTTAGAATTTACACACATCACGTTATGGAACACGCTTAGACAGCTCTGTGCATAAATTCTAATTAATTGCAATTAGTGTCAATAATTGTTAAGTGGCAGTTATCGGCACTGATTGGCTTGTACAACTAATTATGTTGGACGCACAAATTCAGAATACAAGCGGATTTGTGTGCGCAACCTCAGTTGCTCTATATAGAATCCAGGGGTAAATGTGGCATCTGCTGGTGACAATTATAGCTAACTGCAGCTCCTGAACTGGCGTAAAGTGCATGGCTGCACGTTGGAGGTAATATATGCAAATCTATCTCATGCATTGTCATTTGGGTTATCCAGAGACGTAAGGACTGAAGTCTTAACTCCTGTTCAATATAGATGACTATGTAGCTGGCCCCCAGTGCACACCATTGTGTTCACAGTTTCTGGGCTACACATGGGGATTAATAGTTCACTTAGTTTTTCTCCTGCCCCTCAAGACTCATTTCTTTCATGGCCCTATGTCTAGAGATGACTCACCTCTCCTGTCTCTTCCAAATTCATTCCACATAGTCCAAAAGAAACCAATCACCTCAGTGACAGAGCTAAAACCAGGGGCGTAGCCAGACTTTGGCGGGAGGGGGGCCCAGAGCCCGCGGTGAGGGGGCACATTTTAGCCCTCCCGGCGCCCCCGACCCCCCCCCCCCACGGTGCCGCCGCCCCTCCCCGTCCCTTTCAACCCCCTCCCGCCGCTGCCAACCCTCCCCCGCCACCGCCAGGTACCTTTACAGGCGGGGGTCCCCAACCCCCACCAGCCGAAGTCTCCTTCAGCGCCGGTCTCTGAGTCCAGCGTGTTCGCTGATCTGGATTCTGTTTCTGTGAGTCCTGACATCCTGTATGTTCCTACATGCACGATGTTAGGACTCACGTCAGAAACAGAATCCAGGTCAGCAACGTGCCGGACTCGGAGACTGGTGCTGAAGAGGACTTCGGCTAGTGGGGGTTGAGGACCCCCCTCGCCAGTAAAGGTACCTGATGGCAGCGGCAGGATGGGGGGGTCGAATGTGGTGGGGGAGGGTTGGCAGGGGGGGCTGAAAGCAGGGGGGCCAGGGCTAAATCTGCTGGGGCCTATGCCCCGTGGCCCCACCTAGCTACGCCCATGGCTAAAACTATAGGGTCCAATATTTAATTATGACAGTCAGGGATTAAGTAAAAAGCCGTCCACTGCATTATAACTGGATATTCAGCACGTGTGCGAGTATCCAGTTTCAGTCCTGACCCCACTGACCGTCTCAGCGTGGTCTAGACAGTGCTGAGGCAATCAGAGGACATATTCAATGCTTATGTACTATCCAGTTGGGGGGGGTGTAATTCTGAAAAGGTCGCTGAACTGTAGGTGCTGAGATGCATGCTAAGTGTGAATTCTATATCAGCAATTACACACGTAATTACCATTCTAGAAGACTAGTGTAGGTGGGCATTGGTTTGTGTTTATTCAAAAAATTAGCTATATTGCTGTACTATACATGTCACAAGGGTTTACATACAAGATAAAACATGCCAAACGGATAATAATGCCATTTAAAAATAGAACAGACCTACAGTAATCAAGCTAAAAGGCAGAAAAGCACTCGTACAACCACATAAAATAGTAACTAACTTGTTAGCATAGGCGCTGACTCCGTGGGTGCTGTGGGTGCTCGAGTACCCCCAATATTTTGACCCACCCACCGGAAGTTCCCTTCCCAGCCAGCCCGACCTGCCCGGTGCCCGCCCTCTTCTTCCTCAACAGTCCTCCGCCCTCGCCTTCCTGTGTGCTGCCCAGAATTTAAAACTCATCTTACCTCGGGGTCCTGGCGGCAGCAGTGAAAGGTGAGTAGGCTCGGCGCTTGAGCCTTCCCTTCTCAGCTCTGGTCCCACCCTTGCGGAAACAGGAAATGAGGGCGGGACCAGAGCTGAGAGAGAAGGGAAGGCTGAAGCTCCGAGCCTACTCACCTTTCACTGCTGCCGCCGGGACCCCGAGGTAAGATGAGTTTTAAATTCTGGGCAGCATGCAGGAAGATGAAGGCGGAAGACTGTTGTGGGAGAAGAGGTTGGGCTGGGGTTGGGACTGGCACTCAGAGGGGGGCCTAGAACTGGGAGGGAGGGAAGGAGGCCTGGAACTCGGAGGGAGGGAGGCCTGGAACTCTGAGGAGAGGGAGGGGGGCCTGGAACTTGGAGGAGAGGGGGGGGGGCTGAAAAGGGACAGGTGGTTTTTGGGGCGCGTTACTGGACATGGAGGGGAGGGGAGGGAGGAGAAATCGTTGGACGTGGAAGAGAGGGCAGGGGAGAGATGAGACTTGTTGGACATGGATGGAGGGAGGGGAGGGCAGGGGAGAGAGAAGAATTTGCTGTGCATGGATGATAGGGGAGGGTAGGGGGAGAAGAGAATTGCTGCATATGAATGGAGGAGAGAGGAGAATTGCTGGATATGAATGGAGTAGAGGGCAGGGGAGAGAGAATTGCTGGATATGAATGGAGTGGGGAGAGGGTGGAGAGGAGGGGGAATGCACCACCTGTTAAAAAAAAATCAGCACCCCCAATCATTTTGAAAAGTTGGCTGCTATGCTTGTTAGTCTTACTCACACAAACAAGGAGTGACACAGGCTGCACATACTGCAGCAGGACATGTTTATCCATTCCTACCCTAGCTGAGATAATATTTAACCATCTCTCTGACCTCATGTGCACCTTTCTTTAAATTAGTCACCTTATTTTCTAACTCTTCTTACTCTCTTACCTGTCTATGTTCCATCTTTGCTTATAATCTACACTATCAATTAAAATGTTACATTACATATTGTGATGACATTGTACATGATTATACTATCCCTTTCTATGGTATACTATGCCATACTTTGTATTGTTATTTGAATATTTTTACAGCTGTAATTGTCTATTGCTCATGTTGGATTTATTCTTATTGTACACCGCCTTGAGTGAATTCCTTCAAAAAGGCGGTAAATAAATAAATAATCTCTTGCAGAGACTAGTCAATGCGACTGCACAATCCTAGACCCCAACAAGCCAAAGACATGAGTAAAATATGTTTGTAAGAGAGACTTAAACTTTGTTAAGGATGTCTCAGCTCGTAGCTCAACGGGTAAATGATTCCATAGACTTGGAACCTGCCAAAACAAGGCATCTTCACAGGTAATCTTCTGATGGACCATGCAAACAGGAGGTGTCACCATTCTAAAATCCATCAGAGAATTTAACATTCTTTGTGATGCATAAGGAACTGTGATTGCTGCCAAATATGAGAGCACATGCTCATAAAAGGCCTTATAGGCAAGCATCAATAACTTAAAAGCTATCTGGCAATGGATTGGCAGCCAGTGATAGTGAGTAAACAAAGGTGTAACCCTATGGTTTTTTTTTTTACATCACTCAAGCTGGATGGCAGTATTTTGCAGTGACTACAACTTTCTTAAATTTGAAGCAGACACACCCGCATAAACCACATTTGCGTACTCAATTTGTGATAACAACAAAACATATATCATGAATGGATCCTCAGAAGCTTAGCAGAGATTGGGTGGCGGAGCCGGTGGTGGGAGGCGGGGCTGGTGGTTGGGAGGCGGGGCTAGTGCTGGGCAGACTTCTACGGTCTGTGCCCTGTAAATGGCAGATACAAATCAAGGTAAGGTATACACAAAAAGTAGCACATATGAGTTTATCTTGTTGGGCAGACTGGATGGACTGTGCAGGTCTTTTTCTGCCGTCATCTACTGTGTTACTATGTTACTATCATGGTGTGCATGGTTGCCTCATTAAGAACATGTTTCAAAGATTGTAAAAGACCATAATACACAAAATCCATTTTATTTACGCACCAACATTAGGCATGGCTGCTTACACCATGTCAATTGCTGGTGTAAATGACCACGACTAAATGTTGCAGTTATGCATGTAACTGATAATATTCTAGAATCTTCCCCCCTTCTCCAATATTCAAAGCTATTTAACTGCCCAGAAACGGCCGTCGATCGGTTAAATAGTGTTTAGGTGCCTAACTGCAGATATTCAGCGCGCGATAGCTGGTTATCTCCGCCGAATTCTTGCAGTCAGTGCTGAAAAGTTAACCTATATTGCGCGATAACCAGAAATACTCAGCGCTGACCAGCTAAGTTTAGCGGGAAAATTGGACCACATTAATAGCAGTCCGATCTTTGCTTGCTATTAACTTAACCGGGCAGCACTGAATAGTTGCTTAGCTGCTTAAATTAGCACCGGCCAAAAAAACCCCAGTTATTCAATGCCGCTCACCGGAAATGCATTGAATATCCAGGGTCAGCGCCGACTTCAGCACTGAATATTGACCCCTTTGTGTGTAAGTGCTGGACACGCTCCTGACCTGCCCATGCCGCTTCCACATGTATGGCCCTTTGCAGTTATGTGCTATAGCTTTTCTGAAATGGAACAAAAAGTGAGGAGAATGGATGAGGATACCAACAATTGTATATTTATTCACTTAAAAAGGTTAAAAATATATCAGTGTACATAAAAATGACCCGACACGGTCTCTTCGGAGAGGAGTATTAGAAGCCTGTTTTGCTTTTTGATATATATTTCATATATATTGTTCTGAAGAGAGGAGACCAGAGAGGATTGTGTCTCATTATTTCCTTTGGAGTACACATTCCATGTTACATCTTCTGAGGTTACAAAGACCCCTGAGGCAGGCCATTGCGCCGAAACACGGCCGTGTCGGGTCATTTTTATGTACACTGATATATTTTTAACCTTTTTAAGTGAATAAATATACAATTGTTGGTATCCTCATCCATTCTCCTCACTTTTTGTTCCATTTCCCACGGTTTCGTGAGGGTTTTTACCTCCTTTTCTGTTTTTGCTATAGCTTTTCTGCACATAACTGTAAATTAGTGCCAACTAATTCCAATTATTGGTGATTATTATTATTATTATTATTTATTGCATTTGTATCCCACGTTTTCCCACCTCTTTGCAGGCTCAATGTGGCTTACAATACATCATGGATCATGGATCATTATCAGTTGCTAGTGCCAATTAGCACCTAAATTGCAAATACTTATGCATGTAGCTGGCAGTGTTCTATAACCTGTGCATAACTTTGCACACTAAGCATGAAAATGTGTATGCAAGATATAGACTGAGGGGGTTAGTGCTGCTGAATATCCCTCTCGCCGGCATATATGTGGGTAGGAAAACAAAAATACACAGTTTTTAGTTTAATTTTAGTTTATTATTTATAACCCACCTATATCTACCCAGAGTACAAAAACTATTCAAAATCAAAATAAAGCAGATAAAAAACACACAATCCTACCATCCATCAGTTTCAGAAGCTGGGAATTAAACCTCACACAGGTCAGCATTTGGGCCATGGCAGTCAGCGGTTTTTGAAATGCTGGCCACTGCAGGCTTTTTGTACCACAGGGGTGGCAACCTCAGACCTCGAGGGCCACAACCCAGTTGGGTTTTCAGGATTTCTCCAATGAATTCCAATGATTCCACAGCAGATCATTGAACAACCATTTTTATTGAATAAAAATAATATCTTGTTTGTTACTTTAATCAAAAATACAAAATTACTAAAAACGTACTATCCGAATGGTCAGCAGACAACCTTGATCATCTTAATCATCTAGTACAAACATTACTACAAATTTATATATAAACTAGCCGTTAAGCCCGTAACAATGGGCTAGTTTTTTGTTTTCCTATGGCCTCCCCCTTCCCAACCCTGCTCTCTCCCCTGCCCTCCCCCCCAGCGTCTGTTTCCCTCAGTTCCACCCCCTCCTTCCCTCCCTGCTCCCTCCTCCTCTGATTTCCACGCCCATGTCCAAGCCCTCCTCCCTATTGGGCTGTACTGCTGGTGGAGGCAGGGCTTGGACTTCTACACTCTCAGCTTCCGACTCTACTGCGCATTTGCAGGTGAGTCGGTCACTTGCCGTTTATATTTTTTGATGAGATAGCAGTCTTAAGGTGTAATATCCAATCAAAATTGAAGCAGTGTCTCATTTCCAGTCAAACCAGACAAAGTCATTGAAGAATAGATCTTATAAATGTTGGTATGCAATTTGTACAGGCTTGCAATGTACATTGAATATAATGCTTCAAACTGCTTCCAGAAAGATGTTTCCAAATGATAAATTCTCAATTCCTTCCATCAAAAAATCCAGTTGTCCTGATGAAACAGACGAACATTGCAGCTGCTGCTTAATGTTCATACTGGACTTAGTTTTGCATATACTAGGGGAAAGAATTTGGGGGAGTTGATGAAAGTTTACAATAGGGAAATTGATGATCAAATGCCACGTGGTCATTTTACTTATGGCCACTGTGTATATTGTACATTTGTTATGGTCAAAGATTCAGTCATTATTCCAGAACTGGGAAGGAATTAAAATTATTGTTAAACAAGTTATATATGGTATCAAATGTCCTTGTCAAAAATGGTATTTGGGTCAGACCTCTTTTAAGACATGTCAACCATGGGACAGTGACTCTTACAGGCACCTCGCTCTGTTCCCTTTCGCAGTACTCCCACCCTTCGAAATTGCTGCACTCTAATGTCCTTTTATTCCCCTTTAGAGAACTTTCATTTACAATAAAAACCTCTACCATTCCTTTTTGGGCTTAACTTTTTGGAGTACATTTCTGTTTCCTGATCAACTCCAATCTCTTCCCTTTTCTTCTTAACTTTGCACAATTCTCTCTGCCTGATCTGATTGCCAGGCCCCTGTAAAATACATGCATAAGTGGGAGCTCCACCCCTGTTTACGTCCCCTTGAAAATATGCTTAGACGCCCTGCTAACGCTTACTATGGGTGTTTCCAGGGCTTTTTTTGAGGGGGTACTTGGGGGTACTGAGTACCGGCCCCTTTTCCATTGTTTGCTAAAATTGACCCATGGACCCCAAGTTTTAATGAAAGAGCTCAGGCTCTACACACCAATTCTGCCTTGTCATAGATTCGGTGACTGGTTGCAGGGGGCCTGGCTATTGTGAGTTGAGTCCCTCAGTTTTCACCCCACCCCTGAAGGGTGGCCTAGCATTTGAGTACCGGCACCCTTTTTGCTAGAAAAAAACACACTGGGTGTATGTATGCATATACACTCATAACTGCTAGTATTCTGAAAGTTTTTATATGCATAAACATGTGCAAATGTAGGTGCTTAGGTTGTAGAATTTCTCTTTGTCACATCTGTTCTTTCAGTGTTGTGGAACTTAAGAGTTATTTGAAACTTTCTTACATGGATTAAAAGAGGACAAGCATGTTGACATTAAGATTAAAGCATTCTCCAGCATTTCTTGGAATAAAGCCTAATAAGTATCCATGTGCCAATCGGGTAAAGATAAGAAGGTAAATGTACTTGGTTATCGTTAACTGAATATTCAGCCATATTTATCCAGTTAATTTTGTAGCTGAATACCCAGCTACTTACCTGATCTGAACTTGTGCGTGTAGAAATCTCATTATGTCAAAATGGCCATAAAATATGTGATTTTTTAAATGAAAGATTTATTGTAGCTGTGATTCTGAGAAAGTCTGCTCATCATATGGAAATCTAGAAAAACTAGTTTAGCATGGTACATACAAATATGCTGTGCATATCAATCTTTCCAGATTTGCAGTTTGAAAAATCAGAACTTTGCAACTTCTCTCAAGGATTAGGAACTTCTGGAGAACATAATGATTTGATGTAAATTAGTTAGAGGAAACTTCTGTAGCAAAATTTACTTTTCTTCTTAAATTTCCAGCTCATTAGGGATTGGGATTTGGATTTAATTCATACCTTTTCAGTAGTAGCTCAAGGCAAATATTTCCCTGTCCCTGGAGGATTTACAATCTGAGTTTGTACCTGAGACAATGGTGGATTTAATGACTTACCCCAGATCACAAGCTTCATTAGAGGAATTTGTCCCCTAACTTTTATTTCACTGCTTTAATCATTAGGCTTCTCCTCTATTTAAAATCATTAATTTAATTTATTTATTTATACACATAGGTAGCTAACCAGCTCATTTTCGAAAGTGATCGCCAGCCATCTTCCGACACAAATCAGGAGATGGCCGACGATCTCCTGAACCTGGCCAAATCGGTATAATCGAAAGCTGATTTTGGCCGGGTTCAACTGCTTTCCGTCGCGGAGCCGACGAAACATCAAGGGGGCGTATCGGTAGGGTAGTGAAGGCAGGACGGGAGTGGGATAGGGGCGTGCTCACGAGATGGCTTGCTTCACCCAATAATGAAAAAAAGAAGCCAGGTTTATAGAGCATTTCGCCGGCTGTACTTGGTCCCTTTTATTTCACGACCAAGCTTCAAAAAGGAGCCCCAGCTAACCAAATGACCACCAGAGGGAATCGGGGATGACCTCCCCTTACTCCCCCAGTGGTCACCAACCCCCTGCCACCCAAAAAAAAAACCCAACAAAATTTTTTTTTTGCCAGCCTCTATGCCAGCCTCAAATGTCATATCCAGCTCCCTGATAGCAGTAAGCAAGTCCCTGGAGCAGTTTTTAGTGGGTGCAGTGCACTTCAGACAGGTGGACCCAGGCCCACCCCCCCCACCTGTTACACTTGTGGTGGTAAATGGGAGCCCTCCAAAACCCACCCAAAACCCATTGTACCTACATGTAGGTGCCCCCCTTCACCCCTTAGGGCTATGGTAATGGTGTAGAGTTGTGGAGAGTGGGTTTTGGGGGGGATTTGGGGGGGGCTCAGCAACCAAGGGAAGGGAGCTTTGCAGCTGGGAGCTATTTTTTTTTAATTTTTAGACGTGCCCCCTAGGGTGCCCGGTTGGTGTCCTTGCATGTGAGGGGGGCCAGTGCACTACAAATGCTGGCTCCTCCCACGACCAAATGCCTTGGATTTCGCTGGGTTTGAGATTGCCGGCATTATTTTCCATTATGGTTGAAAATTGATGCCGGCCATCTCAAACCCGGCGAACTCTGGCATTTGGCTGGGCCCAATTGTATTAGCGAAAATAAGATGGCCGGCCATCTTTTTTGAAAATATGGTTGGCTCCGCCCACTTATGGCGCCGGCCCCAAAGATGGCCGGCCAGCTATTTGGCCAGCGCCGTTTGATTATTTTTATTTTATTTTTGTTACATTTGTACCCCGCGCTTTCCCACTCATGGCAGGCTCAATGCGGCTTACATGGGGCAATGGAGGGTTAAGTGACTTGCCCAGAGTCACAATGCCCCTCTAAGTGGTTTATCAGGCTATGGTGCTATAAGCCTGCTCAGGGGGATTTCCATTATTTTGTTGCCTTCTACCTTACAGTGACAGTCATTGACTAAGGACTATAAATTGCAACTTCCTCCAGAACCTGGTATGTACACACTCTAAGTGCAACCAACAGGTACCACAATAAAGACTCCCTCCTTTCTCCTCCCCCCAGACTATAAACATTCCTTGCATAGCATCCTTTTGCCTGCCTGACCCAGGAGTGGCCTAGTGGTTAGGGTGGTGAACTTTGGTCCTGGGGAATTGAGTTTGATTCCCACTTCAGGCACATGCAGCTCCTTGTGACTCTGGGCAAGTCACTTAACCCTCCATTGCCCCAGGTACAAATAAGTACCTGTAAGCCACATTGAGCCTGCCATGAGTGGGAAAGCGTGGGGTACAAATGTAACAAAAAAATAAGGTGATATGACAAGCTTTCAAAGGCAGAACCTTTCTTCAGGTCAGATATGAGCAAAATTTGACAATTAACAGAGAAAAAAGAAGTAAACAAATCATCTATATATTTAAGTGAAATGTGAAAAGCATTCTTATGACAGTCGTGAGGGAAAGGTAGAGGTGGGTGATGGGGGAGACAGTGGTGAGATACAGGGAGAGGTGAGTGGGTCATCAAAAGGTGACAATGCAGTATAATCTTATGGTTTATAATGGGGGGAAAACCCCATAAGAACATAAGAATAGCCATACTGGGTCAGACCAATGGTCCATCTGGCCCAGTATCCTGCTTCCAGCAGTGACCAATCCAGGTCACAAGTACCTGGCAGAAACCCAATTAGTAGCACCATTCCATGCTACCAATTCCAGTGCAAGCAGTGGCTTTCCACATGTCCTCAATAACAGATTATGGACTTTTCCTCCAGGAACTTGTCCAAACATTTTTTAAACCCAGATACGCTAACCACTGTTACCACATCCTCCGGCAATGAGTTCCAGAGCTTAACTATTCTTTGAGTGAAAAAATATTGCCTCCTATTTATTTTAAAAGTATTTCCATGCAATTTCATTGAGTGTCCCCTGGTCTTTGTATTTTTTGAATGAGTGAAAAATCGATTTACCTCCACCCGCTCCACATCAGTGACACCACTCAGAATTTTGTAGACCTTAATCATATCCCTCCTCAGCTGTCTCAAGTTTCAAGGTTTATTTAATATTTGCTATGCTGTACATCAATAAAAATATCTATGTGGCTTACAATACTTGAAAGAAACTAGATAGAGATTAGGAATGAAAATGAACAGGCAAGGGTGGGATAGAATAGGAACTCCATGTTGGATAGTAAAGATAAATTCAGAGAGGGAGGGGAGCCCTAACCTCTTTAGCTTTTCCTCATATGGAAGCAGTTCCATCCCCTTTGTCATTTTGGTCACTCTTCTTTGAACCTTTTCTAATTCCGCTATATCTTTTTTGAGATACGGCAACCAGAATTGAAGGCAATACTCAAGATAAGGTCGCACCTTGGAGCGATACAGAGGCATTTTAATATTTTTGGTCTTATTTTACATCCCTCTCCAAATAATTCCTAGCATCTTCTTTGCTTTTTTGGCCACCGCTGCACACTGGATAGAAGATTTTAGCGTATTGACTACAATGACACCTAGGTCTTTTACTTGAGTGCTGACTCCTAAAGTGGACTGTAGCATCAGATAACTATGATTTGGATTATTCTTCACACTGTACATTACTTTGCATTTGTCTACATTAAATTTCATCTGCCATTTGGATACCCAGTCTTCTTGTTAAACTTTGTTAGGTGGGTGTCAAAGTATTTCATCAATGTAATTTCAAAGATTCTATGTTCCTGGATTGTTTTATAGTTACTGCTTAATCTTCTGACCATGTCAGTGATGCAATGCCGAGGTTCTGAAAGATGCTCACCCATGGAAGTGTCAGCTTGTTTTGTGGTGTTTGATGAGTTTCTTCTTGTGTTTCGTGTCTGTCCTGTCTCCTATATTTAGGCACAGGATTAGATTCTATATAGCACGCCTAAAAAATCAGCGCCAAAATGAAATATTCCTAGGCATATTCTATAAAGTACGCCTAAATTTAGATGTACTTTATAGAATAAGCTTAAATTTTCATGTGGTTTATAGAATACGCCACGCGCCTGTCCTCGCGATTAAATTTAGTCAAGGGCAGTTACGCCAAGTAAAACATGGTGTAAATGTTGAAGCCTAAATTAAGTGCGAACCAAATGAATTCTATAACAACACTCATAGATTTTAGAAATGCCCATGATCCGCACATTCCACCCCATAGCCACGCCCCCTTTTCAACTATGTGAATTAGAATGTACGTGCATCACGTTATAGAATACGCTTTGACAGTCCCTGTGCATAAATTCAAATTAATGCCAATTGGTGTCACTAATTGATTGTTAAGTGGCAATTATCAGCACTGATTGGCTTGTTAACTAATTAAGTTGCATATGCAAATCCAGAATACGACTGGATTTGAGTGCGCAATTTAAGTCGTTCTATATAGAATCCAGGGGTTAGAGGGCAAAATGTTTTCCTATATAGAATATTAGTGTAACTGGGTATATATGTTTATGTTTATTTAAAACTTGTTATATTGCAGCTCAGAGCGGTGTACAAAAATTTAAAATGTGAATAAAATACAAGAAAAAAAAATACAAATCAGATAGAAAACTGTCTAAAACATTTGTACAGATCAATCACACTCTCAGACCAATACCCTCGATGTATGCCATCTGGCCCTATCACTTTGTCTACTTTTAGTTTAGCTAACTCCTCATAAAATCATTCAGGGTCTACCACACTTCCATTCCTATTTGTGGTTGTCTTCTGCAGTTCCATTCCTGGTCCTTCATCTATGAACACAGTTCCTCCTTTCATTTACATAAAAAGTGTCTTCCCATTTTTGGCTACTTTTTTTCTTCCATTTGCTCATTTGCTTCCTGGTTACTTTACCAGCTTCTCTTAGCTTTTCCATGTGCTTAAATGCCAGAGATACACATGTAACGTGGAGAGGCATTTTCGACATAAATCTAAATCCAATTTGGGACATTTCCCCTCTGATTCTATATAGCGCGCATAGAGATCTGCGCTGAAATCCAAGTGTATTTTATAATAGTGCGTATAACTTAATTGGCTTAACAAGCTAATCAGCGGTGATAATAGCTCTTAACAAGCAATAATGAGCACTAATTGACAATAATTAGAATTTATGCATACAACTCGCTAAGCGTATTCTATAACGCAGTGCGCATAACTTCTAACGTGCACAGGCAAAAAGGGGCATGGTTATGGGCAGGAAAATGGGTGTTTCGTGGGTGATCCAAAATTTGCTTGCGTAATTATAGAATATGGCCTAGTGTGCCTAAATCTACACGTTGGGATTTATGCCACATTTTTGTTTGTGTAAATGGAAGTGCGCAGTTTTGGGTACTGAGATATCAACTAAGCATATTCTATATACCGTGCCTAAATCTAGGCACCGCTTATAGAATACACTTTGTCGGCATTGATTTCCGTGCCGATTTTTTTTGGATATATAGAATCTCCCCCTTAGCAGAAAATGTCCAAAAATCCAGTAGTGAACATGGCCATTTTCAAAACAGAAAAATGTCCAACTTTTTGTTTTGAAAGTGGCCGTTTGCTTGATGTTTTTGTGCTCAGTGCAGCTATATATTTTGGGCCATTTTCAAAAAGAAAAAGAAGTTCAATGGAAAAACGCACTAAAATAAGCCATTGGGATGTATGGGGGCCACACAGTCATCCCAGTAGAGCAGTGGGGCACCCTAGGGCAGCGGCGTACCAAAGGTGGGGCGGTGCGCCCCATGTGCAAATGCTGGAGGGGTGCAGAGAGCAGCCACGTGCCTATCGGCTCCGCTGGTTCCCTGCTCCCTCTGCCCCGGAACAGGTTACTTCCTGTTCCGGGGCAGAGGGAGCAGGGAGTCAGCAGAGCCGAGAGCCGTGCAGCTGCTCCCAGCAGCTAAGTATGCACCCAGCGGGGGGGGGGGGGGGGGGGGGGGTTGTTGATGCGCTGGGTTGGGTGTTGCGCCGGGGGGGAGGGGTGCGCATTGGCGATCCACCCCGGGTGGCAGCCGACCTAGGATCATCACTGCCCTAGGGGGCACTGCAGGGGACTTCACATAAAAGGTCCCAGGTACACATCTCAGTGCTACCCCCTTATATTGCATGGGGAGCCCTCCAAAACCCAAGAACCTACTGTACCCAACTGTGCATCACTACAATAGCCCTTATATTTGCAGGTGTCACCTATATATGAATACAGTAGGTTTTTGGTGGGTTTTGGAGGGCTCACATGTTCCGCCACAAAGACTGTTAGAGTGAGATGTGAGCCTGGGCCTCGTTTTCTACAGTGCACTGCACCAATCACTGGGCTACTCCAGGGACCTGCTTTAGGACTGGCTATATAGCTTTTGGTGGGTGGGAGGGAGTTAGTAACCACTGGGGCAGTAAGGGGGGGGGAGCATGCCTTAATCCCTCTCGAGGTCATCTGGTCATTTAGGGCACCTTAGTATGATTTAGTCATGATTGAAACAGGTCTAGACCAAACCTTCTTTTAGCCCTGGACGTTTTTGCTTTGTTCCATTATGGCAGAAACATGTTCAAGTGTTGGTGCCCCAACATGCCCCCTTGTGATCTGGACGCACTGTATACGAGCTGCATAGACCACTGTCTTAAAAATGTGTTTTTTGAAAATAGCAATTTGGGCGTTTTAGTAAAAAAAAGGATCAATCTGCTGCTTTGTGCCGCTTTTGGATGTTTTTCTGTTTCGAAAATGAGCTCCATATATAAGTTATTTGCATGAGAATCCTGCCCACTCACCCTCCAAATTCTGCCCATGTGCATATGTACTTGTAAAATACTTGCTATGTAAGATATTCACTTTTTTACAGAATAGCACTTAAATGGAATTTCGGCATTTAAACGTGTGTGCACATACATATGCTGATATCCTAATCATTTACATTTGCTTTATGTATGGAATTACACCATGTGTTCATACTTTTTGTTTGACCGAGAACTGTGATGCTTCTGCTACAATCTCTCCCCCCTGGCTGCCAGTTCAGCAACAAATGTACATGTACCTCACTGACCCCCTTTCCCATTCCTGGCTTTCTGCTGCTGTGGAAGAAAGGGAGATCCTTTGCCTCCATTATCCCTGGAAGAGAGTCCAAAACTGCCCTGGCTCTTCTGGAAGCTATACTTGCTCATACATGCAATGTAAGTGAACCTGAGGCAGTGAATTGGAGACAGGAGGTATGAGAGAAGGGGTAACCAAGGGTCAACTGACACAAGTTAAACTGACTGCTGTCATTGCTGATATATAAATGTAGTCAACAGGGCACTGCCCTGTACCATGTCAGCTGAAAAAAACTAAAGGGTGATTCTTTCCATCAAGCTTCAAGTAATTTTTTCCAGTGCAGTTAGACATTAAAATTCATTTGAAATACCTGATGGAGGTGAAGGGCTTGGTCATCTATGTTTCTTTAACTTGATAAAGGCAGTTAGCTTTTCAAATCTTTAGTCCACTCTGAAAGAGTTTTCCAGAGAACATTGAGGGCCCCTTTTACTAAGCGGCGGTAAGCCCAACATGGGCTTATTGCTCGCTAAACAGGAACTACCGACAGGCTACCGCAGCAGCCCAGCGGTACTTCCTACCCCTAGCATCCCGGCGGTAATCGGGCAGTGCTGTGTGCTACCTGGTTACTGCTGGGTTAGTGCGGGAGCCCTTACTGCCACCTCAATGGGTGGCGGTAAGGGCTCCCCCTCAAAATGGTTGCATGGCAAGTGCTTTACTTGCTGCACGGCCATTTCCTGCAGGAAAAAGTCTTCCCTTTTACCCGCCGTGGTAAAAGGGGGCCTCAGCGTGTGTGAAAAACATGCGCTGTTGCCTTTTGCTACAGCTTGGCAAAAGGGGCCCTGAGAGAACTCTTTTGAATAGCTGATTCTTGCAGTAGGAAGTATTTTGATAATGATTATTGTTAAGGATTTGTATGTTTGTTTTCTACACTGGTGTGAATGATCTTTTCATGGATTTTTTTTTTTTTGTATTTTATATATTGTGTTTGTGCAGGAGTCTTAAATATTTAGGACTTATGATTGTAATAGTAGGGTTTTCAATATTTTTTTTGGTTACATTTGTACCCCACACTTTCCCACTCATGGCAGGCTCAATGCAGCCATGCAGGCAATGGAGGGTTAAGTGACTTGCCCAGAGTCACAAGGAGCTGCTTGTGCCGGGAATTGAACTCAGTTCTTCAGGACCAAAGTCCACCACCCTAACCACTAGGCCACTCCTCCACTATTCATATTGTTTATGAAAAGACCCTAAGTGATAAATAAATGTTTCCAAAAACCTCTCTTTGTTATGTGAAATGGTTATCAATAGAAATCAAACAAAATAAAACATGGAAAAGAAAATAAGATGATACCTTTTTTATTGGACATAACTTAATACATTTCTTGATTAGCTTTCGAAGGTTGCCCTTCTTCGTCAGATCGGAAATAAGCAAATGTGCTAGCTGACAGTGTATATAAGTGAAAACATTCAAGCATTACTATGACAGTCTGACAGGGTGGGAGGATGGGGGTGGGTTAGGAAGTATGCATGGGGACATCAAAGCATATCATTGATATTCTAACAGGATTTGTGTGGATAGGTGATATTGTTAGAATATCAATGATATGCTTTGATGTCCCCATGCATACCTCCGACCCACCCCATCCTCCCACCCTGTCAGACTGTCATAGTAATGCTTGAATGTTTTCACTTATATACACTGTCAGCTAGCACATTTGCTTATTTCCGATCTGACGAAGAAGGGCAACCTTCGAAAGCTAATCAAGAAATGTATTAAGTTATGTCCAATAAAAAAGGTATCATCTTATTTTCTTTTCCATGTTTTATTTTGTTTGATTTCTATTGATAACCTTAAGAGTGGACTAACACGGCTACCACACTCCTCTACTTATGGGAAATGCTAAGCATTTAAGTGCCACTATTTTGCATGAATTGATAAATAGAATTCCTTTGCAACTATGATGAATCCTGGGTTTAAACATGAGATGGTTAGAACAGTGGGTGATGAACCAGGAAAACAGCAGTTCAAATTCTGTTTCTTCTAAGCACATGCGTTGTGACCCTGGGCAAGTCACTTTACCTTTCATTGTCTTTGATACCTGCTAAGATGGTAAACCAGAGCTTCCCAAATCTGTCCTGGGAACGCAATTCTCTGCCAGGTTTCCAGGATATCCACAATTAATATGCATGAGATAAATTAGCATGCATTAGAGAATCACTACATGCAGCTTTGTCTCATACATATTCATTTTGGGTATCCTGAAAATCTGACTAGCCATGGGAGCCCCAGAACAGGTTACATAAGAATATAAGAATAGCCATACTGGGTCACATCGATGATCCATTTAGTGAAGTATCCTGCTTCCAACAGTGGCCAACCCAGGTCACAAGTACCTGACAGAATCCCAAAGAGTAGCAAGAATCCATGCTACTGATCCCTGGGCAAACAGTGGACCATTCTACACCACTCAGAAATTTGTAGACTTCTATCATATTCCCCCTCAGCTGTCTCTTCCAAGCTGAAGAACCCTAACCTCGTTAGCCTTTCCTCATATGAGAGAAGTTCCATTGTCTTCATCATTTTGGTCACCCTTCTTTGAATCTTTTCTAATTGTGCTACATCTTTTTTTGAGGTACAGCAACCAGAATTGCATGCAATACTCAAGGTGAGGTCGCACCATGGAGTGATACAGAGGGACGTCCTTGTTTTTTTCGATTATGGGTCAAAGACGTCCAAGTGTTAGGCACGCCCAAGTTCCGCCTGCTCTATGCCTCTGACATACCCCCTTGAACTTTGGACAACCCTTGGAGAAGGACGTCCATCTTCCGATTTATGTCGAAAGATGGACGTCCTTCTTTTTCGAAAATGAGCCCATATGAGTCTTAGTGCCTAGGGACCCAGATCAATGTCAGTCTGCCGCTGCTCACATGCATTTTTTGAATAGGATACAGCCTGTGTGAAAATACGTGAAATGGACGTCAGTGCGCTGGAAATGTCCAGCATGAACATCCATTTTACAAACTGAAATGTCTAAATTTTGAATGGGCAAAGACAAGGGACATGGATGTCTCTATAGCAGCATTCTTAGAAAGTGGCCACACAGATGGTCAGCATAGTGATTAATGCAATGAACTGTAAACCAAGGGACCTAGGTTCAAATCCCACTTTAACTTTTTTTTTTTAATTGTGAGCCCTCCAGGTACAGAAAGATACCTATTATACCTGAATGTACACCAATAGCCTTCAGACTTGCAGATGTCTCATATTTAGATACAGTAGGTATTTTTCTGTTTCTGGAGGGTTCATAATTGAAAAAAAAAAAAAGAGTTGAAGTGAGATTTGAACATGGGTCCCTTGATTTACAGTACACTGCACTAACCACTAGGCTACTTCTCAGATCTTTATGCTGGTGTGTTAAGAATGCTTATAATATCTGAAGCTGTCAGAGCCTGGTATCCCCTTCTGGTTTCACTTTCACGGGAGAGGGAGAAGGACAGCCACCACTGGGGGATTAAGGAGGTGTCACATCTTAATTCCTCCAGTGGGCAGCTTCTCAGTCAGAGCACCTTTCTGCAACTTGGATGTTCCTGGAACAGGTCTAAATAAGAATGTCCTACTTTTTAGACATGGATGTTTCTTCCACTTAAGTAATTGCTGTTGGATGTCCAGACTTCAGGCCTTCCCTAGTCCTGCCTAAAAGTCACCCATAATATGCCCCCTTGTTATTTGGACATACTGCAGTGTTGGATGTCCCTTTTCTGCCTTTGAAGAATCGGGACTTGGATGTTTCAAGCACATGGATATCCATTTTGGCATTTTGAGACCCATTTACTTTGAAAATGAGTGCCGTAGGTGCCCATTTGTCTTTATAAAAAAAGTGCCTAAGTACTTGCCCTCTTAAACCAAGCATCCTGTGATAAAATTATGCTTCATGAGGGTTGCTTAGATAGGGAGGTCAAGTAGGCATTTATTTATTATTTTGTTTCTTTATTTATAGGGATTTATTAACCACCTTTATGAAGAAATTCACGCAAGGTATAGCTTGTTTTATAAAGATACTAGCCGTTAAGCCTGTTAAAACGGGCGAGATTTCCAGCTACCCTCCTCGCCGCCACTCCCTCCCTCCTCCGTGCCGGGCCCCCTGCACTGACCTGACAGCACCTCTCACCTCCGTGTGAAAGCACTGCAGGCAGCATAAGATCGCTCTGCTGCTGCCTGCAGCGCTTCCACACGGAGGTGAGAGGCGCTTTCAGATCAGTGCAGGGGGCCCGATACGGAGGGGGACGGGAGCGGCGGCGGGGATGGGGGGAGGGGGAGGTTGGTGCGCGCGATGTTCGTTTCCAGGCGGCGGAAGAGTCCAACAGCCCGACTCCGTTTCCCTCTCTGTTCCGCCCTCTGATGTCATCACGTCTTGACGCGAAGGCGGGACAGAGAGGGAAGTCTCTACTGCGCATTTGCAGGTGAGTCGGTCACTTGCCATTTATATGTTTGATGTAGATACCTGTGTGCCTTTATGAAATTACCTTGGAAAAGCTATGGAAATATTCAGAAATACTTACAAAAAAATTAAGAAAACTATAAGAAGGCAGAAAGGAAAAGCATTCCAGAAATGCTTCTCTTTTAATGAAAATCAGACAAAAATATTTTATGTTTTGCCTTTTCTTTTTTTTAAGGAAAAATCGATACTGTTTATCCATAAACGAAAGCCAAACATTAAATCTGTCCAAAGATTGAGGACATTGCATGTTGCAAGCAGGCAAAACATATTATCACTTCTTTCCTATCAGCAAGTAATGCTGGGGAAGGCAGGATTACCTGAGTGCATGGGGCAGTTACTCTGATTACATCCTCACCTATTGAAAGTTCCTGTTGTAATGAAACTGTTTAGAGCTGGCAGAGAGCAGCAGCTGTGGGGTCCCTAATAGCCACAGTGCTGCCTTCTCTTGCCACTGTTTCATTTAGACATTGATTCACTTGTGGTTCAGAGGAAGCTGCTGTGGGACAGGCAGCACTTTGGCCATTAGAAACTCCACAGTCCACTCCATAATGTCCAGAAATGCTTGGGTTGGAACAGGAGGCTGAGAAGAGAAAAGAAGGGAGAGATGAATATTAAAATGGTTGAAGGAGAAAAGGAGAGAAAGGAGGGATGAAGGAGAGATGTGTGGAGAAGAAGGGGATAAGGGAGGGAGGAAGGAGAGAGTATAGGAAAAAGGGATAAAGGATAAGTCGTGTGAGAAAAAAGGGGCAAGGTTGGAGGAGAAAGATAATAAAAGTGGAGGAAGATAGATATAATGAAGAAAGAGATAAAAGGAGAGCTGAAGAAATGAGGGGTGGAAGTCAGAGAAGAGGGAGGGAGGGAGGGAGAAGGAAGGTGAGAGAATGAAAGAGAGATGAGGGAAGGGGTGTATGTGTAAGGGAGGAGCATAGTAACATAGTAAATGACGGCAGAAAAAGACCTGCACGGTCCATCCAGTCTGCCCAACAAGATAACTCATATGTGCTCAGGGCCATGCCAAGGGTCTCTGGTGCCCCCCTGCAGACTATCAGTTGGTGCCCCCCCCCACCCCGTCTCACTTCTTCATTAGATGTTTCTCCATTGTTACCTGTCTTTCCTTTAGACTGAAAACTACAGGCCCAGCCAGACCTGACAAAAGGGTCTACCACACCCTTCAATGTCAAGCATATACTAGAAGACTGTAAATTAGCTTACACAGGAAAGCAGTTTAAAAAAATAAACACAATTCCTGCTGTTTCTTAACACTGCTCTCCAGAGAAAGCACTGCCTTTATAAAGAGGCTTTTCAGTGGGACTTAGCCTATTAAAAACTATTAGCATAATTAGGAATGGCCAGCCCTTGTAACTGCAGAGACCTAAGCTTTGATTATGCATGTTCCTGTCTTTGTTACAGTGTGGGGGGGGGGGGGGGGGGGGGGGTATCTTCATCTCATTTACACAGTCTGACCTCCCTGGCTCACTGGGAGCCCAGTCTCTTGGAGACTGCTATACATTGCAAAATAAGATAGCAGATGTAAATTCTCAAAGTGGACATATTCCAAACACTAAAATGAAAATAAAATGATTTTTTTCTACCTTTGTTGGCTGGTGACTTTCTTTTTCTGATCATGCTGGCGCAGTATCTGATTCTATTGCTGGTATCTGTCCTCCTAACTCTGTTTCCAGGGCTTCCTTTCCACTGTATGTATCCCTCATTGATAAGTCTCTGACTCTAAAGTTTAGCAATTTCATTAAAGCAAAATGTATTTTCAAATATCACAAACTCTCCCTATCCAAGCAGAATGTTTTATATAAAAACAAACACACAAAAAAAGCAATCAGATTTTTACTTACCAGCTATTCTACACTATAGGTCAGCTAAACTTCCTCTTTGAAGCTCAGCCAATTAAATGGATTTTAGCTGTAGCTATGATAATTATGTACACATCATTGCAGTCATGCCTTGCCCTCCTCTCAGTGTACATGCTCAAAAAACAAAAACTTTGAACCACTTACAGATAACAATTACACTATTTATTTTTTATTTCTCCCCAGTCTCACTTGCACACCTGTCTCCAAACCTGTTCTCTTTAATTTGAATGTTGTTCCAGCTCACCCTGAATGAAAGTTGTTCACATACCAAAGCCATAAATAGCTGCTGGTTGTACTCTTTGAAACAGCTTTAGCAGAGCAGCGTGTCTGTCTCAGCACTGGTGGGCTACCTTCACGTCCTGATGGGGGAAGGGCAGGGGAGAGAGGAGAATCACAACTTCAGGTAAAAGATTTTGCAAGTGAGTGGCGCCCTCTAGAGGTCGGCACCCCCCTGCATTGCTTACCTCGCTTACCGTGTCAGCACAGCCCTGTATGTGCTACTTTTTGTGTATACCTTACCTTGATTTGTATCTGTCTTTTTCAGGGCACAGACCGTATAAGTCTGCCCAGCACTAGCCCCGCCTCCCAACCACCAGCCCCTTGATTTGTATCTGTCTTTTTCAGGGCACAGACTGTATAAGTCTGCCCAGCACTAGCCCCGCCTCTCAACCACCAGCCCCGCCTCCCAGCACCGGCTCTGCCATCCAATATCCGCTAAGCTCCTGAGGATCCCTTCATGTTTATCCCACGCATGTTTGAATTCCGTTACCGTTTTCATCTCCACCACCTCCTGCGGGAGGGCATTCCAAGCATCCACCACTCTCTCTGTGAAAAAATACTTTCTGACATTTTTCTTGAGTCTGCCCCCCTTCAATTTCATTTCACATCCTCTAGTTCTACCACCTTCCCATCTCCGGAAAAGGTTCGTTTGCGGATTAATACCTTTCAAATATTTGAACGTCTGTATCATATCACCCCTGTTTCTCCTTTCCTCCAGGGTGTACATGTTCAGGTCAGCCAGTCTTTCCTCATACGTCTTGTAACGCAAATCTCATACCATTGTCGTAGCTTTTCTTTGCACCGCTTCAATTCTTTTTACATCCTTAGCAAGATGCGGCCTCCAAAACTGAACACAATACTCCAGGTGGGGCCTCACCAACAGTCGAACAGTGTGAGTGGAGGCATCAAGTTATATATGTGTGATAGAGTTGGGGAGATACTTTGTATGTATGTTAGGAGGAGAGAGGTGAGATGTGAATGAGTGAGAATTAGGGAGCAATGTGCAGAAGGTATTAGTGATGAGGAGTGAAGTGTGTGATGAAGAGGGAGAAGAGCATAAGGGGGTGGGGTTTGATATTCAGTGCTGTTTAACCGAGCAGAACAGACTCCCACCTTGTTAAATAGCACTGACTAATAGGTCGGGACTTGATAGTGGCATTTAACTGGATAGTGCCACTGAATATTATGTCTGACTGCTGTGGCACTATTTATTTATTTTCAGAGATTTGATATACTGCTCTTTGAAAACTCCATCAAAGCGGTTTACAGTCAAATGAACAAAATAGGTAGAAAACAAGAAAAATAGGACATCGATCAGTCAAAAACAAAAAAGTATCCAAATGGGAGGAAATTCTCAGAAACTCATTCCAGCCCGTTTTAAAAGCAGGCTATGCAACACACCCGAAAAAGAAAAGTCTGCAAGGAGAACACTAATTGTGCACTTTTGCCTTTCTACAAGTGGAGGAGTAGCCTAGTGGTTAGTGCAGTGGACTTTGATCCTGGGGAACTGAGTTTGGTTCCCACTGCAGCTCCTTGTGACTCGGGGCAAGTCACTTAACCCTCCATTGCCCCTGGTACAAAAAATAAGTACCTAATTCTAAGCATTTATTTAGATTTTGCTCACACCTTTTACAGTAGTAGCTCAAGGTGAGTTACATTCAGGTATACTGGATATTTTTCTGTCCCAGAAGGGCTCAAAATCTAAGTTTGTACCTGAGGCAATGGAGGGTTGAGTGACTTGCCCAAGATCATCAGGAGCAGCAGTGGAATTTGAACTGGCTACCTCTGGATTGCAAGACCAGTGCTCTAACCACTAGGTCACTCAACCACTCCTCCATGCCCACCTAAGCATGTCCTAACTAAGCATGTCATCTTAGTTTGTTGCACTCCTGGAATTCTCTGTTTTTCCTTGACCTCTGTACCTGGAAAGTGGCAGATCTTTAAGTTCTTCCCTCTGCACAGATAAACATGCACCTTTTCCCAGGTTTACTTGTGTAACTCTTGGAAGTCAGCAAGAGGAACTGGTGAGAAAAGAAAGCGGAGCTTCCTAAGTTTACCACTACTACTACTAATTATAATTTTTATAGCACTACTAAACGTACACAGTGCTGTACACAAACACGTGAGAGACAGTCCCTGTTCAACAGAGATTACAATCCATTTGACTGACAAAGAGAACAAATAAGGGATTAGATCAGAGGTTTTCAACCCAGTACTTGGGGCACACCCAGCCAGTTGGGGTTTTCAGGATATCCTCATTGAATTCAACCCAATCCTGGGAGTGCCCTGAGGACTGGGTTGAAAACCTTTGGATTAGGGAGCTAATTTTATTTTGGGAATGATTGAAACAAAATGGTACTGAACCGGTGAATGAGGGGTTAGGAGTTAAAAGGAACCTCAAAAAGGTTGACTTGTAGCCTGAATTTGAATAGGGCTAGAGATGGAACATGACGTACCGACTCAGAAAATCTGTTCCAGGTGTTTGGTGCAGGAAGAGTCTGGAGTTTGTAGAGGAGGAGAAGGGCACAGCATCAAATTCTAAAAGGAATTTGAACTCTATGCAGAAACAGATAGGGAGCCGGTGAACTGACTTGAGGAGAAGGGGTTATGTGAGTGTAACAACACTGGTGGAAGATAAATCATACAGTAGAATTTTGAACAGATTGAAGGGGATGGACCATGGAGATGATTTAGTGGGAAATCTGTGAGGAACTAACTCGTAGTGTTTAGCTTGATTAAGATCCACTGCTTATTTCTAGGATAAGGAGCATAAAATCTGTTTTACTGTTCTAGGATCTTGCCAGGCATTTGTGACCTGGATCAAACACTGTTGGAAACAGAATACTGAGCTTGATGGATCATCAGTCTGTACAGCAACACTTACGTTCTTATGCTAGCTACCTTGCCTTTCATGCTTTTAGTTAATGGCATTATCCCTTGGATTCTATATACGGTGCCAAAAGTTGGGCACCCAAATTTGGGTGTGCAGGGCTGACGCATATGCAAATTAATTAGTCAACAAGGCATTAACAATCAACAATTGGAGTTAATTGAGACATATTTGCATTTGAGCGTGCACCTGCCTTAGTCACTATTCTATAACTTTGGCACCTAAATATTCTAGTGTGCAACTCAAAAGGAGCATGGCTATGGGAAGGGTATGGGCAGATCAGAGGGCGTTCCTAGAAGTTCAGCACAGTTTTATATAATACTCTCATTTGCACACTAAACTCCTAAAAATTAGGCACCAACATTTACACCAGGTTTCAGCAGGCATAAATGCTGGCGCCTTAAGTTGGGTGTGGGAATCTGCTCTAAGTGCGTACTTTATAATGCGCCCCACAATAACACTAATCCACATATAATGCGATAATGTTTTGGCTCTCCTTTTTTTTTTACAAACAGCTCCTCTTTTGGAAATGTCTAGCTACACTGGGTTGGGGCCCACCCCCTGTGCCCGCATGTAAAATATTCCAGCCAATGTCTAGCATAGCCAGGGTTCCACCCTCGGTGTAAAACCAACTTTGGTGATCTCTGTCTATGCAACTGAAGACCACTCTCAGTGCTGGTGTGAAAACAACTTTGCGACCTCACATTTAACGCAATGATATTTTGTGGATCCCAATCATCACATTATATTGGGGTTCCATTGTACCAGTTTAATAACATAGTAAACATAGTAAATGATGGCAGATAAAGACTTGTTCGGTCCATCCAGTCTGCTCAACAAGATAAACTCATTTTACATGGTATGTGGTACTTTATATGTATACCTGAGTTTGATTTGTCCTTGCCTTTCTCAGGGCACAGACCGTAGAAGTCTGCCCAGAACTGTTCTTGTACTAAGTTCTGAAGCTAACATCGAAGCCCCTTAAAATTTACACTCCAGCCCATCCATATCTATTCAGTCACGATCAGGGCACAGACTGTAGAAATTTGCCCAGCTCCCATTTTGTTTCTCAATTACCGGCGTTGTCACCCAATCTCTGCTAAGATTCAGCGGAACCATTCCTTCTAAACAGGATTCCTTTGTGTTTATCCCACGTATGTTTGAATTCCATTACCGTTTTCATCTCCACCACCTCCCACGGGAGGGCATTCCACCTCACCAACGACTTGTAGAGGGGCATTGACACCTCCTTCTGCTGGTTATGCCCCTCTCTACGCAGCCTAGCATCCTTCTGGCCATGGCCGTCACCTTGTCGCATTGTTTCTTCACATTCAGATCCTCCGACACCAACACCCCAAGGTCTCTCTCCTGAGTCGAGCTTACTAATCTCTCCCCTCCTATCCAGTATCTCTCTTTTGGGTTTCTGCACCCCAAGTGCATCACTCTACACTTCGTGGCATTAAATTTTAACTTGTATCTGTCCAGGGCAAACAATACTTCCGGTTTCTACTGGTTTACTTACTAAATAGACAACTTCTATCACATTTTCAATAGTGAGGGATGGTAAGCTCTGCAGGATTTCAGGAAACCTGCTTGTGCCTAGTGATTGAATTAAGTGACTAGATGCATTTTGAATAAATTAGAGCGTCAAGAATATTGAATGTAATTGCCGCATGAAACTTCTGCTTACACTTTTGGTGGGTATCCAAAGCAACAGGGAAAAGCTGTTTTGCACAAGTAAGATATGAACCTTTTGACTTTATTTTCGAATCATATGGATGCCTCAAAATAACCAAATGGACGTCCATGTGCTTTAAATGTTCAAATCCTGATTTTGCAAAGGCAGAAAAGGGACATTCAACACTACAGTACATCCAAATAGCAAGGAGGCATGTTTTGCACGGGACTAGGTAAGGCCCAAAATCAGGATGTCCATCAAAGATTAGTAAATGGGAAGAAACGTTCAAGCCTAAAAAGAAGGATGTCCTAAATTAGACCTGTTTCAGTCACATCCAGGGTACAAAAAGGTGCTCTAATGAGCAGCTGATCTCTGGAAGTATTAAGGCACAACTTCTCCTTAATCCCCCAGTGGTTGCTGTCCTACTCCCTCTCCACTGAAAGTGAAACTGAAAGGGGAGACCAGGCTCCATGACAGCTTCAGGTATTATGGGCATTGTTAGCAAACTAGAAAGTAAGTCTGAGGAGTAGCCTAGTGGTTAGTGCAGTAGACTTTAAGTCAAGGAGCTCAAGTTCAAATCCCACTTTAACTCTTTATTATTATTGTGAGCCTTCTAGAAACAGAAACATACCTCCTACTGTAGCTAATTATATAAGCCACCTGAAACCCTGAAGTTGTGTATATTCAGGTGCAGTATGTATTTTTCTGCTCCTAGAGGGCTCACAGTTATAAAATAAGAGTTAAAGTGGGATTTGAACCTTGATCCTTTGGTCTAAAGACCACTGCACTAAACAGTAGGCTGTTCCTGTGCTTCACAAGGATGTCTGTGTGGCCATTTGTCTAAGAATGCTGCCAGACAAATGTCATTGTCCGTGCTTTTGTGCCGTTCATATATTGGACATTCCAGTTTGTAAAATGGCTCTTCATGCTGGATGTCTTGAGCACAAAGTTGTCCCTGATGTATTTCCTGTTGAAAAATACTTGTGAGATATATGTCCATTTTGGATGTTGTGAGCTGGACATCTCTATTTTGACTTGGATATCCTTTGAAAATGTCCGTCTTTGCTTTCACTACTTCTTAAGAGGAATATGCATATTTCTATAGATCTCAGTTTAAAACATGTAAATGCACCAGTGAAATGTTACCTATAGATCTCTAAAGTGCCAGAAAGCGACTTTTTATCTTTTGTGCATTTTACCACGTTTGCACCTATGATGAATCAGATGTTCCTCTTGAGTAGTTAGAAATTACTGCCTGCATTCAGTGCATTTTCCTTAACATTTAAAAAATTAGAGAGGTGTTTCCCTGATTGTGAAATCAGACAGCATGTTTGTGCTTGACTTGATGATGTTTCAGTTTTGGCTCCATAAATCTCTTTCTACCAGGTGCTAACTGAAAGAATGAAAAAAAAAAAAACCCATTCAGCTAGTAAGCTAAACATATATTTATATAGGGGGTCTTTTACTAAAACTTAACTCTAGATAACTGCAGCAGGGCCCATAGGAATAAAATGGGCCCTACTTCAGGTAACTTGAGCTAAGCTTTAGTAAAAGACCCCCATAGTATCTAAAAATCATAGAACACCAACACATATGAAAATTAAGGGTCCAGTTGATAAGTACACCCTCCCCCTTTTCTGGGCACTCAGACCAGGAGCTCATTTATTAGTTTTAGGTCTGTTATCATAGGACTATCTGCAAAACCTGGTATGGATTCTCCAGTGGGGAAGGAGAGTCTCCAGATAGAGAGTGACGTGTAGAAAAAAGTTTGTCCCCATTCCCCTCAAAGTTTGATCCCATCTCCATCCTTGCATGTTTTGTGGTTTTATATACAGTGGTGGAAATAAGTATTTGATCCCTTGCTGATTTTGTAAGTTTGCCCACTGACAAAGACATGAGCAGCCCATAATTGAAGGGTAGGTTATTGGTAACAGTGAGAGATAGCACATCACAAATTAAATCCGGAAAATCACATTGTGGAAAGTATATGAATTTATTTGCATTCTGCAGAGGGAAATAAGTATTTAATCCCTCTGGCAAACAAGACCTAATACTTGGTGGCAAAACCCTTGTTGGCAAGCACAGCGGTCAGACGTCTTCTGTAGTTGATGATGAGGTTTGCACACATGTCAGGAGGAATTTTGGTCCACTCCTCTTTGCAGATCATCTCTAAATCATTAAGAGTTCTGGGCTGTCGCTTGGCAACTCGCAGCTTCAGCTCCCTCCATAAGTTTTCAATGGGATTAAGGTCTGGTGACTGGCTAGGCCACTCCATGACCCTAATGTGCTTCTTCCTGAGCCACTCCTTTGTTGCCTTGGCTGTATGTTTTGGGTCATTGTCGTGCTGGAAGACCCAGCCACGACCCATTTTTAAGGCCCTGGCGGAGGGAAGGAGGTTGTCACTCAGAATTGTACGGTACATGGCCCCATCCATTCTCCCATTGATGCGGTGAAGTAGTCCTGTGCCCTTAGCAGAGAAACACCCCCAAAACATAACATTTCCACCTCCATGCTTGACAGTGGGGACGGTGTTCTTTGGGTCATAGGCAGCATTTCTCTTCCTCCAAACACGGCGAATTGAGTTCATGCCAAAGAGCTCAATTTTTGTCTCATCTGACCACAGCACCTTCTCCCAATCACTCTCGGCATCATCCAGGTGTTCACTGGCAAACTTCAGACGGGCCGTCACATGTGCCTTCCGGAGCAGGGGGACCTTGCGGGCACTGCAGGATTGCAATCCGTTATGTCGTAATGTGTTACCAATGGTTTTCGTGGTGACAGTGGTCCCAGCTGCCTTGAGATCATTGACAAGTTCCCCCCTTGTAGTTGTAGGCTGATTTCTAACCTTCCTCATGATCAAGGATACCCCACGAGGTGAGATTTTGCGTGGAGCCCCAGATCTTTGTCGATTGACAGTCATTTTGTACTTCTTCCATTTTCTTACTATGGCACCAACAGTTGTCTCCTTCTCGCCCAGCGTCTTACTGATGGTTTTGTAGCCCATTCCAGCCTTGTGCAGGTGTATGATCTTGTCCCTGACATCCTTAGACAGCTCCTTGCTCTTGGCCATTTTGTAGAGGTTAGAGTCTGACTGATTCACTGAGTCTGTGGACAGGTGTCTTTCATACAGGTGACCATTGCCGACAGCTGTCTGTCATGAAGGTAACGAGTTGATTTGGAGCATCTACCTGGTCTGTAGGGGCCAGATCTCTTACTGGTTGGTGGGGGATCAAATACTTATTTCCCTCTGCAGAATGCAAATAAATTCATATACTTTCCACAATGTGATTTTCCGGATTTAATTTGTGATGTGCTATCTCTCACTGTTACCAATAACCTACCCTTCAATTATGGGCTGCTCATGTCTTTGTCAGTGGGCAAACTTACAAAATCAGCAAGGGATCAAATACTTATTTCCACCACTGTATTATGTAAGGCCGGAGATCATGTGATGACTTGAGGAGAGAGGACTTGTACGAGCTCTCCTCCTGGGCCTCCTCAACCCGCCTGACCGCGCCTGACCACGGTAGTTTCCTGAAAATAGTTTAAGACGGTGCATATTACAACTCTTGTGTATGGATAAGTTTGTGATACGGAATATAACGGCGATGCCTGGGAAATCTGGTAAAAAAGACCAAGAAAAAGCTCGAGGAGTCACAGATTCCAAGATTGCGGCGAGTCCGTCCCCGAGTCCTCCGCTGTTCTCAACCCCTCAATTGCAGCAGATTACCGAGGCAGTAAAAACAGCGCTGGAGCTGCAACTGCAGCAGCTCTCGGGACAGATTTCCAGCCTAGAGGGATTGCTGGAGGACACTATCCGTTGGACCGGAGTGCTAGAACAGAGGGTGGCGGTGATGGAGGATGTGGGAGTGGAAACTACGGGGAAATTAGATAAGCTTCAGAAAGTGCTGCAGGAGCACCCGAAGCACCTTGATGATTTAGAAAATAGACCCAGAAGGTCTAACCTGCGGATTGTAGGCATTCCAGAAACATTACCGGATCAAACATTACCTACTCTGTTGGAACGTTGAATGAAGTCGGAATTCGCGCTCTCGGATGGCATAGGCCCACTGTGCCTCGAGCAGGCACACAGAATAGGCTAAAGACAGAGCCAAGCAAACCGACCACGGGTAGTCATTGTAAAAATCCACAACTTCATCCACAAAACGGAAATATTAAGGGGATCCAGGATAAAGTGGAACAATCTCTATTATGAGGGATCACATATAAAGGTATTTCAGGATTACTCGATTGCACTCCAAGAGCAGAGATGGCTATTCGAACCTGTTTGTAAAACGTTAGCAGATGCTCAGAAAAGATTCATGCTAATTTATCCTACCCAATTGAAGATTATGCACAATGGTGCTTGGCACGCTTTTGGAACTCCAGGAGCAGCCACCAAAAATGATTGGGTGTGAGTATCCACCAAATGACACTGCCTTCAAGATGGACTTTGTAAAACCTATATTATCTCAGAGCGCAATGACTTTGCTGGCCTGTAGATCTTCAAAACGTCATTGGTATAATATGGTGCCTCTCCGTATAGGGACTGGTGAATATCGTACTGTCAGCTCTTTTCAATGATTTTTAAAAATGTGAGCATAACAATTAGAGACAAAGTTTACGGAACTGTAGAGCAATAAAGTTAGTTTCTTAATGTTTATAAAGACAAATATAAACAGTATGATTTAAAAAAAAACAGGTATTGTGCAAACAATGTAAGAGCAAAACTGTCTCAATGAAAAAGTTTGCAGTCTCTGAGATATTATTTGAACTAACTAACTAGTTATCAATTCTTTCAAATTCATCATTTTGCTACTAAAGCAAATAATAAAAACATTTTATTCAAAAACCCATACAGCTGGAAAACAATTCTCTTCTTAGACAAAGAAAATAAAGGACTTATCTTAAAGTTATTAAGGATTCAATTCTATAAATGGCACCCAAATTTGGGCGCCCAAAAAAGCTCACTAAGCACTGTTCTATAAACGGTGCTCAGAGTTGGGCACTGTTTATAGAATAGTGATTTGAACCCTGACACGCCCATGTCCCTCCCATGTCCCCTTTTCAGATCTGCATGGAAAATGTATGCGCACATCTTTATAGAATAGCAAGTATAACGATGTGCACGTAAATTCCAATTATTGCCAGTTAGCACCGATAATTGATTGTTAGTAGCCAGTTGTTTGTTTGTTTGTTACATTTGTACCCCGCGCTTTCCCACTCGAGGCAGGTTCAGTGCGGCTTACATAGTAATAGGAGTTACAAGGTATTGCAGAGAGAGTACAAGCTGTGGTATAACAGAATAATGATGGAGATATGCAGATAGGTTGTTTATCGTTTATTCATTTTACTATACCGTCTCAAATTGTAGTTACAAGACAAAAACAGTTTACATATTAATATAAAAGTAGTAATAAAAAAAAAACTTAAAAGAACTCCATCAAATTGATAGGAAAGCAAACTAAAACAGACATTCTTAAAAGATAAAACACCAATTTTGCTAAACAGTCATTCATAACAAATACATGACTAACATATAAATTTTACTGCATAATCAATTCTACCTAGTGTTGCCGTTTTATCAGATTATTTTCGACCATCTCCTGGAATAAATACGTTTTCAAAAATTTTCGAAATTGAATGTAGGACTCTTCCAATCTAAGATGTTTTGGGAGACAATTCCAGAGAGAAGGGGCCAAGAAAAAAATGCTGAACTTCTAGTGGACTCCCATCTAGCCTTCTGTGGTGATGGGATAATCAATCTGTTATCAGTAAGTGAATGAAGAGTTCACCTGGGCGAATATGGCAGGATAAGATTCGATAGATACGATGGAATTAGTGAATATAGTGCTTTGTGAGTCAGTGTAAAGATTTTAAATTTTATTCTGGCTTCAACTGGAAGCCAGTGAAGTTGATATAAAAGTGGCATCATTCTGTCGTATTTTGAGGCCCTGCAGATGACACGAGCTGCAGTATTCTGTATCATCTGTAAACGTTTTATATTTATCTTTGTAAGTCCTGCATAAACACTATTACAATAGTCCAGACGTGTTGTGATATATGCATGTGTTAGTGTACATAATGAAGCTTTGTCAATTGAGTGTCTAATTGAGCGTAGTTTTTGGAGATGATAAAAAGAGTTCCTGACTACCACAGATATTTGTTCGTTAAATGACAAGGCTGAGTCCATAATGACTCCTAGATATCTGAACAATTGTACTGTTGGAATCAGTTTATCAAATAAAGTAGGTATAACAGCAGGGATAGTATCACGACCCGTAATCCACGATGTAACAGTCTTGTCTGGATTTAAGACTAAATGATTTGTTTTAAGCCAACTAGCTACTACTTTAAGACCATTCTGAATTTGCGTAAGTTCAATATCTAACAGCTTTACATAGTGGATCAGGAGAAAGTTATCGGCGTAAGAGTAGAAACTAATACCCAATGATAGAATAAGTGAAGCAAGAGGGCTGACATATATGTTAAACAGAATTGGTGATAAGACAGATCCTTGCGGTACCCCACAGGAAACGGGATACATTTTTGAAGTGGAACAGTTTTGGGCAACTTTAAAAGACCGATTTGCAAGGAAGGAGGCAAACCAATCATAAGTGGTACCTGCAATACCAATTTCCTTTAGCCGATATAATAAGAGATCATGATCTATCAGGTCAAATGCAGCTGATAAATCCAATGAGATAACTAAAGCAACATAGCCCTGCTCTAGTCTAGCGTGTATTTCACTTAGAAAAGAGGTAATAATGTGTGTAAAACAGGTTTCTTCATACTCTGACAGCTCTGCACAAGCTACTTTAGTTCCAAAATCTTTCATTCTTTAATCCTCACTTTGCTTGTTACAAGGCTGTTTTACTGTAACATCCTCTACGTAGGCTGTACTCAGGCTTCCATCAAGAAACTCTAGTCCCTGCAGAACACAGCCATTTGGTTGCTACATCATGTCCATTGCTATGACCACGTGTCTCTGCTGCTAAAAAGGTTTCACTGGCTACATCAACCAGCACATATTATTTAAATTACTACTCCTTGTATTCAAGTCTCATAGGCGTGGCCTACCCATAATCTCTCTTCCCTCACTATTACATATTCTCCAGTTTGTCTTCTCTGTTTGCTCAGTGATCACTGTCTATTTCTACTTGGCCCGTGCTTTCTTCTTTGCTGCCCCTTCACACTGGAACTCCCTCCCCTTAGACATTCATGTAGAAACCTCGTTTAAAACTTTCAAATCAAAGTTAAAGACCTGGTTGTTCACCAAGGCATTCACCCTGGACTGAACTATCACACCGACTGCTGCTGTCCTTCCCCCTTCCCTCTCTCTTGTAGTTTAATTCCTGCCCTCTCCCTCCCCCCTCATCTTTTCTTCACCTCCCTGAATGCTTGTTCTGTCCACTTTTCTATCAATTTTGTAGTTCTTTTCCATTTCTGATTGTTTTGGATTATTATAAACCACCAAGAGCTTAGTCATGGTGGTATAACAAATTCTAATAAACCATAAACCATTTTGATCACACATGGTAGAACTGTCCTAAGATTCATTCATTTTGGAAAGAAATTCAGAAGAATATCTAAACCATTACTAATTTTCATTTCCCATTTTTATATGAAGTATTGGTGTTGAGAAGGGAAGATTATGGGGTAGTTAAGAACTCATCCTTATATTTATTTGTCATTGTTTATTAGCTGGGAGTGGATTGAGGTGGAGAATAGGCGTGTACGGTGCTAATCGGTTAGCACAGGTATATCACCGTGAGCTAACCGATTACCACTCGGTTAGCGTGTGAGCCCTTACCGCCTACAAAGTAGATATCAGTAAGTTCTCACGCGCTACTGGGAAAATTGGCGCATGGCCATTAATTCAAAAAATAGGCCTTAGCGTGCAGGAATGACCCATGTAAGCACACGCCGGTGGTGTAGCTAAGGGGGGGGGGCACCAGAGGAGCGGCAGCTCCCCCAAATGGAGTTCTGCCGGCGCCTATTTTTTTCTCAACGTGTTGCATTGAAAATGTTGGCTGGCGCTGGTGGAAGTCCGCTCTCGTGCCGCTTTTGCTCCCCCTGCGCCGTCAACCTGGCTCCGCTTCTGGCAAAGGCCACTTTTCACCACATTTGGTAAAAGGGGCCATATAGTAGAGAACACTTTTTCAGTACTTATTCAGCCTCAGTGATTTTTTTTCAAGCAGAGGTAAGAAATGGGCTTTCAAAGGAATAAAGATAAACCTTCTCCGCTCTGTTCTGCCCTTGTTTGACTAAAACGTCCAATGGTAATTTCTTCTCTTTCAGATAAAATCTGTGATCAGATCAGTGATGCGGTGCTGGATGCTCATCTGAAGCAAGATCCAGATGCCAAGGTGGCTTGTGGTAAGGAAAACACAATTTTTCTTTTTATCCTGGAGATCTCAACAGTGGTTTCATACTTTACTATCAATAAGAAATGCTACTAAGTAACTTGATCCTTATCAAGATTTGTAAAGGTTGTTTTTTAATGACTCATAAGTTCAGAAAGCCCTCAACACTTATTTTGAAATCCTGCTATCCTACTGACCTTCTGTTTGATTTGGGGGATTTCACTATATCTTTATGGACCTTACTTTATTCCTGTCTGATTGTCAGCAATTGAGTCCTTGTTATGTAAGTGCTTTGCTCTTAAAATTTGCTGCTAGAAAATGGATAAATTTTGTTTGTATAAGTTAATACACAGCCAAAATGTACCTGTATAACTTGAGAGAGGAGTCAGTGCCAGTGGCGTAGCCAGACCTGACATTTTGGCTGGGCCCAGAGCTAATATGGGTGGGCACTATATATATATATATATATATATATATATATATATATATAGGCATGAGTACTGTGCTTTACTTCTAGCATTTTTCCTCTCTCTCCCTCCTTTCATCCAGCATTTCTCCTGCTTCTCTCTCCATCTGACCAACCAGGGTCTCCCCCTTGCTTCCCTTCCTTCTCCCCAACAGCTTGTCTCTCCCCTGTCCTTTTCCATGTCCCCTCTTTCTCCCACCATCTTTCCATTCATCTTTCTCTCTGTACCCCTCTTCTATCCAGCATCCCAACTCTTCTTTCTTTCCATCCAGCTTCTCCCCTCTCACCTCCATCCAGCATGTCCCCTTTCTCTCTCTCTCCCTGGTTCTCTGGATGCACAAGGCATCCACGTCAACTTTATTCATTCAGTTGCATTCTTGAAAAGTGAATAGATGGAACTCTGGGTTGCTGCACTGGCTAGTTTTTGTCTCTGCCTTGGGTTTTTTGTTTTTCGCATTTGTATAGGCTGCACGCGGTTACCTGCATATTCCCCGGACGCAGGGCTCTAGTCAGATCCTGTAGGCCATCTCGATGTGCTCCTGCTCCACATCCTCAGGCTTCACGGTCTCCGTCCAACGCCAGGCTGCCTTCTCAAGCTGCAGCCGTGGAGCCATCTTCCGGTAACACCACTACCGCCCGCCCCGAGAGTGTAACGCCAGGCTGGGGCCGAGGCCTATGCGACACCTGCTGAAAAGCGGTCGCATGCGCCAGCCCACTTCAACAGAAGGCGACAAAGACTGCGTGAGGCAACTGAACTCCAAAGGGGCACGAGACACACACACACAGAAGCGCGGGGCCGCCACTGCAGCAGCCTTCTGGCATGCGCTGTTGGTCTGCCGGTCCTCAGCCCTCACTACAGGAAATTGACGTCAGTGGGGGCAGAGGACGGCAGAGCCGACAGCGCATGCCTGGGCCCCGCGCTTCATTTTCTTCTTTTGCTGAGTGCTCACAGAGATGTAGCGGCGGAGGATCATCTCAGCGGGAGACTTTCCCGCTTTGGCGGGAGTGCGGGAGATGACCCGCCAAAGCGGAAGTCTCCCGCTGAATGTGGAAGACAGACTTGGCAGGTGGGTGGGCGGGCCTGAGCCAAGATTGGGTGGGCCTGATGTAACAAGAAGAGTGGCTCGAGTATTAATTATATCATTTGAACTCTCCAAGAAATTAGTCGAGTCTAAACTTGACTCTACTAAGGTATTTATGTCACCTTCAGTGAAATTCACTGCTTGAGAGTGTTGAGAAATATAATAACTCTGAGAAATCATAATTTCCTCTAATTGAGATAGTTTCAACACCTCTTTAAAATATTGTTGTAGCAAAATATCTGACGACAAAAACGTATTCTGAGGAAAATTCAAAAACCTCAGGTTCCTGGAGCGTAATGAGTTTTCAAGCCTTTGTATACCAAAATTCACAGAGAGGCTATCTTTAGTCGCCATGCCCCAGCTGCCTGAAGATTAACAATTTGAGGGTCCACGTTTTGGAACTTCAATCAGCATATACTGTTTATCAATCTCCTCAAATTTCTGCACAGTATCCTGGGTGAAGTTACAGAGCTGATGCACTTGAGAAATCATGGACTCAGTCTTGGAGACGATTGCCCAAATATCTGGCAAAGTTATGTCTTGAGTAGCTTCAGGAATAGAAACATCCACCATAGCGACCAGAGAAACAAGTTTAGACTTCACAGTCAACAGGGAGGGCTCCACTGACAACCCCTAGGCTCCCACAACTTCTCCTTCCTCCATCACAAGACTAGTAGATTGAAGAGAAGTAGATAAAGAGGGAATGGGCGTAGGTGGGGGAGTCCTATCTGGCGAGCTAACTGAAGCTCCATCAGAGGAGACAAGAATATTCTGGTGACTTCCATCAGTTATAGACAAAAGATGTTTATCCATGTGCTTACCAGAGGAGGTGCTGGTGGGAGGAGAACAAGGCTGCACTGGAGGTTGATTGTTTCCCATAGGTTTCAGCTGGGCAGGGACCCAATGTGGAAGAATGATGTCATCAAGTGCACTCTCAGAACACCTTAAAGGGCAGCAACACCTATGCTTTCTTGGGACTGTGCATTCTGGTGGGAGGCGAATAAGGCCATGTTGGAGGTTGTGCCCAGAGGTTTCAGCTGGGCCGAGATCCAGTACAGGAGAGTGACGCCTTCAACTGCGCCCTCAGAACATCTTAAAGGGCAGTGATGCCTGTGCTTTCTGGGGACTGTGTGCTTACTGGAGGAGGTGCTGGTGGGAGGAGAACAAGACCGTGTTGAAAGTTGATTGTTTCCTGGAGATTTCAGCTGGGCCTGGACCCGACGCAGAAAAGTGATGTCATCAACTGCATTCTCGGAACACCTTAAAGGGCAGCGATGCCTGCGGTGCGCAGCCAAAAGGGCATGCCAGGCCCCTTGGAGCACCAAGGAGTGGCTTCTTGGTTGTTTTTCCACTAGCATGGTGGGGAAAAAGAGGAAGGCACAGTCTAAGAATGCAGCAACTGTGAGTACCCCAGTGAGGGGGCCTACCGATAAACACTTTGAAACTTTTACAGTTAGTAATGAATGTGGCTACATGTCTAGTTCTAGATATTTCTAGACGTGACCCCTGCATTGATACAACTTTACTGGTTGCCTGTTGAATTAAGTATAAGAGTTTTGATGATGGTTTTTAAACTGTTGCATGGCCTGAGTTCAGAATGCTTAACTGCTGTTTTGACTGGGCATGCGATTGTTCTCTTTCTTCATTCAGGTTCACAAAAATATTTATGCCTTCCTGTCCTTTGCATTGAGTACATCAGGCAACTAAGGAATGAGCTTTCTCATGCTATGCACCACTATTTTGGAATGTGTTACTGAACCAGCTGTGGGGTTTGCAAAGATAGTAAGAATTCCGCAAGGTTTGAAGACTTGTTTGTTCTAGCAGGCTTTTTCACTTCCCTGATGTGGAGTACGTAGTGAATGTCAGAACAGCTGACTGTGAGGAGGTGGGGAGGGGAGGAAATAGTATTGTAATTTAGTTCTAATCATAATCGTTGTTGGCTTTACTTTTATGTAGTATATGCTGTTTGTGTTTGTTATTACTCTTACTTAGTATCGGGCGAGTTCCTACCTGGACAGGTCCCACCCACCAGTTCCCCCTGAGACAATTCCCACCTAGGACAATTCTCACTGGGACAATTCCCACTTAAGGGGGACAGTTCCCACCAAGGACTCCCCCCTCCCCTGGTCATTTCCCACCCTCCCTACCCTTTTTTTTTACCAACCGTAGCTTTACTTCAATTCTTTGAAGGAGTAAACAAACATGTGGACAAAGGGGAGCCGGTTGATATTGTGTATCTGGATTTTCAAACGGCGTTTGATAAGGTACCTCATGAAAGGCTACAGAGGAAATTGGAGGGTCATGGGAAAGGAGGAAATGTCCTATTGTGGATTAAAAACTGGTTGAAGGATAGGAAACAGAGAGTGGGGTTAAATGAGCAGTATTCACAATGGAGAAGGGTAGTTAGTGGGGTTCCTCAGGGGTCAGTGCTAGGACCGCTGCTTTTTAATATATTTATAAATGATTTAGAGATGGGAGTAACCAGCGAGGTAATTAAATTTGCTGATGACACAAAGTTATTCAAAGTCGTTAACTCGCGACAGGATTGTGAAAAATTACGGAAGGACCTTATGAGACTGGGCGGCTAAATGGCAGATGACGTTTAATGTGAACAAGTGCAAGGTGATGCATGTGGGAAAAAAGAACCCGAATTATAGCTACGTCATGCAAGGTTCCACGTTAGGAGTTACGGACCAAGAAAGGGATCTGGATGTCATTGTTGATAATACACTGAAACCTTCTGCTCAGGGTGCTGCTGTGGCTAGCGAATAGAATGTTGGGTATTATTAGGAAAGGTATGGAGAACAGATGTGAGGATGTTATAGTGCCGTTGTATCGCTCCATCGTGCGACCGCACCTTGAGTATTGTGTTCAATTCTGGTCACCGCATCTCACAAAAGATATAGTAGAACTGGAAAAGGTGCCGCGAAGGGCGACAAAAACGATAGCGGTGATGGGACGACTTCCCTATGAAGAAAGACTAAGGAGGCTAGGGCTTTTCAGCTTGGAGAAGAGATGGCTGAGGGGAGACATGATAGAGGTATGTAAAATAATGAGTGGAGTGGAACAGGTGGATGTGAAGCGTCTGTTCACGCTTTCCAAAAATACTAGGACTAGGGGGCATGCGATGAAACTACATTGTAGTAAATTTAAAACAAATACGAGAAAATATTTCTTCACCCAACGTGTAATTAAACTCTGGAATTTGTTGCCGGAGAACGTAGTGAAGGCAGTTAGCTTGGCAGAGTTTAAAAAGGGGTTGGACGGTTTCCTAAAGGACAAGTCCATAGACCGCTACTAAATGGACTTGGGAAAAATCCACAATTTTGGGAATAACTTGTATAAAATGTTTGTACGTTTGGGTAGCTTGCCAGGTGCCCTTGACCTGGATTGGCCGCTGTCGGGGACAGGATGCTGGGCTCGATGGACCTTTGATCTTTTCCCAGTATGGTATTACTTATGTACTTATGCTTCTTTCTTATATCGGTCCTATAAGTCCTGGTGGTGCATTTTTAAAAATGGCATCTGGAACAAGGAGGTTAGAGCAGCATACGGATGTACACAGAGGACACATAATAAAATAACTTTTCATAGGTAGAATAGTAATTTGTCATAAATCGTAGTGTGCTATTTTGAGGGGCTAAATTAGGTTGAAACCTAGTTTGGGGGTGTGGGGGGGCATTGCCCCCCCACATGAACTGTAGTTTGTATTTATCTATTTATGTATTTACTTATTTATGACATTTTGATCCTGGATTAAACATGAATTAGGTTGAAACCTAGTTTGGGGTGTGTGGGGAGCATAGGTAGAGAAGTAAATTGTAATCAGTGTGTCATTTTGAGGGACTGAATTAGGTTCAAACCTAGTTTAGGGGTGTATGTGGTATTGCCCTTCCTCCACATGAACTGCAGTTTGTATTTATCTATTTATTTATTTATTTACTTTTTATGACAGATCCTGGATTAAACATAAATTAGGTTGAAACCTAGTTTGGGGGGTGTGGAGGGCATTGCCCCCTCTCACATGAACTGCATGTCTGGAAGGGGAAAGGGATGTGTAAAAGATAATGTTGTGGGTGAGGATGAGGGGGTACTGGCCCCCCCTCCAAGTGATCTGGAAGAGAAAAGGGAGGGAGATTACTTGCCTTGTGCATTTTGTATTTTTGGGGTTATGGGTGGGAATTATCCTCTCTGGTGTGGTGGGAATTAGTTCAGTGAGAATTGTTCTAGGTGGGAATTGTCCAGATGGGAATTGGTGGGTGGGAACTGACCTAGAACCCTCTTACTTATATTTTCTTATTGTGTACTGTGTACCGATTATTTGTTTCTATTTTGTGTTACTTTAACTCATGAATTGAAACTTGCTATAAGCCTTGATGATATGGAGGGAAATACATTTATCAATTATATAATAATCATAATAATAATATTCCAGATTAGAAAAGAGACTTCACTGTCTTACTAGGGGAGACTTCTTTAGCTGGGCCATGACAAAGTCTAGCCTTTGCACAGTAGTTTTGGTGTTCTACTGTATAAAGCTAGTTCAATAGATATATTTGCAGACTTATTGAGCATAAGCTTTGCAGGACTAGACTGCTCATCTTCAAGCACATGCCTCAATAAATCTATGGTCTGTAGGGTTCCAGCAGCCTCTGCATCACGATTGAAATTTCAGTCAGTGCCTCTTTATTCACTTAGCAAAACTACTGTAATATTATGCTGAGCCCTATAATGCCCTCCCCCACAGTTTTTGTTTTGTTTTTGTTTGTTTGCTTGTTTTTTTGCTTTAATTTCTTTCTTGGCTTTTCCTCCAGAAACTGTGTGTAAAACAGGAATGGTGTTACTCTGTGGAGAAATTACCTCTCGTGCTGTTGTGGATTATCAGCGTGTGGTTCGAGACACAATAAGACACATTGGATATGACGATTCAGCCAAAGGTGGGTGGAGCGTCCTTTTACAACTTCTAGACTTTTATGACTGATATCCGAAGTTGTAGAACAGGTACTGTTGTAGCACGTCACAGCTTGCTGGTCCATGGGTACGCTAGTTTTACAAACATTTGTTGAATGGTCAAGTGAGGTTTATTTTTTTTTACTTCCAGTAGAAAAAAGTATTTTCTCCTATTCTTCACATGTAAACCAAAATTAAAGCGGGAATAGAGGATATGGTTATGACCCATAGCTTCCCATGATTTTCCAGTCACAGTAATTGTTGCAGAATTTGGCAATTGTTACAGAATTTTCTGCTTTTTTCAACAGAATTTGTCAACCAAAGCGTATTTCTCTTGCAGGCCACATTATACTCCTAGTCAGCTGGCCTTCTGTCCCTGGACCACTGCATGTTTACTCTCATCCTTGGCTGCTTAATACAGATCTGTACTGAGCTTGAATTGCGCCCTGTGTGACACACACTTTGGTGTCACTGCTCCACCCACTGCGCCGTGCTCAAGAAGAAGAGACAATGGACAGGGAGTAGTTTGGGGTGCTCCTGCCTCCCTTGCATCCTTCGTGGTTACATCACTCACATCCCTTAGTATGACCCTGGCTTGATACTTTTAGCTCTTCACATATCTCATAATAGAAACATAGAAACATGACGGCAGATAAAGGCCAATTGGCCCATCCAGTCTGCCCATCCTCAGCATCTACTATCTCCTCCTCTCCCTGAGCGATCCCACGTGCCTGTCCCATGCTTGAATTCAGATACAGTCCTTGTCTCCATCACCTCCACTGGGAGGCTATTCCATGCATTCACTAACTTTTCCTTAGAATATTCCTGAGCCTATAACCTTGTAAATTCATCTTATGCCCTCTCATTCCAGAGTTTTCCTTCATTTGAAAAAGGCTCACCTCTTGTAGTGTACATTAATGCCAGAGAGATATTTAAACGTCTCTATCATATCCCCCTTCTCTTGCCTTTCTTCCAGAGTATTGAGATCTATAAGTCTGTTCCCCATATGCTTTATCCAACACTGTGCACAATACTTCATATACTCTTGTGGTGCAAACACAATGAATATATGCAGACTTAGCACCTGAAAGTTTTGTTTAAAGGTTTTTTTTTTTTAATTTTTATGTATATATTTAGGAGGAAAAAAGACCTCAGAAGCCCACCGTGCTCAGTGCCACAGTACAGACAATTTTAAGAACCAAATAGGTACTCTGCTCAATCATTGGTCAAAAAACCTCCATTTTTAAACTTTTTTCTTTGCAATTAAAATGTCAAATAGAAATCAACTCTTCAAGCACAAATAACCAGCACTTAACTTCTTGCAGCAATCCCGATGGGGATCTGTTTCGCCACCGACTTTTTCAAGGGACCTGACTGCTTGTGTCTTGTGCTCATATACGATCTGGAAAACAAAAACATCGTGAGACCACCACAGTACAAAATTATATAGCTAGACTTGAGCAAAAACCATACCTGCCATTATTTTAGCAGCATTTTTTGACAAAATCATTTTCAAAATGGCGCCTAACTTATACAGAGACGGCGATCTGGCTTCAGCCAATCAAAACACTGATGCTTCATTTATGTTGTTCAAAAAGCTTTATTGAACAACCAATGCTGTCTTGCAAAAGTCAATGGTGCTTCACAACAATCAATGCTATTATATAAAGATCAGTGCTGTTTTCTAAAATCAAAGTTGTATTACAAAAACACTTTCCATTCCACTGAGGTATTCAGACCTTTGGGTTCTAAAATTTTAAGACAGTGGATCCAGCGCTGCTGTCTCTTTGTTAATAGTCTATCCACGTCCCCTCCTCGCATAGATGTTCTCACTTGCTCTACCACACAGCATCTCAGATCTCCAAACACATGTTTTGTTCTAACACAATGCTTTACTAACGGGGCTCCTGTTTTTTGTCTAGAAATGCAGGACTTGTGTTTGACCATTCTAGTGTGGAGTAGTCTTGCGGTCTTCCCCACATATAGTTTATTGCAAGGGCACCTTAACAAATAAACCACATTCCTTGATTCACAAGAGGTAAACTATATATTTTAGAGTCTATGGGGTTGATGAATTCTGAACATTCTAGAGTGATATCACAGGTGCTGCAATGTCCGCACTTAAAATGTCTTTTTCTTGCAGACATAACAGGATCACTGGACGGAAGATCAGCTGGACTTAATAGGTCCTTCAAATTACGTCCTCTAGAGAAGGCTAACCGTAACCGGTGATCCTCAAACAGCGGGTGCGTTTTCATAATATCCCAATTTCTTCTGATAATTTTTGCCACTTCCTCCCCCCATCACATAGCGCACAACAAAAGTATCCACTTTATCGTCTTCTGATGTTGATCTCCCTGTGTCTTGCAACAATAAGTCTCTATTGCTATATTTAGCACGGAAATATGCTTTTTTAACCACTGAAGATGGGTAGCCTCTCTTAACCAGAGACTTTTCTGATTTTTTTGGGCTTGAATCTTGAAATCAAGTTCGTCAACACAAACTCTACGAAATCTAAGAAATTGGGAGTATGGTAAACTGTCTTTTAATTGACGTGGGTGGCAACTTCCATATTGAAGGAGGTTGTCCCTGTCGGTGGTTTTTAAAAAAATTTAGTTTGGAAATTATTATCCTTTCGTGCCACTTCTACATCTAAAAAATGAATATTAGACCTTGAGCTCTTATGTGTAAATTGTATAGCGCGATCACAGCTGTTCAGCCATAATACAAATTCCACTAAGGAATCTTCATCCTCTATCCAGATCAAAAAAATATCGTCTATGAATCTTTTCCTGAAAAAAATAGACTCAAACTGTGGAGACTGGTGTAACCATTTCTTCTCAAACTTTGCCATACGCAAATTGGCAATATTTGGAGCGAAAGTCTCAGTCCGCCCCTACCAACAGCAGCAGGAGATAATGTCTTATTAACACATCTCCTGCTGCTGATGAAGGGAGAGGCTGCTAAGTGGGAGTTCTTGGCTCCCCAGTGGGCGTGTGGGAGATGACCCATGAAAGCGGGAGTCTCCCACTGAGTGCAGGAGACTTGGCCGATCTGAAATGGCTTGACTTTCTAGAATTTCTGATATAAAGCAGAATTCGTAGTTACATCAGTGGTGACAAGCTGTTAATGTCCTGCTACGGCATTGGGAAGACAGGCTAAATATTGAAACATAAATAAATGAAGCCTCTACCAATATGCTTGGCAGTTTGGATGAGGTTCTTATTTTGGAAGACATTGTTTGGCATTTCTGATAAAACCAGAATTCATGGTGCTAGGTTCTGATGCTGCAAAGCAACCTTTACCATGATGCTTCCAGAGCCACAGTTTGACAGTTATTGTGTCTGGAAAGTTCAGTTTTGGTCTCAGCTGTTCGGAGAACATTATTTTATAAGTCTCGTGGTAAATTATTGAGATTGCTGTGTTAGTCCGCTATATTGAGATAAAATAAAAGAAGAAAAGAAAAAAAGATGATACCTTTTTTTTACTGGACTAACTTAATACATTTTTTTTGACTAGCTATCAAAGGCCAGAACCTTCTTCCTCAGATCAGGACAAGATGAGCAAAAGATGACAATATTGGAATATATACTCATCACATGTAAAAAAAAAGTCCATTATACACAGCCAAGCCACATAATACCACTGTATATGCTCTGACCCAGGAGACAGAGATAAATATCTCAAAATGCTGACTGAATCCTGCAAACAGAAAGGCTACAACATCAAAATAATCTCCATGAAGATTCCCTCTTCACTTAAAACAGCCAGGGAAAACCTATTGCTGGAAATTGGGCAAAAACTTTAAGAGCCTAATTTAGGTACATAATTTAGGTACTCAACTTCTTTTTAATATAGAGCTTCTAAATTTAAGCTCCTGAGTTAGGTTCCTAAATTTGTTCCCTATTTTCCATCAAACATAGGTGTCTAAGGGGCTCTTTTACTAAACTGTGTTAAATATGCACAGGTTTTACTCTGTATTAGTTGTTAGCTTGTAGCAGTAATAATGTCTTACTCTGCATTAAAACCAAGAGCGTAGAACCAAACCAATTCTAGTTACTTTACTTAGGCGGGAAACAGACATGACTGGGTTAGGTTGGAGGTGTGGCTGGTTGTGAAAGTTAGGGTGAGGAATGGTATTGTGTTCTATCTATCACGACTGCCACTAGCACGGTTGCACTTACTGGCACCTCAAAAGTGGCTGCTGTCATACAAGGTGCAGTGACACTTTTCCTACACCCCACCTCACGATGTCAGCTGATCAGTTGGCTGTTCCTTTGTTCTCTTTGTGGATTTACTTGCATACATAAAGGAATTCAAGCCTATCACCTTCTTCTCAGAGAAAGTTGATTGTGACCCCTGAGGCAGGCGCTTTGGCGCCGAAACACGGACCGTGTCGGGTTCTTGATATTGATATGAATATTCTGAATAAACTGTTTTTTGAGATTATCTCCCTATTGGTTTGCGCATTTGTCAGCCTCTACTTTTGCTGTTTTGCTTAGCCCTCACCATTAAAACATCCCCTCAAATCTAATCTCCCCTATACATGCATTCCTCCCTTGAGGCTCCCACATACATCCACCAGCCCTGTTCTGCCCCCATCTTAAAATGCTGCCCTTGAAGAAAACTTCCTTCCCCTAAAGAGCCTGCCCTTTTTCCACCACCCCAAACTGCTTCCCACCCCAGGGGGTCTCCATCAATAGCTCAGGGGTCCCTGTCAGGAGTAGTTCCCCTCTGCTCCAGCCTGGGCTCCAAATTGGCCACCAAGTCTTGCAGTACTTCCTCTAGGGGGCATTTTTCCATATCCTGGTGGTATGGGACCGATGGAGAGCTTCGAGGGGATTGGATATATAGAGGCCTTTTGGGGATACATATGTAGGGGGGATTGATGTGGGAGAGTGTCTCAGATGGGGGTGTTGGGAGGGGGAATTGAATGTCGGGGGTGCACTGCTGTGGTTGTGCTTTGTGTTAATTATTTATTTATTTTTGAGTGGGCCCTAGACCTTATTACCTGTAGTGGAAGATAGTGAACTTATTCTGCACTGTGCACTGGTTTTTGCAAGTAACATATAGTAAGTGCAAAACCTTTCTGCACTTCAGTAGTAGAGTAAAAGAGCTTCCAGATTTTCTGCTGAAAACTCGCCAAAATTTAGGAACTTAAGCTTTGTTCCTAAATTTATGTCTGCCATTCCTTTGTCTCGACTTATGAGCCTAATTTGGGTGTCTAGTGCTGAAAATCAGTGCTAAACCCCTAATTTCCTTGGCTTAAATCTGCCTTTGTTGCCACCCTCTTTTAGGCATCTATATTTATTTGTTTCAAGGGTTCTAACCCACCTATCTTATCAAACATTAACAAAATTATAATAATGTAAGAACTTCTTATAAACAGACATTTACAATAAAGCCCTAAAAGCATTGGTAAAGAGATATGTTCCCTCTAAGCTGAGTGGGAGTCCTCTTCGTACAGTCCTGCCAGTGGTTGGCGCTGTTTCACTATCACATTTTCAATAGTGAGGGACAGGCCAGCTCTGCAGGATTCTAGAGGACCTGCCTGTCCCTAATGATTGAAAACACAATATTGAAGCACCGCCCCCCCACTGGCAACAATGCGGTTGGAGGACTCCCGCTCCGCTTTCAGGGAACAGTACTGCTAAGATGAATTCCTTTCATGAGGGATAATACAAATAGTTGATGATTTGAACAAAATATATGCACAATATCCTGAAGCACAAATAGATCTGTATACCCCCTCATTCTATAACAGGTCACCTAATTTAAGCACTATATGACTCATAAAATTTCATAGAATACTGCCGTTCACATGAGTATGTGCACACTCCATGCATAATGCAGATGGTAATGCAGAAGAGTTTGAGCTGTTTGGCTGGGTTCACATCAGGCTCTGCAACTTAGATTAAATAACTACATTTTCTGCTTACAGTATTTACAACTCAAACTTTTATTGACTTCTGCTCAGTCTGTGTTGAGGCACCAGTCCTCAGTTTTACTCGGAACTTCTTCCATTTATTTTTGGCTGGAGAAAGGAAATTTTATCTCCCCTAAATAACTCTCCTCATGCACTGAGATTAGAGCTGGATCCTTATTTACATCTATCCTTCCTCTGGGACAATAAAGAAAAAGCCTACAGCATCCTGCATCAATTGGACCATCCAAAGATATCAGAACCAGAAACTCTAAAGTTCATACCTGCAATCCGTGAGTTAAAAAATGTATTTTAACTACATAATCTACTTCTATAACTCTGAATCTTTTAGAGTCCTTAAAACTAAAGGAAACCTATGCACTGTCTCCAAGAATTTCACATAGAAGTGCTAAGTGCAGCCATTTTTTTCTCTATTTGATGGAAGACTTTGATCTCACAGGCCTGGTCTGAATTTACAACTTTAAAAGGTCTGTTCTTTCAGCTATTAAAGCCTTAACCCTGCAACTAGGAAGACTGTTGATCTACAGGGTGCAATCCAAAGAGTGGATTGCAGCGCCACCCAGTGAAATTTTGCCTAACTAGCTTCTGACACAAAAATGTGTCATACAAGCATCCCAGTGGTGTGTGGGAGAGGAAACCATAACCCCCACAAACCAAAGAGAAGGCAAAAGTGCAAGAGGTCAAACACCTACATAACAGTACTTAAAAGATCACCTCATTGTCACACCAAAGATACTCATAGCACCCCCAGACCACCCTTGGGAACTATAGGACTGGTGAATGCCAGATCAGCTGCAAAGAAATCCTCTATGACGCCATAAATGAACAGCATCTTGACATCCTAGGAATAAGTGAAACCTGGCTAGATGAAAGTGGGGGTTTACCACTGGCTGAACTATGCCCAACAGGTTTCAACATCCAACATCAACCAAGACCAGGAAGACAGGGTGGAGGGGTAGCAGTCTTGATTTAGGACACAATCAAACTGCGCAGAATATCCACCCCCCAGCTATATGGATCAGAATCTCTTTTAATCCAACTTGAAAAGGAGAAGCCAATCTGGCTGCTCATGGTATACAGAGCACCTCGTAACAACACATTATGTGTGCAAGAACTCCTAGAACTGATTACTCAAGTGACCCTGAATTACCCTAGGTTGGTGATCATGGGAGACTTCAATCTACACATCAAACCCCAGATACCACCACAGTTGCCTTTCTGGACACGATGACAGCACTAGGATTTACACAGGTGATCAATTCTCCAACCCATGAAAAGGGTCACATACTAGACCTGGTATTCTACAAAGAGGTGGATATGCCAGAATTCTGGGATAACAGTATTGAAATAACACCCCTATCATGGTCAGACCATTTTCTAATTAAATTCTCCCTAAGTGACCACCTGAAACAAATGGCACCTCCCAGAGTTTGGAAGGAGATCAGAGACAAAAAAAAGCGGATCGCTGAGAATTTCCTAGAGGCCTTTGACTATCCACATGTAGATGAAAAGACAACAGTGTCAGAAGAAGTTGACATCTGGAATGCACACTTAGCCAAGACCTCAGAGAAAACAGCACCACTAAAAAAGGTCTTATGCCCCACCCACAAACGCTCACCTTGGTTTTCTCCAGAACTTTGGATCCTTAAACGCGAAGGACGAAAACTGGAAAGGAGATGGCGCAAATCTCACCTGGATGAAGACAGGCTAAACTGCAGGAAGCACATGGCAAAGTACCGCCAAGCCTTAACAGCAACCAAAAAACAGTATTTCTCTCAATACATTGCACAGGCTGCCAATTCAACCAAGCAGCTGTTCAGTATAGTAAACAGCCTACTGCAACCCCCACAACAAAACCAGCCTCCCCAGTCTAAACTGAACTGCAATGATTTTGCTGCATACTTTGCCAACAAAATTAAAAGTCTCCACCAGGATTTACAGACAGTCCCACCCAATGTCCAAAAAGTCAACCAGGGGTGCACAAACTCGCCTCCTCCTAACAGAGACAGATGGAACACTTTTAACCTAATGACAGAGGAGAGCCTTGACAAACTCCTAAGAGACCTTCGACCAACTATCTACTCCCTTGATCCCTGCCCATCAAAGATAGTACAGCAGGCAAGTATGGGCCTTATAGAAGACTCCACAAAAATTGTGAACACCTCTCTTTCTAATGGGCAACTACCAACAGCATTTAAAAGGGCAGTGGTTCGCCCTCTGCTGAAGAAAAAGTACATAAGTACATAAGTAATGCCACACTGGGAAAAGACCAAAGGTCCATCGAGCCCAGCATCCTGTCCACGACAGCGGCCAATCCAGGCCAAGGGCACCTGGCAAGCTTCCCAAACGTACATTCTATACATGCTATTTCTGGAATTGTGGATTTTTCCCAAGTCCATTTAGTAGTGGTTTATGGACTTGTCCTTTAGAAAACCGTCTAACCCTTTTTAAAACTCTGTCAAGCTAACCGCCTTCACTACGTTCTCCAGCAACGAATTCCAGAGTTTAATTATGCATTGGGTGAAACAACCTTGACCAGGACAAACTTGAAAGTTACAGGCCAGTATCCAACATCCTGTTCCTAGGGAAACTCATAGATCAAACAGTCTGTGTTCTACTTAATGAATGGCTAGAAAAGAGTAACTGGCTAGATCCATGTCAATCTGGAGTCAGACCCGGTTATGGAACAGAAACGGTCCTCGTGTCCCTGCTAGATGATCTTCACAGAAACCGAGACAAGGGATTCGCCTTGATGTTAGTACTTCTAGATTTCTCATCAGCTTTTGACACTGTGGATCATGATATCTTGCTAGCATGACTGAAAGAAACAGGTATAAATGCTACAGTACTTGCCTGGTTCAGATCCTATCTATCAGACAGGCAACAATCCATAATGTTTGGCAGCAACTCATCACCACCATGGACACTGACTTGCGGGGTACCACAAGGATCGATACTGTCACCTATTCTGTTAAATATCTACCGCAAGCCACTAGTTGAGCTGATTCAGTCAATGGACACTCAGTTCTACATCTATGCGGATGATGTGCAGCTACTCATACCCATTGAACCTGACTTTCCTACAGCCTTGAATAAACTGATTACTTGTCTAACATCAATTCAAGAATGGGCTAAACACAACAAACTTTGCCTGAACCCAAGTAAAACCGAGCTTCTCTGGGTCCCTAACACAAGTGGATATACATACCTGACATCAAAATCCCTTTTGGGAAGTATGAACTCCCCCTCAAATCACAAGTCAGGAACCTTGGAATACAGTTAGATTCAACACTTACTCTGATTCCTCAAATCCAAGCAACTTTCAAGAGCTGCTTCTACTATTTGCGACAGCTACGCTGCCTCTCTCCTTACATCGAGAAGGTAAATCTTATCCCAGTTATGCATCATGGTAACATCAAGACTGGATTACTGCAATGCATTATACAATGGTCTGACTACAAAGGGCCTGCACCAGCTCCAGTTGATTCAGAATGCAGCAGCAAGACTCATAGAAGGTTGCAAGTGGCGTGACCACATCACACCATTTTTGCAAAAACTTCATTGATTACCAGTACAATACAGGGCTAAATTTAAAACTCTATGCCTGATCTTCAAGGCCCTGAAAGGAAATGGCCCCCGAGTATCTGAAGAATAGGATGATCCTCCACACACCGCCAAGGACACTAAGGTCCTCTCAAGGACTTAGGGTTACCATATGGCTCCAGAAAAAGGAGGACGGATTGAGCCAGCCGGGTTTTACTTCCATTGCTTTCAATCCATCCTCCTTTTTCTGGAGCCATATGGTAACCCTACAAGGACTTTCACTAACTACACCCTCTCCAAAAGACATTACACGATGTGATACCCACAAGCGAGCCTTCTCTGGAGTAGCCCCCACACTCTGGAATACATTGCCTGAAAGGCTCCGCTTAACACAAGACTATCTGTAGTTCAGGAAGCAGGTGAAAGCTTGGCTCTTCAACGAAGCCTTTAATGGAAGAAGTAAATAAACTTGTTAGTCTCACTCACACACACAAGGATCACTCGGGCTGCACATACTGCAGCAAGACATGTTTATCCACGCCTAGCCTAACTGAGATAATATTTAACCATCTCTCTGACCTCATGTGCAACTTTCTTCGAATCAGTCAGCTTACTTTCAAATTCTTCCTACTTTCTTACTTATCTATATGTTACATCTTTGCCTTAACCTTGACTACTAATTATAATGTTCTATTACGTATTGTGTTGTCATTGCAGGTAGTATACCATGCCATATTTTGTATTGTTACTTGAATATTTTTACTGCTGCAATTGCCTATTGCTCATGTTTTATATATTCTTACTGTACACTGCCTTGAGTGAATTCCTTCAAAAAGGCGGTAAATAAATCCTAATAAATAAATAAATGGCAGTAGCACACCTAACTACTGTTCTGAAATTACACACAGGAGAGGAGCATGGGCATGTCATAGGCGTGGTCAACATTTGTGTGAGCTACATATAGAATACTGTAAGTTACGCGTGTAAGTGCCACATGGAGATATGCTCATTTATGCCAACCAGTTATGCATGTATGTATTCTCATAGAATAGTCTTTACTGCCCACACAAATATGCCACCTAAATGTTGCAATTACCTCCTTTGGGGGTAATTTTATACGTCATTTTTATATGTATGTGGCAATATTTTATTGTTATTTATTTGTTGACTTTTTTTTATCCCACATTATCCCGAGATATTCTCAGGTTTATTGTGGCTTACATGACAATAACAAATTGAAGAGTACAATTTAAGGTATATTGACATTCATGAAATGCATCTAGCAATTAAGATTAAGGGCCCTGTTTGCTAAGTAGCACTAAGGGCGTGCTAGCGTTTTTAGCACGTGCTAAATGCTAAAGTCACCCATAGAAACATATGGGTGACTCTAGCATTTAGCATGCATTAATTTTAGCACACACTAAAAGTGCTAGCACACTTTAGTAAACAGGATCCCAAGAGGCATATTTTCAAAGCACTTTGGGAGGCTAAGTTCCATATGTTTCTATGGAACTTTGGGAGGCTAAGTGCTTTGAAAATAAGCCTCTATATCTCCTAGTATATAGTGCTCAGCAAAGAATTTGTGTGTCTGAGGAATATTAAATTGTCTTTAATTAACACAGAGTTATGTAGTGTAAGAAACGTGAACAGTTGATTAAGTACTATCCAGTCAAGGATTCAGTAGCAGAACAATAGAAGTTTGTTAAAAGTTTGAATGTATTGAGTTGGAACATTCATATATGCTTGGAAAATGGCTCTTATAGCCGAGTTACAAAAAGAGAGGCACACAGATGGTGCAGTTCAAATGTAAGAAAAGAAGCAGCCAAAAGAGCAAGCCTGCTGCTAACAAATAAATGAAGTTTATTGAAAAAGGAACCTATAGAGATAAAAGTGTGCTTGTGTTGTCCTATTACGTAGACATGTTCATAAAAACCTGACATGTTTCGGCAGTAAACTGCCTGCATCAGGGGCACCTTTATCCTTATCATAGGAGCATATAGGACATCTTAAAATGGGGCACATAGAGCGTAGAGGTTGCTTGTGCTGGACTCCTCGAGACTAGCGGAAATGGCTTCAAAACCATTTGAAAACCACTTCCAGAGACAAGATCGCAACATTTGTAGTTTTAAATTTGGATGTCATCTGACTGAGTTGTTAAGGAAGCTACCACAATATGAGCCCTGACACAGGCAGCTGAAACAAGGGTTATGTCGGGTCCTCCAACAAAGTTTGCTTCCTTTTGTTTGAGGCTCCGTTTTGTTCCTGCTGTTCTCATCTGGGCCCACTACGCTTTGGGGCCCTTTTACTAAGCAGCAATAAGAAGGGCCCTGCACTAGCGGTGGGGGCCGTTTTTGTTGCACGCTGTGGCCCTTTTTACTGCAGCGGGTAAAAATGCCTCAAAGTAGCCATGGCCATGCGGTAAGATTGCTCTTACCATGTGGCCATGCGAGGGGGAGAACTTACCGTCACCCACTGAGGTAGCGGTAAGGACTCCTGTGCTAACCCTGCAGTAACTGAGTAGTGTGCGGCACTGCTTGATTACTGCCAGGTTAGCGCTGCACTAGAAAATAGCCAGCTATTTTCCCTAGCATGGCAAATGGCACACACGGGCTGGAACTACTGCTGGCGCCCATGTTGGGCTGGCGGTAGTTCCAGATTAGTGTACGGTAAGGCCACTTTGGGCATACCGCCACTCAGTAAAAAGGCCGCTCCACTTCTTCTGCCTAATTAGTAAGAAGCCAATTTTCAGTCTCAAGAGATCCTTGAACCTTTAGGCTTATGAGCCAGCTTTCAAAGTGAATTTCTGCATGGAGTTTCACTTTGAAAATCCCTTCTCCGTTGGGGACCATGGGTATAAAAATACTTACATAGTTTGCAAATGCAAACTTCCCGCTTACTCCAAACTCCCCATGCGTACTTTCCTAGGATGACCCTGGCACTATCATACTTTTACCCTGCACTAGGGTGGGGTACTCTTATCAAACAGACTTTTCCCTTAGGTAAAGACCTGTTGACCCACAGAGAATTTCTTTTGAAAATTATCCCCTAAAGTGGTCCTCTGGCACAGAATCTGCTTACTGGAACAATTTTTCTTGAACAGGCTTTGACTACAAGACCTGTAACGTCCTGGTAGCCTTGGAGCAACAGTCCCCTGATATTGCACAAGGTGTTCACTTAGACAGAAATGAAGAGGATGTTGGAGCTGGAGATCAGGTAGTACAGAAATATATTTATATAAATTAACAGACAGAGAAATCATATTGTTACTATATAGTATTCATGCAGTGATCTATTAACTGATCTATCACAGCATTGTCAAACCCTGACTACAACGGCTAAATCTGAAAAATTGAAATGTGCTGTACTCCTGTATAGAGAATCCAATATTCAGCAGGTAATTCAAATTATACGTATTTTCAGTGGTGCTGTGTGTTTAGGCAGCACCGCTGAAGATACATATATAAGTGTAGCATCCAAAGTAGACTTTGGGCCCAATATTCAGACCTCAAAAGATCAGCGCTAACCCCAGATATTCAATGCTGAGCCATTTCCAGTGACTGGCATTGAATATCCAGGGTTTTTTTTGGCTGGCTCAAACTTAAATGGCTAAGGGGCCTTTTTACTAAGCGCGTAAGCGTCTACGTTCGCCCAATGCGTGCCAGAATGGAGTTTCCACACAGCTACCGTGTGACTCTTGTGGTAATTTCATTTTTGGTGCGCGTCTGATAGGCATGTCCGAAAAATAATTTTTATTTTCAGATGCGCATATTGGATATGCGCCAAGTGGCATTTGGCGTGCGTAGGTCATTACATGACACTTTACTGCTAGGTCAATGGTTGGCAGTAAGGTCTCAGACCCAAAATGGATGCATGCCCATTTTCGACAAAAATTTAAAAAGGGCCTTTTTTACAGACACGCTGAAAAATGGAGCGGCGCATGCCCAAAACCCGTGCCTAAACTACCGCAAGCCATTTTTCAGTGCACCTTTGTAAAAGGACCCCTTAGTGAATATTCAGCACTGGCCGGTTAAGTTAATAGTGGGTAAACATAGGAGTGCTATTTAGGTGGTCCAATTTGCCCACTAACCTCTGGATTCTATACAGTGCAACTTAAGTTGTGCACGCAAATCCAGTCATATTCTAGATTTGTGCGAGCAACTTAATTAGTTAACAAGCCAGTCAGTGCCAATAATTGCCACTTAACAAGCAATTATTGACACTAATTGGCATTAATTAGAATTTATGCACAGAAGTGTCTTAAGTGTATTCTGCAACGTGATGTACGCAAATTCTAAGTTGCATAGTTGAAAAGGGGGCATGGCCATGGGTTTGGAATGGGTGGGTTGTGGGAATTTCTCAAATCTTTGTGCATTGTTATAGAATATACTCGGTCCACGCCTAATTTAGACATCGGGATTTACGGAAAGTTTTACTTTCACGGGCGTGTGTACACGTACATACATAAGTGCTCGTATTTTACCCGTCTACCTGTGCAAGGGGTTTGGAAACAGGATACTGGGCTAGATGGACCATTGGTTTGACTCAGAATGGCTATTCTTATGTTCTAAAAGCAAGACTACAAGTCCCTGCATGTAATGGGGTAAACTGAGGACTGGATTAACCTTGTAGGACCAATCTGGATCCAGTTGGCAACCTTACAATTAGGATAGTGCTGCTGTGGTCTGGAAGGGGAAATTGCATGGAGAAGTTGGCAAGCACTGAACATGAATGAAATGAGTCATATTATCTGAATTAATTTTTCACAATTTGTTTTATAATTTAAAACTATTCTCTGCAACTCTGCATTTTTTTTAGGGGTTGATGTTTGGTTATGCAACAGATGAGACAGAAGAATGCATGCCTTTGACTATTATCCTTGCACACAAGCTCAACTTAAAGTTAGCAGAGTTGAGACGGACTAATGTTCTACCCTGGCTAAGGCCTGATTCCAAGACTCAGGTAAAATGGTACCTTAATCAAATTTTGAAACAAATAATCAATTCTAAGAGCCACAAAATACCCTAAAAAACAAAAAGAAGAACCATACACTTCTACCCACAGAGAGGGTATATATTTTTCATTTACTTGGATAAATAGCTATTTACTGGGGCAAATGGCTTTTAAAAACTGCTCTAATTACATAGTTCAAGCAAAACAAAGTTCAATAATTGAAAATGTGATACCAATCTATACATTTTTATAAGATTGTTATAGAATGAGTGATGTTAGGGTAATCGTGTTTTAATTATCAAAGTCTCAGGAACATGTAAGACAATGATGGGGGGGGGGGGGGGGGGGGGAGGCTGAAAGTTCGCCTAGGTGTAATGTGATCAAATTTCCTCTTTCCACTGATTAGCCTAGCTGCTATGTTTTGGACGAGCTGGAGCCTTTTAAGACTATTTTCTGTCAATCCATGATACAGCAAATGACAGTAATCCAGGAGGCTGGTAAAAGCTGTGTGGACCACCTTAGGCAAGTTAGCAGGCGTAAAAAGTGGTTTCAACTGGTGAGTCATTTGAAGCTGATAAAAACAAGAACACACCATAGCACCAGCTTGAGAGATAATGATAAATGGTTATCACATTGAAGTCCTAAACTCACAATCTCATTACAAATTTTAAATGGATTAATGCAAATTGCATTAAACATTCATGTATGTTAATACTAAAAAAATGGAGTGGAGAAGTAACTGGTGGTTAGCACATTGGGCTGAGAGCCAAGGAAGTCAGGATTCAAATCCTGCTTCTCCCACTGATTCTTCTTGTTACTTTGGGCAAGCTACTTCAGCCTCTGTTGCCTCAATTACTGCTTTGATTTTAAGGCCTCAGGGGTGGGGAACTGATTAGTGAATTTGTCGCAACTCATTCCACCAACACCTCTAGTTGGGCGCTTGTTCTGTATAACCTGCCTTGGCTGGCACTCCTCCACCCAGATCTGAGCCCCAGGAGACTTAGTTCTCTAACCCTCTATCCAGCTACCACTCAGCTCTTTACTCATACAGTCACACTTCCATCCAATGAGCTTGAGAGTGGGTCAATAGTCTGGAATAGAGATCCAGGATGTCAAGAGTTTCTGGAGAAATTTTTGGGACTCATTTCTGACAGTCTAAGCACCCTCTTCCTGGTGCTCCAAGGACCACACGGTACTCCAGAACATTTAGAAAAACACAAGTCCAACTTTATTGTTACTTTGGCAATCAAATGACAATGCATCAAACTCTCAGATATTTACAGTTCCATTCATCCACTGCCGAGATGAGATGATCCTCTTCACCTGCCTGTCCCGGTTCTTACTCCTAGGCTGAAATCTCCTGGTCCATCTGGACCTTAGTTCCTTTACCCATTGCCACTTATTGGGACAGCAGCTACTCCTGGATCCAGCCTCACTGTAGGACCCCTCAATCTCCTAAAGGTCCCGGTGGGGGTACAGGTAATCAGAGACCTGCAGGTGAACCAAAGACTTCTTTATCAAACACCAACTCCACCCCTGCTGTCAATCTTCACAGGGATACCACTTTCTTCATCTCATTTCACATGCTCTTTCCTTGGGCTGGGTTCTCCCTCACCTAGGGCTCTGGAAAAATCCATCTAGTAATACCCATTCCATGGGATTTTACAGAAGGTTCTCTTATCTTCTTTTTTTTTATATTGATGTTTAGTTCTCTTCTCTTTCTCCTAGATGAGGGCTTATATACTTTTGCTGATTAGCTGTATGCCTGTCAGTTTGATGATTTTCTTTATTTGATTTTCTATTTTTTCAGCAAGGTGTTTTTTTTTCCTTTTTATTTATATTTGAAATGTAATATTTCAAAATTTCAATTAAAAAAATTAGGGAGTGAATGCTCATACTGCAAGTATGACCCAGACAGACCACTTCCAGAGACATGATTTTGGGGGTCAGTGGACCATTTGTCTCACTCAGCATTATGTTCTTTTGTGTTGCATCTCTGATCTCAAAAATGATAGAATTCTTTCTAAGGCTAACTTAGCAATCAGTACTTTTCAATCTGAGTCAGGGGTTATGAACTGAAGCTACAGCGTCTTGAGCTGCCCAGGTACCTGTGCCCTTGAATTCCTTAGAGGAGAGAGTGCCAAGGATTACTTCCTTAGTTCTACTTAGTGATTGACCAAACTTTATTTTTCATCCATTGGATTAGTAGTTGATTGACCTAAGCACACTAATGCAATGTGTAGTAGGAAATCCAACCTATAAATCACCAACCAGTACATGGAATTTATTAGGGTTGTGTTTTGAAAATAGAATCCCCATCCTTCTCATTAGGTAATGAAAATGTTCTTTTCCTTCTAAACCAGATCCTGTGTTGTGTGAGTTGTGCTTCTAGCCGTGACAGCAGCAGCTGTGGTGACAGGATTGATGGCCCCTTTCTGTATTTGGAGCACCTGTTACTCCATTAAGCTTTTCAGAAAGTAAATGTATACTACACAGCTGTTCTTTGATAGTCTCATAACTAAATTAAGCCAAAGGACTATATTTACTGCTTTGTGAGCACATACTGTCTTAATATTTTACTCGTATATTGCAGGGTGGCATCCTTGCATAACAAAGGATTTCTCCATGACAAATTGTTTGTTTCTCTCTATGGACTCTTTCACTTTCCTTTTCTGAGACCAATCTCAGTTTAGAATGGAAGGAAGAGAAGAAAATTAATATGTATTGTTTCCTCACACTTTGGGAGTATTTTACTAAGGAGCTGCAGAAAGCCATGTGTGTTATATGCAAAGACTGTGCTCTGTTTGGGATGCATGTCCTTTGCAATTAACACATAGACATGCATACTAGTATGCATAGAACATGGTTGCAATTAGCATGGCTACACTAATTGAAGCTGCACCTTCTGTACAAATGAAAGTTAGCATTTGTTAAGTACCTTGTGTTCACTGTAGTAGGTAGTCCACATTGGTTCTTTGCCAATGACCCACCTAGTTCCTACTCTACTACTAATCATTTCTATAGCACTACTAGACATACACAACACTTAGGGAGTAGAAATCCACAGGAGACATACGTGTTAGGAGGTGAGAGTCTGATAGGTACCGACGGGGAGAGGGATCTTGGGGTGATAGTATCTGAGGATCTGAAGGCGTCAAAACAGTGTGACAAGGCGGTGACCGTAAGTAGAAGGTTGCTAGGCTGTATAGAGAGGGGAGTGACCAGCAGAAGAAAAGAGGTTTTAATGTCCCTGTATAAGTGTTGGTGAGGCCCCACCTGGAGTATTGTGTTGAGTTCTGGAGGCCGTATCTTGCTAAGGATGTAAAAAGAATTGAAGCGGTTCAAAGAAAAGCTACGAGAATGGTATGGGATTTGCGTTACAAGACGTATGAGAAGAGACTTGCAGACCTGAACATGTATATCCTGGAGGAAAGGAGAAACAGGGGTGACATGATACAGACGTTCAAATATCTGAAAGGTATTAATCCGCAAATGAACCTTTTCCAGAGATGGGAAGGCGGTAGAACTAGAGGGCATGATATGAGATTGAAGGGAGGCAGACTCAAGAAAAATGTCAGGAAGTATTTTTTCACGGAGAGAGTGGTGGATGCTTGGAATGCTCTCCCACGGGAGGTGGTGGAGAGGAAAACGGTAACGGAATTCAAACATGCGTGGGATAAACATAAAGGAATCCTGTTCCGAGGGAATGGATCCTCAGAAGCTTAGCCGAGATTGGGTGGCAGAGCCGGTGGTGGGAGGCAGGGCTGGTGGTTGGGAGGCGGGGATAGTGCTGGGCAGACTTATACGGTCTGTGCCAGAGCCAGTGGTTGGGAGGCAGGGCTAGTGCTGGGCAAGACTTCTATGGTCTGTGCCCTGAAAATGACAGATACAAATCAAGGTAAGGAATACACAAAAAGTAGCACATATGAGTTTATCTTGTTGGGCAGACTGGATGGACCGTGCAGGTCTTTTTCTGCCGTCATCTACTATGTTACTATCAAGCTTATTTTCGAAAGTGATCGTCGGCCATCTTCCGACATAAATTGGGAGATGGCCGGTGATCTCTCAAAAGCGGCCAAATCGGTATAATCGAAAGCGGCTTTTTTGACAGCATCTCCGCTTTCCCGTTGCCTCGCCGGCGAAACTTCAAGGGGGCGTGTCTGCGGCATAGCGAAGGTGGGACATGGGCGGGCATGGGCGTGGCTACCAGATGGCCGGCTTTCGCGGATAATGGAAAAAAGCGGCGTGAAGCAGTATTTCGCTGGGTTTACTTGGTCCTTTAGTTTTCACGACCAAGCCTCAAAAAGGTGCCCCAAATCACCAGATGACCACCGGAAGGAATCGGGGATGACCTCCCCATACTCCCCCAGTGGTCACCAACCCCCTCCCACACTAAAACAATAAAACGAAAAACCTTTTTTGCCAGCCTCAAATGCCGTACCCACCTCCATGACAGCACAATGTGTTCTATCCTCTGACAGCCTTTCCCTGGTTGTGATGTGGCTCTCGGGTGAGTGTGACACCTTTTCTGTTAGGTGCACTGCAGAGTCACATCAGCAATGCATTGTGGTGGGTGTAGGGTAGTGGGCTGTACTCCCATGGTGCTTTTCCCCCTGCTAACTGGGTCAGAGTGTGCCCTGTTTTGCTTCCGGTAGTCCATGAGGTAGTGGCCATTTTTGTAAGCCAGTTTTAGATCCCTTTCATGTGTTACCCACGTTAGAGAACTTAGTTCTTATCTCGAATGTTGCTGAAAGAGGGCTCTGACCTATTGCTAATCTCAGTACCAGGGAGACTCTTTGCCAGTGGGGCACAACCTCTGATCTGCTGTTAATTGTGAGTAAACGTACTTATTCAAATAAAGGACTTTTTCAAAGAGATTAGTCTTCAGGTGTCAACTGGTGTGCCAAGGTTATACAGCAACAACAAGTCCTAGAGGCCTGCGTGTATGCAGATCCCTGGAGCACTTTTAGTGGATACCGCAGTGCACTTAAGGCAGGCGGACCCATGCCCATCCCCCCCACCTGTAACACTTGTGCTGGTAATGGGAACTCTCCAAAACCCACTGTACCCACATGTAGTTGCCCCCTTCACCCCTAAGAGCTACGGTATTGTTGTACATTTGTGGGTAGTGGGTTTGGGGGGGGGGCGCAGCACCCAAAGTAAGGGGAGCTATGCATGTGGGAGCTTTTTCTGAAGTCCACCGCACTGACCCCTAGGGTGCCCAGTTGGTGTCCTGGCATGTCAGGGGGACCAGTGCAATACAAATGCTGGCTCCTCCCATGACCAAATGCCTTGGATGTCGCCGGGTTGGAGATCGCCGGCATTATTTTCCATTATTGCTGAAAAACAAAACCGGCGATCTCAACCCCGGTGACCTCTGGCATTTGACCGGGCTAAACCGCATTATCGAAAAAAAAAGATGGCCGGCCATCTTTTTCAATAATACGGTTCCGGCCAGCTGTAGCGCCGCCGCCACAATAGAACTATTTGGCCGGTGACGTTCGATTATGCTCCTCCACGTTACTGTGAGCATTCCCTGGTGGCTAGTAGGGGCAGGAGCAAACCCCAGATACTCCTGCTCCCCAATAAACACCAGAGAAACCCTTGAAGGTGCTGATGCTATAGAGAAAACAAGAGTGCATTGGGTGTTGGTAAGCACTACAGGTTGCTGCTGTGCTGGAGGCTAAGCCTTCTGGAGATTAACTGAGGGGCTTATGTTGGTGCACAGTTAGCATGACGCCTGTCTGCAATTGTAGGGTTTATTTCCAAAACCCTGTAAATCCAATGCAACTAATATAGACAGCAGGTTTTGGAAATAAGTCCTTTAACTGTATGGGTGTGTGATGCAGAGAAGTGTTGTGCACAGTGTATAAGCAGAGAAGGATCTAGCTGGGGAGGTCAGAAAGTTTTACTATACTGAGGCCCTATAAGTGGATGCCCTCTGCAAAGTTCATGCTGCTGCTGAAGTTGATGGTTCATTAAGAACCTCTACTTAAGATAAGAGAGATACAACATTTGAAGACATATCTATATAAAATGAAAAGGAAGAGAAACGTCTTCCTCCAAACAAAAATTATATGTAAAAAAATCTACACTAAGATGTTAAAATTGTGAATTCTTGGTCATATAACATATTTGATGGCTTCTGCAGTCTTTATCTGCTGTCAGTGTTTATTGTCTGTGATGATACATCATGTAGTATAACCTTCCTCTCTTCCCAGGTAGATCACTAATATTGATCATTAAGACATAGAGATGATTGATATGATATATAAATAGTTGGATACATGTACATTAAATATCTATTATATATACTATACTGTAGGTGAACTTATTAAAAATTGAGATATATGTATTTTAGATATTCTACATTCATAGTAAGTTGATAGGGCTAATATTGTAGGTGTCTTTCGCCCAAGCAATCATGTCTATTGTGTAGGCTCTATCCGTCCATTTGTCTATCTGTATGCATAGGAACAAAGACAGACACATACATACAGGCAAACACACACATACAAAGACATGCACACACACAAAGACACACATACATAAATGTACACAGAAAGACACACACAAGGGCACATACATGCCTTATCAACCCCTGTAACTCTAATAAAACTTACTTTACTATGGGCTCCTTTTACTAAGGTGTGCTAATGGATTTAGCACATACTAACGATTAGCATGCGCTAACTGCTAAGAAGCCCATTTTATGCCTCTGAGCTTCCTAGCATCTAGCGTGTGCTAATTGTTAGTGCATGCTAAATCTATTAGCACACATTAGTAAAAGGACCTCTAAGTCTTTTCACACCCAGTACCCAGACAGACATGCATGAGTTTGCAAATGGAGGTAGGGGAAACATGCCATTTTGTCACACTGTAACTGCACACTTTTCAACTTGTTTTTCCTCTCTGTGAATAGGATTTTAAATACACATTATGGTACATGTCTGCCCAATGGTTTTTCCTTGCTTATTCTCGGACACTGCTGAAATGGAGTCATCAGATACCGCACTTACTTATTTTTCTTCCTGTTCAGGTGACAGTTAAGTATGACCAGGAAGATGGAGCAGTCATCCCAGTACGTGTGCACACCATTGTGGTATCTGTGCAGCATGATGAATCTATCTCGCTAGAGGAGATGCGCCAAGTCCTGAAGGAGCGAGTGATTAAACCTGTGGTTCCTGCCAAATACCTGGATGAAAAAACTGTTTACCACTTGCAGCCCAGCGGGCGTTTTGTCATTGGAGGCCCCCAGGTAAGTTTTATGTCTCTTCACCTAACTGGTCACTGCTTACTTCAAAGAGCTGTAACTAAGGTGGCAAGTGGAGACTGTTTGGCCATAACACAAGGGTTACTTTTAGCCGAAGGTGAGTTCTGGTGGGTGGTAGAAGCAAAACTCCTTGAAGTCTTCACTGCCAAAAATTAACTCCATATCCAGTGGTGTGCTGGAGCCACCTCGCACCAGCTTGCGAGAGCTGTTAGTTTTTAAAGAATTTTGGGAAAGTTTGGGAGCTGGTTGTTAAAGAAGGCTCCCCCCCTTGGCTACTTTAACAACCAGCTCCCAAACTTTGTGGCTTGGCTTGGACAAATTCTCTTCCCACTGCCTCCCCCCTCCCCCCTTGATTCAGCACTTCTCTGCTCGCTTCCTCTTTGTCCTCCCCCAGGCAATCCTCTCTTGCTGTGATTTTTTTAAAACTGTGCCTGCACTGTCAACAAGAGCAGGCTGCTTCAGCCAATCCTGGGGGTGGGGGGGGGGGGGGGGGGTCTTCCTTCAGCCTGTCCTGCCCCCATTCCTGGCCAGTTAAATAGTTTTAAATATCCTACTCATCATCTTTATTTGATGAAATTTCCAAAATTAAAAGCACTTGCAGAGAAGGACAACAAACTTTTGCTGGCTCAAGATAAAACAGAAAAAAATAAGGGGTAATATGTCCAGCTCTGTATCCAATACACTAAAACCATTAAAAGGCAGAGAGAAATAAATCTTCCTATAAATAGTTACAAACTGCTCAAAAGTCAACTTAAAGGGGTAATATACAGGTAGTAGCGATCAGCATTTTTTTAAAACATTGACTGTGGCTGGCTAAATTAGCTCTGGATATTTTATTTTTATTTTTTTTATTTATTGCATTTGTATCCCACATTTTCCCACCTTTTTGCGGGTTCAGTGTGGCTTACAATAAGAGTTAAATGTTAGAAATACATTTTGTTACAGATTGGTAATGGATTACATTATGCAGAGTTATGCGAAACAGTTGAGGTATCGTTAGGGAATATAACAATGGAACATAAACATTGAAATTTTGGAAGGAAGCACTGGGAGCTTGGAGGGTGATAGAAAGGCATGAGGACATATGGTATATATCTTTTTGTGAGTAAAGGTATGAGAGATATGATATTACTGGAATGAGAATTCAGGGGTGAACATTAGGTGTGGCCTTTATGTGTTTTGTTTCTTTCCGTAAATTTTTTCAAAAAGATGGGTCTTCAATAACCTGCGGAAGGAATTTTGCTCGTTGATTGTTCTTAAGTTGCGCGGCAGTGTATTCCAAAACTGCGTGCTCATGTGAGAAAAGGTTGACGCGTGTAGCGCTTTGTATTTCACACCTTTGCAATTGGGGAAGTGGAGGTTAAGGAAGGTTCGGGATGATCTTTTGGCGTTTCTAGTTGGTAAGTCTATCAACTCGTACATGTAGGCTGGGGCTTCGCCGTGGATGATTTTGTGGACTAATGTGCATATTTTAAAAGTGACGCGTTCTTTGAGTGGGAGCCAGTGCAGTTTCTCTCATAATGGTTGTGCACTTTCATATTTTGGCTTTCCAAAGATTAGTCTGGCTGCTGTATTCTAGGCTGTTTGAAGTTTCCTCAGTATTTGCAGGCCCTGGCAATGAATATCTGGGGCTAATTGTCCCACTGCTAGCCGCCAGAACGTATGCAGGTCTTGGGCAATATTCAGCCAGGGCCCACATTAGATACTTATGCAAACCTTGGCTGAATATCCTATTTAAGGGATCCTTTTACCAAACTGCGGGAAAAAGGTCCCTGCGCTAGTGGCGGGGGCTGTTTTTCCTGCATGCCAGGGCCCTTTTTAGCGCAGTGGGTAAAAAAGCCCCCAGACCCACATGGCCATGCAATAAGAGAACTCCTATGCGGTGAGGAGCCCTTACCACCACCCATTGAGTTGGCGATAAGGGCTTCCGTGCTAACCCGGCGGTTACCAGGCAGTGCGCGACAATGCCTAATTACCGCCGGGTTGTCTCTGTGCAAGTCACTTCCGGGAGTTCTCTTTTTCCCCCGGAAATGGCACTCTCAGGGTGGGACTGCCACTGGTGGCTGCGTTGGGCCTGCGGTAGTCCTGGAAGAGAAGCCCGCATTGGGCTTACCACTGCTCTGTAAAACGGTCCCTAAAATCTTTATGGAGCCCTCCAAGCCCCCTTCCACCCCCCAAAACAGCCCCCCTCCTTCTCGCTGCTAGCCGCCAAAATGTATGCAGGTCTTGGGCAATATTCATCCAGGGCCCACACAAGATAGTTATGCAAGCCCCAGCTGAATGTCGGCTGGCACTTGCATAACTACTTAAAACCTTTATGGAGCCCTCTAAGCCTCTTTCCCCCTGAAACAATCCCCCTCCTTCTTGTCCCCTTTCCCCAGCTCATGACAGTAAGAACCATCATCCTCCCCTAGAATGTACCCCCAACTGCCCTCCCAGTCTGGATAGACCCCCCCCCCCCCTCAGGGCCTATCTGAGATCCCTGGTGATCCAGTGGGGGCAATGGGAGCAGGAGTGAAACCTACACCCTCGTTCTCCTAGCGGCAACAGCTACCTAAATTCGCCCACTTTTCTATTCGAGTGCAGGTACTGAATATTACTGGCACCTGCATAACTGCCGGCTCCTCTCCATCTCCTTTTATGGCTGATCAGAGCCAATATTCAGCAGCACTGCCCAGTTCAGTTCTGCTGAATGTTGGCAGTTGGCTAGTCCTGAGCGATTTAGGCAGGCAGGAGCCTCTCTTGCCCGCTTATATCACTTTGTACATTGCAATTCAAATAACTATACATCAATGACATGTATTCATTACTGTATAAAATACAGGATTAATTAAGTTGCTTTTGATATAAATTGTTCATGAAGCATCAACCAAACTTATGTTTGAAAGTCTGACCAACCAACATCATCATATAGAGGTAGTAGCTCCAAGTTAGAAATGGATATGCAGATCACAAAATAAAAGAAATGTAACATGATCTCAACCTCAGGTGTCTAAATGTTACAACGTTTGATCTTCAAACAAAAAATTATGTTAAGAGAAACAGTGAGTCATCAAAGGAGTCCTCTACAGCAGTGGCGTACCAAGGGTGGGGCGGTGGGGGCGGTCCGCCCCGGGTGCACACCGCTGGGGGGGGTGCCACGGCGCGCGCCTGCTCAGCGTTGGCTGAGTTGGGGCGATCGCTGCAGCCTGCAGCTCCCTCTCTGCCCCGGAACAGGTTACTTCCTGTTCCGGGTCAGAGGGAGCTGCAGGCTGCAGCGAACGCGCCAACTCAGCCAACGCTGAGCAGGCGCGCGCTGCGGCACCTCCCACAGCGGCGTGCACCCGGGGGGGGTTTCTTTCGCCGGGGGGGGGGGGTGCTTTGGCGGGGGGGGGCGTCCGCGCTGCATCGGGGGGGGGGGGTGCTGCACCCGGGGGGCGGGGCGCCGCCCCGGGTGTCCGCCCCCCTAGGAACGCCACTGCTCTACAGTCTATCAGAGAATACAACTCTAGTCTTCTCAAATTTTTGTTCTAATAATCTGCTTGGTCTGCTATATATAAAACATTTTGCAGGAACACCAAATGACATATTTTATTTATTTAATAAATTTGAGCTACTGCCCTTCTACATCATAAAGCAACACAGAGCAGTTTACAATACTGGTTCTGTTTATATATCAGTTAAAATAAACATCTTTAAATCCTCATATTTAAAAAGAAGACATTCAAAAAAAACAAAAAACTTTCAACAATACAAAACATACAGACGGCCCCATTTTCATAAGTCTCCCGACTAAACTGTACAGGTGATCGATTCATCCTATGATCCTTGAAATGCTAATGTAAAGAAATAAGTCTTCAGCCCTTTTTAAATCTTTAATCTAGATTCTGTTCTTAATTCCATTTTTTGTACATGTAGAATTAAATGTCAATCTTGATCTAATAAATTCAGGTAACTGAGAGCGCCGAAAAACTTGAGGACAGGCAGTACGTTGACTTGACCACAATCGTTTGTCTTTGAAATTATTCTATCTCCAATAACTGTGCTTGTTCCACACGAATAAAATGTGATTGAGCTGGCATGTCTCCTAAAATAACATTACTACTACTACTAATCATTTCTATAGCGCTACTAGACGTATGCAGTGCTGTACACGTCAACATCCTTTTTAAATCTCTTAGCTTTTTGGTTTCAGCAGTTCTTGTTATTCCCTGATATTTCTAGAGCCTCTCAGGAATGGTGTGAGGCCTCCTTCCTAGTTAAGAGGAAAAGGCCTTTAATTTAGAAGTCCTATTTACCACGCACTTGTAACTACCCACACTTACATGTGTAAAACCAGATTTTAGAAAGCCAGCATTTACACGTGGGTATCTGCACTATGGAGGCAATTCTGTAATTGTGCGCCTCTATTTAGGTGTCCCAAGGGCGCTTGGGGGAAGCATATTCCTATAACAACAGCTCCAGGGTGCCCAGGTTCTGTTAGAATACTAGCATAACCTGGTATCAACACACCAAATAGTTGTTTGTCCACAGTTACACCAGCCATAGAACCGACATAACTTCGGGTACCTAAATGTAGCAGGGATGTGGTAATTTACAGTATTCTATAAACTAGGCTTGTAACTTGGAGCCCTGCTTATGTCCTGGTCATGTTCTGCCCATGTATTACGTCCTCCTTGCATTTATACACTATGTAAGTTATGCACTGTTGACACTTTCATGGCTAAGTGTACATTTATACACCCAAGTCAGTGGTATAGACATGATTGGACCTGGATGGGTAGTGGCCGATCCACTGTGGACTCAGGATCAGCAAAAGTTCATGCACTCTTGCGATGGCTAGTGGGAATCCCCAAGCCCTGTCAGCTGCAGACCACCTCCTCCGGTAACCAGAAATACTTCCAGGCTTGGCAGCCAGCAGCAGTGTCCCCAAGCCACCAGCGCCTCCTCCCCCATGCATGCTTAGGTTTCACACATACACTAAAATTGAGCATCTGCAGAGGGACACTGTCCCTGTTGCCTGGCCACTGGAGGAGGAGGTCTGCAGCTGTCAGAACTTGGAGATCCCTGCTAGCTAAGGTATTTATATTTTGAGTTGGGAGGGGGACACAAAAGGGGTGGAGAGCAGGGGTGGGTGGAGGCAAAGAGAACATTTCATGCCCAACCCTTTGGGTTCAGGCCCACCCAAAAGTAGCAGTGTAGCTACACCACTGGCCTAAGTGCTAATATTTTAAACATGTACAAGTGCAAGGGCTGTGTACGTGCAGGCACCTAAATCATAGCATTGCCCTTCACATGTAGATTAAAAAAGGGCGAGATTTAGGCAGGGCTTGGGTGGAACTAAAATCTACACATGTAATCCCCTTTTCTGTAAGAGAATGCACACATGTGTCCTAATATATCGATGTCGGAATTTACAGCTGTTCCCTTGTGTGTATAGGTTTGTAAAAAGTGCTCATATGGACAAGCTCTTAACAGGAGGGATTAAGGAATTCTCTCCATTATTCCTTAGTGCTTGTTTCCCCCTTTAGTTTGAAAATAAACAAGGCTTGAGGCCTCTGTTGTTACTTAACAGCATGTATACATGTTGTTTTTTAAAATGGCAGATTTACACATGTAAGTGGATGAGTAGCCTAATGTTTAGAACAGTGGGCTGAAAATCAGGAGAACTAGTTTAAAATCCCACCATGACTCCGTTTGATCACAAGCGAGTTACTTAAAGGCCTATTTCCTCAGAAGAAAATGACTGTTGTACCTGAATTTGACAAAAAAAAACCCCAAAAAGCACTATACTCCTATCCAACCCACTCCCCCTGTTACAGTGCTGCTTTCTTCTGGGGCTCCAAAAGGAACCAAAACCTCTTCTTTCTTCAGAGACTCTGAATTTGGGCTGTCTCTTCTAAAGATCAGCCTGTTCTAAAAGTTTATCTACTAATAGGGCCTGTGGAGCCCCACCAACCAAGCTGCTGTAGTCACCTGCTCCTCTTGCTAATCTCTGTTTGTTTTTATATTTGCGTGTGCATATTCTCAGATACCCACAAAACTTTCTACAGCTAAGAGACTTATATGCATAAATTGATACAAATACTTTGACAAAAAATTGCACAAATGGTACATCATCGTGTGCATAAATTGTTTCTATAGTACTGTACTATAAATATAACAATCACCTTAACAATAATTGAGAACATACATTATGAACTGCATGACTTGCAAGTAAAAATGATAAATCTATTTTATCTTTTTTTTTAAGTTTCTGGTTTCATGAACATGCTTTGTTGGCTATTTTCACAAAGAAGCTGTTTTCATCAGAATGTCTGCACAATATTATCAATAATTGCTGAGAAAATGAAGTTACTCACCTGTAACAGATGTTCTCTGAAGACAACAGGATGAGTGTTCTCAATGATAGGCGATGTCATCCATAAGAGCCCAGCATATCAAGCTCTCCCCAGCATTCTTTTAGAAGCTTTTCAAGCGGCCTACCACATGTGGCGAGGTGGGTGTGGCAGTGAGAAATACTCATCCTGCTGTTCTCCAAGAACACCTATAGCATGTGTTCTCCAAGACCTGCTATAGGAGAGTAACTTTGCTTTCTCCAAGGTCAAGCAAGATGTAGTATTATCACTGATTGGTGGTTGGGAGGCAGGGATAGGGCTGGGCAGACTTATACGGTCTGTGCCAGAGCCGGTGGTGGGAAGCGGGACTGGTGGTTGGGAGGCGGGGATAGTGCTGGACAGACTTGTACGGTCTGTGCCAGAACCGGTGGTTGGGAGGCAGGGCTGGTGGTGGGGAGGTGAGGATAGTGCGGGGCAGACTTATACGGTCTGTGCCAGAGCCGGTGGTTGGGAGGAGGGGTAGGTGGTTGGGAGGCGGGGACAGTGCTGGGCAGACTTATATGGTCTGTGCCCTGAAGAGCACAGGTACAAATCAAAGTAGGGTATACACAAAAAGCAGCAAATATGAGTTATCTTGTTGGGCAGACTGGATGGACCGTGCAGGTCTTTTTCTGCCGTCATCTACTATGTTACTATGATTGGAATCTGCAGCTACCAGGTTCTCCTAAAGAAAAGGGGAATTATCAGTGACGTCTGCAACTGGCAAGACTCATCAGTAAGCAAACATCTGTAGCTAGATTCTTTTTTTTTTTTTTTGTGGTCAGTCTGGAACAGAAAACAAATGGACCTAGGGAGGTGGAGTTGGATTCTAGACACCAAATACATTTTGAAAGACTGTCTGACTAGACCGGTTATTGGGTTGGATATCCTCTCTAGGTAGTAGTCAGATGTGAATGTGTGGCCTGAAGTTCACATTGCAGCTCTGCAAATCTCTTTGATAGACGCTGACCTCAAATACGCTACCAATTGTGTGCTGTGACATGATCGTCTAGAGTCAGTCCAAATTGGGTATTAAAAAAAGGAAATGTAGTCTGCTAGCCAATTTGAGTGCATTTATGTCATCCTGTTGAGGTCAAAAGAAACAAAAATCTGGGTGGACTTTCTATGGGCTTTAGTCCACTCCAGATAGAAGGCAAAGGCTCTCTCATAGTCTGAAATGTGCAGTACACTTTCACCTTGATGATCATATGACTTTGGGAAAAATGTTGGCAGAACAATTGACTGGTTAAGATGGAATTCTGTTACTACCTTAGGAAGAAACTTAGGATGTGTGTGCAAAACCATTCTGTTATTGAAAAACGTTGTATACGGTGGATCAGTTACTAAGACTTGAAGCTCGCTGACCCTAGGGCTTAAGTAACCACCACCAAAAACAAGACCTTCCAGGTCAGGTACTTCAGGTGAAGGGTATCAGGTGGCTCAAAGGGAGCGTACATCAATGACAACATTGAGATCCAGTGACTCTGTGGGAGGGCTGATGGGAGGCTTCAATAGAAGCAAGCCTCTCATGAAGCAGAAAACTAAAGGTTTGCTCTCTACACAGTGATGGTAAGCTCCAATTACAGTGAAGTAAACCCTTACTCAGTTGATCTTGATACCTGACTCTGAAAGGTATAGAATGTATTCAAGCAGCTTTTGTGTGGGCGGAGCCAACCGTATTTTCAAAAAAGATGGCCGGCTATCTTTTTCTTCTCTAATACGGTTGGGCCCGGCCAAATGTCAGAGTTCGCCGGGTTTGAGATGGCCGGCATCGGTTTTCGGCCATAGTGGAAAATAATGCCGGCGATCTCAAACCTGGCGAAATCCAAGGCATTTGGTCTTGGGAGGATCCAGCATTTGTAGTGCACTGGCCCCCCTCACATGCCAGGATACCAACCAGGCACCCTAGGGGGCACTTCTAAAAATTAAAAAAATAAATAAAAATAGCTCCCAGGTGCATAGCTCCCTTACCTTGGTTGTTTAGCCCCCCAAATCCCACTCCCCACAACTCTACACCATTACCATAGCCCTAAGGGGTGAAGGGGGCACCTACATGTGGGTACAGTGGGTTTTGGGGGGGGGGGGTTGGAGGGCTCCCATTTACCACCACAAGTGTAACAGGTAGGGGAGGGATGGGCCTGGGTCCACCTGTCTGAAGTGCACTGCACCCACTAAAAACTGCTCCAGGGACTTGCATACTGCTATCAGGGAGTTGGGTATGACATTTGAGGCTGGCATAGAGGCTGGCAAAAAAGGTTTTTTTTTTGGGTGGGAGGGGGTTGGTGACCACTGGGGGAGTAAGGGGAGGTCATCCCCGATTTCCTTCGGTGGTCAGTTGGGGCTCCTTTTTGAAGCTTGGTCATGAAAAAAAAGGGACCAAGTAAAGCCGGCGAAATGCTCGTCAAGCCTGGCTTTTTTTTTTCATTATCAGGCGAAGCCGGCCATCTCGTGAGCATGCCCCCATCCCACCTTCACTACCCTACCGACACGCCCTCTTGATGTTTCGCTGGCTCTGCGACGGAAAGCAGTTGAATCCGGCCAAAATTGTCTTTCGATTATACCGATTTGGCCGGGTTCAGGAGATCACTAGCCATCTCCCGATTTGTGTTGGAAATGGCCGGCGATCACTTTCGAAAATGAGCTGGATAGTAGCATAGTAGATGACGGCAGAAAAAGACCTGCACGGTCCATCCAGTCTGCCCAACAAGATTAATTCATATGTGCTACTTTATGTTAATTTGTATCTGCCATTTCAGGGCACAGACCATAGAAGTCTGCCCAGCACTAGCCTCGCTTCCCAACCACTAGCCCCGTCTCCCATCACCGGCTCTGCCACCCAATGCAGCTCCTGGAGCCATAGAGACTAATGCCTCCAATGCCAAAGTCAATGACTGGACTTCTCAGTGCCACAAATTTATTTACACTGCTTCTCTCGAGACCTAATACCTGTTGTTGACATCTGTGAACAGAATTTACAGGAAGAGGGGTTACAATCAGGCTTCAGGAACTGCAGGCTCCAATTATTAGCGTCCATAAGGGATGTGGTCCTGTTGTACCTGGAGCTCTTGTTCAAAAACCACTGGAAGTTTTAAGGGATATGCTAGGAAAAATCAAACAGCTCCATAGTGAAAAGAGTTCCAGACCAAGAGCCCTAAGCCTAAGGGGTCTTAGTAGGCGAAGGAAAATAAAGAAAACTTGAAACTAGAAACTAAGCAGGAGCTTTGGGTGCTGCCATTTGAGTGCCCCTATTTAGAAGTTGCCATATAAGCACTGCAGTTTGGGTGTCTATATACATCAGTTGCAGACTTTCAGTCACCTATATGGTGGTATCTACTACTACTTATAAAGTCCTCTGTCTACTTCTACCCATGCCCCCCCACCCCAGTGCAAGGTGCTGGGTCGGCAGCTGTGGGTGCCACTCTGACCTCTAGTTCAAGGTACTTGGCCAGCAACTGTGGGCAGTGATCCTACGAGCAGAAGGGAGATCATAGTTGCCTTAGGCAGTGCCAATAAGGGAGGATGGAACAGGCTTGCATATGAGTGGTGCAGCCAAGGAGCCTTTTCTGTCCTCCCTCACAGGGACCACCTGGGGCAGCTATGATCTCTCTTCTTCTCCGAGGACCATTGCCCGCAGTTGCTGTTCCACCACCTTGCTTTGGATCTTAGTGTGGAGGAGGGGGGATGAAGTACAGAGAAGAGATTCTGCCATTTTGGTGCCCAAAAGTCCAGCGCCTGTACAGCTGTGCCAGAAAGTAATAGGCACCCGTATGGGGGCACCTATACAGTGGTGCCCAAAAGTCATGCACTGAACTAAAAAGGGCGAAGAGGTATTGCCTCCATACCAACAACTTACATGGTAGTGCAAGCTCAAACTGCAATTTGCACAAAAGAAACAACACGAGCTATGAGAGAATGATCACAGAGCATGTCCACACCAGGTATTTGTCCCTCGCTGGTCTTACATTGCCTGGCATCCTGTCCTGTTTTCAGCACCATTCACGCTTATTTTAATGAAACTGAGCATGATCGCGCATGCTCAATTTCATTAAAATGAGCATGCATGGTACTGAAAACAGGACAGGGTGCCAGGCAATGTAAGACCAGCGGGGGGCAAACGCTTTAGGTGGCGGGGTTGGGGACCCATGCCAGTCAAGGTATCTTCCAGCGGCGGTGGGTGGGGAGAGCGGTGGGGGAGGCGATGGGGGGGGCAGAAGTGGTAGCGGGAGTGCGGCAGTGGGGAGGCGGGCCAAAATGTGCCCACCCCCACCTTGGGCTCTGGCCCCCCTTCCCGTCAAGGTCTGGCTACGCCCCTGGTCCATACTGCTCCGCAGAAAAAAGAATGAGACTGAGCTGGTCCCATGTTGTGATGATGAGCAGGAAAATGCGAGCATCTGCAGTAGGCCGCTTCCAACAGCTTCTAGAAGAATGTTGTGGAGTTCTACTGTGCCAGGCTGTATCAGGTGATGTCACCCATCAATGGTAATACTACATCCTGCTTGTCTTCAGAGAAATAATTAGTACTATTTTTTCCCTTTTTTTTCTCCTACTGTTTTTAATGTTCATTAAGCAGATTCCTTTTTTTCTATTTTCTCAACATTGGAGCTCTTCTTTAAGGGTTCTGGCTTCTCTAAACTTTGTATGTATTGCAGTAATGCTTACTGGAATAACCAGTTTTACCATCTGTTGTAATGGGAAAACACAGGTTTGGAAAGAATGCCTCATGGCAGTGATGAACAAATCGCATTTTCTACATAAGGCTTTGAACTAGAAAAGATGACATGTGGTTTCTAATGTTACAGGGTGATGCTGGGGTTACTGGTCGAAAGATTATTGTGGACACTTACGGTGGATGGGGCGCTCATGGTGGTGGTGCCTTTTCAGGCAAAGATTATACTAAAGTGGACAGATCGGCAGCGTATGCTGCACGGTGGGTTGCAAAATCTCTGGTGAAAGCAAAGCTGTGTCGACGTGTGCTGGTTCAGGTACATTCTCAGGATTTTCTGGAAGTGGAAGGGAAGGGGTAGCATAGAAGAATGTTCTTATGTTCTAACTTTTTCTTGTTTCTTTCCCATCCTATACATATTTGGAAAAGGACTGCATTTCGATTAAAATTTTAATTGCGCGATTAAAGGTATGTTATTCCCCACCACCACCACACTGTAGCTTCTTTTGACTCTGGACGAATCACTTAACTGTCCATTGCCAAGAGTTACAAGGAGCTGCAGAGGGGAAAAATATAAATAAATAATATACCTTTAACCTCGTGATTAATTGCAATTACAAATTTTAATTGAACTGCAGCCCTAAAAAAATTAAACAATAAAAGAATTGAAAAGATTTAAAGAATACAAAATACAATTTAAAAATGACAAATTAAAGAATCTAAAACAGCATGCAGAATAGCTGTAAACAGCCCTACAATCTTTACAGTCTGTTTCAGAAAACAAGCCTAATTTAGAAGTTAGCATTTCAGGGGTAAGTCTATAACACCAGTTGCGCATAAACATACTCCAGCCGATATTCAAAATGATTTAACCAGCCGGAAACAGCTGCTGACCAGTTAAATCGCTTGTTTGTGGCTATCGGGTTATTTTCAGCAGCACTGAAAATGACCGGCTATCACCAAATTCAAAAGCACCTAACTCATGGGCATTCTAGGAGCAGAGTCTGGTTACGTGCTGATATTCAGCCCCTCATCGCATACATAAACTTCTTAAATTGGGCTGCATAAATAGCAGTCCTATCTTTAAGTGGTTTGGCTTATGTTGTTAAGTGGCTAATATTGATGTAGCTGGCTCAAAAAAAAAAAAGGATATTCAATGCCAAAGCCCAGACAGGGCCTGGCATTGAATATCTGGGAATAACACTGGTGGCCAGCAGCAAAATGTTCACTGCCGCTGGCTGAATATTGGGGGGAGCGGGGTAGGGGGTCAGATTACTGTAATTTTTGAGGTAAGTGTACACTTACTCATGTAATTGTCAGCAAATCAGCTAAGTTCTGTTCTGTAAAGGCACATGTAAGTGACGTGGCGCAGCATTTCAGAAAGGACATTCAGAGGAGAATGCCAACCTCCAAGTCCGGGACGCGTGGAATTCCACACTATTTTACAAAAGGCTCTGCCAAACATAAAGGCTCTTGTAAAATAGGAGCTGGAATGCACATCCCAGCCCCTCCACATCCAGAGGGAGAAGCAATTATAGAAAGTTGGACGTGGGGAAATAAAATGTACTTCCCACTCCTTCATAGATGTGGAAGCTGCTTTCTAAAATCGCTGCTCTCTCAGCAAAGGCGGCCCCCATTCCAATGCAAATAACCACAACTCCCCTCCCTGACAGCACACCCGAAATCAAAGACCCTTCCCCCGCATCACGTGTTCTTTCCTCGCATTACATGATCCTTCTGACATCAGCAGCCCCCTACCGGTATCATCTGATTCCCTCCCACATCACCAGACTCCTCCCTACATCACAAGACATATGATGGAAGCCTGATCCCAAGTGATAATACTATGGGTCTTGGCAGAGGTCTTGGCAGCCATTTTGGGTCCTGGTGGCCACGATGCAGGATTGAGTGGGCATTTCTCCCATCGCTCTAGACACCCGGGATCCCTGGTAAGCCTAGGGACTGTGTCAGGGAGGAAGGGGTGAAAATTAGAGGGCTTGCAGCCCAAGACCAATTTTGAGAAGTCTCAGGCTCTGGGGGGGGGGGGGGGGGGAATATGGGGGAGGCTGCCTCATGCTGGGCTTGTGCCCAAACATGGAGGCCTTTGGGGAAGGAGGTTATGGTAATGTGTGTATGTGGGGGGGGGGGGGGGGGGATGGGTGATGTGGGGGGCTCTGTTAATGTGGGGGTTTGGATGATATGGGGAAGGGGTCAGGGGGTCTTATGATCAGGGATGAGGCTGGCGATGTGTGGGTGGAGTCAGGTGACACCAGGAGCGGGCTGATGATGTTGGGGGGGGGGGGTTCTTGTGATGTCTGGAGGGAGCTGATGATATGGAGTGGGGGTTGGGTGATGGCAGGGAGTGGGCTGCTGATGTCAGGAGGTCTCCTGATGCAGGGAGGGGGCTGCTGATGTTAGGAGGTCTTCTGATGCAGGGGGGAGCTGCTGATGTCAGGGGATCTTGTAATTCAGGGAAGGGGTCAAGTGATGGCAAGGAGTGCTTAAGGTGGGGGTGCACTGGAATTGCAATACTCAGATGTCAGGATTTAGTGCTGCCCATGAAGCAGGACTTAGGTATGCCTTGGAGCAGGGATAAATTCCAACATCTGAGTTACTCACTACATACATGGATTTCCTATATTGTGTCCCGAATTGGCATTTAAACATCTGGACCTCTCCAGGTGTTTAAAGACTGCTATTTAGATGTGTGGATACTTCTAAAATAACCGCTATAGCTTGTAACTGCAAGGGGGTATTCACATGAAGGGCAAGGGTGGTGCTACCACTTATGTATGCCACTTCAGAATACTGTAAGTTATGTGCATCCTTTCCAGATTTAGGTGTTTGCAAGTTATGTTGGAGGTCTAGGGCTTGTGTAACTGTAGCCACTGAACGGCCAATATATAAAGTGAGTTAATCAGCCGGAAAAGGCTGCTGACCGGTTAACTTGCTTGATCCTGGCTATCCAATCATTTTCAGTGGCACGTAACTGGTCATCCTAGCTGAAAATGACCTGTTATTGCCGAAATTAAAGCTGGCTATGTTGGGGGTGTTCCGGGGATGGAGTCCAATTACATCCTGATATTCAGACTTAACCGTCCAGGTTTCACGCATAAATAGGCCCGCATACGGTAAAATTATGTATCATACCTGATAATTTTCTTTCCATTAATCATAGCTGATCAATCCATAGACTGGTGGGTTGTGTCCATCTACCAGCAGGTGGAGATAGAGAGCAATCCTTTTGCCTCCCTATATGTGGTCATGTGCTGCCGGAAACTCCTCAGTATGTCGATATCAAAGCTCCATCCGCAGGACTCAGCACTTAGAGAATTACACCCACAAAGGGACACTATGCCCAGCTCACCACCGCCGAAACGGGGGAGGGGAATTAACCCAGCTCATCCCCACACAAGTGGGGGAGGGGAATCCGTCCAGCTCATCCCCGCGGAGCGGGGGAGGGACACCACACCCGCCGATGCGGGGGGATCTGGCTTATCCTGCAACCGCGGGAGGAGCTGACTGACCCTAACACCGCCGAAGCGGGAGGGGTACAAAGCTGCCCTACAGCCGCACGAAGCGGGAGGGAGTGCCGGCAGAATTTAAATCTCAATCCAGCCCCGTAAAACGGAGGGGAGAGGAATGCAGCAGCTCACTGTAACACAAACTCGTCTCAACTCTTGAAGAATCCAAGTGAAAAAATAACTTGAACACGAAGTCTTCCTGAACAGGAACTGAAGACTAACCTTGAATCTGAAATGCAACCAGAATATAAACAGTACAGATATCTGGGAGGGACTATGGATTGATCAGCTATGATTAATGGAAAGAAAATTATCAGGTATGATACATAATTTTACCTTCCATATCATCAAGCTGATCAATCCATAGACTGGTGGGATGTACCGAAGCAGTACTCACCCAGGGCGGGACATAGAAATCCCTGACCGCAACACTGAAGCTCCAAACCGGGCCTCCGCCCGAGCAGCCACAGTCAAGCGGTAATGCTTGGAGAATGTATGGGCTGATGCCCAAGTTGCCGCCTTGCATATCTCTTCCAAGGAGACGGACCCGGCCTCTGCCATCGAGGCCGCCTGAGCTCTAGTGGAGTGAGCCTTCAGCTGGATAGGCAGCACCTTCCCTGCGGCCACATAAGCCGCTGCAATGGCTTCCTTGACCCATCTTGCCACTGTAGGCTTAGCAGCCTGCAGACCCTTACGAGGACCTGCAAACAGGACAAACAGATGATCCGATTTCCGGAAATCATTGGTCACTTCCAAGTATCTGATGATGACTCGTCTCACATCCAGATATTTAAGAGCAGAGTATTCCTCTGGGTAGTCCTCCCTACGAAAGGAAGGGAGACAGAGCTGCTGATTCACATGGAAGCGAGAAACAATCTTGGGCAGGAAGGAAGGCACTGTGCGAATAGTCACTCCTGCCTCAGTGAACTGCAGAAAAGGCTCTCGACATGAGAGCGCCTGGAGCTCGGAAACTCTTCTGGCTGAAGTGATAGCCACCAAAAAGACTGCTTTCAACGTCAGGTCTTTCAGAGATGCCCTCGACAAGGGTTCAAAAGGCGGCTTCTGTAATGCTCTTAGCACCAGATTGAGATTCCACGCAGGCACCACCGAGTGCAGAGGAGGGCGCAGGTGATTAACTCCCTTGAGAAAACGCACCACATCTGGCTGCGAAGCCAGGGAAGCTCCCTTCAGGCGGCCCCTGAAGCAAGCCAGGGCCGCTACCTGGACTTTAAGGGAACTGAGCGACAGGCCTTTCTCCAGACCTTCTTGCAGGAATGCCAACACTGAAGAAATTGGAGCAGTGAATGGAGAAAATGAGCCTGCTTCACACCACGCTGCAAAGGTACGCCAAACCCTGGCGTAAGCAGTAGAAGTAGAGCGCTTCCTCGCTCTCAGCATAGTGGCGATGACCTTGTCTGAGAAGCCCTTCTTCCTCAGACGCTGCCGCTCAATAGCCAGGCCGTAAGACCAAAGGGGGAGGGATCCTCCATCACCACGGGACCCTGATGCAACAGGCCCTGCTCCACTGGCAGCCGCAGAGGATCGTCGACTGAGAGCCTGATCAAGTCCGCATACCAGGGACGTCTGGGCCAATCCAGACCCACCAGGATTATCCGGCCTGGATGCTTTGCCACCCGGTCTAGCACCCTGCCCAGCATGGGCCAGGGCGGGAACACATAGAGGAGCTCTTGTGTCGGCCACTGTTGGAGAAGAGCATCTACTCCCAGGGATCGAGGGTCCCGTCCTCTGCTGAAAAAGCGCGGCACTTGGCAATTGGCCGATGACGCCATCAGATCTAGGCTCGGCTGGCCCCAGCGCTTCGTGATGTCCAAGAACGCCTGAGCAGATAGCTGCCACTCTCCGGGCTCCAAGGTATGGCGACTGAGAAAGTCCGCCTTGACATTCATGACTCCGGCAATGTCGGCCGCTGACAGCTGTTCCAGGTTCGCTTCCGCCCACTGGCATAGACTCATAGCCTCCTTGGCTAGAGGGGCGCTCTTGGTACCTCCCTGGCGGTTGACATAGGCCACAGCCGTGGCATTGTCCGACAGGACCCGTACTGGCTTCAACGCCAGTACCGGGATGAACTCCAAAAGCGCCAACCGAATGGCTCTGAGTTCCAGGAGGTTGATAGACCACTTTGCCTCTGCAGGAGACCAGAGCCCCTGCGCTGTCCTTCCCAAGCAGTGGGCTCCCCAGCCTGACAAAGAGGCGTCCGTCGTGACAACAATCCACTCCGGGGTCACCAGAGGCATTCCCGCAGACAACTTGTCTGTCTGCATCCACCAGCTCAGCGCCTTGCGCACTGCTGGGTCCAAGGGAAGGCGCACAGCATAATCCTCCGACATCGGAGTCCAGCGCTGCAGCAGAGAGTGTTGTAGTGGTCTCATATGAGCCCTGGCCCAGGGCACTACTTCCATCGTGGCCGTCATAGAGCCCAACAGCTGCACATAGTCCCAAGCCCGAAGAGGAGAGGCTACTAGGAACTGGTCCACCTGAGCCTGAAGTTTGACAATCCGATTGTCTGGCAGGAACACTCTGCCCACTTGGGTGTCGAATCAAACTCCCAGATCCTCCAGGGACTGAGTCGGGCGCAGCTGGCTTTTCTCCCAGTTGATGATCCACCCCAGGGAGCTCAAAAGAGCAACCACCCGGTTCACAGCTTTGCCGCACTCTGCATAAGAGGGGGCTTGGATCAACCAGTCGTCCAGATAAGGATGGACTTGTACTCCTTCCTTCCTCAGGAAGGCCGCGATGACCACCATGACTTTGGAGAAGGTCCGCGGAGCAGTAGCCAACCCGAACGGGAGGGCTCTGAACTGGAAGTGTCGGCCCAGGACTGCAAAACGCAGAAAGCGTTGATGGGGAGGCCAGATGGGAATATGCAAGTACGCTTCCTTGATGTCCAAGGATGCCAGGTACTCCCCTGCCTTCACTGCCGCTATAACAGAGCGGAGAGTCTCCATGCGAAAGTGCCGAACTTTCAAGGCCCGATTGACCCCTTTGAGGTCGAGGATAGGCCGTACAGAACCTCCTTTCTTTGGTACCACAAAGTAAATGGAGTAACGTCCCTTGCCAAGCTGATTTTCTGGCACCGGAACGACCGCACCCAGGCGGATCAGATTGTCCAAGGTCTGCTGCACTGCCACAGCTTTGACCGGAGACTTGCAGGGAGAGAGTACAAACCCGTCTCTTAAGGGTCGGCAGAACTCTAGCTTGTAGCCGTCTTTGATGACTTCCAGCACCCAAGCGTCTGAAGTTATTGTGGTCCACTCACCCAGAAACGAGGACAGCCGTCCTCCAATCTGCACTGGGGTGTGGACCAAGGCCCCGTCATTGGGTACGAGACCCTGGGGGAGGACCGGAGGGAGCACCTCCGGGACGGCGGTCTCTGCGAAAGGAATGCTGCTTGGGGGAGAAGTTCCTCTTGAAGGAAGAGGAGGCAGAAGAGCCCGACCTGCCCGGGCGGTACCGACGGGCTTCCTGAAACCGTCCTCTGGAGGTACCGGGACGAGTACTAGCCCGAGCCCTGACCTCTGGTAACTTCTTGCCCTTAGACGTGCCGAGATCGGTCACGATTTTGTCCAGCTCGACCCCAAAGAGCAGCTTGCCTTAAAAGGCAATTTCGCTAGGCGGGATTTAGAGGCGTGGTCAGCAGACCAATGCTTCAGCCAAAGCCACCGCCGCGCAGAGATTGTCTGAGCCATGCCTTTAGCTGAGGCCCTCAAGACATCATACAGCAAGTCTGCCAAATAGGCCAAGCCCGATTCCAGGGCCGGCCAATCAGCCCTCAAGGAATGATCCGAGGGGGAAGCCCGCTGCACCAAAGTCAGGCACGCCCTGGCCACATAGGAGCCGCAAACTGAGGCCTGCAAACTTAAAGCAGTCGCCTCAAAGGACGACCTTAAGGCCGCCTCCAATCTTCTGTCTTGGGCGTCCTTTAGGGCCGTGCCACCTTCCACCGGCAACGCCGTTTTCTTAGTCACCGCAGTGATTAAAGAATCCACGGTAGGCCACAGATAGGCCTCACGTTCACTTTCAGGCAAAGGATAGAGGCGGGACATAGCCCTAGCCACTTTAAGGCTCGCTTCCGGGACATCCCATTGAGCCGAAATTAAGGTGTGCATGGCATCATGCACGTGGAAGGTTCTAGGCGGGCGCTTCGTCCCCAGCATAATGGCAGAGCCAACAGGGGCTGAGGGAGAGACGTCCTCCGGAGAGGAAATCTTCAAAATGCCCATGGCCTGCACTAACAGGTTGGGCAAATCCTCTGAGCTAAAGAGCCGCGCTGCAGAGGGGTCATCCGCTCCATCCGAGCGGGGATCCGTCTCCTCCAAGGAATCCGCAAAGGACCGTTGGGAGAACTCAGATACGCTGCCCTCATCTACATCGGAGGAGACAAAGTCCTCCAAGGCCTGGGAATCAACCCGAGGGCGTTTACCTCCGGGGGCCTCAACCTCTTTACCAGACGAGGGAGCAGGGGCAGCGTTTTGCATAAGGAAGGCCTGATGCAGCAGCAAAACAAACTCGGGGGAGAAACCCCCCAGACTGTGCACTTCCGCAGCCTGGGCTACAGCCCTAGACGCACCCTCAACCGACGCTCGCAAGAGTGGGGGAGAGACATGCTGCGCATCCAAGATGGCGTCCGGCGCGACACTCCGCGAAGGAGCCGCGCGGGAAGAACGGCACTTAAGTTTAGCCGCTTCTGTGCCGTCGCCCAAATTAAGGACGTTCATGGCATCAATGTCTCCCACCTCAAGGGCGGCCCAAGAAGAAGCCGTCCGAGCCGCATGGCCGACCAATATGGCGGAGGCGAGCCGCGGGGGATGGGCGTTTATGGCGGGAAAAAACCGCCACACCGGAGGAAGGACCGGGACACTCATCGGTCACGAAACTGTCACCCAACAAGGGCGAATCAGACTTTAAGACCCCCGCATCCCCTCTAGAAGCGCACACGCGATCCGGGGAGCGACTCTTTGCGCCCTCGCCCTCCGACGCCATGGGTCACGTGGAGACCAATCGGGGAACCTCCTGCCCGCTATAAAAGGTAAAAATTACCTGCTGTCCGCTCCGAGCTGTAACGACCTGGTGTCCCAGTGAGTAGCTGCAATAAACGTTTAAATAAACGTCGAAATAAACGCCTTTAAGGACGTTCAAAATGTTTTTGTTTTTTTTTTTAAACGGAGCCAGCGGGAGGGGGGAGAAAAGGAGGGACCTGGCGCCACCAGGTTTGCACTTGCTCAAGAAGAGCCCTCAACCCCAGGCACTCAACAAAACCTAAAAATTAGGCTTGGAGGCCTAGCCAGAGCTGCTGCTGTGTGTGACCACCACCTGCTGAGATAGAGAACATACTGAGGAGTTTCCGGCAGCACATGACCACATATAGGGAGGCAAAAGGATTGCTCTCTATCTCCACCTGCTGGTAGATGGACACAACCCACCAGTTTATGGATTGATCAGCTTGATGATATGGAAATAGCTGTTCTATCTTTATGCACTAACCAATGGCCGGTTAAGTCTGAATATTAATGTAATCAGTCGTGAGCTAGCCGACTTTTAAAAACCTTGAAATTCAATGCCGAAGCTCACACATGGTCCGGAATTGAATTTCTGGTCTTAGTACACCATATTTATGTATGCACACGTTGTTTTTATTTGTCTATATCTTTTAGTATATGTTTGTATTATTTTGACAGACCCCCTGATGCAGACATAGATGCTGAAACATGGCCCGTGTCAGGTCTGAAAATAAAGATGTTTGCTCTCCTCAGTTCTGGAGGCTCTTGGTGCTTTTTTTGTCGCTGTTATTGAATAATTTTATGTCATCCACAGATTTATTCTGCACATTTGTCACTCCTTTCTCCAGATCATTTATGAATATGTTAAACAGCACAGGTCCTGGTACAGACCCATTTTCATATTTGATGTTCAGTAATCAGTTATCATTTAGCTTTAGGTTCTATTATAGAGTAAGATGTTGTAGTTGCATAAGTAATCACGCCTTTCTTTCACGTAAGGTTTCGTATGCCATTGGAGTGGCCCAGCCTCTCTCCATTTCATTGTTCACTTATGGAACCTCCCAGAAGACAGAAAAAGAGCTACTGCATATTGTAAACCAGAACTTTGACCTTCGACCCGGAGTGATTGTCAGGTAAATATTCCATAGATATTGATATGTATCTACTGCTTTTTTAAAATTTAAGATATCATTGAATTAACATGGTCAACAAGAAGAAGATTCTTTTTCTCAGTCCTAGTTAGTAGCTTATGGCCAGCTTGGGGAGAGAAGAGGGTAAGATTTACTAGGAAGGAAATTTCCAAATGGTGATCCTATGGCGCTGGCTATCTGGGTCAGTGGCTGTATGATAGGTGACTGGCTCGCTGAGGCTGCTAGCTAGCTAGAGAATGACTGAGTGGCTGAGTGGGGATGGTTGAGGGTGATTGAGAAGGGAGAGAGGGTATTTGATTGGGGAGTGGGTCACTGTATAAGTACAAGGATTCAGCCAGCAAGTAAGGGAAGGTGGGTTATGTGAGTGCAGTGAATAGGGTAATGGTGGAGGGATAATTTGAGCAAGTGAGAGGACAGAGACAACAGGAAAGGAAGAAAAGATAGGAAACATAAAGTAAAAATAGGATGTTTCACAGGATTAAAGACAAAAAGTAAAGGCTGTAAAATGGGCAGAACAAAAGAGGAGAGATGAGATGGAGAAAAGTAAAAAAAGCCAGGTATGGAAATATTTTTAGATTTGCTACAGAATTGTGGCTTATTGCTGTTCAATGTTCTGTGAAAATACTCAGTGAATGAGGAAAGAGATCTATTTTAAAAAGAAAAGGTAGCCAGCTGGTCCATGTCAGTTTGAGAAGGACTCTAGCTAGTCCCTGGTAACAGTAATGTAGAGAAGATGTAATAGAGCAATTTGACAAATTGAAGAGTAGCAAATCATCTGGACTGGATGGTATACATCCCAGAATACTGATAGAATTGAAAAATGAACTTGCAGAGTTATTGTTAGTAATATGTAATTTATCTTTAAAATTAAGCATGGTACTGTAAGATTGGAGGGTGGCCAATGTAATGCCAATTTCTTAAAAGGGGTCCAGTAGTGATCTCAGAAATTATAGGCTGGTGAGTCTGACGTCGGTGCTGGGCAAAATGGTAGAGACTATTATAAAGAACAAAATTGCAGAGCATATACATAAGCATGGATTAATGAGACAAAGCCAACATGGATTTAGTCAAGGGAAATCTTGCCTCACCAATCTATTACATTTCTTTGAAGGGGTGAATAAGCACGTGGATAAAGGTGAGCTGGTCAATATTGTATATCTGGATTTTCAAAAGGCATTTGACAAAGTACCACAAAGACTCCTGAAGAAATTAGAAAGTCACTGGATAGGAGGCAATGTCCTATTGTGGATTTAAAAACTGGTTAAAAGAGAGAAAACAGACAGTAGAGTTAAATGGTCAGTATTCTCAATGGAGAAGGGTAGATAGTGGGGTTACCCAGGGGTCTGTGCTGGGATCGATGCTTTTTAACATATTTATAAATGATCTAGAGATGGGAGTAACTATTGAGGTAATTAAATTTGCTGATGACATAAAGTTATTCAAAGTTGTTAAATTACAAGAGGACCTTATGAGACTGGGACACTGGGCATCCAAATGGCAGATGACGTTTAATGTGAGCAAATGCAAAGTGATGCATGTGGGAAAGAGGATCCCAAACTATAGCTATGTGATGCAAGGTTTCACATTAGGAGTCACTAACCAGGAAAAGGATCTAGGTGTTATTGTTGATGTACGTTGAAACCCTCTGCTTAGTGTTCAGTGGCGGCTAGGAGAGAAAATAGAATGTTAGGAATTATTAGGACAGGAATGGAAAACAAAACTGAGAATTTTCTAATGCCTTTGTATCGCTCCATGGTGCGACCTCACCTCGAATACTGTGTGCAGTTCTGGTCACCGTGTCTCAAAAAAGATATAGTAGAATTACAAAAGGTACAGAGAAGGGTGATGGAAATGATAAAGGGGATGGGATGACTTCCCTATGAGGAAAGGCTATAGGGCTCTTCAGCTTGGAGAAGAGACAGCTGAGGGGAGATATGATAGAAGTATACAAAATACTGAATGGAGTTGAACAGGTAGATGTGAATCACTTGTTTATTTTTTCCAAAAATACTAGGACTAGGTGGCACACAAAGAAACTACTAAGTAGTAAATTTAAAACAAATCAGAGAAAATATTTCTTCACTCAACGTGTAATTAAACTCTGGAATTTATTGCCAGAGAATGTGGTAAACGCAGTTAGCTTATCAGAGTTTAAAAAAGGTTTGAATAATTTCCTAAAAGAAAAGTCCATAAGCCATTATTAAGATGGACTTGGGAATATGCACTGCATATTCTAGGATAAACAGCATAAAATCTGTTCTACTGTTTGGGATCTTGCCAGGTACTTGTGACTCGGATTGGCTACTGTTGGAAACATGATGCTAGGCTTGATGAAACTTCAGTCTGTCCTAGTATGGCAATGCTTATGTTCTTACTTATTCAGAGAGAAGTATTGAGACACAACAGCTGTTATGGGTAACTAGCTATTTACAATTCCATTTGGTGCACATTATTCAGGGTAACCTTAAGTTTGTTGTGACAGACTCTGTCTGGGATTTTGGTGAATGCATTAGAAGTGACCAGAACATAGATACAGGCTTGAGTGATGGCAACAACACAATAAGTAATATTTTATATACCAGGATTTAAACAGTAAAGGGACAATATTTAGTGGGACTCAATCCACTTAACCAAATCACTTGGCTGAAATTTCACTTAAAGATACGCAAATAACGGATCCCCTTAATTTAGATGAATAAATATGCAGTACTATACTTAAACAGATAAGTTATTCGGTTAAATTTAGGACAGCTGTTTGGTTCCCCGTAAGTGAATACAGATAAGAGGCAATTTTATAAAGAACTACCTAAAGTTAGGTCGCGAGTACATGCTGTCCTGTAAGCACTTGTATATCTTCGATAGTTTGTACTTTGCCGATGTGCGTACACAGGGCTGAATATCAGTACTTAACTGACCAAATGCTGATTCTTCCTACAGAATGCCCCCAAAAGAGCCAGTTTTGAGATAGGCGCTAATTGGATTAACCGGTTAAGTGCCACTGAAAATAGCTATTTAGCCCCACTGGCCAGGAGCAGTTTCTACCGGTTAAATTACTTTGAATGTCAACCTGGTAGCTTATAGAATACTATAAGTTGTGCACATACCTCCCGATTCTATATATGGTGACTAAAGTTGCACATGCAAATCAGTGCTCATAGCTGATTTGCGCATGCAACTTGATTAATGATCTAATAAACACCAATAATTGGTTGCTAATAACCAATTGGTGTTAATTGGCCTTAATTATTGTAAGCCACATTGAGCCTGCAAAGAGGTGGGATAATGTGGGATACAAATGCAATAAATAAAATAATTAGGAGTTACGCACACATCGTATTCTATATGTTGTATAATTTTAAAGGGATGTGTTTAGGGGGCATTTCCGTGGTGTTCCTATGAGTTATGCACGTTTTTATAGAATACGCCTGATCCGCGCTTAACTTAGGCACCGGCATTTACACTTGGTTTCAGCAGGTGCAAATGCAGGTACTTTAAGTCAGGCGCAGATTAGGCGCTATTCTATAAAGTGCGGACACCCTTTATAGAATAGCGCTCGGCGCAGTTTACTGAATCTAGTCCATAGTTCCCAAATCAAGGCACAAGCATTTATAGCAACTCTATGGCTGGCATAAGTGCTTATTTTTAAACACATACATTCATATGTAGTTGGTTATACTAGTATTCTATTACAGAAAGTAGGCACTTAAATAAATACATAAATAAATATTCTAGAATAGGCTTCAAATGGGCATCTCTTTGGGAGAAGGGGAGCAAATTTACAACTGGGTGCCTCCATTTTGGTGCCCCGAGGCTGCATGGTAGGATCCTATTCTGTATCTGAATCTGGGCACCTAGGTGTCAGTATAGAATATCAGTGTTACCCATTATCAGCACGCCTAACATTTAGGCACCTGCAGTTACATCAGCCATAAGTACGGGAGCCTAAATGCAGCAGGGACATGCATATGTTGTGCATGCAAATGAGGACCCTTCCATATTTCGCCCCTATGTACACACCCGTTGTAAATATGCACTATGAAAGTTAAGTGAGTATTTGCAGAACAGCATTTAGGCACACTGCAGGCACTTTTTACAAGTAAATGTACACGAACCCCTAATTCTATAAAAAGCATTAAAATGTGCATGTGTCCAATTTGCATGTGCATTTTAATTGAATAACAAACTAATTAGCACTAGTAATTGGCTTTTTAACAAGCCAACATGTGTCTTATAATTCTGTCCCTTTAAGAATAATATTAAAGGAACATAATTGCAAGACACATGGGGTAAGGATGAAGCACCATGGGTTAATCTGGAAAGACGGAATGGAAAATGTATTTACATTGGTGTGATATACAGGCCTCCTTCACAGTCAGAAGAAATGGACAGAGATTTAATTGAAGACATTCACAAGTTAGGTAGGAAAGGGGAAGTACTACTGATAGGTGATTTTAATATGCCGGAAGTTGATTGGGGTGTCCCCGTTGCGGGGTCGTCTAGAAACAAGGGGATATTGAATTCTCTACAGGAAGAATTGTTCCAGCAGCCAGTAATGGAACCCAAATGGGATGGAGATATTCTGAACCTGGTGCTTACAAACAGGGAGATTGTTTCTAATGCTGTGGTGGGTGATCATTTGGCTTCTAATGACCACAGAATGGTGTGGTTCAAAATTAAGTCACAGGATGAGAGGGCTTATTCAACCCTGAAGTTTCTTGACTTCAAAAGTACTAACTTTGTCAAGATGGGAGAATATCTCAAAAAAGAGTTAGTTGAATTGGAACAGCTGAAGGAAGTAGAACAGCAGTGGGCAAAACTGAAAGGAACTATTTTAAAGGTGACAAACCTTTATGTTAAAAAAGTATATAAAAATAAGAGGGTCCAAGAAAACACAAGGGCAGATGGTTTGCAAGCTCCAAGATGGAAAATATACTACTACTACTACTACTATTTAGCATTTCTATAGCGCTACAAGGCGTACGCAGCGCTGCACAAACATAGAAGGACAGTCCCTGCTCAAAGAGCTTACAATCTAATAGACAAAAAATAAAGTAATATACAAAGCAGATCGTTGAAAAACCAAAATATATTTTATTGATGAAAACCGATTAAAATATGTATACAATAGCCCGACACAGGCCGTGTTTCGCCCAACTGGGCTGCTTCAGGGGCTACAAAATAAATAATATACAAAATTACTCTCGACACAGGCCGTGTATTATTGTATATTATTTATTTTGTAGCCCCTGAAGCAGCCCAGTTGGGCGAAACACGGCCTGTGTTGGGCTATTGTATACATATTTTAATCAGTTTTCATCAATAAAATATATTTTGGTTTTTCAACGATTTGCTTTGTATATATTTTCCATATAAAAATAAGAGGAAAGAAGGCTGCTTTGGTTCTGAAATGTAGCAGCTGATAAAGTAAGGGAAAAAAGGTTAGCCTTCATAAATGCAGAAAGAGGAAAACAGGCAAAAGTACTTGGATAAGCTAAGAGAAGCTGGAAAAGCTGTAAGGAAAGCAAAGATGTAAATGGAAGAAAAGATAGCCAATACAGTAAAATTGGGAGACAATATGTTTTTTAGATATGTAACTGATAGGAGAATGTGTCAAAATGGCAATGTGAGTCTCAAGGGTGAATGGGCAAAAATATGTAGAAGCTGATAAGGCTAAAGCTGAACTGCTTAACAATTTATTTCTGTTGTGCGTTCATGGATGAAGGGCCAGGGGTAGGATCGCAGAAAACAAATGCAAATGGGAATGGATGTGTGGTAGACCAGGACTGATTTTCAGAAGTCTGTGTTTGTGATGAGCTAGCTAAACTAAAAATAGACAAAGCAATGGGGCCTGATGGGATACATCTGATGGTACTCAAGGAATTCAGAGAAGTTCTGGTGGCTCCGTTGTCTGACCTCTTCAATGCATCCTTAGAGTGTGGAGTGGTCCCAGAGGATTGGAGAAGGGCAGATGTGGTCCCTCTGCACAAGAGTGACCTCAGTGGTGAGTAAACTAATGGAAACACTTCCATTAGTTTCTGAGGTTTCTAGAATTGTGAGGTTTCTAGAATCGAATGGACTTCAGGACCCGAGGCAGCATGGTTTCACTAGAGGCAGGTCTTGTCAGACAAATCTGACTGATTTCTTTGAATGGGTGACCAAACAGCTGGATATGGGAGGGGTGCTACATGTGGTGTACTTGGATTTTAGCAAAGCCTTCAACACGGTTCTGCACAGGTGACTGATAAATCAACTGAGTGCCCTTGGCATGGGCCCCAAAGTGACTGATTGGGTTAAAAACTGGTTAAATGGAAGGAGACAGAGGGTAGTGGTAAATGGAGCTTGCTCCAAGGAAAGGGATGTTGTCAGTGGTGTACCTCAGGAATTAGTCCTAGGGCCGACTCTCTTAACATCTTTGTGAGTGTTATATTTATTTATGCATTCTTGTATCCCACTATTTTCCAAAAACAAGTTTCAGTTCAAAATGGCTTACAGTTTGCAGTTAGGTGTAGTTACAGTAGTGTTTTTCGGTTAAGGTGTGTTATAGAGCATCTGTAATTTGTGTGGCTAGTTATAGAACTTTTTGTATAGGTAGGTCTTCAGTTCTTTTCTGATATGGAGATAATTTGACTGCCCCTACTTGACTGACTGTACATTTGTCCTTTAGATTGTAAGCTCTTTGAGCAGGGACTGTCCTTCTACAGTGGTGGAAATAAGTATTTGATCCCTTGCTGATTTTGTAAGTTTGCCCACTGACAAAGACATGAGCAGCCCATAATTGAAGGGTAGGTTATTGGTAACAGTGAGAGATAGCACATCACAAATTAAATCCGGAAAATCACATTGTGGAAAGTATATGAATTTATTTGCATTCTGCAGAGGGAAATAAGTATTTGATCCCCCACCAACCAGTAAGAGATCTGGCCCCTACAGACCAGGTAGATGCTCCAAATCAACTCGTTACCTGCATGACAGACAGCTGTCGGCAATGGTCACCTGTATGAAAGACACCTGTCCACAGACTCAGTGAATCAGTCAGACTCTAACCTCTACAAAATGGCCAAGAGCAAGGAGCTGTCTAAGGATGTCAGGGACAAGATCATACACCTGCACAAGGCTGGAATGGGCTACAAAACCATCAGTAAGACGCTGGGCGAGAAGGAGACAACTGTTGGTGCCATAGTAAGAAAATGGAAGAAGTACAAAATGACTGTCAATCGACAAAGATCTGGGGCTCCACGCAAAATCTCACCTCGTGGGGTATCCTTGATCATGAGGAAGGTTAGAAATCAGCCTACAACTACAAGGGGGGAACTTGTCAATGATCTCAAGGCAGCTGGGACCACTGTCACCACGAAAACCATTGGTAACACATTACGACATAACGGATTGCAATCCTGCAGTGCCCGCAAGGTCCCCCTGCTCCGGAAGGCACATGTGACGGCCCGTCTGAAGTTTGCCAGTGAACACCTGGATGATGCCGAGAGTGATTGGGAGAAGGTGCTGTGGTCAGATGAGACAAAAATTGAGCTCTTTGGCATGAACTCAATTCGCCGTGTTTGGAGGAAGAGAAATGCTGCCTATGACCCAAAGAACACCGTCCCCACTGTCAAGCATGGAGGTGGAAATGTTATGTTTTGGGGGTGTTTCTCTGCTAAGGGCACAGGACTACTTCACCGCATCAATGGGAGAATGGATGGGGCCATGTACCGTACAATTCTGAGTGACAACCTCCTTCCCTCCGCCAGGGCCTTAAAAATGGGTCGTGGCTGGGTCTTCCAGCACGACAATGACCCAAAACATACAGCCAAGGCAACAAAGGAGTGGCTCAGGAAGAAGCACATTAGGGTCATGGAGTGGCCTAGCCAGTCACCAGACCTTAATCCCATTGAAAACTTATGGAGGGAGCTGAAGCTGCGAGTTGCCAAGCGACAGCCCAGAACTCTTAATGATTTAGAGATGATCTGCAAAGAGGAGTGGACCAAAATTCCTCCTGACATGTGTGCAAACCTCATCATCAACTACAGAAGACGTCTGACCGCTGTGCTTGCCAACAAGGGTTTTGCCACCAAGTATTAGGTCTTGTTTGCCAGAGGGATTAAATACTTATTTCCCTCTGCAGAATGCAAATAAATTCATATACTTTCCACAATGTGATTTTCCGGATTTAATTTGTGATGTGCTATCTCTCACTGTTACCAATAACCTACCCTTCAATTATGGGCTGCTCATGTCTTTGTCAGTGGGCAAACTTACAAAATCAGCAAGGGATCAAATACTTATTTCCACAACTGTATGTTAAATTGTACAGCGCTGCGTAACCCTAGTAGTGCTTTAGAAATGTTAAATAGTAGTAGTAGTAGTAGTAGTTAGTGATGCTTCTTATGGCCTTGGGTATTGAGTTCCACCATTTGGAGCCCAGGCGTTTTGAAGTGTATACGGACTATCAGTTAACTTTGGGAAATATATCCTCATTGTTTATCTTATATGTCCACGAGGAGACCTATAGGATTTTCTTGACTCCTGATGCAGGCGTTTGCGCACCGAAACACGACCCGCGTCAGGTCATTGTCAGAATAAAAGGTTAACATTTTTCTCAATCCTGAAGGCCCAGTGTTTGCTTTTCTTGTGCTTCTGTTTATAGTTGTATGCTGTTACCCTCTCTTTTGTGACTCTGTGCCTAAATGTAGGCACAATCCCTAGGCTTAAACGCTATTCTGTAAACCATGGCTAGCTTTTGGTGCAGTTTATAGAATACAGTTATGTGCTTTTTTTTTTGTGCTGATTTTTTTAGGCACAGTTTATAGAAGTTACCCCTAATAAATGCAGTTATTCTATACATTTATGTGCACAACAGGCATGCAGTTAAGATGCCTAGATTATAGAATTGTCCTTATAGTGTTGAAAATCAGCACTGTCCATATATTTGTAAACTCTAACCTCAGAATGCCTCCAACCCCTCCCACAGTTATTTGGATCAATTTTAGCCAGACAATGAATTGTCCGGTTAAAATTTAACTGGTCAGAGGGTCAACATTTGTAGTGCCAGTGATCTATGTGGTTAAGTACAAAGTCAACCAGTCAAGCACATAAGTCATTTTGGTTACGGATGGACCTTAATAATTCTTGTCATCTAACAAAGTAGGGAATAATACCCAGAGAATGTGATTATGAAGTTTGATGTCTTGCTGACCTATTTAAACATTAAAACAAAACTTTATTATTTTTCACATCACAGGGATCTTGACTTAAAGAAGCCAATTTATCAGAAAACAGCTTGCTATGGTCATTTTGGCCGAAGTGGTTTCCCATGGGAGATACCCAAGGAACTGAATTTTTAACAATAATGGGATGGTAACTCCCCTTCTCCGACCAGACCAGAACAGAATACAATTTCACAGGACAGGATCTTCCAGAAATTTGACACCACTAGTCTAATTCGAGGAATTGAAATGTTGATGTGACCTCATAGAACTATATGCTTTCATGTGCAATGGGCTGACTTTTAATGACGTGTATTGTTCTTTAATACCAAACAAAAGAACTTTCAGATCTGGAGGAAAATGCCATGGCATGTTTTTCTACCCTAGCAGGAATACAAAACATACAGATGACAAAGCATATATTTTTTTTAATTGCTGCTATGTTGACTATGCTTACCAAAGAAAAATGCAACATTGACACCCTACCAACTGTGGACCATATCTCTTTTTCAGCGTCTTCTGAAATTCTAAGCTTTAGTGCAGTATTTGCATACAGACTTCAGATGCGGAAACTGTTGGTCCAGATATCCATAGGGTCCAGTTTCTTTGTTGGTGATATATAAATTTTGGTCTTTGACCAGCTTCTCATTTAATTGTAGTATGACTTACCTAGAAGCATATTGCTGGCTGCTCTTAGTCATAGAGGCTGCTACAAAGGCAATATGCTATTACGAAAGAGCTTGAATCAAACTTTTAAAGTAATCTTTTATCATACAGAGGAATGACATGCGCTGATATACCAGTTCAGCTCAGGAGATACTTATTATCCTGGCAGGTCTGAATCATGCAAAGAGTATGAGAGTGAGGTCCAAAGTTCCTTCTGAATGACTGTTTTAAGTATTAATGGATATTTGCATTAATGCCTATTTTAATCACATTAATCTGTGCTAATGCAAGCATTAGCTAGCATCCATGTATTATGTTAACTCTATAAAGTTGTGTGCCAGATTTGGTATCTCATTGGTACAAGCTGAGTGCCAATTCTGTTTTGGGACCTTGGTACCAAGATTCCATTATAGAATACTAATGTAAGCCACCATTGCCAAGCCAAAAATGTACACCTCATCAGTTATAGCCATGGTGTAACTGTTGGCATGTTCTTGCAGCAAGGTCATGCGTTCCGTATAGGATTCTGTAAGTTATGCATATCAATTGGTGCCCTCAGCCATGCTTTGCCCATTGCCACCATTAGGGGGAGCACTAGGGTGTAAGTCCCGGTCCTGACGACTGGTTAAGATGAGTGAGCGGTCTCTGAAGGAGGTATGGCTGGTACTGAGAGGAAGCTGCAGCCTTCCTGTTATTCCTACTTCCCCCCAGAACTAGCTCAACTTAACCCAATGGGGGCCTTTTCCTAAAATAACCACAATTCCCAGCATTTCCCCAAACCAATCTTTTATTTTGGTTATAGCAAAGAGAAAATACAAGCCTTTATTCTTGGCATTTTCTCATAGGGCTTCCATAATGTAAAAAACCACCACTAAAAATAATATTTTCCCTTTCTTTACAAACAGTAGGACATCAAATATATACCAGTGAAGATTCTCTCCTACCCCTCTCTGGTCCCACAGTACTGGTTGCTCATCGGAGTCATAGGCAATCCCGTTCTTCCAGGCTCTGCCTGCCAGTGCTGTCTCTCTTGTTTGCACAGTATCCTTCATTCTCTGCATAAAACATGTGCCACACTTAGGATCTCAAACCCTTTTCCCAGTTCAGCCTGCCAGTGCTGCTTCCCTTGGGTTGCAAAGCACTGCACAAGAAGGTTTCTCCCTTCTCCCCTCTCTGCATCTAGCATACAGTGCTCTTAATTCTTAGCACTGCTGTAATCCTTCGCCATGTGAATAAACCTAGCTGCACATAATCTATGCCTAGGCTATACATCTGCCAATTCCTTTTTACTGGGATCTCTATTCCCCAAACTACAGCTTTCCTTCTCAGGGTCTAAACCTTCTTCTAGGCTCTCTTTCTAGGCTGCAATAATCCTTCAACCTTTCCCAGCCCCCACTTTCAAGGCTGTAATAATCTTTCAACCTCTCCCAAAGGCTTTCCTTTCCCAACCCCCACTTTCAAGGCTGCAGCAATCTTTTAAACTTTCCCAAGGCTTTCCTCTCCCATCCTCTCTTTACTTTTCTGGTTTACTCATTGCTTTAGGGTCCTATTCACTGACCCAAGGGGTTTTAGCCCTTCAAATACTGCCTACTGCTTGTGCTTCCAGCCACACCCTCTTCCTTCTGCCAAGAGTAGGGTTACCATATTTGTGGAGATAAAAAAAAAAGAGGACACAAAAAAATAAAATGCATCCCGGGCCCACCCTGCCCCTGCCATTCCACACCATACAATCACCTTCTTGACCCCCCAAAGAAAGCCAGCAGTGGAGTGGAAGAGTGGTCTAATGGTTAGTGCAGCAGGTTGCAGACCTGGGAAACCACATTTGATTCCTGCCACTACCTGGGTTGAGATCCTGGAGAACCTTATTCAATTCCCTCTGGAGCTGCATGTGATCCTAAACAAGTCACTTAACCCTCCATTGCCTCAGGTACAATATATAACTTAGATTGTGAGCCCATTAAGGACAGTGCAAAGTACTGGTAATAGAAACTGTAAACAGCAAGATCCTGGACAGCAGTTAAGAAAAGTAGACCCACGTGGTAAAATAAAACAAAATGTATTCAACGCATATACAAAAAATCAGCATACAACTTTCCATGGTTAGAGGAATTTTATGTATTCTGCATTGAATACATTTTGTTTTATTTTACCACATGGGTCTGCTTTTCTGCTGTTCTGGATCTTGCAGACCGCTTGCCTGTGTACTTTATAGAAATTGTAAATTGCATAGTCAGCTCAGGGATCACGTGCTGAAAATAAAATAAATAAATTAAATTAAAAATACTGGTAAAAGTAGCAAAAATGCATTTCTTCCGTACTCTGCAAAATACATAATTAGAAAAGATGTACATTTCCAAAAAAAAAAGCAAAACATCCATGAGCAGCATGTCCCCCTCTCCATCCTTTTTTATCCATGTACTGTATTTCCCCCTTTTCCCTCCCCCCCCCCATGTACATCCCCCTCACCAATAATATTTCCAGCCCGTCTCCTTGAACACACACTCCATCCACCCACCCACATGAACCCCACTCTTTCCTGCCCACTGTTGCTGCTGACCTGCTCGCTATCTCCACCCCAACAATAGGTGCCGATCATAACTAGCACATTTTCCACTACTAATACTACTAATTTTCATTTCTATAGCACTACTAGACGTACGCAGTGCTGTACACTTGAACTTGAAGAAACAGTCCCTGCTCAACAGAGTTTACAGTCTAATCAGGACAAACAGGACAAATAAGGGATCAGGGAAATACTTAAGGTGGGAATGATAAAAACAGACATGGGTACTGAACAAGTGAATAGGGGTTAGGAGTTAAAAGCAGCCTCAAAAAGATGGGCTTTTAGCCTAGATTTGAAGACGGACAAAGATGGAGCTTGACATACTGACTCAGGAAGTCTGTTCCAGGCATATGGTGCAGCAAGATAAAACGAACGGAGTCTGTAGTTGGCAGTGGAGGAGAACGGTACAGATAAAAGAGATTTAGCCAATGAACGGAGTTCCCGGGGAGGAGTGTAGAGAGAGATAAGAGTGGAGAGGTACTGAGGAGCTGCAGAGTGAATTCAATTGTAAGTCAATAAGAGGAGTTTGCAGAAATGGATAAGGAGCCAATGAAGTGACTTGAGGAGAGGGCTAATATGAATATAGTGACACTGGTGGAATATAAGTTGTGCAGCAGAATTTTGAACAGATTGAAGGGGAGAGACATGGAGGGGCATAATCGACCAGAAACGCCTATCTCCATGGGCGTTAATCTCCGAGAACGGGTCCGTGAAGGGGCGGAGTGAACCGTATTTTTTAAAAAAAATAGACGCCCATGCTTTATTCGCCAAGGTGTGAGCTGGGCGTTTTTGCTTTTCACCGATAATGGAAAATGAAATCGCCCAGCTCAAAAACGAATAAATGCAAGGCATTTGTTCGTGGGAGGGGCCAGGATTCATAGTGCACTGGTCCCCCTCACATGCCAGGACACCAACCGGGCACCCTAGGGGGCACTTTTACAAAAACAAAAAAAAAAGGTAAAAGAGCTCCCAGGTGCATAGCACCCTTCCCTTGGGTGTTGAGCCCCCCAAATCCCCCTCAAAACCCACTGCCCACAAGTCTACACCAGTACTATAGCCCTAAGCGGTGAAGGGGGGCACCTACATGTGGGTACAGGGGGTTTGGGGGGGGGTTGGACGACTAGTAGCATTAAGCAGCACAATTGTAACAGGTAGGGGGGGGATGGGCCTGGGTCCACCTGCCTGACGTCCACTGCACCCCCTAACAACTGTTCCAGGGACCTGCATACTGCTGCTTGGGAGGAGGGTATGACATTTGAGGGTGAAAGTAAAAAGTTGTGAAACATCATTTGTTGTGGTGGGAGGGGGTTAGTGACCACTGGGGGAGTCAGGGGAGGTCATCCCCGACTCCCTCTGGGGGTCATCTGGTCATTTAGGGCACTTTTTGGGGCCTTATTCGTCAAAAAACAGGGTCCAGGAAAAGTGCCCTAAATTCTAGCTACAAACGCATCCATTATCGGCGAAGGGCGCCCATCTCTGTTCGGGTGATAACCACGCCCCAGTTCCGCCTTCACCACGCCTCCGACACTCCCCCGTCAACTTTGTCCGCATCCGCGACGGAGTGCAGTTGAAAGCGTCCAAAGTTCGGCTTTCGATTATGCCGCTTTATTTGTTTTTGTGAGAAGAACGCCCATCTCCCGATTTAGGTCGGAACTTGGGCGTTATTCTCGTTCGATTATAAGCAGGACGGCTTACTGGGAGACCTGTGAGAAGCAAGTTGCAGTAATCTAAGTGAGAAGTGATATGAGTGTGGATAAGGGTTTTGGTAGAGTGCTCAGAAATGAAGGGACAAATTTTGGTGATATACAGAAAAAAAATGACAGGTTTTATGCAGAGAAAGAGGAATCAAAGATGACCCCAAGGTTATGAGCTGATGAGACAGGGAGGATGAGAGTGTTATTCACAGAGATAGTGAATGGGGAAGAGGAGAGGTGGGTTTAGGGGGAAAGATGGAAGTTACCATACAAAAAGAAATTCTGATTCTCATGTTATCTGAGTAATAGCATGTAGCAGAAGACATGGTCCAGGAGTACACAAACAAGAAAAGCATAAAAGAAGCACACAAGGGCCTTCAAGAGTGGAACGATTAAAAATTCTTTAATGAATCAACCTGACACAGACCTCGATTTCAATTGACCGCTGACGCAGGCGTACACATGCCGAAACATGGTCTGTGTCCGGTCAATTCATTAAAGGATTTTTGATTGTCCTATTCTTAAAGACCCTTATGTGCTTCTTTTTTTAATCTGAGTAATAGCAATATAAATCTCTTCGTTGCCACATATTGTGAAATACAAAACCTGAAAAAAAAATCATAATTCAAAATACATGCAGCAAACCTACCATTCAGCACCAGCACTAATTCCTATGATTCAAACATGAACCCTACCAAGTACATTGATCTGAGTTTCTCTTTTCTGCTTTCCTGTCTTTTGCGCTGTTCCCAGTGGGTGCTGTCCATTTGCCCTTTCTCCACTTTCCTCCTTTCTTCTTCTATCCCCTCATTTCATCCACCTCTGACATATTTCCTCTCTTTTTTTTCTGCCTGCCCACTCAAATTTCACCCTCTCACTCTAGTCCTCTACCTATTTTCACTTATTTATAAACTTTCCATCTCCTCCTCTCACCCCCTCAACTCTCACTCCTTCCTTGGCCACCTTATCCCTTCTTTTTCACCCACTCCTCATTACTACATTTTAAATCTCTGTACTAGAATTGCCAGATGGTGAAAAATGCTTTAGTCCAAGTCAAGCTCAAAAGTAGCCTAAAAATAGCCTATCACTAAATAGCTATGTGAGGAATGGGAGGGAGGGGTGTCCCCCTCCCTTAGCTATTTTTGGTGTTAAAAATTTGGGGGCTTCTTTTGGGCATCACTTGGGCTGTAGTCATTGCCTTACCTACTCAGCTTCTTCCTCCTTCCTTCTCGCTCCACCATGTGTTGCTCTGCTCGCTGCCTTCCACTTCCACAAAATACTGCTCTGCTATGCCTGCCTCACTCCAGTCCAGAGTCCAGAACCAGTGTGATGAGTCATCATCAGCTGATGACCTTATCACCCACCTCACCTCCTATTGGTCAAATTTGGAGCCAGAATGAGGCTTAACAGATGCACCAAGCTTCATTCTGGCTCCAAATTTAACCAATAGGGTGAGCACTGATCACTAGAGAGAGAGCCAACCAGCGCAGGCTGTGCAGCCACCAGACCACCCAAAAAGCCGCAACCCACAACTGGGGAAAAGTGCCCATGGCCAACTGAAAAAAGCTGCCCAATTCCACAGGAAAACTGCAGTGTTGACAATTCTGCTCTGTACTCACTATCCTCCTCTCACTCATTTCTTTGAGAAACTCCATGGTCTCTCCCACATGGTTCCACCATGCCAAACACCTCCTCATTACCACACCCCCCTAAGTAGTAGTAGTAGTAGTAGTAGATAGCCCAGCATCTCTCTCTTTCTCCACCCAAACTTGTAGCCCAGCTTCTCCCTGTCCCTTTTTCTCTTCCACCCCTGTGATTCAGCATCTCCCTGTCCCCTCTTTTTCTCCTCTACCCCTAAAGTCCTGCATTTCCCTGTCCCCTCTTCCTTCTACTCCTATGGCCAAGCAACTCCCTGCCCACTCTCTCTTCCTCCACCCCTATAGTTCATCAACTCCATGTCCCCTCTCTCTCCCATTCCCTCTTTCTCTCCCTCCTCCCCCCCCCCCCCCCGAAAAAAAATAGTGCATCTTCATTGTTCAGCAGGGTATTGGCTTGGAGGGGAGAGTGGCTGCAGGAAACCCAGCCTGGTGGCAGGAGATGTAGATGCATAAATCCCAAGCTGTGCTCCTTCCTGGGTTGTGTAAGCAGCAAACTGCACACCTGAAGTGAAAGCCTAAGAGCGGTTTATCACCAAACAACCTAGGAAGGAGCACAGCACCGGGGTTCGTGTAACCACATCTCCTCACACAGGAATAGTTGGTACTAAGAGGGAGCTGCAGCATTCCTGCTGTTCCCACTTACCCCCAGAACTAGCTCAACCTAAAGCTAGGGGAGTCTTTTCCTAAAATAACTGAAAAAAGCTGCCCAATCCCACAGGAAAACTGCAGTGTTGGCAATTCTGCTCTGTACTCACTATCCTTCTCTCACTCATCTCTTTGAGAAACCCCATGGTCTCTCCCACATGGCTCCTAAGCTAGGTTGTGTAGGTGATAAACCGCTCTTAGCCTAGCATTTCCCAAAATCAATCTTTTATTGCAGTTAAAACAAAGAGAAAATTCTTTGCATTATCTCATAGGGCTTCCATAATAAAAAAAACCACCTGTAACAAAATAATACTTCCCCTTTCTTTATAAACAGTACATCATCAAATATATACCAGTGAAGATTTTCTCCTACCAATATCCCTTCTTTGGTTCCACAGCACTGGTTGCTCATAGGCAATCCCCCTCTTCCAGGCTTAGCCTACCAGTGCTGTCTCTCTTTGCACAACGCTGCAGAAAGAGGTTTAAGCCTTCCTCCTTCTCTGCATACAATACGTACCACACGTGGGCTACCAGTGCTGCCCCCCCCTTGGGTTGCAAAGCACTTTACAAGGAGGTTTCTCCCTTCCCCCTCTCTGCATCCAGCACATAGTGCTCTTATGCCCAGATGATTGAAAGCCCTGCGCTGTTCCAAACAGCACTCTAAAAATAGTGCTGGAACAGCGCGGGACTTTACTGCCCCTATGATCAGAGATAATAGCAGGCATTTGCATGCTAGTTGCGTTCAGAACTTGCGAGCGCATTGTTTCACGCACTCGGGGGCTCTGATCATGGGATGGTAGCAAACGCAGGCACTAGTATGGTGCTAATAGCCTCTAGTGCCTGTGTTTGCTTCTGATCATCGGCCCATTAATTCTTAGCACTGCTGTAATCCTTTACCATGTGAATTAACCTAGTTGCACATCATCCATGACTGGACTAAACTTTTGTCCAGTTCTTTTTAATGGGATCTCTATTCCCCAGACTGCAGTTTTCCTTCTCAGGGCCTAAACCTTCTTCTAGGCTCTTTGCAGGCTGCAATAATCCTTCAACCTTTTGCAGCCCCACTTTCAAGGCTACAACAATCCTTTAAATTTCCCAAGGCTTTCCTCTCCTAGCCTTTCTTTACAGTTCTGGTTTCCTTGTTGCTTTAGGGTTCTGTTTACTGCCCAAGGAGCTTCAGCTTGCAGAAAGTTTTCTATTTAACTTTCCTGGGAATAGAGGGTCTCTCGGGTGATAACAAGGTTTAAATCCTATTTTCTTTGTTCCCAGGGGTTTTAACTAGAGAATGACACGGGGACAAAGTTTGTCTCCGTCCCTGCCCCGTCCCCGTGGGTTCTGTCTCTGTCCCCACCCCATTCCCGCAGGTTCTGTCTCCGTCCCCTCCCTGTCCCTGCAGGACCTGTCTCCATCCCCGCCCCGTCCCCATGGGTACTGTCCTCATCTGCAGAAGCCTCGAACACTTATGATTTTATATTTAAATCTTTTTATTGAAATATAAAAAGGAACAACATGCTGTGCAACTGTTGTGTATAAATTACAAATAGAGAACAATATTAACAATGAGCAGCTATAATAACCCCACCACCACCCTCTACCGTTCCAACCCCAACAATAGGTGATTTCTACAACACCTAGGAATCCTAATTCACACTGTTAAATGTCCAGGGGTATAAAATACAACCCATTCTATATGCCCTAGAGGGGAAAAATACGCCCTATAAAGCACTGTTATGTTTTTTAAATCTGTGGATAAATAAGAAATTATCAACAAACTCAGAATTCAATCTAGCTCTCCTGCCTTCCACAGTCCTTCCTGGAATAGAAGTTGTCTTCTTAGAAGATGTGCTGGTAGCAGGATGTACAGGATCTCCCAAGCAAATTTTGCTAGTTGTGGCCAGTATGTTTGCTTGTTTTCCCAAAAAATCATAATATCTTTGTAGGCATCACTTAAACATAAATAATAGTCCAGTTCATTAACATGCTTCAAAGTAGAAAATGACACGGGGACAAAGTTTGTCCCCTGCCCCTTTGGGCTCTGTCCCCATTCCCGCCACATCCCCGCGGGATCTGTCCCTGTCCCCATCCCCGCGGTTACTGCAGTTCCCCGTCCCCGTGTCATTCTCTAGTTTTAACCCAGCTTGCTGCTCACACCGTGCTCCACCCATTGTCATGCAGTTACAGTTGCCTTTATAGAACTAGGCACTTACATGCTTAACTGGCAGTTTTTCTCCACTGTGATACACATAAGTGGTGCATGACAGTACGTGCCAATTTACAGAATTGCCTATATTAATTGCATTAATGTTTCTGATTTGCATGCATTAACATTACTGCCAGTTCCCCAATTGATAACACTATTCCACATTCAAATGATCTAAATTTTACAGTATGATTTAAATGGCCTCATTAGGTAGTCACACTGGATATACTTTCCAGTGCTGATATCTATGAGGGGATGACTGGACCACTTAAGGCAGGAAATCAAACTATACCTCAGGAGTTGTGCATGTGGTTTAAAATATGTGGTTCTGCATGGCAGCACAAAATTAATACTAAAGGCTGACGTGAAAGAGGGTAAGTTAATATCCTCCTGCTGACTACTTGAAGAAGAGGTACTTGGGCCTGTGGAGGATTTGAGATGGAGATAAGGGAAACGTATATTGATAAGGAGTACCTTAATTTTGCTAGAAGATCAAAGTGGTCTTATAGCAGAAGGATCTGGGTGAGGTCTTATGTTGTTTGTGTTGGGCATGGAGTCCCTAACCTGACTTATGCAGGGAGGTGATATGGTTCTTCAGACTAATCATTCCTTTGAGTTTGGGTTGGTTAGCAATGAAGACCCTACAGAATATGAATGCACATTCTTTCTGCATATTATTATTTTGGTACCTCATTTTCTACTATCCGATGTATCATGCTGAAACTGGAATGTCTGATTTTAGCATTCTTTTTAATACAAGCTCTGTACAGGTTTTAACCAGTGAGTGCCTTATATCACTATGTAATCTCAAGTCTCTTTTTGGTTTTTATAATCATATAATAAACTGTACATTGAATAAAGACTTTGGTTCACATGGTTTATAAAGCTTAGCCGTCTTCCAGTTGCCAATTGCAATCTAGCTTATGTTTCCAGTTTGCTTGCTTGTATATATATTTTGCTGACGATTTCATAATATTTTTTTAGAATCCTATAATGCCGAAAAAAGATACTTCAAAATCTGGAGCCTTAAAATAACCATCCAAAAATCTGAATCAAAAGCTTGTAGCAAAAAGTTGTAAGACCTAAGGGTCCTTATACCAAATTCTGACTAAGGGAAGTTATGTGTTTAACTGCCAATTAGTGCCAGTTAACACCAATTATAGCCAATTGGTTGTTAATGCCAAGTAGCTAATTATTAATTAAGTTACATGTGTAACTGACATTATAACTTCTATGCACAAGCGTAAAATTGTGCATTCAATTTTATAGAATTAAGGTGATTATCTGACATTTTGCATGCACATTAAAAGGGAATGGGACTTATATACCACCTTTCTGTGGTTTTTCCAACTACATTCAAAGTGGTTTACATATTATATACAGGTATTTATTTGTACCTGGGCCAATGAAGGGTTAAGTGACTTACCCAAAGTCACAAGGAGCTACAGTGGGAATTGAACCCAGTTCCCCAGGATCGGAGTCTGCTGCACTAACCACTAGGCTGCTCCTCCACTCAAGTCTATACAACTGAATCTACATTTAGGTGCTTTTCTAGCATGCAGTATTCAAGTGTACACTTTTCCATGTGTGTAACTTAGAGTATTGTAGATGTGCATTTTTCCACGTTTAACTTATAGTATTCTATAAATGTATGCTTCTGCATGTGTGCAACTTACAGTATTCTATGTGTGTGCTTCGTCATGTGTGTAACTTATAGTGTTCTATAAATGCACACTTCTGCACATGTATATTCTATAGGCATGTGGTTCACATATGTATTCTATAAGTGTGCGCATCTCCATGTGTGTAACATAGAATTCTATAAATGTATGCTTCTCCACGTGTAACTTATAAAATATTCTATAAACGTATGATTCTCCAAAGTATTCTATGTGTGCACATATCTATGTGTGTAACTTATACTATCCTACAAATCTACACTTCTCCATGTGTGTAACTTAGAGTGTTCTATAAGTGTGCACTTTTCCAAATGTGTAATTTATAGTATTTCTTTAAAGGTATGCTTCTCTATGTGTGTAACTTACAGTATTCTATGTGTGCACTTCTCCACTTGTGTAACTTATAATATTCCATAAATGTATCCTGCTTATAATCAAAAGAGAAAAATGCCTATATTGCGACCCAAATCGGGAGATGGGCGTCTTTCTCCCATGGGCGCCCAAATCGGTATAATCGAAAGCCGATTTTGGGCGTTTCCAACTGCAATCCGTTGCGGAAACGGGTAAAGTTGACGGGGGCGTGTCGGAGGCTTGGTGAAGGCGGAACTGGGGCGTTGTTATCGGCTGAGGAGAGATGGGCCTCTTTAGCTGATAATCGGAAAAAAGGTGTTTTTATCGCGATTTTGGGTCACTTTTTTTGGTCCCTTTTTTTTCACGAACAAGTCCCAAAAAAGTGCCCCAACTGCCCAGATGACCACTGGAGGGAATCGGGGATGACCTCCCCGGACTCCCCCAGAGGTCACTAACCCCCCTCCCACCAAAAAAAAACCCACTTTAAAAACTTTCCAGCCTCTATGCAAGCCTCAAATGCTGTACCCACCTCCATGACAGCAGAATGTGTTCTATCCTGTGACAGCCTTTCCCTGGTTCTGATGTGGCTCTCGGGTGGGTGTGACACCTTTTCTGTTATGCGCACTGCAGAGTCACATCAGCAATGCATTGTGGTGGGTGTAGGGTATTGGGCTCCGTGATTCCACTAGCTTGTGGCAAATGCTCACAATGTTGGTAGTTGGTAGGCTCTACTCCCATGGTGCTTTTCCCCCTGCTTACTGGGTCAAAGTGTGCCCTGTTTTGTTTACGGTAGTCCATGAGGTAGTAGTGGCCATTTTTGTAAGCCAGTTTTAGATCCCTTTCACGTGTTAGCCACGTTACAGAACTTAGTTCTTACCTTGAATGTGGCTGAAAGAGGGCATTGTACACCATTCTGCCAGCTCGGACCTACTGCTCATCTCAGTACCAGCGAGACTCGTCAGTAGGGCACAACCTCTGATCTGCAGTTAACTGTGAGTAAGCATGCTTATTCCAATATAGGACGTTTTCGGAGAGATTAGTCTTCAGGTGTCAACTGGTGTGCCAATGTTATATAGCAGAAACAAGTCCTAGAGGCCTGCGTGTATGCAGGTCCCTGAAGCACTTTTAGTGGGTACCGCAGTGCACTTCAGCCAGGTGGACCCAGGCCCATCCCCCCCACCTGTAACACTTGTGCTGGTAAATGGGAGGTCTCCAAAACCCACTGTACCCACATGTAGGTGCCCCCTTCACCCCTAAGAGCTATGGTAGTGTTGTACATTTGTGGGTAGTGGGTTTTGGGGGAGGGGGGTTGGGTGCTCAGCACCCGTGGAAAGGGAGCTATGCATGTGGGAGCTTTTTCTGAAGTCCACCGCACTGACCTCTAGGGTGCCCAGTTGGTGTCCTGGCATATCAGGGGGGCCAGTGTACTACGAATCCTGGCCCCTCCCATGACCAAATGGCTTGGATTAGGACGTTTTTGAGCTGGGTGTTTTTAGTTTCCATTATCGCTAAAAAAAACAAACGCCCAGCTGAAAAACGTCCATTTTTTTGAAAATACGGTCTGTCCCGCCTCTTCACGTACCTGTTTTCGGACATAGACGCCCATGGAGATAGGCGTTCGCGTTCGATTATGCCCCTCCACGTAACTTAGAGTATTCAATGTGTGCACTTATCTATGTGTGCAATTTATATTATTCTATAAGTGTACGTTTCTCCACATATAAAATTTTTATGGTTGTTAATGAGGGGGACTTAAAAAAGGAAAGCATACCAGTAAGAAGCACATAAAGATGCATATACTATGTTAAGTGAAATGATACCATACTGTCACATGATTTATGTCCAGTGTACAGCGTTGCGTACGTCTAGTAGCGCTATAGAAATGAAAAGTAGTAGTAGTAGGTAAACCACTTGAAGATGTTATAATAGCCGAGTCTTTTATTTGCTGATGTGAAGCATCTCTTCCCTGCTCCACCGTCTTGGGCACATCTACACACTAGGAGCTCTCTTTCCTAGTTACTATGCCGTCATGTGATGTGGATTGCCACAGCTCACCTTCAGCACAAAACACCTCTGCAGGAGTAGAAGAGCTTGCCGCTGATCTGGGTTCAAGCTGACATCAGTGTCACCCAGGGCCGCTACTTCAGACAGCGCAGCAGGAGAGAACAATGGATTAACACGGGATAATCTCCTCTGCCTCTATCCATTTCTCTGTGATGCTGCTTTATTAACCATTATCTGTTGTTTGGTCCCTCTATTTTTCCTTTATATTCTGTGTCTTCTCTTGTGTGTTTATTTTCCTCTTCTTTGTCTCACATGTTGCAATTTTTTCCTCAAAGTCAAATTCTTTTCCTCTATTCAGTCTTATTGTGTAGTATGTTGACATTGTGAATAACAAACTATGCCATATTATGTATTTTTATTTGAATATGTTTACTACTGAAATTGTCTATTGCCTATGCTCATTTTATTTCTTGCTGTACACCGCCATGGGTGAATTTCTTCAAAAAAGGGGAGAAATAAACTAAAATTAATAAATAAAACTAATTAAATAAATAACTAATTTCAGTTGTTTTGCTGCCTCTACCTGTAGTCACCTCCAATGGCAGAAGCAAACTTAGGCTTGGCCTCCTCTTTTCCTTTGCCTCATGCATTTCCTATTTTTAGTCCTCCATTCATTAATGCTCTTCTGGCCTAACATTTCCTGTGTCTTATCCACCTAATGCAAGGGTGTGATATTTAGAAAAGTGCTTTATATAATATGTCTTTTTCTGGTGTTTAATAAACATGTGCACAGAGACTAAAATGGTTGCCATGTTGAACCCTCCCACTCATTCATCCATTCACACTCTCCCACACTCACCAGTCCACTAAAGGAGCTTCCCTTCTCCTTTCTCACCGGCTCCATCCTTGTATTTCTCACTCTGCTTTCACTTCCTCCCTCAGTCCTTCTGAAGGTTTTCCTTCCCTTTCTTGCTCTCATCTTCTTTTTCTCACTACTCCCTCCCCCATCTATTAGAGTCTTCCCCCAGACCCAAGTGAGCTGATTCTTCATTCTGGTGCTGGTATGCACTCCCCTCTCCCCATCAACAGCAAAAGCATTATTAAGACACTAGTAAAAAAAGGCCCGTTTCTGAGAGCAATGAAACGGGCGCTAGCAAGGTTTTCATCGAAGTGTGTATGTTTGAGAGTGAGTGTGTGAGAGAGAGAGACAGAGTGAATGTGCGAGTGTGTGTGTGTGTGAGAGAGTGAGACTGTCTGTGTGAGTGTGTGTTTGAGAAAGAGAGTGTGCCGCAGGGGTCCCCCCTCCGTGTGTTGGCGTCCTTCCCGCTTCCCCCCTGTGTTTCCTTTTCCCATTTCCTTCTTGTCCCCTCCCCCCTCCCAGCCTCAGGGTCGTGGCACCCCCCCTGGCCTCCAGGATTGTGGGCCCTCCGTCTGGCGGCGTTTTTCTGCATCGTAGTGTGTATGTTTGAGAGAGTGTGTGTGAGAGTGAGTGTGTGTGAGAGAGAGAGAGTGAATGTGCGAGTGTGTGTGACAGAGTGAGACTGTGTGTGTGTGTGGAGTGTGTGTGCAAGAATGAGAGTGTGTGTGTGAGAGGGAATCCCAGCTTCAGGGTGTTGGCCCCCCCTCCCTTGGCCTTTCAGGATGGTGGTCCCTCCGTCGCCAGGTGTTTTTCCCCCTCCCCCCTGTCTTCCCTCCCCCTTCCTGCCCTCCCCCTTCCCCCCTCGCAGCTTCAGGATCTAGTGCCCCCCCCCTTCCTACGCCTTTCAGGGTTGTGGCCCTCCCTCCCACTGTGACGTTGAAGCTGGCTCCTTTCCTGGCACGTTCAGGCAGGCAGGCAGACTAGCTCCCTGCATCTGTCCGACGTTCAGGCTGCCTGCCTGCGTGGCTCCCTCTGTGTCTCTGAGGTTGTGCAGGGCGATGGGAGTCCTGCGGAGTTGGAAAATGGCCACCGAGGGGCAAGGGGGGATTGCGTGTCGCCGATGCCTGCGTCCCCGCCTCCCTCCCTCCGACATGCGGGCGATGTTAGTCCTCCGGAGGTGGGAAATGGCCGCCGAGGGACAGGGGGCGATGGCGTTTGGCCGAGTGTCATTGTGCCGCCCTCGACTTCATGACGTTATGACGTGAGGGCGGGCCAGAGACTCCTGGCCAAACCGGATATCTCTGGCGCCTCAAGTTTCCGGCTTGAGGCTTCATGGAACGTTGGAGGTGCATTTTATTATATAGAGATCATCTCCTGTTGCTGTGGGACCAGTCTCATAGTAAGAGCTGTGAGATTTTGTATCTCTCATTATTAGTCTGGTCCTGTGATAGCAGGAGACAATGACTTATTTACACTTCATCTACTGTCAATGGGGAGGGAGGATAGGTGGGCTGCTGCACTATCACATCTTATCGCACCACACTGCATTGCAGTAGAGATAATGACAATAACCAGTCTGCCTCTGCTGAGTGGGAATCTTGGCTTTCTCAGGAAGAGTGTGGAAGACTGAAGGAGATTTGGCAGGTCTGACAGTCTATCTTCTCACATACCAGTAACTAATCCTCTAACAGTGGAGGCATTAACTACATGATTTAAAAAAAAAAAAACAACAAAAAACAATCCTACAAACCCAAAATGGCTATGTTTCAGTATGTGTTTGCATCGGGGGTACAAAAGTTTCCAAAAAACAAACAAACACAACAGCAAGCAACTGTCACTTTGTTATGCTTCTACAAACAAACGCAGATATTATCAAGCATTTTAAAAATAAACGACCAGACTAAAGCACATTCAGTCTTGAGATGATTACTCCAGATCCATTTTGAGACTGCACAGCTTTCATTACTATCATAAGTCAGATATCAATTAACACTAGAATCTAAGTATTCTTAAATATATGTTATTCTAGTCAGAGAGAGCCCCCATTAAACAAATGAAAGGTCTATGGCACAGGGAAAGCGGAGCCCCTGCTGATCTGAAAGCCAGCAACCAGCAGAATACTGGCAGTTACTTGGAGGGATTTTCACGCTCTGAGGGCCACTGGCCTCTCTTTAAGGAAACCTGCCAGGGCCAGTCAAATACCATCTGGAAGCCAACCTAGATGCGAGAATAGAAACGAGATCAGACAGAAAGCATGAAAAAAGTTTTTCAGAGGCAAGAAAAAAAGGCCTATCAATTGGATCTTCCTCCCAAATATCTCTACAATGAATCTAGCTGGAGATGAGGCAATTGATGAAGAAACCTCTTGTCATACCCAGCAGATCCCTGCATCCTGTAGTTTTCTGGCAGTTTAAGCAATGTACATTCCATCGTGATTACTGCACTTTGCTTCATCAAAGCTCTAAGTAAATAGACTTATTGATGACCTAGTATAAAAAAGACCATGGTGCTGATTTGTTTAAAGAGAGAGAGACACACACACACATACACATATACACACAGAAAGCCAGACAAAGCTGCTCAAAAATGCTGTATACTTTGAGAATAGTGTGGGGAGTCTTCTTGCTCTATGCAGCATATTTCCCAGCAGGTAGGTGTACTGTCTATATCTTACCTCATTATTTTTTTATTATTATTATTAGTAGTAGTAGTATTAAGCTACTAGGTGTACACGATACCGAGGAGCCGATGTATAAAGCTTACCATGGTTGCAATATTTGCTTTAGACTAGTTGGAGCTAGTCTAAAGCAAACATTATATAGCGTCTAATGTACAAAGGGGTTTTGCGTGGCTTTAACTGTGCGCTTTAGCAGCTACTGAGAATCCCATGCAAATATATTACAACAAGCTCATTAGTATTATAATGAGCATTCCGTGCGATGCACAGCAAGGAGTGCTTACCTTTTAAGTGCTAGATTTTACGGAAGGTCAGGAGCTGTCAGAGAGGAGCCCAATGCAGTTTCAATTTCTCTCCACAGCTAGGATCCATTGGCAGAGACAATTTTTCCTAAAATTCTCTAATCACCGCTTCTCTCTATAAGTACATCTATGCAGGAAGCTGATGCCACAAGCATATAGCGTCCTTTCCTTTTGTCACTCTCCCTCTCCTATTCACTTGCTACAGCCATTGCACTGCTGGGGTGCTGAATTCCCCGGTACTCACCCCTTCCTTGTATCGGGCTCCGGGCTCTGATCTAGGACAGAGGAAGCCAGAGAGGGCAGAGGAGGGTGCCTGGCCCAATGGGTGGTGAGGCTGGGGCTCTGCTGCTGCCTAGGCAGCTCCAAAACACACCAACCCCTCAACAAAAATAATAATAATGGTGAGGGCTCCCTGCAGCAGGCCGGGGGTGATCGAGAAGCAGAGGCTGAAGGGAGAAGGGAACTCATCCTGTTCTGCACATGTGCTAGGCACTATCAGGGGCTGATGCACAAAAGTTGCCATTAAATTTACGTGCATCTCATTTGCAAGCCTTAATCTTTGTGCATTGGTCGCTGTTAGCGAATCATTCACCCGCAGCTGCCATATTTAAGGGCGACCTTTGTGCATTGGCCCCCTAGTCCCCCTTTTTATAAGCTTACAATCTAACAAGAAACACAGACACAATACAAGTTAAAAACATTGGGATCAGCTGCAAGGAGTGGAGGCCAGAGAGAGTCCATCTATGGAAGCAGTCTGGGTGTGAGCTATGTCGTCCATATGTTATCATGGTACATGCACACACACCTCATAAAGCATCTCCACAGAAGAAGAAAATGCTCATTTATATTATTGTTTTCTTTCTGATCCTGCTAGAGTGGAAGATGCTATCCAAATCCTTTTTATTGTACCAGTGGCGTACCAAAGGGGGGGGGGGGCGGTGGGGGCGGTCCGCCCCGGGTGCACGCCGCTGGGGGGGGGGGGTGCCGCGCACCTGTCGGCTCTTCATTTTCATGCTCCCTTTGCCCTGGAACAGGTTACTTCCTGTTCTGGGGCAGAGGGAGCATGAAAACGAAGAGCCAGCAGGCACGCGGCACCCCCCCCCCCAGCGGCGTGCACCCGGGGGGAGGTTCTTTTGCCGGGGGGGGGGGGGCGCTGCACCCGGGGTGTGGGGCGCATCGGCTATCCGCCCCGGGTGTCAACCCCCCTAGGAACGCTACTGTATTGTGCTAATATTAGAGTAGTAAAATGCTGCCATAGTTTAGTAAAGTCTGCAGCTAAAAGCTACATTCCAATCGTTCTTTTATGGATTAGCTTAAAAGGTACAACAAAACCATAGAACCCAGTGTGCAATCATAAATCTTCAGACCTTTTATTTGGCAGTTTGACCCCTAGAGGGAGGAATGCAAGACTACTGCTAGGGGATCAGAGGCCCCATTTTGAACCTGGATGCCAGTGGGGCAGAAACATATTAGAATGACTTGAATGAGGAACAAGGATTGATGCATTGTACATGTAAACTAGAAGTATATATTCACTGACAGCTGCTAGCTGGTATGGAATTCTGCTTGGAGGCCTAGTGGTCAGTGCAACACAAGTGTAAAGTACATATGGTTCTCACAGTATTATAATACTGCAGGAGCTGCCATGGTTATAGTCAGTCATTCAAGAGCACCCCACAAGAACATACAGCATAGCAGTCACAGCTTTAGCTACACAGTACACTGTATGTGACAAATGCCTTATTACTTTCTGTAATTCTCATTCTTCTGTACAAGCCACATATATCTTTGGCCCTTGTGCTAAAGAATGGCGACAGTGTGGCCTACAGCATTTGAAATTTCCAGCACCACAGAAAGCACCAATGAACAGAAACATCACCAAACGGTTCTGCATTCTATTAAGGTGTTAAATGTTTAGTCTAAGTGTCCTGAAATTGTGTTTTACTGTTTTCCTAGGAGTTGTGGAGGGGCATAATCGAACGGGGGCGCCCATCTATAAGGGCGTCCATCTCTAATGATGGACCCGTAAAGCGGCGTACCCGACCATATTTTCGAAACAAGATGGGCGGCTATCTTTCATTTCAATAATACAGATGGGGCCAGCCAAGTCTGAACATTTGGGCCACCCTTAGATAAGGCCGACATTGGTTTTCACCGATAATGGAAACTAATGGCGGTCATCTCAAAACCGGCCAAATCCAAGCCATTTGGTCATGAGAGGAGCCAGCATTTGTAGTGCACTGGTCCCCCTCACATGCCAGGACATCAACCGGGCACCCTAGGGGGTACTGCAGTGGACTTCAGAAATTGCTCCCAGGTGCATAGCTCCCTTACCTTGTGTGCTGAGCCCCCCAAAACCCACTCCCCACAACTGTACACCACTACCATAACCCTTAAAGGGTAACGGGGGGCACATATATGTGGGTACAGTGGGTTTCGGGTGGGTTTTGGAGGACTCCCATTTACCACCACAAGTGTAACAGGTAGGGTGGGATGGGTCTGGGTCTGCCTGCCTGAAGTGCACTGCAGTACCCACTAAAAACTGCTCCAGGGACCTGCATACTGCTGTGATAGAGCTGGGTATGGCATTTGAGGTTGGCATAAAGGCTGGCAAAAAAATGTTGTTTAATTTTTTTTTGGGTGGGAGGGGGTTGGTGACCACTGGGGGAGTAAGGGGAGGTGATCCCCAATTCCCTCCGGTGGTCATGTGGTCAGTTCGGGCACCTTTTCAAGGCTTGGTCGTGAACAAAAAGGGACCAAGTCGGCCAAATGCTCGTCAGGGCCGGCCTTCTTTTTTCCATCTCTTAACCACGCCCCCATCCAGCTTTCGGTACACTGCTGACACACCCCCTTGAACTTTGGCCGGCCCTGCGACGGAAAGCAGTTGAAGCCGGCCAAAATTGGCTTTCGATTATACCGATTTGGCCGACCTTAGGAGAAGGCCGGCCATCTCCCGATTTGTGTTGGAAGATAGCCACCCTTCTCCTTCGAAAATAAGCAGGATAGTCACCTGTGTTTGCTGTTTGCAAATCTTCCTTTGGCTAAGATATACAAGATGGTTGTACTGTCATCAGAGGTCCAATGGCATTGGAAACTGTCTTATTCTTCAACAAAAGTTGGACCATATGTAGAAAGTGACTGTGTGCAGTGTAGCACATAGAAGAAACCTCTGTGACATTATGACTTGGGAGATCCAAGCTTTCTAGTAACGTAAACCTAACATAAAATACTTTCAGATGGAAATAAAAGGGAAAAGAAAAAAGAAACTAATAATGACTAATGAGGTCATGTTCCTTGGGCTGACTGCTGGGAATGATTTTGGTTCAGTCTTTTCTTTTATTGTTTTCGCATTTTTCCCAGGAATGTTTTTACTGCCATTTTATGTTTTTCATTTTATGTCTTTCATGGCTACTATCCCTGTTCTTTAAGGGTGTTGCCCTTCCCTCTCTTACCCTGCTCCTTTTTTTCCTGAGGCCTAACATCCTTATTTCTTATTGCTCTTCCTCTGTACTAGATTGTGGTTTATTCTACATAAGCCAGAACAGGTAACTGAACACAAAGAGTCCCACGGAAAATAACAAATATCCACAAAGTGGGAAATGTGGGAAGGCTAAACAAACCAGAGGTTCAACAAATAAAATTTATTACATAAAAACAAATATCAAGATGACATGGCACAATGTTTCGGCATTCAAGATGCCTGCCTCAGGAGTCTGATGCATGGTAAAAGTGATAATGCCACTAGATAAGAATGGTGAGATGGTCTTTAAAAAGACCATGCATATATGGCTAATGCACTACGGAAAAAAGGCTGGCAGTTCACTCCTAGAGCTGCGGTAGAGGAGGAATGTGGGTTCGGCTGCTTCAGCCTTTTTAAAAGTCATATATTATATTTTTTCCATCATGCTATCATCACTCTGATTTTCCCTTTTTGGTGTTGTGAATGGGTTTCTCTCTTTATTTTTCATTTTAATTAACCCCCCCCAACCCCCCCCCCCCAGTACATTTCAATGTAGAATTCTTTGAAGAAAGGATATGGAAGAGTGAGACATCCATTCTGACGTTACATCCCTACCCTATCCATAAGATCATATCAGGAGAATCCCCTATCTATATGAACAACTTGATAGACCTTCCAATTAGAAACAGATCAATGTCATCACGAACATATCTCAATTTACACCTTCCAAACTGCAAAGGTATCAAATACAAAACCTACTATGCATCCAGTTTCTCCTTTTTGAGTAGTCAACTTTGGAATGCTCTACCAAGACCCATCAGAGCAATTAACAACTATTTACCATTCAGGAAAATGTTAAAGTCCCATTTTTTCAAACAAGCTTACCCTAATGGACCAACTTAATTCTAATACCAGCCCACCTACAATACTCCTGCTATGACGACGACACTGACACCAATTATACCACCGACCTACTCAAATCCCCTTATACCCTATCTCCAGTCTTTTCTTTAACATCCTTTTTACCTCATCCCTCCCTATCTCCTTCCCTTTTTACCTATCCTATCCTTGTCTACTTTCCCTATCCCAATTTATATATTTTTGGGCACTGCTGCCAATGTGTCTTCACAGTTTATATTACTCCTCTTACATGTCCTTAGTAATGCTTTTTACTATCTAAGCAGATATGCTTATCACAGTTTATAATGTTCTTCTTACATGTTTCTTCTGTAATGCTTTTTACTATGTAAGCCGCACTGAACCTGCTGTATATGGGAAAGCGCGGGGTACAAATGTAATAAATAAATAAATACCCTCAACTCTCGTTCTTCAAGACCCTAAAAAGACACTACAATTTTATTATCCAGATAGTATAATATGAACATAATCTTTTCTATGTTTTTTTTTCTAGTTATGGCACATAAAGTTGCTGAGGGTAATACAATCTGCAGTAATATTACTATCCTCTATGAAATAGCTGATGCAATGGAGGTAAAATTATTGGTTTGTTTATGGATTGCTGCCATGAGATATATTACGCCTTGAAAAGTATCCAAAGACTGCTCTGTTGATGCAGTGTTGTCTGCCCAATCTATACCAGACTGTGATGTCCAAGGACAATATAATCCATGTCCTGAGAAAATAAGCTTACGGGTCAATGTTCAACCGGTGGCAGCCAGCATTTTTTTAAACCCTGACTGTTGCCATCTAAAATAGGCCCAGGTATTCAATGCTGGCCCATGTCCTGCAGTGAACCCCAGAGGTGATATGGGTATGGGTGATATTTAGTGCTGTACCCACATACCAAAATGGGCAAAGGTAGAATTGCTATTGATGCGGTCCAATTTGTCTAGTTAGGTATGTGACCACTGGCAATGAATATTACCAGTAGCTGCATAGCATCTGGGACCACCTTGACCCTGTCCTGGCACTGCCTAGACTGTGCTATGGAGGTCAGAGCCAATATTCAGCAGCACTGTTCAGTTAAGTGCTGCTGAATATTGGTGACCAACACGCTCTGCACTCAAACCACGCCAAACATCTAACCCCTTTGGTTTTCTTTTCTCTTACTTTAAGTAAAACGGACCAAACATCCGGGTGAAAAAGTTTATTTGGGTCACTTAAATTAGCATACTTAGGCCTCATTTACTAAGCTGCGGTAAGCACTAACTCAGGCTTACTTCAGGTTAACAACCAGTACCAAGGGGCGTGCTCAGGTATCCTGTGGTACTTTGAGGATCTTTGTATGCTTTCCACGCCCATGCTGGGGTGTGTCTGGGAACAGAGAGCAGGCGTGTTCTGTACTAATTGGTTAATGCAGCTACATTGCCGCACTCTAACCGATTAGCACAGGATTAACACGTGAGCCCTTATCACCTAGAAAATAGGCATTGATAAAGTGCATATGCTCTTATGGCCATGCGCTAATGTGGAAATTAGCGTGTGGCCATTAATAAGGAGAATGGAAAATGGGGCCATTTACTGCTGCGCTAAAAGTGGCCTCAGCACCTGGGAAAGTCCCACACTGGGGATAGCGTTGGTCACTTTTTAGCACAGCTTAGTAAAAGTGCCCCTTACTGTTCTAACCAACAAGTGAGAAAGTGGCTACGTAACTATAAAAACCAGAATTATATTTGGGTTCAGCCATAGCTCAGTGGTTATTTCATTGTCTACCCTAATGGCAATACCTATGTCCTTGGGGCCCTTTTACTAAGCTGCACAAGTAAATGGAATTAGCATGCCCCTTTTGCAGGTCTTTCCTGCACGCTAAGCCCATTTCTAGAGTGGCTGTAAAATAGCCTTTTTGTATAATTGTTGAATTTCTGGCCATGTGCTAACGTCAGCATTAGTGTGTGGATAACAGCTATTATCCATACATCCGTGAGGTGTTTGGATTGTCTCCTCCTTTTGTTCTTTTCCAGCATTAGTGTGTGGCCTTTAGAAAAAATTAGGAGGCGGTAAGGGCTCCCGTGTTAACTGTGTTATTCAGTTACCGTGCGCTATTGTCAACGTGCTAGCTGAATAGTGTATCCACACCTATTCTCTGTCCCTGCCATGCCCCATCCAAAAAAATGAAAAAATTATTAGTGTGCAGTTAGCAACCTGCGTTAGGCCATTTTTCTGCATTAGATCCCTTAACAGAAAATTACAAAAAATTCAGCAATGTGTGGAAACAGGGAAACTACCACAAATCCCTTAACACAGTTGAGCAGTACCCTGTTTTCACACATTAACAGCATGTTAAGGGCTTAACACCACTTACTAAACAGGCCCCTAACCCCCGGATTCTATATAGTGCGCCTAGTGTTCCATGCCAAAATCCAAGCAGATTCTATAATAGTGCGCGTAACTTGAGTGGCTTAACAAGCCAATCAGCATTGTTAGCAGCACTTAACAAGTAATAATGAGCATTAATTGACAATAATTAGAATTTACTTGCTCAAATCGCTAAGCATATTCTGTAATGCGTACAGGCAAAAAGGGGCATGGTTATAGGCGGGGAAATGGGCACTTCATGGCCATTCTAATATTTATGTGGGTAGTTATAGAAAATGGCTCAGTTCACCAAACTCTACACGCTAGGATTTACGCCATGCTTTCACTGGTGTAAATGGACACGCACAGTTTTAGGCGCTGGGATATCAACTAAGCGAATTCTATATACCGCACCTAAATCTAGGCGCCGCTTATGGAATACGCTTAGGTGGAAATGTTTTCCATGTGGATATTTTAGGCGCCATATAAAGAATCTCCCCCTAAGTGACTTGCTAATGGTTACAAGAAGTGTCATGGATTTAGTTTCCCTGGATTTTACCCAGTGCTCTAACCACTAAGCCACTCCAACACTAGCACATCTTCGCTTTCATTCTTTATGCTGGGTTTTTGTTAAATTAAGGAAACAAATTAGGATCTGCTGGTCGGTCGTCAGCAACAGTCTCTACTGGTATTTCCCTATATCTAATTTTATTTTATCATTATGCTTGCTCTCCTATTAAATATTGCAATTCCTTTCCTTTTTTTTAATTGATTTTGGACTGTACACCGCTTTGATTTTTACTGGAAAGGCGGTATAATCAATACCAAATCAACATAAATAAAATTGGATAGCGAGTTTAAATGTACTACATCATGACAAAGTTGTTTGACAATGGAAAGGTTAAGGGGCCCTTTTACAAAGCTACAGTAAGCACTAATGAGTGCTTACCGCAGCAAAAAATAGCATGCCGCAGAGTGCGCTGAGACATCCCATAGTAATTTTGCTATGTGCATGCACTAAAATTTTTTTTTAATTTTTTGGTGCAGGGGCATGTATGGGGGTAGAGAGTGGGTGTGTTCTGTGTTAATCAGTTAGCGCAGATACATTGTTGCACATTAACTGATTACAAAGATTTAGCACGTGAGTCCCTACTGCCTACAAAATAGGTGGTGGTAGGGGGCTCACATGCTAATGGTCACACGTCAATGTGAACATTAGTGCATAGCCATTATTGAAAAATTCAGAAAATCGGCCATTTTACTCCAGTGGTAAAAATGGATTTAGCGCACGGGAATGACCCGTGTAAGGGTGTGCTAAGGCCACTTTTTACCGCTGTTTGATAAAAGGGCCCCTCAGACTCTAAAATAAATTGTCTAAGGAAGAATTCAAGAGGTTAGATACTTTCATGGTATGCTCAAGAAATCCAGTGAAGAACTTTGAGTGTTGGTAGGAGATTGTATGAGGTCATATGTGTTGCGAAGAAAGTGGAGCTTGATGAACGTAGGTTTTCTTGTAAATCCTTACTAGACAATTTTACCATTTTAAAATCTTTGCTTTTTTGACCTTATACAGTGTTTGCTGCACTCATTTGAACCAGTAGCTAGTCTTGAGAGATCTCAAGTAAATTTTCTTGTGTGGAAATATCAACAAATACTTGATACTTTTAAGAAAGCTCAAGAAAAAGGTAAGAATGTTTCCCAATTACAGTTTTAGGTGCACATTTTAGAAGCTCTACTCGTATTTTAGATGTGCATAAACCAGCATTTAGATGTTTATATTGCCTAAATGTATGTCCTGATTTTACAAAGCTGGGATATACATGTCTACAAGTGAAAATAAATGTCCATTGGCAAGGGTACTTGGTCTGGGTGTATTGTGTGCGAGAATAGAGCAGGCCTAAAAAAATAAATGTGTATTAATCTGCCTTTGCAATGTCTGAAGGTAAGCTCACATATCCTTGTTCCTCTAATTTCTGTTTCTACTACCCTGTTGCCTCAGCAAACCTCCCTTGAGATTGGTCTCCTCAATACTTGTTCTCTCAGACCCAAATCCCATCTTTTCTTTATCTTGCACAAGCTTGATTTGCTCTGCCTTACTGAAACCTGGCTTACTGACTCAGATACCTTTTTCATAGAGTCCTGTCCCCCTACTTACCGCTTAGCCTTTACTAATAAAATACAAAAAACAGGAGGTGATATATATCCCCCTTTCAGACAACCCTACTCCAATCCTATTCCTCCTCTTTGCTTGATGGCATCACCTTCCGTCTCCACTGTCGTCAACCGATTCTTATTCTCCTCATTTATCTTCCAGCTCCACACAATTTTCCAGGCCCTCTACGATGTAGTTGTTCCCTTTCTAATAGACCCCTCATCCCAGCCCATGGCCAGCATTAGGGGATGGCAAACAGGGAAATTTCCATGGGCCCCCATACCACATGGGACCCCAGACCTGCCTCAAGTTAAAGGAGACATAGGCTGAAGGTCAGCTTTTGGCCCCCTCCCCGGTTTCTGCCTCAAAGCCACTGGTATTGTTTCTTTTAACTCTAATACTTAACGTCCTATTTTTGTACTCTCATTTTTATACAAGCTTACTGATAAAATTGTGGCCGCTCAACTCACTTCTTTTCTCGATAAAACAAATTGTCTTCACCCCTGCCAAATGGATTTTCGAGAGCATTTTTCCACAGACACACTTTACTAGCCCTCATTGACTTCATTCACCTTATCCTCGATGGTGGTAGGGAATTCCTCCTCATCTCCTTAGAACTAAGTGCAGCATTTGACCTGGTAGACAACGATATTCTTCTTCATCACTTAGAGGAGATAAGTATTGTAGGCATACCCCTTCTTTGGGATTTTTTTTTTGGATCTTGCCAGGTACTTGTGACCTGGATTGGCCACTGTTGGAAACAGGATGCTGGACTTGATGGACCTTTGGTCTTTCCCAGTATGGCAATACTTATGTACTTGGTTCAAATCCTACCTCCAGGATAGAACAATCAAAGTGCTTTAGTCTGGCATTTACTGCTCCTCACACACTCTTAAATGTGGTACTCTTGAAGGATCTGTGCTAGGTCCTATTTTGTTCAATATTTTTCTTTTCCCTCTTGCTCTTTTTCTACAGACCTTGAATACAACCTTCTTCATTTATGCAGATGATGTACAACTCCTTTCTCCACTTCAATCTACTGATTTCCCAACCATTTCTGATAGTTCTCATAAATTATCCTTGACTGCTAACTGGTTCTCCAATCACTGTCTTGGGCCCTTGTTTACTAAGCCGGGCTGTGTCGGCACTGCTGCACAGCAGCCGCTAGCACGGCTTAGTAAACAGGGGGGTTAAGCTGAATCCCTCTAAAATGGTTTCTGTTTTTTTTCTCTGAATGAGTCATCATGTCTTACCTATGCCCTCTTCATCTCTGGTGTAGCCATCTCAATTAAAGATGAGGCTAAAATCCTCAGTGTTGTCACTCCTTTTGTGTGGTGTTCCTCAAGGGTCTATTCTGTCACCATTACTTTTTAATTTAGTCTTAGCTCTGCTTGAGATGCTAAACCAAAGTCCTAACATCTAATATGCGGATGACATATTAATTTTGTACCATACTTACCCACTTAATCCAGATCTTTCCCTCTTCAATGCTGCCTTGATGCCATTGCTCAATGTTTAGCCAACACGAGTTAGTACTGAACTGTGAGAAAACTGTTGCCTTTTGGCTTTTGGGCCTTCTAGATGTTGTAGTAGTTTGTTGAGATGTTCATCACTATAGGTAAGGGCCATGGCTTTTGGGCCACCATTCTTTTCCAGCTGCACCCCTTTCTCAGTTTGGCTTTGTTATATGTCCTAGTGGACTCCCATCTTTCCTTTGTTCCTCAGATCTCCGCCATATGTAAAACTGGCTTCAGTTGCGTTCATTCATTTTTCAGTCACAGTGCTTTCCAGTCACTTTTGTTAGTCCAACTTATGACCTGACTTGATTACTATAATATCATTTATTCTGGGGTACTCAAATCCTCTATTCTTCATTGATATTTGTCCCTGTGCATCCTTGGAATCTTTTTGTATTTCTCCCTCCCCTTTCCAAATCCAATTTATGACTGCTTGTAAACCACTTAGTTAATTGTTTTATTTGTGGTATATTAAATAAATCTGAACTGTGAACTATTCCCTATTTCAGAATGGAAATGCACATCAATATTCAGACAGATCAATGCTGGGTTTCACGCTTGTTCCCCACGGACGTGCGGTGCGCTGCGGGAGAGAGGTGGCCCCCTTCTGCCTGCGCTCCAGTCCCGAGGCATGCGGCTCTCCTCGCCGGAGTGCTGGGCTTGATGGACCTTTGGTCTTTTCCCAGCGTGGCAGTGCTTATGTGCTTATGAGATATCTAGGTTTAAGAAAAGCACTCATATCGACCAGCGCTCCACTGGAGGGATTAGCAGAGGTTTCCTCCTTAATCCACCAGTGGTTGATGTCCCTCTCCCCAAAATGTAAAACTGGCAGGGGATATTGGACTCTGCAACAACTTCAGGAAAAATAAACATGTATGTTTCCAAAATGGCTGAAATAATATTTATGTTCTGTCACATAAACGTGTACGTTGGTATTTCAAAACACAGAAGTTTATGTGCTGGCACATAAATGCTTATGTTGTTGTGCTGACTGCGTTGATATTTTTATGTTCAAGCATTGGGGCCGACTCTGTGGGTGCTGTGGGTGCTTGAGCACCCTCAATATTATTAAAGTTCCTTGTATGTGGCCAGGGAGGGATTATTTTCATTGGGTTTAGCATCCCCAATAATTTTGAAAAGTTGGCGCCTATGCGTTCAAGGGTCTAAAATGAAAGCTCATGTTGTATGCAGGTGACACAAAAATGTCAATTCCTCTATTGGCTAGGACTTTCATAAAGAAAAACTGTTCTGTGCTCCTCCCAATCCCCCCATGCACTCTCCCATCTTCCCATAAGGCTACACCCCAAACACAACCCCCCACAATGCTAGACTCCACTCCCCCCACCACCATTAAGAATAGGCCCCCTTGCTCAGACCGAAGGTCCATCTAGCCTTGTATCCTGTTTCCAATCCAAGTCACAACTACTTGGCAAGATCCCCATAAGTAGAGTAAGAGTGAAGGAGTAGCCTGGGAATGAGGTTTGATTCCCACTGCAGTTCCTTGTGACTCTAGGCAAATCACTTAACCCTCCATTGCCCTAGGTACAAAATAAGTACCTGTATATAACATGCAAACCGCTTTGATTGTAAGCACAGAAAGCTGGTATATCAAGTCCCATCCCCTTTCCCTAGATAGAATCCATTCTGTTTACCCCAGGGATTAGCAATGGGTTTCCCCAAGTCTACCTTAATGGTTTATGGACTTTTCCCTCCAGGACCTTGTCTAAGCCTTTTTTAAACTCAGTTAAATTACAAGAATATCAGAGCTTACTATGGGTTGAGTGAAAATCTTTTTACACCAATTTGTTTTACATGTACTGTGTTATCATGTTTCTGTACTTTAAAGCTTGGAATGATTTCACTCCAAAGAACTGTCCTACTCCATTGGCTCCCAGCAATGGTGGCTTGGTGTGTGTCACCATTGCAAATGTTCGCTACTGTAAACCAATGTGCAATCAGGTAAGTGATAAAAAGTCAGCTGGGAAAATCATGTGATGAATTCTTGATGCACACCTTTGTGCCGAAACACAGTTGTGTTGAGTCCTGTGTTATAACAGTACGATTATGAATAAATTGATGTGACTTTTACATCTCAGACTCTGCTTTTTTGTTGGACCTCATTCTTTTTATTGCTGTTACTCAATACTTACGACATTTTTCTTTAACTGCTTGCTTTGGAGCCTTCATTTGCTCATGGGCTGAGGTATTATCAATGAGAGAACAGTTTAAGCAAAGCTTGGCAATAAGCAATTGCTTTGACCCTGGCTTTGATTCTCACACACCTGGACTATTGCAGTAGCATTTTGATCGGGTTTTCTAAGAAGTTCATTTTTTGCCTACAGTTGATTCAGTGGTAGCTTGGGTAGATACAGCTTCCAAATATAGTAGAGAAAGTATGGCACACATTTGAAAACAGTTGCATGGGCTCCCAATTAGTTATCAAATCTGTTCACTTTTTAAGTTGATACAGGGGAAGGTTATCTTAAAAGCTGCCTGTATCCCTGGTTATGTGCATCAATATTCCCCAAGCTTTTTCTTATGGTTTCTTTGTTAAAAGAAACTTGTCCTCCGTGTGACTGAGCTTTTACATGCATTGGCTCAAAATCTGGACTAAGCTTGCTAAAGTCATCTATATACCCACTGTTAATTAGTCTTATGGAAATTGACAAAGGCTTTGGCATTGAATTTCCAGGTTTCCAGAGCTAGCTACCACATAGCTGGTTAAGGTGGTCTTTTACAAAGGCACACTAGCGTTTTTAGCACATGCTAATGATTAGATGCCCATAGGAATACATGGGCATCTCAAGCGTTTAGTGGACACTTATTTTTAGCATGCGCTAAAAACACTAGCGCACCTTTTTAAAAGGAGTCCTAAATGTGATATTCAGCAGTTAACCGGCTTTGGGGCATCGAATAAAGATAGTATTGACTTTTATATGGTCCTGTTTATGTGGTAACCTTTGCTGGTTAAGTGCTGAACAGTGGCGTAGATACGTGGGGCCTGGGGGGGCCTGGGCCCCTGTAGATTTGGCCCTGGACCCCCTGCCGACGACCCTCTCGATCCCCCCGCCTGCCGCCGACCCTCCCCTGCCACCGCCGTCGCCGCCTACCTTTGCTGATGAGGGACCCCAATCCCCACCAGCCGAGGTCCTCTTGCTTCCCGCGCAGGGCTTCTTCGTTCTGTTTCTGACATCCTGTACGTTGTGGGTGCAGGACATCAGACTCACAGAAACAGAACAAAGCCTTGCAGATTAAGGCTTCATGCAGGACATCAGAAACAGAACGAAGAAGCCCTGCACGGGAAGCAAGAGGACATCGGCTGGCGGGGATTGGGATCCCTTGCCAGCAAAGGTAGGCGACAGCGGCGGGGGAGGGTCAGCGGTGGGAGGGGGGATTGAGAGGGTCATCAAAGTTGGTGGCAGCAGTGGCGGGGGCGGCGGGGAGGGTCGGCAATGGCGGTGGGGGGGGGGCTAAAATGTGTCCCCTCACCTCGGGCTCTGGAGCCCCCTCCCGCCGAAGTCTGGTTACTCGCCTGGTGCTGAATATCGGCAGTTAATTTACCAAGTGTTGACTCTGCCCCCCCCCCCCCCGGAATGCCCCCAAAATAGCCAGTTTGACTTTAAGCGTTAACCGGTCATTTTTAGCAGCTCTAACTGGTTAATTATTGCTGAAAATGACCAGTTAGCCCTGAACTGGTGATTTAACCAGCCAGGAGCTGTTTCTGGCTGGTTAGATCGTTTTGAATATTGTCCCCATTATTTATGCCAGAGTTGCTGCTAGTTAGGTTATAAAGCAGGGAATTAGGGAGGGGGCTGAGTGCAAGACTAAAGATTCAACTAGGATGCTTAATATTCTTGCACCATTCCTTTTTGGCAGAGACAAGAATAGAGTTCCTAACTGGCTCTAGATTTAGAGGAAAACTTCCTGGTTTTACTCCATTGTATGCAGGGTAATTGTAGTTTCAAGCTTTCTATTGCATTACCTGACTGATGGCGTTTCACAGGAGCTTCTGCAATTTCGTCTGTGGGGAGTTATATATTGACTTAAGAATTTGTTTTTATTGAGCTCCCTACCTGTGTATTTTAATACTGAATTTGGAACCCTGAGGGAGGCATTGTTTACGCCGAAACATGGCCCCTGTCGGGTCTGATCTTAATAAAGGACTCCTGTTATCTCAGTCTTGAAGGCCCAGCCATGACTTTAATGTGCAGTTTTCCATGCAGATCCCCCCTTCCTCCCTCTACCACATCCTCTGCCTTTTCATTTTATTTTAATTGCAATATTTACAATGAAATTCTTTGGGGCTGATATTCAGACCGCAGGAGGGAGCCTAGCTAACTCCTGTTGTCAGCGGAGAACCAGGAATTCAGTGCTGGGGTTGTACCAGATGAACGGCATTGAATTTCCATTTTTTTTTGGCTACTGAAAACGTGTAAGCCGATATTCATCGTCTGACTGGCTAAGTTATAACAGCCAAGGATAGATGACTTGCTATTTATGGGGGTCTATCTGGCTGCTAAACTTAGCCAGTCAGCCAATGAATATTGGTGCTAACCGGCTATGTCACGCATTATAGCCGATAACCAGTCTAGCCACTAAGCGGTAATATTCTGACAAGATAGCCAGTTATCTCACGCTGAATATTAGCACTTAGCCAGCTTAAGGCTATTTAACCAGCCAGGAGCCATTCCTGGCCGTTAAATAGTTTTATATTTCAACATTTTTATTGATGACAAAAGAAGAAAAAAAAACATCTACAATATTCATACACAGAGGTTGAAATAGGAAAAGATATACAATAAGGACCAAATGATACATTTCGTCATCAAACTTTTAACAATTTAACCCCACCCTGCCCCTCTATCTTATGTTCAACAATTTTTTTTTTTATGGATGATATAATAAAAATGACCGTCAACCGTTTCAATATATATCAATTGAGAAACAAAACAAATAGAATACCAACAGGGCGAAAATCGCATCATCAAAATAGTAAACATTTTTCCCCCCCCTTCCTCTCCAACTCCGCCCCCCACCCCCCCCACCCCCCCAGATTATATGTCACACCATTGATGTACTTTTAAGCGTATTGCAAACAACTAAAACTCATCCTCCCCCTCTATTGCTGTAACCATCCTCATTCAAAAGAAGCGTAGAGAGCCTGGACTCTTATAGCTCCCCACCCTTTTATGGTTCAACAGTTTTATCTTAATAATCCAACATTTACATTGCAGACTGCCAATTCCCTTTGAACCTCTTTAGGTAACATGTCATCACCACACAATAGAACTGTTCACCGTTATCCTCCATAGTTTGTAATCAATCCCCCCCCTCCCCCCCAACAACCCTGCTATACCCATCAGACTATTACTTGTCTACTCCCCCCCTCGCCCTCCATCCCCCTTCCCCCTATATATAGGAAAAAACCCCATATCGATAAATCTAACCAATAAGGAAAATCCCCCCTCCCCCCCCTCTAAGGAGATACCCAAACTTTTGATCTATATCTGAAATGGATGACTTCCTATCAACTTATAACTTAAAGCGAATTGATCACCAAACTCCTCCCCTTAGGAGATAAGCTTTGGATATATGGCCCCCAAATGTCCAGAAACTGCCTCCTCCGCTTAGGGGAACAGCCCACCCCCCTCCTTTCAAATAGCATGAATTCATGCAATCTGTTCCGCCAGTGCCAGAAATCCGGGGAGGACTCCTCCATCCATTGACTCATTATAATCCGCTTACCAATCAGACAGGCCTTGCGAATCAGTTGTCGGGCCGCACCACCCTGTAACAAGAAAAGCTCATGCTTATCTAGCAAGATCCCCATCGGGGAACACATGACTCTCGATCCCAAAAGAGTGCCCAAATACCGAACGATGGAGTCCCAAAAATGCCTCACCTTATAGCACCCCCACAAATAATGAAAAAACGACCCCGGAGCCCTTCCACACTTCCCACAGAGAGGAGTGGACACCCCTCCCATCCTGAACACTTGAGACTTTGTTAGGTAGGCCCTGTGTAGAATACGATACTGGCATTCTCTAAGTTCTGCATTGCCCGTCAAACCTGGAATCCTAGCAGTCAAAGCATTGAAATCCAAAGCCAAATGCAGCCTAGCCAAATCGTCCGCCCAACGCTGTTGAATTTGCCCTCGGATCTTGGGCACCATATATCTTCCCAATGCCCTATGCAGCCCAGAGATTGAAAGACGTTCCCCCTGTATTGAATGAAAGAACTGCCGCAGAAAATGACAATGCCGAGAACCTAAAGCCCCCCTGTCCAATGAATCAACATAATGCTTCAGTTGGGCGTGAGCAAAGATACCTCCCATATCATACCTGAGCCCCAATGCCCCCAGATTCAACATTACCCCCTGCCTATCTAACACATGTTCTAACCTAGTGATACCTTGTCGCGCCCATTTCTGAAAAATCACATTCTCCAAACCTGGTTGGAACAACAAGTTGCCCCGAATAGGAAGAATATCCGAAATCCATCTACTCAAGCCAAACAGCTTCATCATATCTTTCCAAAGACTTCGCAGAGGGGTCAATAATATACTATTCCGTAACTCCACCGGAATCATCCTGCTGGGAGCTTGTAGTAAAAAATGAAAATTACACGGTGTATAATACTGGCTTTCCAATCGTCTCCATATGTAATCATCTCGCGCCAAAAACCAGTCCCCAATGTAACGCATGAGACAAGCCCAATTATAACGCCGCAAATCCGGCAGGCCCAAACCTCCCTCACCCCAGGACCCCTGCAGTAAACTCAACGGCAACTTTGCCTTCTTTCCCCCCCAGCAAAAACGTCTGATCACCTTACCCAGCTGGTTGAGGTCTCTGGCTCGTAGATAAATGGGCAACAAATGCAGCAGATATAGCCATCTGGGGAACTCCACCATTCTGAACAACTGGATCCGCCCAGAAAGCGACAAAGGCAAAGACATCCAAGCTTGCAACCTCTCCGATGTGGCCTTCAACAAACCGGAGACATTCAGATGGTACAACTCGGAAACCCTCATCGACAAACGTATACCCAAATATTTAAAGGATCCCTGCGCCCAACGAAGAGGAAACTCCCCACCCCACTCCCGCCGTATCTCCTCCGCTGAAGACAACGCCAATGATTTGGAATAATTAAGACGAAACCCAGCGAAGTCTCCAAATTCTCAAAAAAGTTCTAAGAGGGCAGGTAGAGAAGTGCTCGGCTCCGTAAGATGCACCAGCAGGTCATCCGCAAAGGCAGAAAGAAGAAATTCCGTTCGCCCAACTGGTACTCCCTGTATCTCTGGATGCTGTAGGATTTCCCGAATGAGAGGATCCAAAGAAAGAACAAACAAAAGAGGAGACAAGGGACAACCCTGTCTAGTCCCTCTATGGATCCTAAAAGACTCTGAGCGTTCCCCATTTACCCACACATACGCCCGCGGTTCCGAATACAAGACCTCAACAGCATCCAGAAAAAAACCCCCAAAGCCGTAATGTCTCAACACCGTAAACATGTAGGACCAGTTCACCCGGTCGAACGCCTTCTCCGCATCAAAGCTAACTAAGAGCGATGGAAGGCGTCCCCGGGCCACAACTTCTAAAGATGTCAAGATAGATCGAACATTCTTCACTGCTGTCCTTCCCTTCACAAAACCCACCTGGGACTCATCAACCAATGACGGGAGGACCCCCGCCAATCTGTTGGCCAGAACTTTAGCATATAACTTCGCATCAACGTTAATAAGAGAAATGGGCCTGTAAGATTCCGGTTCCACCTCATTTTTCCCCTCCTTAGGGAGCACAACTATTTGAGCCTCCTGAAAAGTACCCGGGAGCGTGCGCTTAGCCACCATCGAGTTAAACAAGGACAACAACGGCATTTTGACCTTATCAAAAAACTGTTTGTAAAACTCTACCCTGTAACCATCTGGTCCAGGGGCCTTATAAGTAGCACACTGCTGCAGAGCCAATATTAACTCCCCCTCCGTAAATGACCCATTCAGGCGGCCACGTTGACTGTCAGAAAGCCGAGGTAAGTCCAGGTTCTCCAAATACATATCACTGTCCATCACAGCATCCTGATCCACTGCATATAGTGCTTTGTAAAACTGTCCAAAAACATCAGCAATTTCTCCATCTACCCTCGTCATCCTCCCGTCTTTTGCCTTCACCTGCAACACGCGGTTAACGCCCCCCTTTTTATGAAGCATCCTAGCCAACAATCGCCCGGCCTTGTTCCCATATTGAAACAGACGATATTTATAATAGAATTGGGTCTTAACCGCCCTTTGATGCAGCAATTCGTTTAACTCTTTCTGCGCTCCCAACAATGCCCCCCTGCATTCAGAAGTAGGTGAGCGCCCATAGGCTCTCCGCAGCCTCTGAACCAAGGCCCCCAAATGAACAATCTCCCCATCCCTCAACTTCCGAGCCCTCGCCGAATAAGAGATAATGTCCCCTCGTAACACCACCTTTGCTGTTTCCCAAAAAAGGGCCGGCTGATCTACATGCTCCCCATTATGATATACATAGTCTTCCCATCTATCCATCAGATAAGCATGAAATCTCGAATCCTGCACCAGCTCCAAAGGGTATTTCCATGTCCGATTACACCGAGCCCGCGGTTTGTCCATCAGGGTCAACCACACCAAAGCATGGTCCGAGACCGCGTATGGTCCAATCTCCGCTTTCTGCACCTGGGATAATAGAGAGCGAGAGACAAACAAATAGTCGATACGGGATTGAGAGCCATGTGCTCGAGAAAGATGAGTAAAGTCTCTCTCAGATGGGTGCAGCACCCTCCAAACATCTACCAGCTCCAAAGCCTTACATAAGGAGGATAGTGCCCTACAGCCTCCCCCCGAACTCTGGCCACCTGAATTGGAACGATCCATTAAGGGATCAATCACTAAGTTATAGTCCCCCCCTAATATCAGCTCCCCCCCCCGCACGCGGAGCCAGTCTCTTAATCAAGGCTTGAAAGAACTTGCCACTGAACACATTGGGGGCATATACATTACAGAACACCAAATGGCGACCAGCTATCTCCACATCGGCCAAGACCCACCTGCCCTCCGGATCAGCCTGGGTCAAGTTGAGCCGAAGTGGGATACCCTTCCTGAATAGGATCATCACCCCTGCCTTCCTCCCCACTGCAGGAGCCTCCACCAAAGAACCAACCCAACCTCTTTTAAACTTAGCATGTTCTCCGGAGGACAGGTGCGTTTCCTGCAGAAAAGCTACATCCGCCCTCTGCCGCTGCAGCGCTTGTAACACCTTAGTGCGCTTAATAGGGGAGGAAACCCCCCCTACATTCCACGAGATTATTCTAAGTGATCCCAATAACCCAGTAGTCATGTATTCTCATAACAAAACTAACTCCACTCAAAAACAAAGGAGGGTGCCCCCCAGCCCATGGACACCTCCCCCACAGCCATCCATTCCAAAAACTTCTTCTCCATACTATCTCCAGATATCTCCTCAGCCCTCCTTCCCCACCCTTCCCTCCCATCCCAACCCCTACATCATCCTCCATAGCTCCTAAAAGAGCCGGACCACGCGAGCTCCCCCCTCACCCATCTCATCTACAGTTCCATAATCACGCATGCCCCCTTTATACATCAAAGTTGTTATCTCCCGCACCCACTCACTCCCCCCAGACATTATAAGATATCCATCCAAGCCTCATATATATAGCCCCTTCCTCTAGTACCCAGGGGCCCTTCCCATCATATAATTATAATACAGTGTCCCTTACAGATCCTCACTCAACTATAACAAAAAATTGAACTGCATTCACTCACCACCTTCTCAAACAAATCACACCAACTGCATTATATATTTGTGATACCTATCCCCACAGCTCCAAAAAAAAAAAAATTCACTACAGCGTGCTCACTAGTACTCCTCACCATCTCACCAAGTATGTACCAGTCCAGTCCCTTCATATGTCCATTCCACTCTCACTGGCTGTCAACTCCAGTCTCTTCATGCTGGCCCTTCAGCAGGTAGGTCTTGTTGAATAAACTTCATCGCTTCCTCCGCCACAGTAAAGAACTGCTGGGACCCCCGGTACCAAATTTTCAGTCGTGCGGGGTAGAGTAAAGCAAATTGTATTTTTCTGGAAAACAAAAGCTGGCACACTTCGCAAAACGCTTTTCGCTGCAATGACACTGCCGTGGAAAAATCCTGAAAGCAGCGCACCACTGAATTTTCGTACTTGAGCTGTCCCAATTTCCTGAGTGCTTGTAAGATATCCTGTTTGTGTGCAAAGTTCAGCACCTTAAAAATCACAACTCTGGGACGCGAATCATCCTTTCGCACAGGCCCTAACCTGTGGGCCCGCTCCACTCTTAACGGGCCTGTTGTCAACTTGAGCTGAAGTGCTGTGGGGAGCCAGGATTCGAGGAAAGATCGCAAATCAGCCTCTCTAATAGCTTCCGGCAGCCCCACCATTCTGATGTTACTCCTCCGCGCCCGATTTTCAAGGTCCTCCAATTTTGCCTCAAGTCGCTCCACCTTCTGTTTCAGGGCTTTACTCGACGTCTCCTGCTGTTGCACCGAATCTTCTACATCCGATAGCCTTTGTTTATATTGGGTAAACTCCGTCTGGATACCGCCCAGCTTGTCGTCGATCCCTTTCAGCTGATCCGCGATCCTTTGCAGTTTAAGGTCTATGGAGACCTCCAGCATGGCCGACACTTCTGCCGCTACCTCCGCGGCCCACGCGGAGCTCACTGTCGGCGGACTCCCGCTCTCCGTCTCCGCCATCTTGTTTTCGAGCAGCCGACTTCGCGCCCCTTCTTTCTTTCCAGATTTGGCTGCCATTCTCCACTCCTGCACCCTATCCGCGTCTACCAACAGCTGCCGCTACACTTCCCCTGCTCAGCAATATTCTCCGATTTAGTGGGAGTAGCGCGATGAAGGTTAGAAAGCTCAATTAACTGCAGGTAAGGAGGGAGCTCTGCACAGCGACTGCCACTCTCTAGCCGTGCATCACGTGGTCTCCTGGCCGTTAAATAGTTTTAATATTGGCTGGCTTATGAATAGATGGGACAGAGATACTGCTCCATCTGTAGGGCTCGCAATCTGTGTGGTACGCTTCAGCCTAAAGGTTACTCAGAGTATTCTGGATCATATGTTAAAATGATCCTAAGTTGAATGTATTTTAAATTAATTTTACAATTTTTTTCCCTATTTAGTAAAGACTTACATTATTTGCTGTTTTATAATATTCTACCACAACATTACTGTATTTGTTCATACAGGAATTGGTGAACGCCTTTACAGTACCACATTGAGCCTACAAATAGGTGGGAAAATGTGGGATACAAATGTAACAAATAAAAAAATAAAATAAAAAAATAAATAAAATATACGCAGATACAGTAGTGTACCTTTTGTTAAAAAGATTGGGATCAAGATCATACTGGCTGAATCCAGCCTTCCTTGACTCCCCTATTGCCCAGCCTAGTCCTTCCCCTGCAGCCCAACCTGGCTCAGTTCTCGTCTGCTTTTCTTATTACCAGCGCCTCTCTTTCCCAGATCAGATTTATGAACCCCGAGATGCTTTGTGAGATTACTCTACAGAGCACCCCATTTTTTAAACAGATGATCTGAGCTGTGAAACCACTCTGGAAGGAGAGGAGTGCAGGTAAGAAAAATAAGGATGAGAACAGCCTGGATGTACATCTGTGTCCCAGATAATGGGAGTTTTCAGAGAAAGGGATGTTCTATTGTACAGATATTTGATAAAATGTCACATCACATATTAATATAAGAGAGCAGTAAAGTCTGTCAAGAGAAATAAAAACAGAAGAATGTATTTAAAATGTGAAATTTCCATATTTTATGATTGATTTGAGTTGATCTTAATTTAAGTGTTTGTCTTGTACAAGGATTATGACTTTGCTTTCTTGAGAAGAAGTAGATTGTATGAAGAATGTGGACAGCATACTGGTTACTCCTGGACAACTCAGCTGGTTGGGGGAAGCAGGCTCGCTGATTGCATAGGTGAGCTTTACTGTTAGAAGTAGAAAGGACAATTCTATAAATGGGCACTACATATCCATGCCCCTTGCACTTGTAAATGCATGGAATACTAGCACTTGTGCATAGAAGTGCACACTTATCTACACACGTGCCAGCATGGTGCCTAGAGGCTATTCTGTAACGTGGTTACTCTTGAATTCTATATATGGTGTCCAGATTTGCACACTCAAATTTGTGTGTGTGCTCAAGATGTGCGTGCAAATGAATTGAATAACAAACTCTGAAACATCAATAATCGGGTGCTGACAACCAATTATTGATTTTAATTGGCATCCATTAAAATTTGCATGAGCATCTGGCTTCATGTTGTTCTATAATGCTGGGCACCTACATCATCCCATAGTGGATACCTGAAGGGGGCATGGCCATGGGAGAGATGTGGGTGTGTCAGGTAGTGTTCCAAATAGTTCCACGTGTAGTTATAGAATGCTGGGTAAGCACACCTAACTTGGACGTCAGCATTTGCACCAGATTTCAGCAGGCATTAGTCTACCACTCAGAGTTGGGTGCGGGAATCAGTGATAATTATAGGGCACATGTATCCTTTATAGAATAGCGCTTAGCCCCCAGTTTTTCCGGTGCTCGTTTTTGAGAATTTATATGTAAATTGTGTGTAAAAGCAAGGAGGGCATACACATGGGCAGATCATGGGAGGGGCTCCTACTTACACATATAACTTTCAGAGTACTGTATGCAGTGGCGGCCCTACCATTAAGCCACCTGATGCAGAGGCCTCAGGTGGCACGTTCCAGGAGCAGCACTCTCCCCTTCCCTCCTCAACCCTTTACCTTATGTTTCTTTTCTCCAAAAGGCAGCGGCACCGGCCTCTTCGCCTACTGCGATCCACCTCTTGATGTAACTTCCTTTTTCCTCAGAGGTGGGACACAGTAGCGAAGAGGCTATTGCCAGTAATACTGTGGCAGGACAGCCTATGGAAATCACTGCCACTGCCATCTTTTGGGAAAAAAATAAGGTAAACACAGAGAAGAGGGTTGAGGAGGGAAGGGAGAGAAGCTAGACCGAGCGCGAGAGTGGGGGCCTTGGGCAGCAGCTTGCCTTGGGCTGCCCCTGACTGTGAGGTACACATGTCCTTGCCACATTTTTCTGTTACTCCAGGTCTGTGGCTAGTGTTACTCCAGGTGTGTAAATATAAAGTGCGTCTGTAGTGGGTTACACTAATATTGTATAATGAAATCTGGACACCCAGATTCTGTTACAGAATAGGCTTTCACCATGCAACATTGGGGCACCTAAATGGAGGTGCAGACTACTAGAATTACCCTCATAGGGGTAGGTTTAGTAAATGTCACCAAAAGATAGGCACCGAGATACACGGTGCTAAGAGCGAATTCTATACTAGTTTCTCATGGAACTGCCATTGTAGAATACTAGCTTAAGTCTGCATTCTCGCACCTAACTTTAGGCATGAGTATTTATACTCGCCAAAAGTACTGGCATTTAGGAGTATACTCCCGGATTCTATATAGCGCACCTAGAGATCCGTGCCGAAATTAGCATAGATTCAATAACAATTTAAAAAGCTAAGCAAGCTAATGAGCACTGATAACAGCACTTAACAAGCAATAATGAACCCTAATTGGCACTGATTAGAATTTAGGTGCTCAGCTTGCTGAGCATATTCTGTAATGATGTGTGCTGAACTTCTAACATGCGCAGACCAAAAGGGGCATGGTTATGGGTGAGGAAATGGGCATTTTGTGGGCATTCCAAAATTTAGGTGCCTACTTATAGAATATGGCCCAGTGCACCTAAATCTACGCACCAAGATTTATGCCATGTTTTCATTGGTGTAAATGGATGCATATTGATTTAGGCGCTGAAATATCAAGTAAGTGTATTGTATAATTGACGCCCACATTCTAGCACAGATTATAGAATACGCTTAGTTGGTGCTGATTTAGGCGCTGATTTTTAGGCACCATTCATAGATTCTGGCCCATAGGGGAGAATTCTATATATAGCACCAAAAAAAATGCTGTTCTATAAGCCAGGCTTAACGTTAGACGCGGTTTATAGAATAGTGCTTATGCTGAGGAATCGTGCCTAACTTTAGGGCAGCCATTTTAACCAACTGAAACGTGGTGCAAATGTACACACTTACATTAGGCGTGTATTCACCCTCATTCTACAACAATGTGCATAAATATTGGGAACGACCCCATTCCACCCATGACCCTCCCATTTCTGCGCTCCATTTAGGCATGTAAATGCCAATTAAATCCAATTAGTGCCAATAATTGGTTGTTAAGCCAATTATTGGTGCTAATTAGCTTGTTCTTCATTTAAATTGCAAGCGCAAATTGGGTACGCGCCCAAATTTGCATGTGTAATTTTTAGCAACTTCTATAGAATTAGGGGGATAATGCAAGTATTCTATAGAGCTGCACCTAAGTGCCCTTCCCATGGCCATGCTCCCTTAGGAGATGCATGCTATAGAAATTAGGTGCACTATTTATAAAATAGGGGTGTAGATCAGTTACTCATGTAACTCCTACTTAGTGCCAATTAGTGCTTAAGACCAATCATTGATAGTTATTGTCAATTAAGATCCAATTGAGCCCAATTAATATATGCACACAAGGGACCCTATTCTGTAACTGCATGCCTATCTTTGGGATAGCGCATTAGGAAAAGACCATTATTCTTGTATTGAGAGTTCTGGTATAGGTTGTGCTCCAGCAAACTTCACATTCTCAGAGGCAAAGTATTTCAAGGCGGCAGGCATTTATGGACCTTCATGCTTATACTGCCTATATGCCCCTCCCCCCAAAAGAGTGCCATGTTAAGCAGCCAAAAATAACATTTGTTAAATCTTGTAAGGTAATTGATTAGTGTCAATACATTACTTTTATAAGGCTAACTACTGTGTAAGGCTGTAGGTATGTTTTCTTTGTTAAACCTCTTTAACATTATGGATATAACTTGCAGCACTGGCTCAAGCACTGTGGCTCCCTGAGCCAACTTTTGCATTGATGCCCCCCCCCCCCAATTTGATATCTCTCCCTCTATTACCTTCCCTCCCCCTGCCTGTTACCTGGTATTTCCCCTTCTCTCTCAAGTCCCCCCCCCCCCCCCCCCCTTCTGCCAGATTAGGTGAGGCAGTAGCTCAGGGCACTGATGAAAAAAGTTGACAAAATCCCAGTATGGCATCTATTCCTTTAGGAGTTTGAAGGTAGATCAATGGGATTTTAGTGTCCTTTATGACCGGCGCCCTGGACCAGTGCCTCACCTGGTCCATAGGTTGAGCTGGTCCTGATAACTTGCTTTGAGCTGCTATTCCAAATGTTTTTCCTCAATGACAATGACCTATAGCTGGCATTTACAGCATGCTGTCATTAACGCTATATAAGAGGTGTTAACTTGTGTTAATGGCCAGTTTCTTTTTAACACAGCTTAGTAGAAAAGTCCCATGGATAGTACACAGATTTAGTTGTGTATTTGCAGGAGTTACAATATATGGGTAAGGTATCTGCATACAGTATCTTTATAAGAATATTGAGTGAGATATCCATATATCTTGCTGCCATGGAACACATATGGATTTAAAAATATAGATAATATTCATATAATCTTTATCCCTGTATTTCTGCAGTGAGATGCATGGATAAATTTATCTGCATAGTGGCTGAATCCCACAGCTATATGGATAAACATACTGGCATGTCTTGCCCCAGAAAAACCCAGGCCCCTCCTGAAGATATACATATATAAATCAATATTTAGGCAGATTCACTTATGTAGTCAGGACCTAATGCTTCCTACATTAGGGGCCCTTTTACAAAGGCGTGCTGAAAAATGGTCTACAGTAGCATAGACGCGTGTTTTGGGCGCACACAGAGTCATTTTTCAGCGCACCTGTAAAAAATGCCTTTAAAAAAGACTTTTGAAGAAAATGGACGTGTGTCAAAATGAAAATTGCTGCGCGTCCATTTAGGGTCTGAGACCTTACTGCCAGCCATTGACCCCTCGGTAAAGTCTCACATGGTAACCAGGCGGTAATGAACTACACGCGTCAAATGCCACTTGGTGTGTGTCTGATATGCATGTCCGAAAATATTTTTTGGACACGTGTATCAGACACGTGTCAAAAATGAAATTACCGCAAGAGCCATGTGGTAGTCGGGCTGTAACTCCATTTTGGCATGCGTTGGGCGTGCATAGACGCTTAACCGGCTTAGTAAAAGGGCCCCTTAGTGCTTTTCTATACTGACCAGTTTATTTTTCCATAAACTCTTTTCTCTGTTGCTTTCTTTTAATGATGAAAAAATATGAATTTTCAAAGGATAATGTCATAAGAGATGTAAAAGAAGAATTGTGAATTCATTGACTGCCAGGTTGCATGTACAATACAGGCACATTCGTTTGTTTCAAGTTGGCACCATACTGAACTTTTTTAACATTTCTTTTTATTTCAGCTTCATCAGTTGCTGTCAGTGGACAGAAATCAGCTTATTTTCACCCTAATATGAATTGCCAGCAAACCATGGCAAACGCTACTGCGGAAAAGGAGCACATAAGAATTTTTCTTCAGGAACTTGCAAAGAAGGACATAGCAGAGCAGCATGAGGCAAATTATGATTATATAATCTGTGGCTAGGCTACCAGAGCTGTTCTCAGATTAATAAAAAATAAAGGAGAAATTTGTCACAGTGTATTGATGTTTTTAATAATCTGCAGCTTGAAGACATTGCCAAAATGTGTCCAACACCATAGTATGCATTAGTTCATACACATGTAGCTCTCAGGGTATTCTTCCCAAAAGATATATATGAACAGAACTCCAAACCAAATTAAGGCAGAGCACAAGGTCCCAGAAGCATTGGTTTTCCATACATTATCTTCTGATTTTCAAAATGACCTCTCCCCCCTAGGGATTTTGGAAAAATGAAGAGTTATTTTACCAGAATAAACTGTTGGGGAGATAGGATGTTACTGAAAGCTGGAATTCACTGTCAGCATAGGAGAGCAAAAGCTACAAACTGAAAAATGATCCAACAGTGGGTAACCGCGCAATGGTTAAACTCAAAATCTAAATGGAACTGCAGGGGTGGGATATGCAAATTACTAACTTTCACTAATTGTAGGAAATCACATTTCACTGTTATTTAAATACATAAATAATAATATCCTTCAAAGCTATATGGTAAGACTATGGGGCACATTTTTGAAACAGAAAAACTTCCAAAATGCAGTACACATATTATTTCCTGCTTAATCTCAACCTTAGTAATTTCCTTACCTCTTATTTGTCCTCTTTGTCTGTCCTAATTAGATTGTAAGCTCTGTCGAGCAGGGACTGTCTCTTCATGTTCAAGTGTACAGTGCTACGTAAGTCTAGTAGCGCTATAGAAATAAGTAGTAGTAGTTCTATTAGAGCAGCAAGCAGGTCCCTGGAGTAGCCTAGTGATCGGTGCAGTGCACTGTAGAGAAGGGAACCCAGGCCCATAACCAACTCTATCTGTTTCATTTGTAGTGGAAAGTGTGAGCCCTCCAAAACCCACCTACATATAAGTGACACTTGCAGGCATAAGGGATACTGTAGTGGCGTATAGTAGATTCTTTGTGGGTTTTGGAGGGCTCACTATACAATATAAGGGGGTAATGGTGAGATGTATACTTGGGACCTTTTATGTGAAGTCCACTGCAATGCCCCCTTGGGTGCCCCACAGCTCTGCTGGGATGTCTGTATGACCAGTCTACTAAGAATGCTGGCTCCTCCTACGTCACAATGGTTTGATTTTGTGTGTTTTTCACTTGGACATTTTTTTTTTTTTTTTCAAAAACGGTCCAAAAAGATAGACGAACTGAGCATAACAATGTCCAGCAAATGGCCATTTTTGAAAATAAAAAGGTAAATGTTCAGCTCTGAAAATGGTTATGTTCACCACTGGATTTTTGGATGTCGTATTGAAAATGCCCCTCCATATATTGCAGAATATATATATTAAAAGGAGATGGCAGGAATGTATTTATGGGGAACACAGACTCTCCACCCCAACCAGAAAGGCTAGGATTTTGCCCCAGCATCTGGCATCAGAGCAAAGTTGAGCTCAAGAGTAAAAATTGTCACACGTTTTCCACGTTTGTCTCTCTGGTCTTTGTTTGGCTCTTGGTTGCATGTTTGCAAACCAAACAAGAGCCACATGGGGAGTAACCTGTGTGCATGATTTCTTATGTGATTAATTCTGGTTACATGGACAAAATAAGTTTCTCTTTCAAGTTTTTGTTACGTGCATAGGCAATAACTGGTTTCCTGCCCCTGAAACATGAGTGCCCTTCCTGAATATGCCAGTGTTTCTTAATAATCTTTTGCATTTGGGTAGCCTGGTGAGAAAAAACACACAAAGTACAAACAATGTCTGGTTTAACTTTAGGTGGGCTGGATGCTAATAAAGTATCCTTACATTGTACTCTTGCTTTGGGATACACTTTGCTGGATTTGCTTATTGTTTAAATCTGTCCGCCATTATGGGCTTCTTTTACAAAGCCACGCTAGTGATTCCCGCGCAGAAAATGAAAGGAAGCCCATAGGAACTGAATGGGCTTCCTCTCATTTGCCGCATCGGGAATCGGTACCGTGGCTTTGTAAATCCCATGCACTCCGATCCATGGATATATCCTTCTTATCTGTTCCCTTCTCCTCTACTGCCAACTCCAGACTTCGCTCCTTCTGTCTTGCAGCACCCTACGCCTGGAATAAACTTCCTGAGCCCCTACGTCTTGCCCCATCCTTGACCATCTTTAAATCTAGATTGAAAGCCCACCTCTTTAACACTGCTTTTGACTTGTAATCACTTGTAACCTCTCGCTTCTACCTACCCTCCTCTCCTCTTTTCTCTACACATTAATTGAATTAACTGATTAGTTGTCTAACATCAATTCAAGAATGGGCTAAACACAACAAACTTTGCCTGAACCCAAGTAAAACCGAGCTTCTCTGGGTCCCTAACACAAGTGGACACATACCTGACATCAAAATCCCTTTTGGGAAGTATGAACTCCCCCTCAAATCACAAGTCAGGAACCTTGGAATATGGTTAGATTCAACACTTACTCTGATTCCTCAAATCCCAGCAACCTTCAAGAGCTGCTTCTACTATTAGTGACAGCTACGCTGCCTCTCTCCTTACATCGAGAAGGTAAATCTTATCCTAGTTGTGCATGCAATGGTAACATCAAGACTGGATTACTGCAATGCACTATACAATGGTCTGACTACAAAGGGCCTGCACCAGCTCCAGCTGATTCAGAATGCAGCAGCAAGACTCATTGAAGGTTGCAAGCGACGTGACCACATCACACCATTTTTGCAAAATCTTCATTGGCTACCAGTACAATACAGGGCTAAATTTAAAACTCTATGTCTGATCTTCAAGGCCCTGAAAGGAAATGGCCCCGAGTATTTGACGAATAGGATGATCCTCCACACACCACCAAGGACACTAGGGTCTGCCCAAGGACTTTCACTAACTACATCCTCTCCAAAAGACATTACACGATGTGATACCCGCAAGTGAGCCTTCTCCGGAGTAGCCCTCACACTCTGGAATGCATTGCCTGAAAGGCTCCGCTTAACACAAGACTATCTGTACTTCAGGAAGCAGGTGAAAGCTTGGCTCTTCAACCAAGCCTTTAATGGAAGAAGTAACTAACTTGTTAGTCTCACTCCCACACACAAGGATTGACTCGGGCTGCACATACTGCAGCGGGACATGATTATCCACTCCTAGCCTAACTGAGATAATATTTAACCATCTCTCTGACCTCATGTGCAACTTTCTTCAAATCAGTCACCTTACTTTCAAATTCTTCCTGCTTTCTTACTCATCTATATGTTACAACTTTGCCTTACCCTTCACTACCAATTATAATGTTCTATTACGTATTGTGTTGTCATTGCAAGTAGTATACCATGCCATATTTTGTATTGTTACTGGAATATTTTTACTGCTGTATTTTGCCTATTGCTCATGTTTGATCTAGTCTTACTGTACACCGCCTTGAGTGAATTCTTTCATAAAGGTGGTAAATAAAGCCTAATAAATTTTTTTAAAATGTTCTAGTCATTTAGACACATATTTAACTTTATTATTCCTTACACACCCTTGCGTTTCATTTGTTCAGCTGACCAGAATCTCCTCACTCTCCCTTCACCTACAGAACTTCATTTAACAACCACCCGTGAAACTGCCTTCAGTTACCTTGGCTCCAAACTCTGGAACAACCTTCCTATCACCATTCGTAATCAACCTTATCTCTAGGCTTTCAAACAAACATTGAAAACTTTTCTATTTATTCAGGTTTTGTCTTCTGTTGTTCGATATGACCTCAACTCTCTTTGGTCCCCTTTGACACAGCTCAATTTGGGCTTACCACTCGCTAAAAAGGAACTACCGCAGCAGCCAGGTGGTAGTTCCCACCCCCAGCGAGCCGTCATATCCGGGTGGCAGTAAGGACTCCCCCCAAATGGCTGCATGGCAAGTGCTACCAGCCTTTTCGTCATTTTTGCTGCTCCAGAGAAAAATAAAAAAAATAGCAATAGTGTAAACACTAGGGTATGATATGGAGCTGTGGTTGCATAAGTTACAGAGGCATTCGTATAGTGTGCCAAGCTGTCAGCAGCTAGGATTGTCCTTTTAGTGTAAACAGCAAAATTGTGTCTTTTTCCTGGTTGTGTAAAATTTAAATTTGTTTCAATCCTGTAAGTTTGTAGCTTGCTTTAGAGACATTTTCTAATCACCTGGGCTCTAGGTAATGTAAAGTAACTGGAAGTTCACATGTACACGTAGAAGAAAATTCTTCCTTTGGTAGGTGTGAAATGTCCTTTAAATATCCAGGCTGATGCAGTCCCATACACTGGATGACTGTGTTATATTGTTCCATTCAAACTGATGTCAGGTGTATGCTTGATCCTCCAGAGTAGCAAGACAAGTGGAGGTAGAAACATTAGGAAGCTCATGACCAGCATGCTCAGGAGGACCACTAGCGCAATGGTCCATGGTTCCAGGACAGCTTCCACCATGATCTGTCTCCGTTTCCAGTTCTATTTGCCTCCAGGGCTTCTCCTATGAATCTGTAAAGAAAAAAAATGCTCTAAATTGAAATTGCTAACCTAGGGACCCTTTCACTAAGCCTTGTAGGTGCCTACGCGCACCCAACACACAATAATTTGGAGTTACCACCCGGCTACCACGTGGCCCTTGCGGTAATTTCATTTTTGACATGCATCCGCTATGCGCACTGGAAAATAATTTTTATTTTCTGGCGCGTGGCAGAAACTGGACAGTAATCGTCATTCTACGCACTTAGACGACTACCACATGGTTAACATGTGAGACCTTACCACTAAGTCAATGGCTGGTGGTAAGGTCTTAGACCCAAAATGGAAGTGTGTCAATTTTTATTTTGCCACACGTCCATTTCGGCAAAAATGAAAAGGCCTTTTTTACAGGTGCGCTGAAAATGGATCTGCGTGCACCCAAAACACATGCCTACATAGCACAGCCCATTTTTTGGTGCACCTTAGTAAAAGGTCCCCCTAAAGTTTGAAAGAAAACATATTGGAAAAATTATTTTCCTTGTGAAACCTTATCCTATCCATTAAGTAGGTATCTTTATTAGATACAAGCAGGGGTGTAGCCAGACTTCGGTGGGAAGGGGGTCCAGAGCCCGAGGTGAGGGGGCACATTTTAGCCCTCCCCCCCCCCGGTGCTGCTGATCCCCCCACCATTTTGACCCCCCGCCGCCAACCCCTTGGACCCCCCTCCCGCCGCCAACCCTCACTGCCGCCGCCGCCGTCGGGTACCTTTGCTGGCGGGGGTCCCCAACCCCCACCAGCTGAAGTCCTGTCCACATCAGACTCACAGAAACAGAAGCCTTGCAAGTCAGCCACACGGCCACGCCGGAGAACAGGACTTCGTCTGGCGGAGGTTAGGGACCCCTGCCAGCAAAGGTACCCTACGATGGCGGTGGCGGTGGCAGTGAGGGTTGACGGTGGGAGGGGGGTCGAAGGGGTTGGCGGCAGGGGGCCAGGGCCAAATCTATGGGGGCCCATGCCCCCGTGGCCCCATGTAGCTGCGCCCCTGGATACAAGTGATATTCTCCACTAATCGTTCCAAATAATATTCCTCTCAGGTTATGTAACAGGTACAAGATTATATTCCCATGAATCTTTGCTCCTAATTTTTGAACATTGCTCTTGTCATCAAGGATACTTCCTGAGTTTTCCTTCTGTTTTAATGTCTAAACATTGATTTTGTAATCAGGAAGATTATGGGTCCATTTTAAATTTTTTTTCTATATTTAATTACTATTGAACCATATTGGTCTCTTCTTATTGATACTGATGCTTGTTAGAGGAAATGAGCAAAAGAAAAGCCGCAATATTGTACAGATTTTTGAAAATACCAGATTGGCCCTTTCTTGACTCTGTTGCTTTAATGTTTGCTCTTATTTTCTGATCTACTTTCCTTTTTGCTCATATATTTTATTTTATTGCTTACATATTAAACTTTTTTTTGTAGTAATGCAACTCCAATTCTTGCATCCGCACTTAAAATTTATGAGTGGTCCAAAAAAGGGGAAGCAGAAATGGGAGGGTCGTGGGTGTTTTGGGGTGGAATGGGGGTGTGGCTTTCAGTTACACATGTAATTATAAAATAACGGTGCTCTGCATATAAATTTAGGCACGGGCATTTGCAGCATGCTTTGGTTGGTGCACATGGCTACGTCTAAGTTTACATGCAACTCTCTGCTTCAGCGTTTATTCTATAAACCGTGCCGGACTTTAGGTGCAGCTTATTGTTTAAATGGGTATTTTTTTGGTGCTGTCTGCCGGATTCTATAAACTGCACCTAGCATTCCGTGCCAAAATCTAAGCATATTCCATAACAATGCATGTAACTTAATTGGCTTAACAAGTCAATCAGCATTGTTAACAGCGCTTAACAAGCAATAATGAGCACTAATTGGCAATAATTACAATTTACGCGCATCACTCACCAAGCATGTGCTGTAATGAACTGTGCCTAAATTGTAAAGCATGCAGTTCAAAAGGGGCATGGCTATAGGCGGGGAAAGAACCAAAACACATAGAGTCCACACTCACTGTTCATCAATGCATCATACATCCACTTATGATCTCTCATCCCCCATAATTCAACACTACTCATACACTTACTCACAGAAATATGCACACCACATGCCTTTGTGTCTTAACACTGCCCTTAAGCTTCATGTTAACGTCCCATTGTGATATTCCTAATGATAATTCGATTATCTCGCATAACTTGTACAATATAACCCATAACCAAGTTGTAACAAATGTATTTTCATTATTCTTATCTTATTGTAAGCCACACTGAGCCCGCAAAGAGGTGGGAAAATGTGGGATACAAATGCAAACAATAAATAAATAAATAAAATTCCCAAATTTAGACATGTTGTTATAGAATATACAGGGATTTACGCTATATTTAATTGGTGTAAATGGATGCGCATAGTTTTAGGCACTGGGATATCAACCAAGTGTAGTCTATATACAGTGCCTAAATCTTATAGAGTATGTTTAGGTGAAAATGATTTCCATGCAAATTTTCCAGGTGCCATATATAGAATCTCCCCCTATCTGTAGAATCTAGTCCTATGTGCGTAAGTGCACTGGGTGCCATTATATCATATATAGAATCTCCCCTTATATGTAGAATCTAGTCTTATGTGCGTAAGTGCACTGGATGGCATTCTATTAGGTTACACTTAAGTACTATAACTGCAAGGGAGAGTATACATGGGCAGATCATAGGTGGGCTATGGGCATGTCTCCAACTTACATACCCAACTTATAGTATAATATAAATTTTGCACTTTGCATGGTGTGGTACACAGCCAGCAGAAATGGGTTGTGCTTAAATTTTGGTGCACCAATTCAGGATTACACTAGTATTTTATAACAGCATCTTAGTGTTATACAAGTCTCACTTAGTGTAACTGGTTTTAAAAGTCTGTAAACCATTATTAACCAGATAAACTTGTGGCAAGACACTGCTTATCCTTGGGTGTAAGCAGAATGAAATCTATCTTTCTTTGGGATCCTGCCAGTTACTTGTGATCTGGATTGGCCACTGGTGAAAAGAAGATACTGGATTTGATGGACCCTTTGTCTAAGCCGTATTGAGCCTGCCATGAGTGGGAAAGCGCGGGGTACAAATATAACTAAAATAAAATACAACTCAATATGGCTCGATATAATATTCTTGTATCCATTGTTGTTTCCAACATAGCTTTGAAAATGCTACACTAGCTACTCTTCCATTTATCTTTGATATTTTCTTGCCATTTGGAAATTAAAGCATATCTTTATTGATGAATGAAAAAATTTAATCACCAGGAGAAAAATAAATATACATGCCCAAAGACATAAAAATTATCTTGATAATCCTCCCTCCTCCTCATCTTCCTATGCATTAGGAGCACTATCTTCTATGGACTGAAACCACATGTAGCAAAATCTTCATGCACATAAAAAGCAAAAAAAACCAAAAACCAAAATACAAAACAATTTCTTTTTATTTAAGAAAATGACTGATCTCTTTAATATATTTTTACCATTGAGAATGTTTTAGTTTTCATTATTGTATTAATTAGCAAAAAGAAAACAGTCCAGATGTCTCCACCTCTAAATTTTCTAGTGATACATTTGAAATATTTCCTGTTGTCTCCCTCAGTTTCTTTCTTTATACTCTTGATATTTTAATATTTTATGTGATCATATCTCACTCTGCATTTACCCATTTTCTTAACACATGTTCTCTCACTTTCTGTCATCTTTGAATCTCCTGTACAAAATAATCTTAAACATACTGTCGTCCCCTGGTGGTGGGATGGTGTTGTGATCAGGCTGAGCTGCTCTGATAAAAGATGGAAGAGCTGAAAAGACTTTTCCTGAGAGGCCCCAGGAGGATCACCTTCCTGCAATATGGCGAGAGCATTTGAAAACTTTTCTCTTCTCACAAAGAGGGCTCTTAACTTGAGCTTATATGTGTATTTGGTATATATATTTAAATGGTTTTTCAAAAAAACTTTACTTGACTATTGTATTTCCCAGACACTTGATCTGGTGTCTTTTTATTGTAACTCGCTCTGAACTGTATAGGTGGTGGTGGGCTATAAGACATGATGGGGCCGTTTTACAGAGCGGCGGTAAGCCCAATTCAGGTTTACCACTTGCTCTTTCGGGACTACTGCCAGCCCAACGGTGGTAGTCCCACCCCAAGTGCACATCATTTCTGGAGAAAAACAGAAAACACCTGGAAATGGCTTGTGGCGGTAACCCAGCTGTAATTTGGCAACGCCGGGTTACCACAGGGCTGGCATTAGGGGTGGACAAACAGGGCAATTGCCCTAGGCCTCCATGTCACTGAGGCCCCAAACCTGTCTTAAGTTGAAAGAGGGACAATCTGCAAGCAAGCTTTTGGGGCCCCCTCCCTAGTGTCTGCCCTGGGCCCCATTATGTCTAGCACTAGCCTTGCAGCTCCAGGCCATTCTAACACAGCTTCTGAGTGCCTTAAATCCTTTTCTTTATTTCAGTCTGTAACAAAATCCCATTAAAGCAATGTCACAGTTCAAACAGGCAAAACACTTCTCTGCTGCTCTTATTTCCTCTGGGCTTTCTCATCGAGCCCTTTATGGTAAATTCCCTTCAATACAGAAGAAATACAGACCCATAAGACTTCCACCAATATTATGTTGGCTTCTCCAGTCATACTAATGAAGTTCTAGCTGTCACATCTCCCCAGCAGCTCACTAGGCTGCAATAAAAGTCACAAGCATTTCCCTTTGATATGTTCTTTCCTTCTAAGCCATTCAGATTGAAAACATTTTGCTTCCTGGCAAACACTTTGTCATTAGTTTCTCAAAACAACTCCCTTTATAAATCATCTGACTTCATGAGGCTTAGGCAAGGCAGATGGAGAAGGCCACCACCCTCTAATCAGGTCTGACTGGCCATCAAAATAATCAAAATAACTGCAGATTTAGCCTGCACAAGTTCACCTCTCTATTGGAGTCTCTCGCCATTTCTTTTTGTGGGGCCTGCTCTATACTCTTACAGCACACTTCCACATCTTATGGACCAGAAAGAAAGGGCTTCTTTTTTCCTGAGGAAAGCTCTTGTCTCTTTCTTGCTACTCTGTTTTCTGCCTCTTCCACTCCTCATGTGTTTTTGAGACTCCATCCTTGAGCTTGGCCCTTTCCTACTAGGTCCATGATGGCGAACCTATGACACGCGTGTCAGCACTGACACGCGTAGCCATTTTGGATGACACACGGGTTGAAAGCCGGCAGCAAATAGAACCCAGCCTACCTGCTCTTACTGCCAGGGCCGGTCTTAGGCAGGGACGACAGGGGCGTTGGTGGTCTTATCGCAGCTTCAGAAGCCCCCTCCGAGTCGGAACTCCCCTGCTCCACTCCACCTCGCAGCCTTGGTAACCAGCAGTCCTCTTCGTCAGAATCATCCAATTAGGAGTGCCCTTTTAGGCGCCAGACAGGCTCCCTACAACCAATCACAGCTCACTGCCTGAGGCTCGAGGCAACTGTGATTAAATGTCGAACCTGAGTGCTAAGTGCGAGTAACCCAGGCAGGTGCTGCTCTCTTCAGACAAATAAAGTCGGGTCAGCGGCCGCTGTCTTCCTCTCTGTGATCCTGTTGCAGCCTTAGCTCAGCTGTGCTTGGACACTGACTGCTGCTCCTGCTCTACACTTGTTTGGGAAGTTCCTAAAAATATCGGTCCAGCTAAGAAATCACTTTTATAATGCTCCTTTCACTACTTGTTTGTAGCAATTCGTTATGAGAGAGGGAAAACAAAAAAGGAGAATAAATCATGGGTGCCGTTTCCCGCCATTAGAACTAGCGGCAGGTAAGTTAAATAATTAGTTTTTGGTTTATTAAATACAGTTATATATTACAATTATATATTTTTGTTATTTAAACTATAAATATCGCGAAATTATGGTTTTTTTTCTCAAAGTGACACACCACCTGAGTTATGCTCGGTTTTTTGGCGAATTTTGACATACCAAGCTCAAAAGGTTGCCCATCACTGTACTAGGTTCTGTTCTGCCTGCTTTTCTATTGGGTGCTGAAGTCATAGACTACATCTCCCATGATTCTGAGAGCTTTCCAGAGAGACCTAGCTGTCCTTCTCCAGCCACCCCTCTCTCAAGGCACATGATTGGTTTTCTCTTCCATCTCAGTGCAGGAATCATCCTGCCCTTCTCCTAAGTAGGATTTTTAATGTGTTCTTTTTCTGCTATATGGCCCCTGTCCTTCTCTGAGCCCCAGATATCGGAAGTAAAATATTATTTTCCTTCTTCCTATTCTTTATGTCTGGCCCCTGTTCCAAGCTAAGCTTTCAGGGTTTTGGAGTAGCATAGTTCTCCTCCTCATCCCCCTCTGACTAGGACTGCACATTTCCTGAACTTTTCCTGTAGCTGTACAGTACCTATATGTATTATGTAAACTGCTTTGGTTGTACCACAAGTGATTTAATAATAATCTAATGTAACATAACATTACAATGAGCTGCCCCTCCCCCAAGGATTCCAACATTCCCTTCCTCTGGCTCTACCCCAGGGATCTAGTTGATGCTTCTTTGGGTAAGAAGGCTTTCCCTAATTCTCTATTTCTTGTGACTCTAAGACAGTGTTTCACAGGTACCTTGAAAGGGAATGAGTTGCCTTCACCAGGTTGTCACCGATTCTATTGGTCACATTATTATATCTTTCTCTTGATCTTTCTCCCCTGATCTAAGTCTTTTCCCCTAAAGTTTCTCTATTTCTTTCTGTCCTATTGTTCTGTATCTCTCACAGTCTGTTTTCTTTCTTTACCTTCCAACTTTTATAGAAACTATCACCAGTCTTTTTCTTTCTCTAGTTACTCATCTTTTCTTAGCTTTTTTTCTCTTCCTCAAATCTGTGTCCCATCCCAGACTGACAAGTACTTTCATCTTTTTTATTTCTCCTCAGCCGTGGACCTCTGGTTTATTTCAACATCATGAGATTTGCTCACTCTATTTACTCAAGATGAACTACAAGGGAGCCCCTGTACTTTTCTCAGTAGCAGAATCATTCCATGGAAGTTAGTTGGAATAACCTGGGGAGGGGGACGGGGGAGTGGATTCAGTTTGTTTTAACAGTCTAGAAGGGAAGAAAATGCCTAAAGATATATGTGTGTGTGTGTATGTGTGTGTGTGTGTATATTTTTTTTTTTTCATGGGTTTCCTGTGACAAATTTTTCAACATTCTGTGTAAGATTTTGCAAAATCAAGGAAAATATATATTTTTTTAATTCTGTGGGAATCATGTGGCAGATTTTCCTAAATATGCATATAGTTGTTTTTTTTTTGTTACATTTGTACCCCACGCTTTCCCACTCATGGCAGGCTCAATGTGGCAGGCAATGGAGGGTTAAGTGACTTGCCCAGAGTCACATGGAGCTGCCTGTGCCAGGAATTGAACTCAGTTCCTCAGGACCAAAGTCCACCACCCTAACCACTAGGCCACTCCTCCATTTAAAATTAGGGTGTTTTATTTTACTTTATAAAGGGGGAGGGGGAAATTATCAATGTGGGCTACCGTTAACTTATGCTATTTTACTGTTAACCCTAGTTATTAATAACTAGCCTCCCCTTTTACAAAGCTGAGCTAGCGACTGCTGCGCAGTAATGCTGACACAGCCCATACACTTTGAATGGGCTGTGTTGGCATAACCACACTGGTAGCCACTAGTGTGGCTTTTTAAATGGGGGGGGGGGGGGGGGGGGGGTAGGTCTCATTGCATACAATAGGACCCATGGTAAAATAGCAGGAGTTAGTGGTAAAATAACTTATCTTAACGATAGCCCACATTGATAAGTACACCCCTAAAATATCAATTTTCTGACATTTTTAATGAGTTCAGTTACTTTGTTAGGGATTGGAGAGAAGAGGAATTTGGGGTAGGAAGAGAAAGATGGGATTCAGCCCTTTATACCTTTTCTCCTTATACTAATTCCTTTTTTCAGCCACACCCCATACCCCCTTCAATTGCTTCACTGCTCTTTGATCTCCTCACCCTCTCCTTACAGCTTCTTGTTCACTCTTGTACCCTGTTCTTTTCATTCACAACCCACAACACCTCTGATTCTCTCAATCAATCTTGTGCCTCATCCACTCATTCATTCTCTCTGTGTTCCCATCCTCTTCCTCAGTTGCGTCCTTTCCCAACTGATCTTCTGGCTCACTGTACCGTGCTTTCCCATCCCTTGACTCACTTTCTCTTGTCTCAGTGCCCCTCATCCCACACTGGAAAGGGGGTGGGGTAGGAGGGATCAGTTTGATTTTACGATGTTATAGTTCTGTTCTGCAACTCTTTATTGTTTTTGAACCCCTACTAATTGAGTGCTCAAGGGAACTGGGCAGATATTTATTCATTTATATTATGAATTTCTAGTCAGGTGTTTATTCCCTGACCTCGTTTTTAGTTTTGTTGAGTGGATGTTTTAAACTGCTACTTTTCAAGTGTATTGCAGGAAGGTGACACTGTACAAGAAATCCTGCGGCTTGTCTCAGGAAAAGGTCTCCCCGCTCTTCATCTTATAATGGACCAGCTCAGCCAGACCCCAATGCCATCCCACCACCAGGGGGCGGTAAAATATTATTTCTTATATAATAGTATTTCTCTAGACTATATTTATTACAAGTGAAATTTTTATTAACAATTTTAATATACTTTATACTAAAGTACAAGCAGCTATGTACATATAATCTCAGATGAACCTGGGCCCTCTGGTTCAGATATTCTTCTAATAAATCCAAACCAGCCCATAATCCTTCTAGTTTTAAAATGGTGACTGCTGTAGATCCCAGCCTTTCCTCTGTCCTAACAGGTTTAGATAGTGAAACAAAACTACATAAGATAAATAAAAAGGCAAAGCTGCTGTACTTGCATAATAGCTATTCAACATCAATCAGCAAGTGTACACATCCTGGTAACATGGTACAATTTGTTCATTCAGTCATGCAAATTGCCCTGAGCAAAGATTATTTTCAATCAATGTAGCTTTCAGTGCCTATCTGAAGGGTGCTTTGCTTTAGCAAAACAGGTATATTTAAATATTTTTATTAAAGATTTGCATTAAACCAGCTTGTAATCCTTTTACAGAGTTTTACCGTCCCTTTGAGAATCTGAAACATTAAGGGGGTCGTTTACAAAGCCGTGCTAGTGTTTTTAGCTCGTGGTAAAAATCAGCTAGCGGTAAATGCTGAGACGCCCATTATATTCCTATGGGTGTCTCGGGGTTTGCCATCAGCTGATTTCTACCATGAGCTAAAAATGCTACCGCAGATTAGTAAAAGATCCCCCTTAAGAAAAACATCGCTTCTAAAAAGGGACAGCATTCAAACATTACAGCGGATGAGAAAACGCAATGTCATCACTTCATTTTGAGAAAGTATGCCCTATTTCTTATTTTTCCTGCCCCCCCCCCCCCCCCACCCATTTAAAATGAAAAAAAGTTACATTAGTAGCTTTGTAATCAAGGTCTAAGTTACCATCCAACAATAGAATTGAAAAGGGTGGCCAGGCCTAGTTTTACCTCACTACATGCCTTGCTGTGTAAGATTTTTTTTTTGTCCTTATAAAGAGAGAAGGTCATGAGGCCAATGGATGAAGCCATAAGTGACTGCACAAATGTGATTCCTTAATCTACACTACCCTAACTGCAAAGGTCTAAAATACAAATTAATGCACGCGTCAAACTTTACCTACCCTAGTAGTGCTTTAGAAATGTTAAGTAGTAGTAGTAGTACTTGAACACACAGTTATGGAACGCACTGCCAAGCAACTTAAAAACGATCTACGAACTAATGAACTTCCGCAAACTGCTCAAGACTCATCTCTTCAACAAGGCATACAACAAAGATCAACCAATGTGAACACACACAACTACTCCACATATATTCTGAACTATCTCACAATTCCTGATTGTTATACCATGATTTTGTTTTATTAATTTCATATTGCCAAAGTTCCCTCTTTGACAATAAATGTCTATCTTCTAGCATCTTTCCACTATTCAAAATGTATTGTAAGCCACATTGAGCCTGCAAAGAGGTGGGATAATGTGGGATACAAATGCAATAAATAAATAAAATGGCAACTAGCATGCGGAATCAGGTCTTTGAAATTTGCACACACTCTTTGCCGTTGTAATATACAAGATGTTATGTTTGCTAAGCTGTCCACAAAGCTTAATGAGTTGAAAAATCGTACAAAGCTGCTCGAAAACAATGCATCACAATCAAAATTTCAAGCAGAAAATTGCACAGATGGGACAGGTTCCTCTAAAACTTAGGGGCCCATTTACTACACTACATGAAGCAGTTAATATGTGAATTAATGTCGAGTAACTGTTAGTGCATTGGCTGCGGTAACCATTATCGCGCCCTCACTTCAAGCAAATTCATGCAACAAGTGGTTAATTCTATAAGGGGTCACCTAGTGGTAGAGTTAAGGTGAATAAATTGCTACTTACACATGCAAATGACTTCTCAAAGAATACTGAGACTAGAAAGTCCCATAGGCAGAGTTTGGCTGCAACACGGGTGGGGCACACAGGTATGCATGGAACAGTATAATTTACGTGCATTCTAGCACATGGCTAGGTGTGTGCATTTATACCAGCTATACACCAGGTGTAAATACTCTCACCTTAAATGCAAGCACGCTTTTGGTCATTTGTGCTAGTGTTCTATAAAGAACTGCAGGCACCTACTTTTCTCTATAGAACTGAAATAAGTGCCATAACTACCACCTTTAGAAGATGTCTCGTTACAGAAATGCCCTCTAACTGCATACCCGTATTATAAGGTGGGAAATGAGTGGGACCAATTTATGCCAGTGTTACAAGCCTGGGCTAGGAACAGACAAACCCCCAGCTACTTGCTTTTGTTTCTTAGTCCACGGCACCAACCATTAGACCTACTCCTCAACTCTGCATGGAGTTCTTTTATGAAGTTAATTTGAAACAGATTTTAGTACCATGAATGTCCATATGTCCCGAAGCTTTCATAGAGCTCCATATCCCTTGCTAGTTTCACCTTCAAGGGAAGGAGAGGGACAGCATCCAGTGGTGTTCCTAGGTCAGCTGCCACCCCCCCCCCCCAGTGAATCACACCCCCTCCCCATGAATCACGACACTCCCCCGGCATATCATCTCCACCCCCCAAGTGCATTGCTATTACCTTCTTGGGGTGCAGGGAGCAGTTGCGCGGCTGTTGGCTCTGCCGGTTCCCTGCCCCGGAACTGGAAGTAACGTCAGAGGGAGCAGGGAACTGGCAGAGTCGACAACCAAGCAGCTGCTCCCTGCACCCGCTTGCAGTGTGAACCCAGGGTGGACCACCCCACCGCCCTGCCCTTGGTATGCCACTGACAGCATCCACTGGGGAATTAAGGAGGTCAATTGTCATAATCTTTCCAGTGGATAACTGGACATGCCAAGTACCAGGTTTAAAAAACAATGATCATATCCCTTTCCCTTCTGAAATCAGAGTTGAATGTTCATATATTGACCCTTCCCTAGTCCTGCCCAAAATGCACCCAGGCCACACACCTCTTTTCACGAGGACATACTGCAGTTTTAGACGTCCATATCCTGGATGTTTCAATGCCGATTTTCAGACATCTAAAACAAGCTTTTAAAATAAGAGCCTTAGTCAAGTTGACTGAGCAGGTCAGGAGGCAACAAGCAGTACCCCTCATAATCTGAGATTATAATTACATTATTGTTACTTCCAATATTATTTCTGTTATTGTATTATCTTGGTTTGAACAAATGTTGTACTAAGCAGATGTTTAGCAATTAAATAAAGCTGTGACCAGTTCTTTCCTCAAAGCAATGAGCTGTGGCACCTTTTATTTCGGGGGGGGGGGGGGGGAGGAGATGAGGGGACATGTAGCTACCAGGAGGAAGACAAGGAGGTACAAACACCAACCGGTGACAAAGGTGCAATGTTGTCTATGTTATAGCTCAAGAGAGAAGTACTCTATGACCCTACTGTGGTAGTAGAACACTTTGAGGCCCTTCTACTAAAGGGTTGCCATGAAGCAATCCAGAACTACTGCCGGCCCAATGCGGGCACCGGTGGTAGTTCCACCCCAGAACGTGGCATTTCCAGCAGTAATCGGGTGGCAGTAAGTGCTTCCTCCAAAATTGCCATGCAGCAAATGAGAACTTACCGCACAGCTATTTCTTTTTTGTGGGCTTTTTACCAGCTGTGGTAAAAGGGGCCCTAGCATGTGGCAAAAACTAACACTGCCACTACCACAGGGTCCTTTTTACCGCAGCTTAGTAAAAGGGCCCCTTTGCATTCTACGTTTGTCTCTTTTAATGCCTTGTGCAAGTTTCTTTATCTTCTCGTTCCTTAGTTCACTCATGCCCTGCAATGTTCCTTTTTACCTACTTGGCTAGTGAACAATGCAGAAATTCATGAGCATTTCTGACAGCCCTTCTACTGCAAAGGATTCACTTAGTAAAATTCTCTGCCTTTTATAAAAATAGTTTAAAAGTATATATTTTATGGATTTGGAATCTGTAGCACCCTCTTTGTGTAAAATGCAGATTATGGATACAAGCAAACAAAACCTTTAATGTCTCAAGCTTATTTGCTTCATTGGTTTTTGTAATTTATCAGAAGAAAATTAATACTGTATTTATATCTTGTCAGATCTTAAAGATTGTCAGGCTTATTTTCGAAAGAGAAGGGCGCCCATCTTCCGACACAAATCGGGAGATGGGCATCCTTCTCTCAGGGTCGCCCAAATTGACATAATCGAAAGCCGATTTGGGGCGCCCTCAACTGCTTTCTGTCGCGGGGATGACCAAAGTTCACAGGGGCATGTTGGCAGCATAGCGAAGGCGGGACTGGGGCGTGCCTAACACATGGGTGTCCTCTGCCGATAATGGAAAAAAGAAGGGCGTCCCTGACGAGCACTTGGCTGACTTTACTTGGTCCATTTTTTCTTGCAACCAAGCCTCAAAAAGGTGCCCGAACGGACAGGATGACCACTGGAGGGAATCGGGGATGACCTCCTCTTACTCTCCCAGTGGTCACCAACCCCCTCCCACCCTAAAAAAAACACTTAAAATTTTTTTTTCCAGCCTCAAATGTTATACCCAGCTCCATGACAGCAGTGTGCAGGTCCCTGGAGCAGTTTTAGTGGGTGCAGTGCACTTCAGGCAGGCGGACCCAGGCCCATCCCCTCCACTTATTCCACTTGTGGTGGTAAATGTGAGCCCTTCAAAACTCACCAGAAACCCACTGTGCCCACATGTAGGTGCCCCCTTCACCCCTTAGGGCTATGGTAATGGTGTACAGTTGTGGGGAGTAGGTTTTGTTTTTGGGGGGGGGGGGGGGTTGGGGGGCTCAGCACCCAAGGTAAGGGAGCTATGCACCTGGGAGCAATTTCTGAAGTCCACTGCAGTGCACCCTAGGGTGCCCGGTTGGTGTCCTGGCATATGAGGGGGACCAGTGCACTACAAATGCTGGCTCCTCCCACGACCAAATGGCTTGGATTTGGTCGTTTCTGAGATGGGCGTCCTCGGTTTCTATTATCGCCGAAAATCGGGGACGACCATCTCTAAGGTCAACCTAAATGTGGAAATTTGGGCGTTCCCAAGCGTATTATCGAAACGAAAGATGGCCGCCCATCTTGTTTCGATAATATGTGTTTCCCCGCCCCTTCGCGGGGATGTCCTCAGGAAAATGTGGGCGCCCTGTTCGATTATGCCCCTCCACGAGTATCCTGAGACAAATTAACCTAAAAGAAAAGTACTTATATTTTATAGAAGAAAAAATGTATTAAAGATTAAGAAAGCAAACACTGGATCAATAATTTTGACCCCTGTTTTAGTAATTTCTACTCAATTTAGAAAGAATTACATTCTTCAGGGGTAGGAACTGATGGATGGAGTAGATAAGGAAGGAGGACCTTAAAGGGCAAATATTCAGAGTCATTTCTCCAGCTATAAGAGGGATTGTACCCACAGAAATGGAAATTGATGACTCAGTAATGCTGTACACTATTGCGGTCAATATTCAGTGGGATGGTCTCTATATAAAGATAAGTGGCTGACTTGTTTGCATGCCTTTTTATGAAATTTCAGGACACTATTAATTTAAATAGGACAACTGAATATATGGTCCTTAACTTAAGCAGGTAAGTTATTCATTTAAGTTAGTTGCATAGCCACTGGTGGAGAGGGGCCTTAGAGGCCTGCCCCCCCCCCCCCCACCTTTGGGCTCAGGCTGCCTCCAAAAGTGTAGCACTGGATGAATGGCTGGCAAGGATGCTCAAGCCCCACTAGTCAAAGAGATTCACTGGCCAATCTTCCGCCCCTGCTGCAGCGGGGTGCTTCAGACACAGATGCTGGCACTTCAGTGCATGCTGATGTGTGGATGTACTGGCTTCCTCGCTGTTGAGGCAGCATGGGTTGGAGCTTGGCCAGTGAATCTCTTCGGCTTGCGGGACATGGGCAACCCTGCTAGCAGAGGTATGGGGGAGAGGAGTTGGGGGACAGGATAGAGAAGAGCTCAGAGGAAATGCTTGCTCCCCAGTCCACTCATGCCCCCCCCACAAACTGGATTTCTGGCTATGCCCATGACAGCTATTTATATGGTCACAGAGTTCTATTTAAATGAATTAACTGGACTGGATAGCAGCTGAATGTTGCTGTTATCTAGTTAATTTTAAGCCACACCTCTGGAAAGCCTATGACCCCTTCTTCTACCAGCATAAACTTTGGCGAGACTGAGTGATGGCCAGTCAAAGTTATCCCCTAGCTGCCCCAAATTAAAGAATATATCTATGTAGTTAACTCTGATGTTAAGCACATTAATCCATCAGAAAATCTTTATTGACTGATTTATTTTTGTGAGCACTTGTTTTCTGCAGAGAAAATAATCAACATAAAATAAAAAAAATACTCAAAACATAAACAAAATAAAACAAAGACAACAAATAAGACAAAAACGGAAAATCCCTCTAACTTCATAAACATCATACATAGCTAAACCTGAAATGTTCTTAAGAAAGGAAAGCCTTTAGTGTTTTCTAGAAAGTGAGGTAGTTCTTTTCCTTTCTTAATCTTCAAGGGCAGGTCATTCATCTTATTATTTTTTTATGCAGTAAATTGATCCAGTACTACATTTAGCAACTGATGGGTCAATATTCAGCAGCAGTGAGGATTATATATTTTTTTAATACCAGCTGAAGTGTATAAAAAAAATCTATGTATATTCAGTGTCACAGTCTAAATAGAAAATTGATGGGGGTAAAATTCAGCTGGTGGCAATCAGCATTTTTTAAAATGCTGGCTGCTGCCATGAAACTTATGCCTAGATATTCAATGTCAGGTCATGTTGGCATTAAATGTCCAGATATATGCGGATGGACAGCACTTAACCAGGTAAGTTAAACTGGAAGAAGATAGGACTGCTATTTGTGTGGTCCTATTTGCCTGGATATCTTATCTGGTTAAGTGCCGACTCTCCCCGATTTCACTCCTGGACCACCTACATAATAGCTCTTTTTGGCTGTAGTAGTTAGAGGGGATGTTCAGTGGCACTATCCAGGTAAGAGCCACTGAATATTCCTTCAGAGACTGGTCAGTTTGAGTTAACTAAATATGAGTCTCTCTTAGGGGTCCTTTTACTAAGGTGCGCCGAAAAGTGGCCCGCATTGGTGTAGATGCATGTATTAGACGCGCGTAGGTCAATTTGTCAGTGCATCTGCAAAAAAGGCCTTTTTTTGGCCAAAAATGGACATGCGGCAAAATGAAAATAGGCGCGCGTCAAATTTGGGCCTGAGACCTTACCGCCACCCATTCACTAAGCGATAAGGTCTCTCACATTAACCGGGTGGTAATCATCAGCGTGCATACAATGCCGATTACTGCCTGGTTAGCGCTGTGCACCAGAAAATAAAATATATTTTCCAGTACACGTAATGGACGCATGTAAAAAATTAAATTACCACCCGGGCCACGCAGTAGCTGGGCAGTAGTTCCGAACTGACGCACGTTGGGGTCTGTAAAAGATTCCTTTACGTACCTGGCCACCATTATTACCTAGTTGGATAAGTGGGGGTGGGGGGGGGGGGGTATGGAAAGGGCTTAGAAAGGGAGCATGTTTTAGCTCTCCAAATATTACAAAATATAAAATGTGGCCCCCGGTTGGACAAGACTGGTGTATTGGGTGGACACAAGGAACCAGCTGGTCAATATTCAAAATGGTTTCACTGGCCAGAAATGGCTGCTGACTGGTTAAACATTAGACAACCATCAATCTCTTGAAAATCACGCAATAGCCACCACGAAGAAAATGTTCAATATGATGTGGGTGCTGAAACGTGTCAAACCATACCTCCCCATTAAAACATTCCGCAGCTTGGTACAATCCACAGTACTTACCCACGCTGACTACTGCAATAGTATTTTCATTGGTTGTAAGGCCCAAGTCCTGAAAAAACTCCAGACTGCCCCAAACACGGCAGCCAGACTCATTTTTGGTAAGTCACGATTTGAGCAAGCAACACCTCTACGTGAAAAGCTCCACTGGCTCCCTATCAAAGAACGAATAAACTTCAAAGTACACACACTGATTCACAAGATTATCCACAGAAAATCCCCAAGCTACATGGACAAACTAATTGACCTTCCACCCAGAAATGGATCAAAATCTTTGCGAACCTATCTCAACTTACACCTTCCCAACGGCAAAGGACTCAAGTACAAAACCTACTATGCATCCAACTTCTCTGTCATAGGCAGCCAACTCTGGAATGCCCTACCAAGATCCATTTGCACAATCAACGATCACCTAACCTTTCGGAAACTGCTGAAAACCCACCTCTTCAAGCAAGCTTATCCAAATGATCCAACTTAAACTTATGTACCCATCCACACAACACCCAACCAAGCGTTAATGTCAATGAACTAGACCCCCTCCCACCAGTCTTCCCATAACCTCTCCCCTCCCCCTACTCTCTTACACCAAATCCCCTGACTAATACAACTTATCCCCTCCCTACCTCTCCCACCTCTACTACCCCTTCTCTTGTTCTATCACCTAACTACTTTTTCATTCTACGTTACTACAGCTTTACTACAGCTGGTACTTCTCTCTGCAATACACTGAAACTCTATTTACTATGTAAGCCGCATTGAACCTGCCATGAGCGGGAAAGCGCGGGGTACAAATGTAATAAATAAATAAATCACTTTTTCGGGGCTATACACTAATTTTCAGTAGCACTTAGACAATTATCTTGGCTGAAAATGAGCAGTTAGCGCCTAAGTGAAAACCAGCTATTTTGGGGGGCATTCTGGGTGTGGAGTCAGCATTTAACCGGTTAAGTGCCAATATTCAGCATGTACCCAGCCAGGGTATCTGCATAAATGGGATCACATAAATAACAGTCTTATCTTTATGTGACAACCCATGGTCAGTTAAGGTCTGAATATTGGCAACTGACTATATGTTAGCTGCTGCTGGCAAAACTGGATAATTAATGCATTGAGGAGTCCTTTTACCAAACCACGGTAAAAAATGGCCTACAGTAGTGCGAGCACATCTTTTGGGTGTGCGCTGGGCCATTTTTTTCTGCATCTAGGAAAAAGAGCCTTTTTTTTAGGGGCTGGAAAATGGACGTGAATTAAAATTGAAACCAGCGCACATCCATTTTCGGTCTGAGACCTTACTGCCACCCATTGACCTAGTGGTAAGGTCTTATGTGCTACCCGCGTGATAAGCATGCAGCGTGGGCCAACTGCTGTTTACCGTCAGGTAAGCGGTCCATGATAGAAAATTATTTTCTACTGAAGGATTTGGCGAGCACCAATTCGGAATTACTGCCTGGCTTATGCGTTAGCCAGGCGTTAGTGCCGATTTGGTGCCTGCTGTACACACATAGGCCCTCCTGTGCCTTTGTAGAGGGGCCCCTGAATGGTACCGGCAGCGGTCAGCAAAACGCTCACAACTACTGGATGAATATTGACTTCCAGGTGTTTAGTTGTCGTAGCACTAAAAGATAAAGGAGGAGAAGGGCGATGTCCATACCATACCAGAATGTATGAAACAGTCATGACAGGATGAAAGTAGAGTGTGTTCGAGAGCTACGAAGTGACAGTAGCAGAGACTGAAAAAATGAAGGAAACAGCAAAATCTTCATGAAGAGTTGCCCTAAGGAGCTCACCCAAGGAGCATGTCCTGCTCTTTGGGTGTGCACATGGCACAAAATATCACTAAGCAATTGACTAAACAACAAAGACATTTGATTTTACCTTCAGTGTGTTGGGTTCGTGGGGCTATGGCAGGAACAGCTTTGGGAGCTAGAGGAAGCACATAGACAACAGCAACATCTCTGCAATAGAGAGAGGAACAGCCCAAATCAGGTACAACAGATCAACAAGTAGCAAGCAAATTCAGAAATTGGGGGACTCAAAAGGAAGTACCCTGTTCTACAGAATTACCTCCTAGGTCAGCAGTTCCCAAACTGTGCGCGGCGGCACCCTGGTGTGCAACAGCGAACTCTCAGTGGTACTGGGGTGCATCGCTGCTTACTTTCCCCTCCCACAGGCAGGGCTGGTCTTAGACTGGGGCAACAGGGGCGGTCACACAGGGCCTCGCGCTCTTAGGGGCCCCACATCTCTGGCACGTGTGTGCTCCTGTCTTGGAACACCTCCCTGCTCTGTACTTTAATGTGCATCCACATTTCAGTAGAGAGCGACAGACAGCTGCAGCGATTTTCATATCCTGTCAGCTGCCAAGCCCAGAGCCTCCTCGCTGCTGCATCCCGCCCCCTTCTGATGTCACTTTCTGCTTCAGCAAGGGTGGGATGCAGCGGCAAGGAAGCTCTGGGCTTGGCAGCTGACAGGATATGAAAATTGCTGCCGCTGTCTGCCGCTCTCTACTGAAATGTGGTGGATGCATATCAAGGTGAGGTGGGATTCTGAGAGCTCTAAACCTCCTTTTAAATTGATAAATTATGGCTTATGGTGGTGGGCGGGGGGGGGGGGGGGGGGGGGGGCTTGAGCGGGGGTAGGCACGAGCGAGGGGGCAGGCGCGGGTGGGGGTTAGGCGGGCGCGGGCAGGGCCCGCTGAACTGATCTGCACAGGGCCCCGTAATTGCTAAGACTGGCCCTGCCCACAGGTCCGGCATCTGCTGCTTAATGCTTCTTTCTCTGCCACTGCTGCAGTGCTTGCAGCTTACATTTTCGAGCCATCTGTGATTCACAGCAGTGGCGTAGCCACAGGTGGGCCTGGGTGGGCCGGGGCCCACCCACTTAGGGCTCAGGCCCACCCAACAGTAGCACACGTTTAGTGGTAGCTGTGGGATCCCAAGCTCTGCCAGCTGAAGACTTCCTCCAGATGGTAACGAAAACGCTGCTCTCCATGATACCGGCACCTGCGTATGTTCAGTTTTCAGCGCATGCCTGCTGCAGACTGCCAAGGTGGAAAGAAGCGTTTTCCCACCAGCTGAGATATTTTTTGGGTGGTGGTTGGGGGGGAGGGGAGAACAATTGATGCCCACCCACTTCTTACCTAGGCCCACCCAAAATCTGTTGTTTGGCTATACCCCTGATTCACAGAGGAATTGAAGGAATTCCCTCTGCCACATCCAGTCCTCACAACAGGAAGCTGCATCAGAGAGGGCCGGACACGGCAGACTGGTAAGGTCCCGGAGTGCCTGTATGAATCATGGACATCCTGAAAATGTAAGCCACAAGCACTGCAGCGGCAGCAGGGGAAAGAGAAGGAAGTGGCAGCAATCCTGGACCTGCAGGAAGGAATGTATTGAGCAATGCTGGATTTGGGGAGGGCTGCAGGGAAAGGGAGACCTATGTGGTAGCTTGTGTGTGTTTATGGAGACCCATGTGGCCGGGGTGTGTGTGTGGAGACCCATGTGGCTGGGATGAGGTGCCATGAACTGGAAAAGTTTGGGAACCCCTGCCCTAGGTGTTTAATCTGGGTTTTAATACTTGTCAGCTGTTAACACAAAAGTGAAAAATGAGTTTAACATGAAATATTAACAGGTCACATTAATTGCAGCTTTAAACGCTTAAGAGGTACAGTAATTTTATACTTGCAAAGTTAAGTGTACTCGAGGAAGAGTTTGGGTAGAGAGTGGGTGGAGTTGCAATTTTGTGAAATGCATGCATCTGTGCATTAAAGCTCTCCATGCTACCATTGCTCCTCAATTGTGTGGTGATCTGCTGTAGTTGCTGCTGGACATAGCATTGCAGATCCCTGCCTCCCATCTAACCCTGTGCTAATATTTATGCCTGCTCTTGAGCAAACACAGGGGTCCTTTTATTAAGATGCACTAACAGTTTTAGTGCATGCTAATGAATTAGTGTGCGTTAAGTGCCATGTAGCCCATAGGTATACAATAGGCTGTGTGGCACTTAGTGCAAGCTAGCCATTAGCATATGTTAAATCCGCTAGTGCACCTTAGTAAAAAGACCCCCATAATGTCTGTGCCTTCTATCTAGGTATGACTTCTGCAGGATTTGTGCTAGTATTTTACAAAGCCACACAGAGCCGGCCATTCAGGCAGCCGGGCACTACCTGAGGGGCCAGTACCTTCCCCTCACATGACTGACATCTCTTTCTCTCCTCCGTCCCCAGGTATGTCACTTCCCCTCTCTCTCAACCCTTCCCCTTTTCTGACATTTCCCCTGTCTCTGACACACCCCAGCCCACGTCTACCTCAAAGGTTTGTTTCTCCATACAGGGTCCCAGCATAGGGTGTCTGCCGCTGACCGGAACCTTCTCAATGTCGCAGCCCACCCCTTTCTGACATAATTTCCGGCTTCTGCAAGGGCAGGCTGTGGCAGAGAGAAGGTTCCGGTCAGTGGCAGACAGCCTATGCCAGGCCCTGTATGGGGAAATGAATGTTTGAAGTAAATGCCGGAGGGGAGGGGGGGAGCTGAACCTGAGTATGGAAGAGAGGAGAAGAGAGGGAGAGATGTTGGCCTCGGGAGGGAGAGAGATGTTGGACCTAGGAAAGGGAGTGAGGGAGGCAGAGATGTTAGACCCAGTTGTGAAGGAGGGGGCAGAGATGGTGCACCCAGTGGAAGGGAGAGGCAGAGATGGAGCACCTGGGGGAAGGAGAAAGAACAAGAGGAAGAGATGTTGCATCTGAGGGGGGGGGGGGGGGGGAGAAGGATGTTGGATCTGGAGAGGGGGAGGGGAGAAAGATGTTGGATCTGGGAAAGAGGAGAAAGATGTTGGATGGGGAGAGGGGCACAGGGCCACCGAGAGACAGAACTAGGCCCGGGGTAGGGTCGCCAACAGCCCCCCCCCCACATTTGGGACGTAGCCACCGGGCCCCCTACCCACCCACAGGAAGCAGCCACCGATGCTGCCCCTTACTTACTCTCAGGCTGCCATGAGATCCCTTGCTAGGCCCCCGTTGGAGGCCGGGGAGGATCTGACGCACTGACGTGGGGGGCCCTGCTCCCTATGTCAGTGTGTCTTTTCCTTCCTGGCCTCCAAACGGGGGCCTGATGCCACGGTCTGTCTCTGTCCTGCTCCAGTTTGCCAGGACTGGTTCCCAATGAGAGCAGGGGAGAGACAGACCCCTGGGCCTGGTGCCGGGCCCGGGGAATTTTGCCCCCCCCCCCTCTCAGCGGCCTTGGAGGGGGAGGGGGAGAGAGATGTTGGATCTGGGGGGGATGGAAGAAGAGAGGGAGAGATGTGGGACCCAGATCCCTGTCAGTCTGCCCCTGAAGCCACATGTGTCTTTATAAAAGAGCTTAAACATAGTTTCTTTACTGCCCAATTAACCCAGGTGCCTTGTTATAAAATTACCCTCCTATTCTTAGGGAGCAAGGAAGAGGTAAGCAGTGTGCCTTCAGATTAAAATATCATTAGCATACATTAACTGCTAAAGCAGTTACTAATGTTCAGAGCCAGGTCAAGGGATAGTGGAGCCCTGAACCAACTTGTCTTTTGCAGCACCCCTCCCCCCCCATCGCTTCCTCCTCCTGGGTTTGGCACCTCTCCCTCCCTTGGGCTGGCATCACGGTCCAGTCCCTCTTTCCCCCTCCCCTCTCTCACTCCCCCATGGTCCTGTACATGGGTATTATAGGACTGCAGGGGAGTGACAGAGTGAAGGAGAAGTGTCAGAACCAGGGGAAGGGGGAAGAGAGAAGGTGAGAGACCGGACCAAGGCCGGAGAGGGAAAGAAAAGGCTTAACCTGTAAACCAGGTGTGGTTAGAGGCTGGGTATTTTGGTACCCTTAATTGCCGGCACTCTGGGTTAGTGCCTCACCTGGTCCAATGGTTAAGTCGGCCCTGCTAATGTCGAACGATTACCAGCAAGCAGAGTATATCTCTCCCACTCACACCGAAATGCTGTCTGGAAGATAATAATTTTATCCCTTGGTATTGCAACCTGAATAAAATGTAGGAAATGTTCTAGCTTACCTAAAATAATATAGGGGCCATTTACTAAGCTGCATTAGGTGCTAACACAGCAAAAAAAAAAAAAAAAATGGAGTACCGTGAAACGTGCTCAAGTGTCCTGTGATAACTTTGAATTATGTGCACACTAACCACTAACTGTGTGATAAAATTTTTTTCCTAATTTTTTTTTTTGAGGGGGCATATTAGGGGTTGAGAATGCTACCATGTGTGCCCTTACCACCTACAAAATGGGTAGTGGTAAATGCTCACGTGATAATTTTAAAAAATGGCTGTGTGCTGATGACAACATTAGCCCATGGCCATTAATGCAAGAAATAGAAAATTGGTGTTTTTACAGCTGAGGTAAAAATGGCCTTAGCATGTGAGGAAGACCCATGTAGGAGCACACTAAGGCCTATTTTTACCGCAGTTTAGTGAAAGGACCTCATAATTCCTATTCCAATCATCCAGTCTCCTAGTTAGACCTCATAGATATACAGAATGGTTTAAGAGCATAAAAACAGGAGGACTTCCGGTGGAGCTGAGCAGCGGGATGGATGTCGCGGTGTGAGCTCCGATCCGCCCGCATGGAGCCCCCGACTTTAGAGCTGCTGAACCCGCGCCCGAACGCCAAATGAATATCGGGGAGTAGCAAGAACACAAACGAACATAAATAGTGAAGTTAACAACGCCGTGGCCGTTCACCGAAAGGGCAAACAACACCTTAACTGAATGAGTGCCTGTACAAGATGGCGGCGGAGGCCGAATCACGAGGCTCATAACGGCCCTCCTTGGTGGTAAGCGTGAGAAGGGATCAACCAGACGGGAGGAGGAAACTTGAACCAGCTGTGGAAGGCAGCGACGGCGAACGGGGAGGACCACGAAAAAGACCCGAGTAAGGGTGGCGCCCTCACGGAGGTGGGACGGGAGAGCTGGTAAGCCCAATTTCAATTTTTGAAAGGAGAGCTTGAGGGGCCCGCAGGGCGGAATAGCCAAGGATCCAAAGCAAGACCAATTTCGACCCCCTGAGATTGAGGAATTTATAATTACGCCCGCAAGTCTGGGAGATGATTCCGTAGTTTACCTAGGTGCCCTGACCAGGAGGACTTTTTAGAAATATCATACCAGATGCGAGGGACATGAACTGAGACTCTGATATACCTACAAGGTAACTTGAGGGCCCGGGACGCAATGCTGGTAGAGGCCTCGCAATAAATAATAGTGCAGTGAGACTTAAAGGTGCGAGGAGGTCATAAGTGGCTTATTTAATTGTGTATGGAGCAATACTTGAAGCCCATGCCACCAGGGACTACCCGCAGAGGAACAAAATTTGATAAGGAAAAAGTATCACCTTTTAAGACTGGCCACAAAATGGCGGACTCGAAAAGTGTGTATGAGGGAGAATTTACGGACAAACAATTGGCGCAAATAACAGCGGCGGTGAGTGCTGCCCTAAATCCACGATTTGACTTATTGGCTGGACAATTAAAAAACCTTGAATCGTCTGGGGCCGAAACGGAGAAGAGAGTGGGAGAAGCCGAAAATCGGATTGCAGCCGCAGAGGACTCTTGTTCTCAGAATACGCAGGAATTAACCAGGCTTCGGGCACAGCTTAAATCGCAACAGGAAAAAATAGAAGACATGGAAAACCGTGCCAGAAGATGTAATTTGAGAATTGTGGGGCTGCCGGAAAAGATTCCTGAAAAAGCACTTGGGCAAATGTTAGAACAATGGTTAAAAAAAGAACTGGCTCTCTCTGATAGCCGAGGAGAGCTGTGCATTGAACGAGCCCACAGGTTGGGGCGTTGGCAACCCAACCTGCAAAGGCCAAGAATAGTCATCATTAAAGTGCTCAATTACCTGCATAAGGAAGAGATATTAAGGGGCTTTCGACTGAAGAGGGACTCACTTGCATATGAGGGGAACCTGATTAAGATTTTTCAGGACTATTCGGCGGGGGTGCAAGAACGACGCCGTTTTCACCCAATATGCTCTGCACTGGTATCCAAGAATACTAAATTTATGCTACTTTATCCAGCCGTCCTAAAGATCCAACAGGGAAGTCAATGGCGCTCCTTTCAAAACGTACAAGAGGCCCAGCAGTTTCTGGATGTAGAAATGAAAAAGCCAGATACATGACTTTGGGAAGGACTGTGAGTTGAGCAGACATTTGAGGCCCCCCCTCCTCCCCGGGATTCTCAACTTGGGGAGAGGGGGTGAGGGGCCTGGATAAGTGGATGTGGTAAGAGTTGCATTCAAAGTCTCTATTCGAGATTTGGATCATTGATGTATAGTAGTTGCAGATGTTATGATATACACTCAGGGGGCAGTTGATATTCGCCCGGAATTGGGTCTATTTGGGCTAATGGTTGATACTCCCTTGAGGGATGAGGGGTTTAGAAATAAGAAGATCATAGCTAAAGTAGGGGCTTTATGGGGCAAGAGAAGTCTAGGGTATGAAGGGGACCTGGAAGTGTGATAAACGGGGACGAGGGGAGAAGGGAGGGATGGGAAGGGGCTTGAGGCAGGGGAGAGGGGTAGGGAATGGGAGGGATACAAGCTATTTGTGTGTATGTGAGGAGACTGAGTGGGATGTCTGGAGTGATGGGAGAATGGGGAAGGACTGGAAGTTAGTGCTGGGGAGGTGGTGGCTGGGACGCCTCCCTGGCATGATTGATGGAAGATTGCATGGAAGCATTGACCGACAGATTGGGATTACATGACTTCTTTACAAATTATAACTTGGAACGTGGGGGGTATCCACTCGCCTGTTAAAAGACAAAAAATTTTAAAAACACTTAATGATCAACAGGCGTCAGTTGCATTTCTGCAGGAGACACACTTAACAGGAGCAGAACATGCCAAACTGAAGCGCTGGTGGGTTGGGGAAATTTTTGAATCTCCGGCAGTGGGGGGAAAAGGAGGAGTGATCACACTGGTACGCAAAGGCATACATGTGAAGGTTATTAAGATTGTAAAAGATGCCCATGGTAGATATGTACTGGCATCCCTAATATTAGATCGACAGCCAGTAGTGTTATGTAACATATATGCTCCCAACACGTATGAAAAGCGATTCTATCTACAATTAACTCGAGCACTGCAAGGACTAGGAGAGGCCCAGATTATAATGGGAGGAGATTTCAATGAGGCAGCGGACCCATCATTGGACAGGTCCAACCCATCGAGGAGGGAGCTGGCCAGGCCCGGGAGAGGTATAGCAGGGTTGGAGGAGGCGTTTGCGGTGGTGGACGTGTGGAGAACCTTGAACCCGTTAGAACGGGATTATACCCACTTGTCGAGAGCACACGCCTCTTTATCTCGTATAGACTATATACTTGTAACTGGGGACTTGTTTACACAGGTGGAAACAGCAAAAATTGGGCCAATAATGATCTCAGATCACGCCTGGGTAATGGTGAGATTGCAGATAAAAGGGGAAAGGAGAGAGGCTTTTGTATGGAAATTCCCAACTTGGCTGTACCGGGACAATCAATTTTTACCTCACTTGATAAAATGTTGGAAGGAGTTCAGTGCCAATAATGAGAGGCACAGGACAGACCCAGTGCTCTATTGGGAGGCAGCTAAAGCTGTACTTAGGGGGGAGATCATAGCTTACACAAGTTTTAAACGGAAAGCGAGAAAACAGGAAATCCTTAGATTGGAGAAGAGGGTGACTAACTTACGGAGGCAATACAGTGTAGACCACTCACAGAGAATAAGGGTGCAACTATTAGAGGCGCAGCAAAGTCTAAATGAATTGATGCATCGTACAGTCCAGAGGTCTATGGCCTATTATAAATACCACCTTTACAAATTTGCTAATAAAGGAGGGGGTTTTTTGGCACGGATCATGGGTAGGAAAGCAGGTTATCAGAAGATACTTACATTAAAAGACCGCCAAGGATTACTAGCAAATAAAGATAGTGAAATCTCGGGAATCTTTAAAGAGTTCTTTTCTAAATTATATAAACCACAGGAAGATCTGGTCACACCTAGTGCGGCTTATTTGGCTAGTGTTGAGTTACCCAAAGTGGATGATGAGGAACTGAGGGTGCTGAATGCAGATATCACTATAGATGAAGTGATGTGGGTAATTAAACAAAGCCCCTTAGGGAAGGCACCAGGTCCTGATGGACTGAGGAATGAGTTCTACAAGTTATTGCAGACAGAAATTGGCCCAGTATTGACCGAGGTCTTTAACATATCAGTCCAACGAGAATTACTGCCGCTACATATGAATCAGGCCCATATAACGGTATTGTTGAAGCCGGGTAAATTGGCGCAATGCCCAGAATCTTACAGGCCCATTTCACTATTAAATTCGTAGGCAAAATTTTTGGCCAAACTGCTAGCTAATAGGCTGGCTAGATACCTTCCCTCCTTAGTAGAACACTCACAAGTGGGATTTGTAAGGGGCAGGAAAATAGCAAAGAATATGAGGAGGATAATCTTAGCGTTGGAAAAAACACGAAGGGAAGGGTTACCAACAATGTTAATTAGTTTTGATGCCGAAAAGGCATTTGATAGGGTGGATTGGGGATTTCTTTTTGAAACACTCAAAGCATATGGTATAGGCGGATTCTTCCTGCAAGCAGTTAAAACTCTGTATACTGACCCTAAAGCGAGAATCCTGGTAAATGGTATAGTCTCGGATTGGTTCCCTATAGGTCGAGGAACGCGCCAGGGATGCCCTCTATCACCACTTCTCTTTGTCTTAACACTTGACCCACTGATAAGAGAGATAAGCAACAATATTGATATAACGGGAGTCCATATCCAGGAAAGGGAATTTAAAATAGCAGCATTTGCGGACGACCTATTAGTCCTGTTGACGAACCCCATGACTTCTTTGAGACACCTTATGGAAAGCATAAAGGAATACGGGGATTATTCTGGATTTCATTTAAACTTGATGAAATCGGAGGCATTGGCGAGTCAGGAGATAGGGAGGGAAGCCTGGGTACAGTTCCCGTTACGGTGGGCGACAGGATCATTTAGATACCTAGGTATTCAATTAACATTGGATCCTATGCAGCTTTATGCTGCTAATATTCCCAAGTTATTGCGAGACACGAGGGAGCAATTGGCCAAGTGGAACTCCCTACCATTGTCACTTTGCGGTAGGATTCATTTATATAGAATGCTGGTGTTTCCAAAATGGTTATATATATTGCAAGTACTGCCTTTATGGTTATGGAAAAAAGATTTGAGGGCGCACCAGAGGCAGGTAGCTAGATTTTGTTGGGCAGGGAAGAAGGCAAAGCTTAAATGGGAATACCTTAAGGGGACTCAAGGGAGCGGAGGGTTAGGTATGCCAGACATGCGACTATATAATCAAGCGTGTCTCCTAAGACATTTAAGAGACTGGATTTTAGGAACGAGTACGTATACAGATTTACAGTTAGAAAATAAGTATTTTAGTCCTTGGCACCTTAATTACTTAATACACGCAAAAACTGGAAATCTCCCTCAACAGGTTAAACACAGTGTACTGCTACAGCCTTTAAGACATTTATGGAAAGTGATAACCAAACTTTGGGGGCATAGCGCAGAGAGTAGTGTGATGTTGCCCATTGTTGGTAATGGGGAGTTCTCACCGGGGCGAGAAAGTAAAATTTTCAGAGATTTGGGGAAGCGGGGAGTGATATTGTTGGGGAATTTTTTATTAAAAGACGGGACAATAATGCCTTATTCTGAGTTTGAGAAACACTACTCGGGAGGATTGTTAGCAAAATTAGCTTATCATCAACTCTCTCACTATGTGCGTAGTCTCCCCACTGTAAGCCTCTTGCCAGGATTTGAAAAGGAAATCCAGGACTTCCTGACTGGGGACGCAGCAGGACAGATATCAGTGTCCTGGTTTCATAAAGTACTGGAGGGGAAGCAACCCAAAAGAGATGTTAAGTTGGTTGCTGAAAGATGGAGTCAGGAGGTGGGAAGTCGAATAGCAGAAGGGAAGATACTAGCAGCGCTTCAGGGAGGTGTGAGGGTGGTGAACAGTGCCGAATTGCAGGAATGTCATTTTCGAACTGTACACAGGGCTTATTTCTCGATGAAGCAGGCTTGGTACGCAGGGGCGGTGGAAACAAGTAAGTGTCCTAAATGTGCGACAGTGGGTGCCTCATTTTACCATGGCATGTGGCAATGTGGAGAGATACAAGGGTTTTGGTCAGCTCTCTCCCGATTTATAAGCTGGGTTCTGGGGCGTCAAGTGGTCCTGTCCTTTGAGGGGATGATATTGAGTTCCATGATGGTATGGAATAAGGGAACGCTTGAAGAAAAGATATTTCTTAGTAAGCTCTGTATTCTGGGGAAAAAATGCATCTTAAACTGTTGGACTGTAGATAAAGGTCCCTCGTTTTGGTATTGGAGAAATAAGGTGCACGAGCTCATGTTATGGGAAATGCAAGATGCCCGCAACACGCCAAAGAGGCGGCTGCGATTTATAAAAATTTGGAAGGCGTATATAAATAAAATATCCCCACGAGCAAGGAGTCAAGTCCTGAATACTTTAGGGTAGCTGGAGTGCTTGAACGAGAGTGGAAAGAGCGTGAAGTTAATTGTTAAGTCAGACATCATTGCTAAGTGGTAGAGTGCATGAGAAGGGAGGGGGGAAGGGGAAGATCAATAAAAAGCCTCTGAGATTTTGATGATACAGTTATGTTAATGAAGGTCTTAATGTTAGATGCAATGTGTTAAGAATGTTCTAGATGCATAGAACCTATGAACTTCAGTAACCATACTGGGATGGAGGGGAAGGGGGGAAGAGCAGAGAGTCTGAGGGAGGGGGGAGGGGAGTAGTTGGGATGGGACTGTTATAGTGGGTAAAGAACAGTGATAATATTAAAGAGTTATGTTCTAACGTGTTACTTTGGAAGGGACTTGTGTTTGTTTTGCTTCGTGAATATGTGTGAATATTTAGAACAAAATGTATGAAGATGAACAGATAAGGATGGGGATGTAGGGTATAAAATGATGACTGTCTATACGAGGTAAACTCTACTAATGTATGAGGTGAGATAGAGAGGGAAGTATGGTTACTGTTGAGAATATGTTTGTATTGATTTATCATCAATAAAACTGTTATTATTAAAGTAGAGGGGAGGAGGGAGGGTTAGGGGGGATGGGGGAAAAAAGGTCAAAAAGATTGATGATGGACTTTATTATTGTATTTCTATTTTGAAAGTTTGATGATGGTTTTTATGGTTAAACCAGATATTGGATGTGGTTAATTTTGTCTTCATCAATAAAAATGTTGAAATATAAGAGCATAAAAACAGAACTCTTTACGACTCTTGGTAAGGCCCAGGAAGATTTAGCAGCCAAAGTATTTTGAAGATAATTCCAATAAAACTATTTTCCTTTTAGCAATGGCCGTAACCTGTAATCGGTTTCTTCATTTTCAGCACATGCCGGCAATGGGCAGGAGCAGTGAACAAGGAACAAGGATTGTGTTCCATACCACAATGAACACAGTGGGTGTCAGAGCCATACTTTTAGGCTGTATGATCTTCAAAATGTATTTTTCCCCAGAATATCAATACTATGGGAACAAATTTGCATATACATGAAGAAAGAGCTGTGATGTACATTATATTATTGCACCAGAGAGAGGTCTTTCCAGGACGTACCAACAAAAGGAGATATTTCGTATACTGTGTTCTTTTTACATGTTTTCTCACCGAACAGGAAACAAGTGCACTGCACCCACTAAAACTGCTCCAGGGACCTGCATACTGCTGGATCCTCAGAAGCTTAGCCAAGATTGGGTGGCAGAGCTGGTGGTGGTGGGAGGCGGGGCTGGTGGTTGGGAGGCGGGGCTAGTGCTGGGCAGACTTCCACGGTCTGTGCCCTGAAAATGGCAGATACAAATCAAGGTAAGGTATATACAAAAAGTAGCACATATGAGTTTATCTTGTTGGGCAGACTGGATGGACCGTGCAGGTCTTTTTCTGCCGTAATCTACTATGTTATTATCAGGCTTATTTTCGAAAGTGATCGCCGGCGATCTTCCGACATAAATTGGGAGATGGCCAGCGATCTCTCAAAAGCGGCAAAATCGGTATAATCGAAAGCTGCTTTTTTGACACCATCGCCGCTTTCCCGTCACCGAGCTGGTGAAACGTCAAGGGGGCGTGTTGGCGGCATAGCGAAGGCGGGACATGGGCGGCCATGGGCGAGGCTACCAGATGGACGGCTTTCGTGGATAATGGAAAAAAAAGCGGCACTAATTAGTATTTCGCCAGGTTTACTTGGTCCTTTTATTTTCACGACCAAGACTCAAAAAGGTGCCCCAACTCACCAGATGACCACCGGAGGGAATGGGGGATGACCTCCCCATACTCCCCCAGTGGTCACCAACCCCCTCCCACACGAAAAAGATAAAAATAAAAACCTTTTTTGCCAGCCTGTATGCCAGCCTCCAATGTCATACCCAGCTCCCTCACAGCAGTATGCAAGTCCCTGGAGCAGTTTTAAATGGGTGCAGTGCACTTCAGGCAGGCAGACCCAGGTCCATCCCCCCCTACCTGTTACACTTGTGGTGCTAAGTGTTGAGCCCTCCAACCCCCCCCAAAACCCACTGTACCCACATGTAGGTGCTCCCTTCACCCATAGGAGCTATGGTAATGGTGTAGAGTTGTGAGGAGTGGGTTTGGGGGGGATTTGGGGGGCTCAGCACCCAAGGTAAGGGATCTATGCACCTGGGAGCTATTTGTGTATTTTTTAAACATTTTTAGGGTGTCCGGTTGCTGTCCTGGCATGTCAGGGGGATCAGTGCACTACAAATGCTGACTCCTCCCACGACCAAATGCCTTGGATTTCGCTGGGTTTGAGATCACCGGCATTTTTTTCCATTATCGCTGAAAAACAAAACCGGCGATCTCAAACCCGGCAAACTCTGGCATTTGGCCGGGCTAAACCGTATTATCGAAAAAAAGATGGCCGGCGATGTTCAATTATGCCCCTCCACGTAAGTTACTCTTTTTCCATTAGGAGAAGGTTGCTGATACAATTTGATACATATAGAATTGAAGGCCCCTTTTACCAAGCTGTGGCAAAAGGGGGCCTGCGCTGGTGTAGACATGTGTTTTTGACGCGTGCCAAGGCCCCCTTTTACCACAGTGGGTAAAAGGCAAATCTTTCTTTTTTTTTTTAGGAAATAGCCAAGTGGCAAGTGAAGCACTTGCCATATGGCCATTTTGGGAGAGCCCTTGCCACCACCCATTGAGGTGGCAGTAAGGGCTCCTGCGCTAACCTGGCAGTAATTGGGCAGCGCCGATTACCGCCGGGTACACACTGGCGCTACAAAACTAAAAATATTTTTGTAGTGCCAGATATGACGCGTGCTGGAGGGTGGGAACTATGGCTGGGCTGCTGTACTTCCTTTTTAGTGAGCGATAAGCTTGCATTGGGCTTACCGACGCTTTTAAAAGAGGCCCTAAGTAATTATCCTTAAAAAATGCATACTGTATATACTAAAAAAGTGCAACAGTGACACATCAGCTAATATTTCAGGAAATTACATAACAAACATTTATAAGAAGAGGCTTTTGTTCTTCTGAATTCACCACAGCCAAAAGACATAAGGGTGCCTATTGTCTTCGATTTGCATATTTCAGGTGTTTTGTGAGGCTGAAGGCCAAGAGATTTGAAACTTGCCAGAAGAGCAATTGAAGAATAATATTCTAGAGTGCATTTCATAGAATGATTTACTTCTTTTATGTAATGATTTGCAATGGTATTGGATCTTAATGCAAAGACAGCAAAATAAACTTTGAGCAAACATGACATTTTACTTATCCTAAGTTTTTGCCTCTCCACTAGATCCTGTATCAAAAGAGAAAAAAAGAATTGAATGGTTTCTCCTTACTTGGCTTGCCTTTTGACAATTATATACATTATAAATGATTTCTACATATTCAGTAATAGTCCTGTGAAGGAATTTAACATGTTACTCAAGAAAACTTGTAGAATCAGATTGGAACATCTCTACCTCAGGTGTATTTTCCACATAGAGGGAATTTATATCCCATAAAAAAGGTCACATTTCTTAGCTCATGTGGGTCTAGCGTGCAGATTCTTCACGCAAGAAACACATAGGTAAGGTTCAAATTATGCCTATGTGATGTGGGTGAAAGATGTTACTACAGTAGTGGATGCTTGGAATGCCCTCCCGTGGGAGGTGGTGGAGATGAAAACGGTAACAGAATTCAAACATGCATGGGATAAACATAAAGGAATCCTGTTCAGAAGGAATGGATCCTCAGGAGCTTAGCCGAGATTGGGTGGCAGAGCTGGTAGTGGGAGGCGGGGATAGTGCTGTGCAGACTTATACGGTCTGTGCCAGAGCTGGTGGTGGGAGGTGGGGCTGGTGGTTGGGAGGCGAGGATAGTGCTGGGCAGACTTATATGGTCTTTGCCCTGAAAAAGACAGGTACAAATCAAGGTAAGGTATACACAAAAAGTGGCACATATGAGTTTATCTTGTTGGGCAGACTGCCGTCATCTAATATGTTACACATTACTATGTTTTACATTTATATAAAATTGGTCTTTGTTGTGGATGTTATTTCTTAATCTCTCAGCAAAACTTATAAATACAGAACCCAGTTTTCTAAAGTAAGTCAAAATTTATCTAATATGAGGAGGAAATCGCCTCAAGAACAAGCCCTTCCCAGATACTTTTACATGGGATAAAGGCTACATTTCATCATCATGGGCGTTTCAATCGAAACCAACTCCTCTTATTTTAAAGAAAGATTTTTTCTAAAAAGTTTTTTTGAAAGTAATTTTTCTAAATATTCAAAAAAGCCACTGTGCCAAAAAATACTGTGAATAACAGTCCAACTTAACTTTGGCAAACTACAGGTTTTTCTCCTTTCCCAACCGTGGTTTGACTGTGGTCAACGGTCCCGTTTCACATTTCGCTGCTTCAGGACCACAGCCATATAGTCACCCGGTTCCTTAATAACATTTCCTATACAAAAGGAGAAAACATTTTTAATCTTTATATACTTTCTAGTAGATTAATTTATTTACTTCTACCTTTGCTTACAGTCCGTTCATTCTTGCCGACGGTAGCATGAAGGGCAGAGACGTCCCAAACATGGCGGTCTTATGAGTGCTAGTTCTGACGTCACACGCTCTCATCGCTATCCAATCCCTATCGTTCTAGTTGCAACACATCAGCCCACCTTCTTAAAGGGGAACACCACTTTATATACAGTTCTTTATCACAAAAAATGCATCCATTCTATCTTTCCATTTAGACCCCCTGGGCTCATTGAGCCTAAACGGAAGATCCACTGTTGTTCCTTTCTTAAAAGCCATAGATTAACTTCTTCCCCATGTGCATGCCAATCCACTTGTTGTAAGACTACACACCTAAGTGTGTTAAAGTCATGAGACATTTCATTGCAATGTATAGCCAGCGGCGAGGTCGTTTTCTTAGTGGAAATAACACTTTTATGTTCTATAAGGCGGACAGACAACTTTCTGCTAGTCTGACCCACATATATCTTCTTGCATGGGCATTGAATACAATAGACAACTCCTTTTGATTTACATGTGGTGTTAACATATAAAGCATATTTCCTTCCAGATGCAGGATTTTCAAACTCTTTTACCTCCATCATAATTGAACACATCAAACATTCTCCACATTTGCTATGTCCATTGAAGGTGATATTTCTCTGTAACTTCAATCTTGGCATATATAGAAGTTCTTTTAAATTACTCCCTCTACTATATGCCATTCTCACCGTGGATTCCGCAAATTGAGGTAAAGTTTGTACAATGTTCCAATGTCTTCTAATAATGTTAGAGACAGTGCATGCTTGTGAAGTGTACTTTAGAACATATGTGTGTATAGTTCCATCTTCATCTTTTTCTCTTTCTGCAGTTTGTAATAGCAGTTGTCTATCAGTATATTTTGCTCTTTTATATGCACGTTTAACAACTTTTTTAGGATATCCTCGTTCAAGAAGGTTGTTCTGTAATATTCGTGCTTGTCTGCGAAAATCCTCCTCGCTAGAACAAATCCTCCGGAATCTTAAAAATTGAGCAAATGGTAAATTATCCTTTAAAGACTTTGGATGACAACTTGTGTACTCCAAGAGTGTATTTCTATCTGTATTCTTCTTAAACACAGAGGTCTCAAAGTGATCAATTCGTTTTTGTACCTTTACATCCAAAAACGTGATTTGATCATAATCTGCAGTCATAGTAAATCTGATGTTAACATGACGAGTATTTAAATATGCCACAAACTGATTTAATGTCGTTCGATCCCCTGACCATAAAAGGAAAACGTCATCAATAAAACGTATCCAAATCCTTATCCGATCTTCAAAGGCACTTCCATATACATGTTTATTTTCAAATTCTCTCATAAATAAATTAGCTATTGAGGGAGCCATGGTTGCCCCCATGGCTACCCCGGATATTTGTTGAAAAATCCTGTCACCATAGCCAAAATAATTATGCTCCATTGCTATGGAAGCTAATTCAACGATAAACGTAATTAAACGTTCCTCATATCCGGCCGTCTGACTCAGAAAACTTTTTATGACATCTAGAGCTTCTTTTTGTGGAATAACAGTATAAAGGGAAACGACATCCAGGGTCACTAGTTGTATATCTGTAAGAGGTCCTGACCATTCTTTTAAAATATTCATAAAGTGTGTAGAGTCTCTAATATATGATCTTCCCTCTTGGACCATAGGTCTTAAGTAGGTATCTACATATATTGATAGAGGTTCTAACACAGAACCTCTTCCTGAGACTATCGGACGTCCCGGCGGATTTACCAAGGTTTTATGTATTTTAGGTAACGTATACAACAGGGGAATTTTATTGGTCTTTAAATTCAAATATTGAAATTCCTTCTGTGTAATTAAACTCAGAGCATACGCTTCTCCTGTCGTTTCCAAAATCCTTCTTTTCAAACTATCTGTGGGATCTACAGATAGTTCTATGTAGTCAGTCTGATTATCTAATTGCTTAAGTACCTCAATGTCATAAACTATACGATCTTGAACAACTACTGCGCCCCCCTTATCTGCTCTCCTAATGACTATATTTGAATTATGAGCCAATGTATTCAGGGCTTTTCTTTCATCCCTTGTTAAATTTATGTGAGAATTAAATGGACGCTCTTCCATCACATTCAGATCTCTCAAAACAACTTGTTTAAAAGTCTGCAATGTCGGATTCAATGGTCCTGGAGGTGTCCAAGTTGATTTTAATTTTACTCTAGAGCTATCAGAGATTCCTGTTCTCATCTGTTCTGAAAAAAACAATCGAATTTGTAATTTCCTTATGAATTTCTCTAATTCAACTCTACTTTGAAACCTATCATGTCTCTGTGTGGGAACAAAAGATAATCCTTTTGATAACACTGCTACTTCTGAATCTGTTAATTGACTCGAGGATAAATTAATAACATTCACTTTAGTTATGTCTGCGATCGTGTTCGCGGGTATGTTTGTTGATATCCCGCTGTTTCCATTGGATCTGTTCTCTGTCCGCCTCTTCGACCTCTTCTTGATCGTGTATTCCAACCTCTTCCTCGCCGTCCTCTTACTCTGCCTCTGGCTAAAAAAGCTCCTTCGGTACCTGAGGAGCTTGTATCGGAGCGATCCTCTTCTTCATCTCCTTCAAACGGAGGCCGCTGCTCTGTCTGCTTATCCTTAATTAGCCAGGGATATATTGTCTGATTATTATAATCTTTTTCATCTCTTTGAAACTTCTTTATTTTAGTTGCTTGAAGAGATTGTCTAAACATTTCTATTTTTATTTTAATCTCTGACAGGCTTCTAAAAACCCAAGATCTGTAGCAGAAGCAACAAGTAATAACGTTATGCCACAAGTATAACACTAAGGGCCCTGTTTACTAAGCCACATTATTGGCAAATTAGCGTCTTTAACACAAGTTAACAGTGTACATGCCTACAATATCCTCATAGGCGCCTACATAGTTAGCACGCATGCTAATTGTAGGCACGTTAAAAATGCTAATGTGCCTTAGTAAACAGGCCCTAAACCAATTAGATTGCAATTTCATGCTTCTGCTTGCTATCAGAAATTATTTTGCAGTACCTGTGATATAATTTTCTGTTTTAGAGTCACAGATTACCCTGTCATAACAAGCAGAGGATTGTGACTTGCAAGTACTGTTAGTATTGTAATATTGTAACCCGAGAGGTTAATAAAACATCAGGCTAACCGGAACCCTGCTTTTATCATACTTCCCATCCTGGCGTGAGGGAGGGGCAACAATATGTTGGGCTCGAGGGCCCTTGGCCTGACTCAGCATGGCTTTGTTTGTGTTCCCATAGATTGCATCAGAGCTGTACTGAATAGCACATTTTACTATTCGGTGGAATACAAATAATGAAAAATATTACTCGGCTGAATACGAATACCAAATATGAATAATGGGCATGGAGCTTTAACATAACAAATTATAAAAGAAGCAATGTGAAATCAGAGATCAAGTGTTTCTTTCAGTAGGGTTTAGCACAGTAGAATCCCAGATTACTTGTGTTCAAATTTAAATCACTAATCTCTTGCAGGGGGAGGGGTGGCAGGGGTGGCCCACTGATGCTGGGAGCCTTAGAAATCTGCTGCTCTCTTCAGTGCAAAAGGCAGGAGGAGGGAGACAGCTGACGACACCTGCAGCCCTCAGGAAGAGCAGCCCTCCACCACTTGTGTTCTCGCTCATGGGCTCCGAGGTTCTCTCCTTTTCTCTTCTGTCCCTGCTTCCTTGCCAGGGGGCAGGACAGGGCAGTGGCAGTGGCTCTCCCTTATCTCTGCCTGGCCTGACAGCTGAAGCAGGATCCTTTCCTCCCATCACAAGGACTCACCAACTCAGACTTTCAAGTTGGATTTTTGTCACACTTTTTTTGTGGTTAAAAGCGGTCCCTCTGCCCTGATATTTTGTTTTGTGAAGCTGACTCAAATTTAACAGGAGGTCTGGAGCTGTCAGGACATACGGCTCCAGACCTCCCGTTAACTTTTCCACAGTAAAGCTAGGGACTGCTTCTATGCATCAGGTCTGAAAACAGCTGTGCATCACGTTGCATACACTTTTGTATAGTAATTAGCTGATTATAATAGCTTTGCATTCCATTTTCGTTAGCTGCTACCATGATAGGAAAAGAGCTTGGGAAACCCCTCTGTGCATGTCTCATTTTACTCCTTGCTCACTAAACTGGCTAGAACTGGTATAAAAACCACATTGCTGGCTCATTAGATTTTGTGCATATGGGCCTTAGTACATAAGTACATAAGTAATGCCATACTGGGAAAAGACCAAAGGCCCATCAAGCCCAGTATCCTGTCCCTGACAGCGGCCAATCCAGGTCAAGGGCACCTGGCAGCTTCCCAAACGTACAAACATTCTATACATGTTATTCCCAAAATTGTGGATTTTTCCAAGTCCATTTAGTAGCGGTCTGTGGACTTGTCCTTTAGGAAACCATCCAAACCCTTTTTAAACTCTGCCAAGCTAACCGCCTTCACCACGTTCTCCGGCAACGAATTCCAGAGTTTAATTACACGTTGGGTGAAGAAATATTTTCTCCTACTTGTTTTAAATGTACTACACTGTAGTTTCATCGCATGCCCCCTAGTCCTAGTATTTTTGGAAAGCGTGAACAGATGCTTCACATCCACCTGTTCCACTCCACTCATTATTTTATATACCTCTATCATGTCTCCCCTCAGCCGTCTCTTCTCCAAGCTGAAAAGCCCTAGCCTCCTTAGTCTTTCTTCATAGGGAAGTCGTCCCATCCCCGCTATCATTTTCATCGTCCTTCGTTGCACCTTTTCCAATTCCACTATATCTTTCTTGAGATGCGGCGACCAGAATTGGACACAATACTCAAGGTGCGGTCGCACCATGGAACAATACTACGGTATTATAACATCCTCACACCTGTTTTCTATACCTTTCCTAATAATACCCAACATTCTATTCGCTTTCCCAGCCGTAGCAGCACACTGAGCAGAAGGTTTCAGTGTATTATCAACGATGACACCCACATCCCTTTCTTGGTCCGTAACTCCTAACGTGGAACCTTGCATGACGTAGCTATAATTCCGGTTCTTTTTTCCTTAGTGAGCTGTATGCATAAATCTTAATGCTTATTAGTGCTGCTAATTGCTTGTTTATTTATTTTTATTTATTTATTCATACTTGTATCCCACAATTAACCAAAAATTAGTTTTGGTTCAATGTGGCTTACATTTAACAGTTACTAGAGATTACATTAATTCAATTACATTTACAACGTCGTATGATGCGGTGGTTTACAGTTAACATCCAAGTAACAGCGATGATTAGCTAGTTAACAAATTAAGGGCCCTGTTTACTAAGGCACACTAGCGTTTTTAGCATGCGCTAAAATCAGCACGTGCTGAACACTAGAGACACCTAAGTTACATATATTGTTGTAAAATACGCCTTGATTTCTGCACGGAAAATAAGGCACGATATACAGAATTTGGGTATTAGAAAGTACACTTTTTAGCGTGCAACTGAAAAGGGGTCATGGCCATGGGAGGGGAATGGGTGGGTCGGGGTGTTTGCTAAAGATGCATGCAGTATTACAGAATCTGGGGGTTCCGCGCCTAATGTAGGTGCCAGGATTTACATCAGGTTGGGCGTGGATCCCGGCACTAAGCGCTGTTCTATAAATGATGCCCAACTTGGAGCCACATATGAAGAGGGATCAGCACTAATTCTTTCAGCGCCTTTTACTGAATCAAGTCCTTGGTGTCATTTTATCAAGATTTGCACTAGTCCTATATAATAAAAAGCACCTTCAACGTTCTGAAGCTGACTCCGTGGCAGTGAAGCTTTGAAGGGTTCGTGCTCCTGCTGTATCCATCTCCTGTACTGACATCACGAACTTCCGGGTTCGTCAGAAACAGCACTGACCAACCACAGGATAGCAGCATGAGGCACAACCTAATGTAGTAGTGTTATACTATAACCTTCACTTCCAGTTCGTTCCCTTAGAGTCCTGCCCTTGTGGAAAGAGGAAATAACGTCAGAAGGCGGGACTCTGAGGGAACGAAGTTGAAGGGAAGGCTACAAATGGGCAGGGCTTTCAAAGACGCGGCCGCTTCGACGGAGGTAAACAGGGGAGCGAGGAGACTCGATGGGTGGCTGGAGGGGGGCAGGGGAGTGAGGAGACTCTCTGGGTGGTTGGAGGGGGGCAGGGGAGAGAGGAGAATCGCTGGGTGGCTGGAGGGGGGCAGGACAGATAGGAGAATCACTGGGTGGCTGGAGGGGGGCAGGGGAGATAGGACAATCGCTGGGTGGCTGGAGGGGGGCAGGGGAGAGAGGAGAATCGCTGGGTGGCTGGAGGGGGGGCAGGGGAGAGAGGAGAATCACTGGGTGGCTGGAGGGGGGGCAGGGGACAGAGGAGACTCGCTGGGTGGCTGGAGGGGGGCAGAGGGGAGGAGACTCGCTGGCTGGCTGGAGGGGGAGCATGGGAGAGAGGAGAATCGCTGGGTGGCTGGAGGGGGGGGGGACAGGGGGCAGAGGAGACACACTCACACCCAGCAGTCTCACTCTCTCTCTGTCACACACACACACTGGCACATTCACACTCTCTCTCTCACACACAGTCACTCTCACACACACTCTCTCAAACATACACACTCAGAGAAAAACCTTGCTAGTGCCCATTTCATTTGTGTCAGAAACGGGCCTGTTTTACTAGTATTTTATAAAGACCCATTTCAGACAGAATGTGTACAGTTCTGGTAGTGTTTTAGTATAAAAGTCTGTGACGCAGGGTCTATTCTAAAATACAGGCGGGATTGTATGTGGCAGCATTCATTTGACAAATACAGATATGGAAAAAAATATCAGTGGCCACTTACACGAGTAAATTGTGACATACACTTATTTAATTCTAAATTGGAGGGGGAAATACACAGTGAGGGATTAAGGAGGCTTCCTCGCTTAATCCCTTCCATAAAGCATCCTGTATGTACAAAAGAGCAGCTGTAAATCCCAAGTGCAAACTGTACCACGTTGGGAATCCACTTCTGTGAAAAAAAAAAAAGATGTCAGTACTTACAGTTGCCCCCAGGCATGTGTAAGTGCCAGCTGTTCAGGCAGCTATAAATTCCAATGTTTGTGGCTCCCCTGATTTTCCCCACCCCACAATAAACTGAACAAATATCATTTGATTTTTGTTTTATTTCATTTAAAAACAAACAAACGTACTAGCAGTTTCCTTCCCCAGGACCCTCCAGCAACCACCTCCTCCAGTCCAGCAAGAAATTAAAACAGTCCTTAAATTTTTACCTCACAATGTGGCACCATTTTGTTTCATTATAGATTTTAGCTCAAGGCATTCAGTCATGGATTTAGATGTTAAACCTGCTTTATCAAAGGATTGCCACGGGCACACAAAGTCTTTGAAAGCCGTGCTGTTAGTTGCTTAATTACTGACTCCAACTACCAGTTATGTGTACTGTAAGTATTTTTGTTTGAAACACCAGCCTAACTTAGTCCATCAGGTTAAACCATTTAGCGACTGATAGTCTACAACTGAATTATGTAAGTCATGGATAGTGAAAACTCTTGCTGGTTACCATTTACTCATTTCTGAAAGAGGGGGCTGGCACAAACTATTCCACTATGTTTTAAAACTCTCATGCATGCAGCAAAATATTTACATTTATCCTATGTAATTAGCCTATGTAATTACATTTATCCTATGTACATTTATCCTATGTAATTAGACAAAAGCGTTATTATGAGTCATTTATTAAAGATTAGCACACACTAGCCATAAACAAACGACCCCCTATGAAAGATGTATGCTTTCACAATCTGAACTTTAGTGAATGTATTTCCTTAAAATGTACTCAAATTCAAACTCATTTTTACACAGCTGTCATTATTCTCTTTCTAATTTTAGATGGGTTTCTTGCAGCATCGAATGAACGGATCTATGACTTACCTTTTTCTGAAATATTCAAAGATGTAGATAGCCACCCCCCAGTCACTCTAAATCCACAGAGCTGCTCAAAAAACAAGTTAAAGTGCAGCAAGTTTCTCCACACAGCCTGGGAGAAATGTAAGGTGCTGCAGGTGGAAGCTTTGAAATTAGTAAGACAACAAGGCTATTATTACTATATGAGAATCCACAGACAGACACTGCACACACATTCACATAGAGCTCTTTATCACTGTCTGTTTATGTTACTTCCTGCTTCCTTCTTAAAGGGATACAATCTTTCAAAGTACAGTAAATCCTCTTCTCAAGACAGCTCTCAGTTTTTGTCCAGTGCCTGACTACAAAGGCCAAAGGAAACACATATATTATTTTCTGTTGCGTATATATTTATTTTTTTAATAAAGAAACATACTTTAGATGCAATTCCATCTATGCTGGATGTAAGGAGGGTGTCCTAAAATGGCTGCAAACGGCCCAAAATACAGCAGCTAGGCTTGTCCTCAAGGAAAGGCTAAAGCGGCTAGGGCTTTTCAGCTTGGAGAAAAGACAGTTGAGGGGAGATATGGTAGAGGTCTATAAAATAATGAGTGGAGTGGAATGGGTAGATGTGAATTGCTTGTTTACTCTTTCTAAAAATACTAGGACTGGGGGCACACAATGAAGATGCAAAGTAGTAAATTTAAAACTAATCAGTGAAAATATTTCTTCTCTCGATGCATAATTAAACTCTAGAATTTGTTGCTAGAGAATGAGGTAAAAGCAGTTAACTTAGTGGTATTTAAAAAAATGATTTGGCTAGCTTCCTAAAAGAAAAGTCCATAAGCTATTATTAAGATGGGCTTGAGGTGAGTCCACTGCTTATTTCTAGGATAACTGTCAAACCCTCTAGGCCTCACTTGGTCCTCTGTAATAGGGAATAGAGGCAGCACACATAGATGCTGAGGTTGATAAGATGATTTGGTGATACTCTCCCTTGACAAAGTGAAACGAAACGGGGACCTGTCGGGGTATAAGAGCTCACCAACTTGCCTAAGATAAGTATTGTGTGCATATATAAGAAAACACGCAAGGAAAGATAAGCAAACGCATGAAGTTTAGGTTATAATGTAATAATAAATGCATTATTAGGAGGCGGGGGAGGAGTCTATGATTAATTTATGAGCACAAGTGAGTGATTCACCTTAGGGTGAACTGAGAACAATCGTGCCAATTATATGAGACTCTACCCCGTTAGATTTATATAGCTAACTTGTTCAACACTTGGTTAGCAACTTTTTGGTATTTGAATATTTCTAGGATAAGCAGCATAAAATGTATAGTACTGTTTTGGGATCTGCCAGGTACTTGTAACCTGGATTGGTCACTGTTGGAAACAAGATGCTGAGCTTGATGGACCTTCGGTCTGTCCCAGTAAGGCAACACTTATGTTCTTGTATACATAAACAATGAAAGTCTCTGGTTAATAAGCATAAATTTTAGAAAAAAAGGGTAAGACAAGTTTCTTACACACACCTGCATGCGTTACAGACTTCTACATACATGTTGTGATCATTTACTCAAGGATGTCCAAAGGATCTGTATAATTACTGATGATTTATATAACAAGATCAAGCAAGCCATATGGAGGCTGGTGCTCCTCTGAAAAGACTGTTTATACTTACAACATTATTTTTGGGATAGTCTGCTTAACCCAAACAAATTTAAATGATTCAATAAACGATTATGTTCAAGTGGTATCATTAAATTTTGCAAAACTGTAAGGACAGGATAACTCATAAATGAACCATAATATAGACAGGATGTCTCTGATACCTACTACTACTTATCATTTCTATAGCGCTACTAGATGTATGCAGCGCTGTACACTTGAACATGAAGAGACAGTCCCTGTGCTTCATCTCTATCTTTACGAAATGGTGGGAGTAACACCTGGGTCCCTTTGTTCAAAGTCCACTGCACTAACCACTAGGCTACCCCTCTATTAGGAATGGCCAAAATTCCTGAAGCTATAATAAAGCCTGGTATCACTTTAATTTCTTATGAAGGTGGCATGAGGTCATGCTTTCATCCCTCCAGTGGTCAGCTGCTCAATCAAGGCACCTTTTTGTACCCTGGATGTGACTGAAACAAGTCTAGATAAAAACATCCTTCTTTTTTGCCTTGAACATTTCTTCCCGTTCCATTTTCACTGAAAGACGTCCTAATTTTGGTCCTGCACTAATTCCACCCACAACATGTCTCCGACACGCTCCTTTGCTATTTAGATGAACTGCAGTAGAAAATGTCCAAATTCTGCATTTTTGAAAATTGCAATTTGGATGTTTTCGGCAGTAGGACGTTTTTGGTCATTTTGAGATGTCCATCTGCTTTGAAAATGAGTGCCATGGTGTGCATTCCTTTGTAAATTGTGGGGCCCTTTTACTAAGCCACGTAAGCATCTACGTGCGCCAAAATGGAGTTACCGCCCGACTACCATTTGGCTCTTGCGGTAATTTCATTTTTGGTGCATGTCTTAAAAATAGTTCTTATTTTCGGGCACATGTAACGGACACAGCATATGGCACATATAGGTCATTACCGCCCGGTTACTGTGTGAGTCTTTACTGCTAGGTCAATGGCTGGCAGTATGGTCTCAGACCCAAAATGGACGCATGGCAATTTTCATGTTGCCGCACGTCCATTTTTGGCAAAAAGTTTAAAAGGGCCTTTTTTACAGGTACACTAAAAAATGAATTGGTGTACACCCAAAACCCATGCCTACACTACCGCAAGGCATTTTTCAACACGCCTTTGTAAAAGGACCCTTGTGTGCGCTCTTGATTACATTTATTTTGGGAAAATAAAAGAGGAAAAAAATGACACAATAAATGTTTAAATGCCCATCTTTAGTACGTACTGTGGGTAAATATTCAGCTGGTTGCAGTCATAAGACATAAGACACAAGCATCACCATGCTGGGACAGACCAAGGGTCCATCGAGCCAAGCACCCCTGTCTCCGACAGCGGCCAAAAGAACAAGCATTTTGTCTTGCCCATCCCAGAAATAGTGGATTATTCCTACGTCCATTCAATAACATTCTATGTCCTTTTCCTCCAGGAAGCCATCTAACCTTTTTTAAAACTCCGCTAAGCCAACCGCCCCAACCATCTTATCCAGCAACAAATTCCAGAGTCTAACCACGCGTTGAGTGAAGAAAAACTTCCTCTGATTCATTTTAAATTTACTACACTGCAGCTTCATTGCATGCCCCCTTGTCCTAGTATTTTTGGAAAGCGTAAACAGACGCTCCACATCAACCCGTTCCATTCCACTCATTATCTTATAGACCTCTATCATATCTCCCCTCAGCTGCCTTTTGTCCAAGCTGAAGAGCCCCAGCCTCTTCAACCTTTCCTCATAGGGAAGTCATCCCATCCCCTGAATCATCTTTGTTGCCCTTCTCTGCACCTTTTCCAGTTCCACTATATCTTTTTTGAGGTGCGGTGACCAGAATTGAACACAATACTCGAGGTGCGGTCGCACCATGGAGCGATACAATGGCATATTAATATCCTCATTTTTGTTTTCCATCCCTTTCCTAATAATACCCAACATTCTATTTGCTTTCCTAGCTGCAGCAGCACATTGAGCAGAAGATTTCAATATATCATCAATGATGACACCTAGATCCCTTTTTTGGTCCATGACTCCTAACACAAAACCTTGCATGACATAGTTATAGTTTGGGTTCCTCTTTCCCCCATGCATCACTTTGCACTTGCTCACATTAAACGTCATCTGTGATCTAGACGCCCAAGTCTCGTACGGTCCTCTTGTAATTTTTCACAATCCTTCTGTGATTTAACAACTTTGAATAACTTTGTGTCATCCGCAAATTTAATTACCTCACTAGTTACTCCCATCTCTAGGTCATTTATAAATATGTTAAAAAGCAGCGGTTCCAGCACAGACCCCTGGGGAACCCCACTAGTAACTACCCTTCTCCATGGAGAATACTGACCATTTAACCCTACTCTCTGTTTTCTGTAATTTTTTTGACCGCTATTGGCATTCTGTCAGGATATTCGATGCTGAGCCATGTCTGGGCACCAGCATTGAACATCCTGAAATGTGTGGCTGGGTATCACTTATCCTAGTGCTTCTCAAACATGGTCCTGGAGGCACCTCATCTAGTCTGGTTTTCTGGAAACCCACAATGAATATTCATCAGAGAAATTTACATGTACTGCCTCCACTGCATGCAAATCTATCTCATGAATAGATCAAGTATATAATATCACATTCATTGTTGATTTAATCTAGAATTGAAAATGTATTTATTTATTTGTTACATTTGTACCCCACATTTTCCCACCTATTTGCAGGCTCAATATGGCTTACATAGTACCATGAGGCGTTAGTTGCCTTTGATGAGGAAAGAAATACAAGGTGATGTTATAATCAAAGAGGTTCATGTGTTACAGACACTTTAGGAGAATCATATAGAAGAAAAGTTATTCAGTGTTCATTGATTGAGACTGTTGAGAAGACTGGATGGACCATTCAGGTCTTCATCTGCTGTCACTTACTATGTTACTATGTTGCTGTGTAACTATGAATATTTATTGTGGATAAACTGAAAACCTGACTGTCTGGGATGTCTCTAGGACCAGGTTTAGGAACCACTGACTTATCTGGTTAACTTATCCAATATTCAGTACTTGCCTAAGCGACAACAGACAAAGATAGAACTGTGTTTTAAGTGTTCCAATTTGTTCAATTAACTTAGGGGGTCTTTTATTTATTTATTTAACACACAATGAATCTTCATCAGAGAAATTTACATGCACTGCCTCCACTGCATGCAAATCTATCTCATGAATAGATCAAGTATATAATATGACATTCATTGTTGATTTAATCTAGAATTGAGAATGTATTTGTTATATTTGTACCCCACATTTTCCCACCTATTTGCAGATTCGGTGTGGCTTTTACTAAGCCGCAGTAGCGTGTTTAGCTTGCAGTAGAAATCAGCTGGTGGTAAACGCCCATAGGGTGTCTCGGCGTTTACTGCCAGCTGATTTGTACCGCGAGCTAAAAACGCTAATGCTGCTTAGTAAAAAAAAACCCTCAGACAGTTAGGTGCTGAATATCAGGACTTAACTGCATAAATGCTGATTCTACCCCTGGACCCCCCACAAAATTGCCAGCGTTGTGTTTAGTAGTAAGTTCTGATATCAGTTAGTGCTGATATTCAGAGGAACTAACCGGCAGGGTAAGTGCTGCTGAACATCAGTGGATAGCCCCACAGCTGGTGTAAAGTGTGAATCCTGACACTAAGCACTATTCTATAAACAGCACCCAAATTTGGGTACCATTTACAGCAGGGGCATGGCCTGACCTTGGCGGGAGGGGGGTCCAGAGCCCGAGGTGAGGGGGCACAGTTTAGCCCGTCTCTTCCAGCCGCCGACCCCCCTGCCACTTTTGACCCCCCACCGCCAACTCCCCCACCACTTTCAACACCCCTCCCACTGCTGACCCTCCCCCGTCGCCGCTGAAGCCAGGTACCTTTGCTGGCAGGGGTCCCCAATTGCTGCGAGCCAAAGTCTTCTTCAGCGCCGGTCTCCTCCGGCACCTTCGCTGGTCTATTTCTGTGAGTCCTGACTCCTGACGTCCTGCATGAACATCCTGCACGATACGTGCACACAGGATGCCAGGAGTCACTGAGGACTCACAGAAACAGATCAGCAAAGGCGCTGGAGACCGGCGCTGAAGAAGACTTTAGCTGGCGGGGGTTGGGGACCCCCGTCAGCAAAGGTGCCTTGTGGTGGCAGCGGGGGAGGGTCGGCGACGGCGGCGGGAGGGGGGATCAAAAGTGGCGGGGGAGGGTCGGCGGCGGCAGGGGGGGTCAAAAGTAGAGGGGGCCAGGGCTAAATCTGTGGGGGCCCATGCCCCCACCTAGCTATGCCCCTGATTTACAAAATCCAGTCCATAATGGGCTTCTTAGCACTTTGCGACACTAACGTCTGTTAACACATGCTAAGCATAAGTAAAAGAGACCCTAAATGTTGAATTGACTCATAAGTACATAAGTATTGCCATACTAGGACAGACCGAAGGTGCCTCAAGCCCAGCATCCTGGTTCCAACAGTGGCCAATCCAGGTCACAAGCCGTGGTGTTCCTTGGTGGGCTGCCATCCGGGGCAGATTGCCGCTGCACCCCCCCCCCCCCCCCGGGTGCAGCATCATCCCCCTGGTGCAGCACAACACCCCCGGGTGCAGTGTTGTCATTCCCCCTGGTGCATCACCTGCAAGCCCCCCCCCCCCCCGGCACATTCTTCTGACCTGCTGGGGAGCTGAAAGCAGCCGCGCAGCTTTTGGCTTCCTGCCGGTTCACTGCTCCCTCTGCCCCAGATCAGGAAGTAACAGCAGAGGGAGCAAGGAACAGGCAGAGCCGACAGCCATGCAGCTGCTCCCTGCACCACTCCTGCAGCATGCACCCAGGGCCTATCTCCCCCACCGTCCCGCCCATGGTATGCCGCTGGTCACAAGTACCTGGCAAGATCCCAAAAGAGTACAATACATTTTACTCTGCTTATCCTAGAAATAAACAGTGGATTTTCCCCAAGTCCATTTTAATAATAGTCTGTGGACTTTTCCTTTAGGAAGCCGTCCAAACCTTTTTTAAACCCCTTTTAGGAAGGGAGTTTGAGTAAAAGCAGAAAAGTGGTTTGATCTTTAGAAACAGTATTTCTTCTTCCAGGACAAGTTCTTTTCCACAGTTATTGTGCCAACAGTGCTGCAGAAAGTCATCACAGGAGAACTTGAGAAAAAAAGATAAATATGAAACACCCAGCATTAAAATACCTGTTTTAGAAAATTGTAATAAAGGTATTTCCTTTCCTGCTACATAATGATGAACAGCAATGACCCTTTCCCCCCCACTTATGTGTTTATTTTTACTTGAATTATATTAGATGCACATTTAGTTGTTGAAAAACGGTTCATATCATGGGGTTCAAGATACTTGGATATCCAGGAACAGGAATAAACTTATAGAAGGCAGAGAGTAAGTCCTCATGGCCTGAATTTGGAAGTACCATGGCATCTGTTTCTTTAATTTCTGCTGTTATACTGTTATATCTGTGGCTACTGACTAGCGCCTTTGCAAGGATGCCGTTAGTGAGATCCATAAAGGATAAGCTTTTGAACCAGTTTTGGGCATAAACCCAGGGATTCTATATATGGTGTCCGAAAATCTGCGTGGAAACTAAAGCATATTCTATAACAATGCATATAACTGAATTGGTTAACTAGCTAATCAACACCGTTAATTGGATATTAACAAGCAATTATCAGCACTAATTGGCATTAATTGAGATTTATGCACACAACTCACTAAATGTATTCTATAATATGGTGTGCCTAAATTCTAAGTCACATGGTTGAAAAGAGGGCATGACCATGGGTGGGGCATGGTTGTTTCTACAATCTATGCGCATTATTAGAGAACTAGTAAAAAAGGCCCGTTTCTGACACAAATGAAACGGGCGCTAGCAAGGTTTTCCTCGGAGTGTGTATGTTTGGGAGAGTGTATGTGAGAGTGAGTGTTTGAGAGTCAGAGTGAAAGTGTGAGTCCAATCCATGCTCCTCTGTCACCTGGCCCCTCCATTCATCCCTATCCAGCAATTCCGTTGTCTCCCTGAGGCCTGCCCTGCAATCCTTATGCATCCATGGCCATCTGTCCCCTCCATTCATCCCTATCCAGCAATTCCCCTCTCCCTGAGTCCTGCCCTTCCAATCCATGCTCCTCTGTCACCTGGCCCCTCCATTCATCCCTATCCAGCAATTCCCCTCTCTGCCTGAGGCCTGCCCTGCAATCCATATGCATCCATGCCCATCTGTGCCCTCCATTCATCCCTATCCAGCAATTCCCCTCTCCCTGAGTCCTGCCCTTCCAATCCATGCTCCTTTGTCACTTGGCCCCTCCATTTTTCCCTATCCAGCATTTCCCCTCTCTGCCTGAGGCCTGCCCTGCAATCCATATCCATCCATGCCCATCTGTCCCCTCCATTCATCCCTATCCAGCAATTCCCCTCTCCCTGAGTCTTGCCCTTCCAATCCATGCTCCTTGTCACCTGGCCCCTCCATTTTTCCCTATCCAGCATTTCCCCTCTCTGCCTGAGGCCTGCCCTGCAATCCATATCCATCCATGGCCATCTGTCCCCTCCATTCATCCCTATCCAGCAATTCCCCTCTCCCTGAGTCCTGCCCTTCCAATCCATGCTCCTCTGTCACCTGGCCCCTCCATTCATCCCTATCCAGCAATTCCCCTCTCTGCCTGAGGCCTGCCCTGCAATCCATATGCATCCATGCCCATCTGTGCCCTCCATTCATCCCTATCCAGCAATTCCCCTCTCCCTGAGTCCTGCCCTTCCAATCCATGCCCATCCATGCTCCTTTGTCACCTGGCCCCTCCATTTTTCCCTATCCAGCATTTCCCCTCTCTGCCTGAGGCCTGTCCTGCAATCCATATCCATCCATGCCCATCTGTCCCCTCCATTCATCCCTATCCAGCAATTCCCCTCTCCCTGAGTCCTCTCCTTCCAATCCATGCCCATCCATGCTCCTTTGTCACCTGGCCCCTCCATTTTTCCCTATCCAGCATTTCCCCTCTCTGCCTGAGGCCTGCCCTGCAATCCATATCCATCCATGGCCATCTGTCCCCTCCATTCATCCCTATCCAGCAATTCCCCTCTCCCTGAGTCCTGCCCTTCCAATCCATGCTCCTCTGTCACCTGGCCCCTCCATTCATCCCTATCCAGCAATTCCCCTCTCTGTCTGAGGCCTGCCCTGCAATCCATATGCATCCATGCCCATCTGTGCCCTCCATTCATTCCTATCCAGCAATTCCCCTCTCCCTGAGTCCTGCCCTTCCAATCCATGCCCATCCATGCTCATCTGTCACCTGGCCCCTCCATTTTCCCTATCCAGCAATTGCCCTCTCTCCCTGAGGCCTGCCCTGCAATCCATATCCATCCATGCCCATCTGTCCCCTCCATTCATCCCTATCCAGCAATTCCCCTCTCCCTGAGTCCTGCCCTTCCAATCCATGCTCCTCTGTCACCTGGCCCCTCCATTCATCCCTATCCAGCAATTCCCCTCTCTGTCTGAGGCCTGCCCTGCAATCCATATGCATCCATGCCCATCTGTGCCCTCCATTCATTCCTATCCAGCAATTCCCCTCTCCCTGAGTCCTGCCCTTCCAATCCATGCCCATCCATGCTCATCTGTCACCTGGCCCCTCCATTTTCCCTATCCAGCAATTGCCCTCTCTCCCTGAGGCCTGCTCTGCAATCCATATCCATCCATGCCCATCTGTCCCCTCTATTCATCCCTATCCAGCAATTTCCCTCTCTCCCTGAGTCCTGCCCTCCCAATCCATGCCCATCCATGCTCCTCTGTCACCTGGCCCCTCCATTCATCCCTTTCCAGCAACTGCCCTCTCTCCCTGAGCCCTGCCCTCCCAATCCATGCCCATCCATGCTCCTCTGTCCCCTGCCGCCTCCATTCATCCTTTTCCAGCAAATCCCCTGTCTCCCTTCCATGACCCCCCCTTGCATCCATGCTCCTCTCTCTCTCTCATGTCCCAGCCTGGCCCGCCCTCTTCTTCCCCCCCCCCCCCCTTCGCATCCATGCTGTCGTTTCTCCCCTGCCCTCCCGCTCCCATTGTTGTACTTTAGTGGCAACCCTCTTCTCTCCCCCCAACATGGGTTTTTTTTTTTTAATTGTTTTTAAATTTACCTCCGTTGCGGTTCCGGCAGCGAAGCATCAGGGAAGTAGGCGGTGCTCCCGACGTCTAGCCTTCCCTTCGCTGTGTTCCGCCTTCTTTTGACGTCATCCTTGACGTCAGAAGAAGGCGGAACACAGCGAAGGGAAGGCTAGACGTCGAGAGCGCCGCCTCCTTCCCTGACGCTTCGCTGCCGAGCGTTGCGATTGGTTGAGTGTCATTGCTCCGCCCTCGACGTCATCACGTTTGACGCGTGGGCGGGGCAGACACAATGCGATCTCACCCCCTGCACTTAGAATGTTGGCTAACTAACAGAGGCTTCATTAGAACGTTGGAGGTGCGTTTTATATAGAGAGATATACATGATCTGCACCTAATTTAGGTATAGGGATTTACACCAAGTAAAATGTGGCCTAAATGGATGCAACCAAATTTGATTGCGTGGCAAACCACTTGGCGTATTCTATATACTGCATGGAAATTTAAGTCTATTCTATTAAATTTAAGTGTACTTGAAAGAATACACCTAGTCGTATTTTTTTCCAAACAAATTTTTCATTCGCCATATATAGAATCTAGCCCAAAATGCTGATTTATGCATATAAATGGGCTCTTAAATTAGGTTGTGCCTTAAAGTTTGTGAGACATAATCTAATGTATACTTGTTTAATAGACATGCTCAAGGGTAGAGATTCAGTGGAGCATAGGTGATGTCATTATTTGCAATCATATTTTGTAAAATACAGTAAGGACCATCTGTAAATGACATTTAAAATCTAGATGTGTCAAAAAAGCATTTAGCACTATTCCATATAATGTGCCTAAAGGTAGGTGCGGTATCTAAAATAATGCATAGGCCGAGGAACACACCTACATTTTGGCACGGCTACTTACGCTACTGAAAACCTGGTGTAAATACCCATGCCTAAATGTAGACGCATTACCCTGAATTCTATAGCAATGCACTTAAATTTGAGTAGCCCCCAAAACACTCACACTCCTTCCATGTTTGCGCCCCCTTTTTAGGAAATCCAAGAAGACAGGAGGAGCCTCCACGGAAAGTCAAAGCAAAACAGCAAAAGTAGAGGCTGACAAATGCGCAAACCAATAGGGAGATAATATCAAAAACCAGTTTATTCAGAATATTCATATCAAGGACCCGACACGGTCCGTGTTTCGGCGCCAAAACACAGACCGTGTCAGGTCCTTGATATGAATATTCTGAATAAACTGGTTTTTGATATTATCTCCCTATTGGTTTGCGCATTTGTCAGCCTCTATTTTTGCTGTTTTGCTCTGCGCCCCCTTTTTAGCCACACGTTAGAATTTATGCATGCCTCGTTTTAGCATATGCCTAAAAAGAAACACACATTTGGTTGTTAGCCAATTATCATCACTAATTGGCTCATTACTCAATTAAGTAGGACACATAAATTGGGCACACATCCAATTTAATGTACGCTACTTGCTGCACTTTATATAGAATCCGGGGCTAAATGAGATAGTGTATAAGAACATGCATAAATTTACACCTGCTCTTGACAAGGCATAATGGGCCAAATTCTATAAATGAAGCTGTGACAAAATAGTGGGTTTTAAGCCTGTAAAGTGTATTGATTATTTCTTGAAGTGTATTTCCCTAGTTTGACCAGCAGGTGGTGTTTCCCTACCTTAAAGCTGTTACAGATAAATGCCCCAGTCTTAGCCATGGAGGAGAGAAAGATCTCTTTGCTGAGGCCCCATGAACAGTTATATTTGATAACCTGTTAGTAGCTATATGTCCTGATCCCCCCAGGTACTATTAGATAGTAAACAAATGTTTAGATAGTGTTGTAATTGATCCATATTTCTGTTGCTTGTTTGCCTAGGCATATTTTTTTCAGCGCCAATGTTTTAGGCGTGCTATATAGAATCTAGTCCAAAATGTCTACTCAAACAGCTGTAATTAATTTCCACAGAAGGTAGAACATGAATAATTAAGACATTATGTTCAAAATGGAATTTATTAGATACACAACCAAAGCAAAAAGTGCACTTGTCATGTGATTAGCAGTATTTCATCTATACATGATGTAAGACGGCTATTAATTACTCTACCAGAATCAATACTGCTTATCTCTAAACCTTGAAAATTGAAATAAAAAAAAAACACAAGGCTTTAAAACTCACAAATTGTAAGGCGGTACTGATTGCATTTTTTATCATTCCACAAGCCATCCGTATACATTTCAACACAGTTTTCTTTCCCATTTCCATTTGGCTCATTTGTCCTCCAGTTGGTATAGTTTAAAGGGTTTCCATCAATGTAATTGAATTGACCAATGCTGTTACTGTCCACGATTCCTAAATAGGCATATCTATTAAACTTGGTCACAATTTCTAAGGTTGCCTTATTTTCATCCTCATTCTTTGGAGCTACGATTTGGCCACCAACTTTTTCACATGTTTCTTTTGATTTGGCAAAATCAACCTCTTTACCGTTGGTTGCCAGTAATTTGTCTTCCACAAGTTTGACTGTTTCTTGCAAGGCAAGGACTACATAAGAAAGAAAAAAAGTATTTATTTTTGCTTTTGAGTACAATAAACAACACTTTAAGAAAGAAAGCTACAAAGCAAGACAGACTACCTTTATTTTTATCAGGTAATAGGGATTATCAGCCCTGGATTAGCCATTGATCAAAATAAGCACATGCTTAGGATATCAAGGGAAACATTTCCCCCCCCTAGCTATCATGCCCTTAATTCTTTCACTGCCATCTGCCACACATATTATCCAACATGAATTTCAGTGTTTTTCTAATCATTCTAAATATATATGAAGTTTTGTACAATATGAAGTAAAAAAAGAAGCTCCAATCGCTGGAGAACACCACAGCCAGACTGATATTTAAACTGGGCAGATATAGTGAAGTTACTCTTCTGCTAAATGACTTGCATTGGCTCAAAGTGGAGAGTCAAATCTTTTCAGACTTGCTTGCCTGGTTTACAAAAGCCTTTATGGCTTATGCTTGGAGACAATAACCCAATTTTTAACATTATCTGGCAATGGATTTAATTCAAGGAGCAAGGAAAGGTTGTTTTTAAATTTTCCTTTTTTAAATAATGTGAATTGGTCAGGGAATGTTCATTTATTTCTTCAATGTGTTAAAATTTGGAATAGTATTCTGATTCAGCTACGCCCATCCTATGTTGTATTTAGAAAAGGTCTTAAACTTTTACTGTTTTTAAGGCAAAGGTTGGATTAAATCTTAATCCAGAATGTAATTGTATTTTTAGTTTGTTAGATAGTAATGATATTTACAAATCAAAAGAATAAAAGCTTTCTAATACATGATATTGTATTAGAAAGCTTTTATTCTTTTGATTTGTAAATCCTTCTTTTATGAAAAGGTTTTACTGATTGTAATCCGCCTAGAAGGTTTGTATTAAAGAGTGGAATATAGATCTGCTAATACAAATTATGGGGTGTGCTCCTGGATTCGGGGTCCAACCCGGTTGGAGTTTCCTAATTGCCGTCTCCGTCGGTCCCTTACTGGCTTGGCACTTGATGCCTCTACCTAGGGAAAGAAGCATTAACGAGTTGGATTACCCTCTTTTCCCCCAGGAAATCCAAAAATCAAGTCCAAAGCAAACTGTGGAAAACAAGATTGGTTGTTAGAATAGGCAGACTTGGGAGACTTTTTATATTCTCTCAAGTCCAAAAACACTCTGGAGTCAGCAGGAACGTCCAACCAATATCAACTCTCCGATATTTAAAGCAAATCCTTTAAAACCACCCTCCTTCTGGTATTCCCCGGGGGAACTCCTGCATTCTGCTTCCTTGTATCTATGTATAGAGGCTTTTCAGCAGGAGTATTTACACTTTTTACAGGCTCCTGTACATGCCTATTCCAGAGAACAGTGTCCGAAAGGCTGTGGTCCTCTCTTATTCTCGGGTCCAGACCCCCTATGGTCTGACCTCCCTCCAAGGTGACCTTTGCATTGGCTCACCCTGGCCTTGGGATGGGCACTCCCTGGCTCCGATCCCATACTCCTGGGCTTGGTCTCTCCTCTGCCCACCTGTAGCTCTCCTCTTTTACAACTTAGAGTTCGTAAGGGAGAATAGGGGATGTTGAGGGCTGAAAGACAAGGAAGGACACCCAGGCACACAGCTTTGAAGGTGAGAAGAAGAATATTGTACTGAAATGGTACAGGAAGCTAATGATGAGATCGGAGAAGGGGTGTTATCCTACTGTATCTCTTTGCATGGCAGAGCTAGCGAAATGCCATATTCTGTATTGACTGAAGCTTCTTAAACCATGCCAAAGATCAAGCAATCATTGTGTCTGCCAAATTCCTTGAAAGTCACCCTCTCTATTCATAATCAAAATATTCTAATATCAAAAGAGTAGTTCCATGTCCTAGAAAAAGCTTAGGGCTTGATATTCAAAAAAAAGCTGGGTTCCTAATTTAGGCTCCTAGATTTGTGCCCTATTTTCAGCCAAATCTAGGAACCTAAGGCCCTTATTTTAGAAGCTCTGTTTGAGTTTTAGACCTCAGAAAACCGGCATTTAGTCATATATATTGCATGGATGTCCAAATTCTGATTTATAAAACTGGGATACTGACATCTAAAACAGCAGTATATCCTTATGACAAGGGGGTGTAGTCTGGATGTGTTTTGGGTGGGACTAGGAAGATGCCAAAATATGGACATTCAACTTTGATTTTAAGGGGAACATATGTTTATGTACAAAACAAATGAGCGTTACTTGACATGTCCAGGTGTTTTGATTCAGCAGCTTTCCACCGGAGGGATTAAGGAAAGTCACATCCTTAATCTCCCAGTGGCTGTTCTCCTCCCAAATGTGAAACTAGCAAGGGATACTTGCCTCTGCGACAGATTCAGGAACTATAGATGATGTGTGGTACTAAAATGTTTTATTTTAATTTCTTATATACCACTTTGAGGCTATAAAGAAGCACACATACAGGTACAGTTGGTATTCTTCTGTCCTTAGAGGGTGCACAATCAAGGTGGGCACCTAAGGCAATGAAGGGTTAAGTGACTTGCTCAAGAGCACAAGAGCTCTTGCTTAAGAGCTTAAAAGATATGCTTATAAATTTAGGCCTACACCTAAAGGAGGTGATCTCTCCACAGGAGAAACGAAAGACAAATATATGAACAGTGGATACAAAAGAAGTCCTCTCACAAATGATGTTTCCCCAAACAAGGTCTTTATTTAAATCAATAAAATGATCCTTTTACTTAACTCAATAAAATGACCCTTTTATTAAATCAATAAAACGTTTTATTGATTTAAATAAAGACCTTGTTTGGGAAACATCATTTGTGAGAGGACTTCTTTGGATCCACTGTTCGAATATTTATAAATTTAGGCCTGCCATTCATTAGCCTATTTGGTGAGCATAGTGCTAAAAAATCAGCGCTAAGCTCCTAAATTTTTCCCCCACCCTAAATCCGTCCCTTTCACCACCCAAATTACTTGCTCCTAATATTAGGACTTTAGTGAAATTTAGAAGATAATTCTGAATCCTTTGAATATTGGGACCTGAATTTTTACTATGCCCCCGATATTCAGCCCATGGCAATCAATGGTTTCAAAGCTGCTGACCGCTGTGGGCTCAATATAACCTGAAAGTTATATAGATGCCATCTAATATTCAGTGCCGGAACCTACATAACTAAGTGGGCAAAGATAGGACTGCCTTTTGTGCATGCGGGTACTGGCACTGATTATGGCCAGTGCCAACATAACAGCCAGCTCCTCCCCAACTCCACCCAGGACCGCCCCAGCACTAATTGCACAGTGTCATGTTGGTCTGAGAGGATATTAGAGGAGCACTGTGTGGTCAAGTGCTGAGGAATATCTAGGGATAGCCAGCTGAGCACAATTTAAGTGGTCAGGAGCCTTTTTCACTAAGCCTATTTGCAATGGTAGCAAATTTGAAATGAATGAAGCCATTAAGAGGGACTCCATGTTATCCAATGGAGCCTATTCACTAAAAAGTACATAAGAACATAAGAATAGCCATACTGGGTCAGACCAATGGTCCATCTAGCTCAGTAACCTGCTTCCAGCGGTGGTCAATCCATTCTCTGAGTGAAAAAATATTTCCTCCTATTTGTTTCAAAATTATTTCAATGCAATTTCATTGAGTGTCCCCTGGTCTTTGTACTTTTTGAATGAGTGAAAATGGAGTTTGTTATAAGTACATAAGTACATAAATAATGCCATACTGGGAAAAGACCAAGGGTCCATTGAGGCCAGCATCCTGTCCATGACAGCGGCCAATCCAGGCCAAGGGCACCTGGCAAGCTTCCCAAACGTACACACATTCTATACATGTTATTCCTGGAATTGTGGATTTTTCCCAAGTCCATTTAGTAGCGGTTTATGGACTTGTCCTTTAGGAAACCGTCCAACCCCTTTTTAAACTCTGCTAAGCTAACTGCCTTCACCACTTTCTCCGGCAACGAATTCCAGAGTTTAATTATACGTTGGGTGAAGAAAACTTTTCTCCAATTTGTTTTAAATTTACTACACTGTAGTTTCATCGCATGCCCCCTAGTCCTAGTATTTTTGGAAAGCGTGAACAGACGCTTCACATCCACCTGTTCCACTCCAATCATTATTTTATATACCTCTATCATGTCTCCCCTCAGCCGTCTCTTCTCCAAGCTGAATAGCCCTAGCATCCTTAATCTTTCTTCATAGGGAAGTCGTCCCATCCCTGCTATCATTTTAGTCGCCCTTCGCTGCACCTTTTCCAATTCTACTATATCTTTCTTGAGATGTGGCGACCAGAATTGAACACAATACTCAAGGTGCGGTCGCACCATGGAGCGATACATCAGCATTATAACATCCTCACACCTGTTTTCCATACCTTTTCTAATAATACCCAACATTCTATTCGCTTTCCTAGTCGCAGCAGAACACTGAGCAGAAGGTTTCAGCGTATTATCGACGACGACACCCAGATCCCTTTCTTGGTCCGTAACTCCTAACGTGGAACCTTGCATGATGTAGCTATAATTCGGGTTCTTTTTTCCCCACATGCATCACCTTGCACTTGCTCACATTAAACGTCATCTACCATTTAGCCGCCCAGTCTCCCAGTCTCGTAAGGTCCTCTTGTAATTTTTCACAATCCTGTCGCGATTTAACAACTTTGAATAACTTTGTGTCATCAGCAAATTTAATTACCTCGCTAGTTGCTCCCATCTCTAAATCATTTATAAATATATTAAAAAGCAGCGGTCCTAGCACAGACCCCTGAGGAACCCCACTAAGTGACCCCCATGGTTTGCCCTGGCCTAGCCAGACTCCACAGTCTCAACCATCTGCCCTGTGTTACTCATGTTAACTTATGTTACTATAGGTTAGTGAATAGGGCCTACAACATTTTAGTGCATGCCTTTGGCAATGTGCATTAAAACCAAACCACGCAATATATTTTAAATAGCTCTAGGACTTGTTCCCACCTCCAGGCCATCCCAACCCTCTGTTAAGCCTTGATATTGATTCCATTTTGCAATATAGCACTAGTGGAGCAGAAGGGAATGGGAGCTGCTGACATTCCCTTTGACCTCTTGAATAGCAGGTAACTGATGGTGGGAAGGACTGGAGCAGAATCCAGAGGTAGGTACAAGCCAGGAGAAAGGATTTTATTGTTTGGGGAGGGAGGGGAGAAGGCAGGGCTGGTAACTTTGGCTGTTTGAAAATAAAATAAAATGAAAAAATAAGGAATGATTTTTTTTGTTTCATTTTTGAAATATAAGAAAATCAAATAAGAAATGTTACCATTTCCTCTTTTGTTCAAATGACAAGCGCATACCAAACACATTCCTCATCAGAAATAACAAAGGGCCTCTTTTACTAAACTGCGCTAGTGATTCCCAGTGCATCAAATGAGAGGAATCTCATAGGAATTGAATGGGCTTCCTCTCATTTGCCATGTGGGAATTCCTAGCATGGTTTAGTAAAAAAAAAGCCCTAAGACATCAGACTTGACCAAAATAACCGTGGCTGCTTTCAGTTTCTTAAAATAATTTATTCCACTATTCCTACCTCCCTCCCTCTGCTAACTCCATGGCATGGTATACTTGGAATACAACAGTAGAATAAAATGTTTGCACAAAAAAAGGAAAAAGCCTTATCCAGCATTTAGAAACTAGTTTTCATTAATTGATGCTACAGCTGTTTAACTTGTGAATAAATCCAAAATGTTTTGGCGCCATTTTACAGAATGTATTTTCACATACAGCTTTATCTTATTTTGGCTCATAAGACGCAGCAGCTCCCATTTAGACTCATCGTTTGAAGACGAGTAAGTCTACCCTTTTTACTTCTTCATATTTTCATCTACACTCTCACTACTGTCAGTTGCGGTCAGACAATCACACAAACCTTAACAAGACAAGTTTTAGAATTAGCATCTTATTTGGGTGTAGGGCACAATTCTTTTCTATACTCTTTTTTATATACTTTTAGCACCTTATGTTTTAGGATCGGTCACTCGTCTGGGTGTTCAATATATCTCATCTCATTTTTAATCAATCATGAAACCATGCTTTACAGTAAACACTGTCAGTTCTTCACAAAGATGTTCTCGCTGATCAAACAAGATGTTCATAAATGATTATTATAAGAATTTGGACATGTAGTTAAGTACTCAATTATATTTTGATGTATATCTTTCATTAGAGATTACAAGTGGATGTATTTCTTGAACATAAGAGGTAATAGACGTTAGTTTAAAGATTTGACACTTTTTTTTACAAGATTCTATATCACTCTAGTTATCATATTTAATTAAGGATAATGACTTTAAGATGTAGTTGTATAAGGATCTTAGGTTTACAAAGCTTTAAAGTTGCTAAATCATCAATGTCCTATGGAAACAGTGTTAATTCAAATAATCATTTATAGATATCCTTCTCTTGAGATAAACTTAATTAATCATCTATAGATAATTTTCATTTAATTTGTGTTGCTTATTATTATTACCATGTCAAAACTTGATCTACTACTTTATTTATAGTGCTACTTTTAGTTCTATTTTTATTTTTATGTTATTTATTGATTTTATATGTTGTTTTGTAAATAGACTCCTGATGCAAAACACAGCAGAGGTCATCCCTCATTCCCACCAGTTGTCATTTAGGGCAACTTTTTGTGCCTTATTCATTAAAAAAAAAAAAAGGGGGTCTAGCTCAAAACGTCTTAGTTTTAGTTCTAGACGTTTTTGTTTTGTTCCATTATGGCTGAAAAACATCCAAGTGTTAGAAACACCCAGATCCCGCTCTTAACACACCCCTGACAAGCCCCCCTGTGATTTGAATGCGCTTTTGATGGACTTCATAGAAAAACTTCTAAAATTGGTTTTGAAAATACCAATTTGGACGTTTTTGTGAGAAAAACGTCCAAATGCAGATTTATGCCACTTTTTGGATGTTTTTCTCTTTTGAAAATGAGCTCCACAGGCACCTAAATACAGTCGTACTGTTATGGAATTGACCTCTAACTGCCCGGTGCCCTCCTCATTCTGTGTTAGGAAGTCACTGCAGGAATTAACATATGCTAGGTGCCAAGCTGCTATGTTGTTAGTATAGGCCCTTCTTGTTAGTGTGTGCTAATTGCTGCATTAATTGCTTAGAGGGCAATTCTCTAAGAGGACGCCTCCATTTAGATACTCCGATACTGGATCATGTAAACTTATTCTATAATGGCTACTAGCAGATTCCATGATAGAATACTAGTGTAACTGGGTATCGGTGTGCCTTACATTTAAGTGCCTGAAGTTGCACCAGCGATGGACCTGGTTTAATGAAGACGCCTAAATTCAGCAAGGGTGTACATAACTGACTATATTCTGTAACTTGCACATGTGATAGCCCCACCCATGCCCTGCCTATGTCCCTCCCATGCCTCACCAATGCTCTGCCCCTGCCCCTCCCATGTCCTTCCCATGCTCTGCTCCCTTGCCACTTATGTGCATCCTTACAGAAGACCACTGTTGGTTTGCTTCCACTTATGAGCGGGTCATTTTCTTTACATTTACAGGCACAAGGGGTACACTGTAAGAGCCCTCTTAAAGAATTGCCCTTCACGCTTTCTTTAGTAAATAGAGCCCTATATAATGTAAATCTGGTTGTTAAGTTTGATACATACAGTATTTAAATAATGGTGTAATGATACATTGCTCAAAGAACTGTATGATTTCTCATGCACCCTTATTATGTTTGATCTAAAAACAACGTCACCTCCTTCAATTCTTGAGATCCTATTTCTTAAGTCAGCCAAGATTTTCTTGCAATGTTGTATCTTCAGAGAATGATGGACCTAGGGAGAAAAAGTCACAAAACAATACATTATCTGTGAAGAAATTAGTGCAATATTGAAAGCAAGATCCTAAAATTGGTGCTTCTTTTACAAATATTTTTACAACAGACAATGCAAAAAGTAGTTTGAAATTCTATATGATTATTAAATTTAGTTATACATCTGGAATGCTCTTCAGCAGGAAGTGGTGGGGTCAAAACTGACAGAATTCAAAAAGGTGAAGGATAAACACAGAGATTCCCTATATGTCTGAAGAGGGAATAAAAGTTTAGTCCGGTGGTTCCCAGACCTGGTCCTGGAGGCACCCAACAGGTCAGGTTTTCATTCAACAGTAGGCATCAGGGAAGCCAAGAGGAAGGAAGGGGGCAAGATTCCCTGGGCCTAGCCTCCAAGGGAGACCTTGCACTGGGGGTCTGTCTCTCTCCTGCTCCTGTGTATCAGCACCCAGGTGATTGTGTTAACGCGATAACCCGGATCCCGACTCACAGGAGCAGGAGAGTGATAGACCGAGGGAGGAGCACACACAGGAAGGTAAGGGGGCGGGATGGCCCAAATGAGAGTGGGGCTGCGGTGGCTGTAGCCTAAGTGGGGGGGGGGGGGGGGGGCGTGGTGGCTGTAGCGACCCTGCCCCAGGCCTGGCTCTATCTCTCAACGGCTCTGCTAGGCATTTTTAATTAAAATTCCTCTACAGATGAATTGACCTTTATTCTGTTGAAATGTTTCATTTCAGAATATCATTTCTTTTTAAAAATAGCTATTTCTTATTTTCAGCATTCATAATCACCCTACACTTAGTGGTTGAATTCTGCTCTGTGGAAAATTAGCATCATATGTGTGTTGTGCATCTTGCAATTACTTATCAAAACACTGACAAAGAATGAGTGCAAACACTTTTACCTGATGGTCCAGTATCACCTGGCAAACCCTGGTCACCTTTCGGTCCAGGAAGTCCATCTCTTCCTGTCTGTCCTTGATTATTACCAGGGGGTCCTTGAGGCCCTATATATAACAAATTAAAGAGAACAGGCAATAGAGATTCTTCTTCAGTTTAAGCAAACAACTGTGGTAGCTATGTTCATACACTTAATATTTATGTAGGATTTTGTTTAAAAAGTAATGCAATCTTGAAAATCTAAGTCAGGGGTTTTCAATCCAGTCCTCAGGATACACCTAGTCCATCAGGTTTGGAGGATGCCCACAATGAATCTGCATGACATAGACGTGCATTCAGTGGAGGTAGTATATGCAAATTTATTTCATGAATATTCATTGTGGATATCCTGAAAACTTGACTCTATGACTCCTGTGTTAAGTTTTAAAGGAAGGTGATTGGTGTTTCTTATGGCTATTAACTTGCTAGGAAGTGGCACCATTCAGTTCTCCTGAAATCTCTCCCTCTCTTTCCCTGTCTGCTTTCCTTGCATAGATTGCCCTTGGCCAAAGATTTAATTTTTGTCTATTCAGCCAATTAAAATGGCCCCATCTTCAATTTAACTCCTTCAAGTGCTGAATATGAAGAAGGGCAGACAGGCTTGTGATGGAAGAAAGATTATAAAAGTTTTGAAAAAAAGTGAGTCCAGGTTTAGGGCCGGCTCAAGGGGGTTGTGGCACCCTGAACCAACTTTTGCTTTGATGCCCCCTCCCATACATTTTGAGGCCAGTCTTCTTGTGTGAACCACACAGATATCGGGACTCAGTGGAGGCTCAATGCAATCTGCTGACTGAAGCAAGGGCTGAGCTGACACTCCCCCCTCCTCTACCAAGGCACCCAAAACTGGGGTGGCCTTCTCAGAGCTCCAGCTAGGAATCGGGGGTCCCCTCACTAAGATCATCTGTCGGAGTTTGTCCCAAGAAAAAAGAAAGCAACATATTCCCAGGCTATATAGGGGTCAATTTTCAAAAGGCACTTGGACATTTGGCATAGCACCAAATATCTGAGTATCTTTCTGTAACCATTTTCAACAAAAGTGCATGTATAGTTTCATATATCAGGAAAATGGGACCTGGAAGGGGTGCTCTAGGGCAGCACCAAATTTACACATACCTTACACGTGTAGGTACCAATATTCAACACCTATATGTGTAGCATATATGTTTTTGGCATGGATGTGACAAACCCAGGAATAACCTGAAGCAATGGGCCAAATGAATAAGCAACACATATAAGTGCTAAATAAGGGTATCTACATGTATAGTGTAAGGGGGAATTCTATATATGGTGCCTTCAAAATGGGCACCATTAAACCATATGGTTAGTGAGATTCTATAAACTATGCCTAAAGTTAGGCGTAGTTTATAGAATATGCTCACATGCTGTTCTTGCAACTAAAATGTAGGTGCACCCATTTAGGCCATCTAAAACCAAGCCTAAATACCTGTGTCTAAGTTAGGTACAGATCAGATATATTCTATAATAGTGCGCATAGTTTTTTGGAATGCCCATAACCACACTCCCTTTTGACTGTGCATATTAGAATTTAAGCGCACCATATTATAGATTATGCCTATAAGGTTGTATGTGTAAATTATAATGAAAGCCAATTAGTGCAGCTAATTGGTTGTTAAGTACTAATTATCGGCACTAACTGGCTTGTTAATCAGTTTAGTAGTGTATGTAATTTGTGCAGCCAAATTAGTGTGCACAACTTAAGGTGCCATATAGAATTTGGGGGTATCAAACATATAAATGGCGAGTGTCGTACTCACTCGCAAATGCGCAGTAGAGACCCTCTCTGCCCCACCCCAATACGTGATGATGGGGGCGGAACAGAGAGGGTCTGTACTGCGCATTTGCGAGGGATGAAAACCGCCGTCGCTAATGCTCCCCCCCACCCTCCACCCGGCCGGGCCCTCGCTCCGCTATTGAAACAGCGAGGGAACGCAGCACACAGCTCTGCTGAGCTGCCGTCCTTCCTTCTTCTTCTCTGCCTGTGTCCTGCCCTCGACGACGTTACATCACACGAGGGCGGGACATAGGCAGAGAAGAAGAAGGAAGGCTGACGGCAGTTCAGCAGAGCTGTGTGCTGCGTTCCCTCGCTGTTTCAATAGCGGAGCGAGGGCCCGGGCCGGATGGAGGGGTGGTGGTGGCGGCGACTCGGGGGGGTGGGGGGTGTGCGAGCTCGGTGGCAGGGGGGCCTTGCAGCGGGGACGGGAAGGGGATTTCAACCCCCCCCCCATACTAGCCCGTTTTTACGGGCTCATCGGCTAGTATATGTATAAGTACACATGTAGCTTACAGGGGTAGTGTCAGCAACACAATGTACACTTGCAATATCACTGAAAATACGGCTAAGCAACACATGGAGTGGATATGTGGCTTAGTGGTTAGAGCACCAGTCTTGCAATCCAGAGGTGGCCAGTTCAAATCCCACTGTTGCGCCTTGTGATCTTGGCCAAGTCACTTAACCCTCCATTGTCTCAGGTACAAACTTAGATTATGAGCCCTCCTGGGACAGAGAAAAATCCAGTGTATCTGAACGTAACTTACCTTGAGGTACTACTGAAAAAGGTATGAGCAAAATCTAAATAAAAAAATGTCTTTTTTAGCATGGGGGCATGTTTGGAGGCAGGGAATAGGTGTGCCCTGAGCTAATCAGGTAGCGTGGGTAAATTTCTGCACACTTCCTGATTAGTGTGGGAGCCCTTACCATCTAGTAAATAGGTAAGGGCTCACGCGCTAATGGCCATGTGATAATTGGGAAATTACACTGTGGACATAAATTGAAAAATAGAAATTGCACCCATTGTACTGCTGCGGTAAAAGTGGCTTCAGCTCATGGGAAACCCAAGTGCTAATGCGACTTAGTAAAGGACCCCTTAAAACAAATATATAGACACTCAGAGTACAGAATAAGTGGCCACAAAATAAAAATAGAAACACATACACAAAAATTAAATTGAACCCCCAAGAAGCCACACTCTGCATGCAGTACAACAAAGATAGCAAATGTAAATTCCAAAATTTGAATATTCAGATCACTAAATTGAAAATAATTTATTTCTACCTTTCTTGTCTAGCCATTTTATTTTTTTGATTATTAGCCTCTGGCTTCTATTTTTCTCTGTCTTTTCTTATCTCTCTTTCAAGGGTCTCCAGTCCATCTGACACTTCTTTTCTCCGATCCTGTCTTCCTCACTTCCTCTTTTAGATCCAACTCTGACATTGATATTTATCTCCCAGCTTGCTTTCGTTTAATTTTTCTCTATATATCCACTAAGATTTCACTCCTCCTTCTTACCATCCACTCTTCAATCTCCCTCTTTTCAAAGCATCCACTTTCAGCTTTTCATATTTCTCTCATCCCAGTCCCCATTTCCCATCTTTCTCTCCTTCCTAACCATCCAATAACTTCCCCTTTTCCCATGTCCAGCATCTCTTCCCCTCTCTCCAGAGTCTCCCTTCACCCTCCTCCATCCAGCATCTTCCGTCTTGCTCTCTCTCAGTCCACTGTTCCCCCTCTCTTTTTCCCTATCTCCCCTGTATCCAGTTTCCCCATCTTTCTCTCTAACCCCTCCCTATGTCCAGCATCTTTCTCTCTCACTTTCTTTCCCCTCTGTGTCTATCATCTTTCTCTTTCTATCCCTTCTCTATGTCCAGCATCATCTTCTCTCCTTCTGTCTTTCTTCTCTCCCTGTGATCAGCATCTTCTCCTTTTCTTTCTCTCTTTCCCTATCCCTTTCCTGTCTCCAGCATTTCTATCTATTTCTTTTCATATTCCCCCAAAGGGGGATTTATATCTGCAGGGGAGAGGAAGGAAGACGAAACTGACAAATTAACTTATATAGGTCCCAGCTGATATTTAGCCAGGGCTTGTATAACTATCTTACGCTGGACCTGGATGAATATCAGCCAGGACCTGCATTAGTTCGGGTGGTCAGCAGAAGTCCAGTCAGACCTGGATAGTTAATGCTGATGCCCAGACATAACCTGGCTTTGAATATCCATCTCTAACTTTCTGGCAAGGGTCAGTGTTTAAAAACATGCTGCCTGTTGCTGGCTAAATACTTATTGGTTGATATCAATCAGCCCAAGAGTAATTTGGTATTATATAAATTTTCACAATCAAGTTTCATTTAAAACATTTGAAGAGTGTCATCATTTTGTGGTAAAGAATCTATGAATTGATTGCCAGATCTTATTAAATAAAGTAATTCTATTCTTTAACCCCACTGTCAGTCTTTCCGTTGACATTAAGCCATTCTGTTTTTAAAGGGATGGTTTGTCATTTCCAAAATGGAGTTATTACACATTACTGCTAAAACTAATGAAAATGTAACTTCAAGGTGTGCAATAACTCATTTTTTGGAAAACACAGAACTATTATTTATCCCAATATTATCTCTCAGCATGATGAAACAGAGCAGAAAGAATGATTAGAGATTAAATGCATATACCTGGCTCGCCTCTATCTCCTTTCATACCATCTCTACCATCTCTTCCAGGCAGTCCATTCTGGCCAGGGGTCCCAGGGATTCCGGGAACACCTGCACACGTATCAGCATTTTCGGCTTGGCACAGAGTGGTTAGTATGAGGAAAAGTGGTAGGGATTGCGAAAGCATGGCTTCTCTAGTAAAATGGTTGCTCTGGAAGAACAAAGGAAAAAATAAACACTTTTTTTTTTTCAAGTGCACTAGAAGTGCAAGACAAATAGCTTCATTTCCCAACTCATACTATTTTAAAATCACAAAAAAATGTGAGAGGCCCTTTTACTAAGCTGCGTTAAAAAGTGGCCTGTGCTATGACTAAAGCGTGGGTTTCCCACATGCTGAGGCCACTTTTTAGCGCAGGAACTCTTACTGACACCTATTTTCTGTTAGCATGCGGTGATGTAGTTGCGCTAACCGATTAGCACATGAGATGCCTACTCTCTGCCCGAGTGCCTGATTAGTACATATTCTCAAAAGGATTTTCCTTTATAGATTACTAGCTTACCAGGGTGTATACATGTGCATGTACTGAGGCGTGAGCACCTACACCAGCCATAGAGATGGAGTAAATGCTTACACAAATTCCAGTGACATGCGTATAACTTACAGTATACTGTACATTAGGAGTCAGATTCAGTAAATACCCAGTGTACCTGAATGTAACACACCTAGAGCTACTACTGAAAAAAGGTGTGAGCAAAATCCAAATAAATAAATAAACAAACATAAACAAACAAATAAATAAATAAATAAAAATAATACCTACCGTGAGTCGCCAGAAAGATCTGCACTGATAACACATTCTATAAATGGTGGTCCCAACCCCCAGCATTAATGACAGCCCAGTCCCTCTCCTTCTCTCAGGATCCTGTATCAGAAACAGGACTCACTGTCCTAACCTCTGACATTGGCTACTACCCCTCTTGACCCTTTTATTGTTCATTTCATTTAGACCTAAGTGGTTTACAGTTTCATTTTACAGGTACTGGGTCTGTCCCTAGTGGGCTCACAGTCTAAGCAGTACATTGTACCTAGGGCAACAGAGGGTTGTAACTTGGCCAGGGTCACACAGAGCTGCAGAGAGAATTGAACTTGGTTCCCCAGGATATCAACCCACTGCCAATTGTCAGGCAGCAGTGGGAATTGAATCCAGTTCTTCAGGTCTCTAACCTGCTAAACTAACCATTAGGCCACTCTTCCACTCCCTTTTTGTTAGCTCCCCTTTCTCGAAGCCCCAACAACACCAGCGCTCTTCTCCCAGCCCAATCATCAACAATAGCCCAATTTCCCTCCCACTTCCAGCCCCCCTGAATTAGCTACAAACCCCTCTTTCCTAACCCAAGCATCAGCAACAACCCCTCTCCCAGCCCCTGCATCAGCTCCCCCTTCTCTCAGACTCAACAACAGCTGCCCCCCATCTCCTACTTCCTGTTTCAGCCTTCCTCCCCCTTCCACCCAGTACAGTGGCAGGAGTTTTTTGCTCTTACTCTCATCAGTTTCTACTGCTGGCACTGTGGGAGGGTTCGAGATGTGAAACAGGAATACCTGTTCTCTCATTTCAAAGCCTTTCTAGTGCTTGTGGCACAATTGCAGAAACAACAGAGGTGCGGGATCTGCCACAGTGGTCAGCCCTGATGACCAATCCAGCTATGATGGCAGCTGCTGGGTGATTTATTAATTTATTGGGATTTATTAATCATTTTTACATGAAGAGATTCACCTGGTGGTGCACAACAGGTATAGCTTGACATAAAATTAACAGGGATGTTTTACAAAGGTGCGCTGAAAAATGGCCTGTGGTAGTGTAGGCGCGGGTTTAGGGTGCACGCAAAAACATTTTTCAGCGCATCTGTAAAAGCTGCTCTTTTTTGCCAAAAATAGACTTGCGGCAAAATCAAAATTGTCACGCGGTCCGTTTGGGTTTGAGACCTTACTGCCAGCCAAAGACCTAGCGGTAAAGAATTTGGGCGGTAATGACCTATGCATGTCAGATGCCACTTGGCGTGTATCTGCTATTGCGTGTCCGAAAAAGAAAATATATTTTTCAGATGCGCATATCGGACGTGTGCCAAAAATAAAATTACTGCAAGAGCCACATGGTAGTTGGGCTGTAACTCCATTTTGACACACGTTGGACGCGCATAGATGCTTACGCGGCTTAGTAAAAGGACCCCACAGTTTGTTAACAGCATAACAATAGCGAAATGATCAAACATAAGCCTAGAGTAAATACAATCAATAAGGTAAGTTTGGAGATGGCAAATTGAATCCTAGAAATCAGAGTAGCAAGATGTGGTATTAGAAATATATACAACTAAACAGCACAGTAGAACAAACAAACTAAAAATATGATAAATGACTGAGAGTACAAATGATGTCATTGAAGCCAAGGAACCAGTGATTTTTCAGGGTTTATTTGATTCTTATTGCATATTTTTTTGTATTTTATTGTTCCCCCTGCCCTGGAGAAGGGCAGGTTATAAATAATAACTCTAGTGGTTAGAGCACCAGTCTTGCAATCTAGAGGTGCCCGGTTCAAATCTCACTGCTGCTCCCTTGTGATCTTGGGCAAGTCACTTAACCCTCCATTGCCTCAGGTACAAACTTAGATTGTGAGCCCTCCTGGGACAGAGAAATATCCAGTGTACCTGAATGTAACTCACCTTGAGCTACTACTGAACAAGGTGTGAGCAAAATCTAAATAAATAAATAAATAAATAAATAAAGTTAATTCTAACCCCCTTCAGGAGTGTTTAATCAGGAGGTTTCAGTTTAAAATCAAGAACCTTGCATGCACGTATGCTAAAAACAGAATACAAGCATCACCCTTCTTTAAATAACATTTGATTTGTTATTCTGTAAGAATATAAAATAAGTAACCCCTTGTTTACTAAACTGCGCTAGTGGCTGCTGTGTGCATATACAATGGAATTAGAAAAGGTACAGAGAAGGGCGACAAAAATGATAAAGGAGATGGGACGACTTACCTATGAGGAAAGGCTGAAGCATCTAGGGCTCTTCAGCTTGGAGAAGAGATGGCTGAGGGGAGATATGATAGATGTCTATAAAATAATGAGTGGAGTGGAACAGGTAGACGTGAATCATTTGTTTACTCTTTCCAAAAATACTAGGACTAAGGGGCATGCGATGAAGCTACAAAGCAGTAAATTTAATACGAATCAGAGAAAATTTTCCTTCACTCAATGTGTAATTAAACTCTGGAATTCATTGCCAGAGAATGTGGTAAAGGCGGTTAGCTTAGCGGGGTTTAAAAAGGGTCTGGCCAGCTTCCTAAAGGAAAAGTCGATAGACCATTATTAAACTGACTTGGGAAAATGTCTAAAACAACCACAACAAAAATTTGAGGTTGGCTGTGATACTTTTCATTCATAGGTTTATTTCTGTTATTCCACTTCTATATACACTGGAAATCATAATTTGATTTTAATAAATATTATTTAGATCCATTTTATATATGAAACCTGAATGCAATACTTACAATAGAGTCCTGTATTTTCTGATACACAAACTGTCAAGGAATAAAATGGAATTTAGAAGCAACTTTTCGTTTGATTATTTTCAGCATAATAAACAAATATATATATATATAAGAGAGAGAGAGAGAGAGAGAGAGAGAGAGATGATTTTTCTTGTTCTTTTATCTAAACTCTATTTTCACAGCATCTACAGGAGTGAAACATCCTTACAGCGGATTTAGTTCTCTGTAGTGCAAAAGATTCTTAAAGAAGAGAAAAATTACACATTTACTCTGTTTTAAAAATGGAGATAAAACTCTAGCTTACCTGTGATCCTCAATGTGGGATGTAAAAGTAGAAACAAGACAAATTTATAGAGTATGGCATGTAACCTGATATGCACATGTAGACTGAAGTGGTAATGCAATACATACTGATGTCACTGAAGGGTTTTTTTTTAAGTAAATATATGTAATATTGAAAGGCCTGGAAAATCTGAATAACTGTGTGAAATCCTTCCTTCCTTTTCAGTATGTGAAGAACCTATTTTCTAGAAGATTCCTATCTCATACCTATTGGCAGTTGTATTTAAAAAGAAGGTTCTGGGCTGGTCCAATGCCAGAGCTTTGCATGTACTACTATGTGGAGGAGCCTAGGTTTTCTGCGCCATCCAGGGCTGAGGAGCTTGTGGAAGCAGAGCTCACAGCTACTGAGAATTTTTTAATTTTTTATTTTTGTTACATTTGTACCCTGTGCTTTCCCACTCATAGCAGGTTCAATGCGGCTTACATATTATATACAGGTACTTATTTGTACCTGGGGCAATGGAGGGTTAAATGACTTGCCCAGAGTCACAAGGAGCTGCCTGTGCCTGCATGGGGTGGGGAGGAGATGAAGTCCCAGTTATTAAAAATTGTTATCACCTAGTGGATGGATTTAGTGCCCATGATTAAAGGATTCGAGAAGGAAACATAATACATGGCTCCAAACTGAGAACTGCCACTGTAATGACTGGACTGATATAATTTAGGAAGAGTTGTAAAACAGAGGGGAGTGGAGAAGTAGCCTAATGGCTAGAGCAGAAGGTGGGGAACCAGAGGGCCCAGGTTCAGATCCTGGTGGTGTTGAGTAAGTTACTTAACCCTCTATGCCTTGGGAGAATGCAATGTCAAACCACTCTTGTATCACGCTAAGAAAATCACATTGCCCACCTTCTGTTTCATCACCCTCACCATCCCTTTTGTTTTCTTCCTTCTCAGCTCTCAAACTTCAACATTTTCTTCCTTTCATTCAACCATCTCCAGTCTGTCTGAGTGCATCTCATCTTCGTCATTGTCGTCATGCCTCTCCTACTCTTCTCCATACTCTCTTGCTCCTTCTCCTGCTTTCTGCTGGAGAAATCAATCCCAATCCTGGTCCTCCAAATCAGCTCTCACCCTATTCGTGTAGGTCACACCGCAATGTCTCCAATCAAATTTTTCTTCCTGTCCTTTCCCCTTCTTCTTTGCTTTTCTCATGTGCCCTGTGGAATGCCCGCTCTGTCTCCAACAAGGCTTTTGTACATCCATGACCTCTTTATCTCTCATACTCTCCATCTGCTTGCACTAACTGAGACTTGGCTTTGCCCTGAAGACTCTGCTTCAGCTGCTACCCTGTGTCATGGAGGTTACCTTTTCTTCCCAAATACCTCACCAGGTTGGCAGCAGAGGTGGTGTCAGAACTCTACTCTCACCCTCTTGTAGACTTCAGCCTCTTCTTCTTTCACCTCAGTCTCACTGCTTTTCTTCCTTCAAAGTCTACTCCATCCATCTATTCACTCCTCTACCTCTCTGAGTAGCAGGCATTTATCGACCTCCTGGTAAATCTGTTTCTTCCTTTCTCACTGACTTTGACTCCTGGATTTCCTTCTTTCTTGAACCCTCATCTCCTTCCCTCATTCTTTGGGATTTTTGCATTCATGCTAATGATCCCTCTGACTCTTATGCCTCTCAATTTCTCACTTTAACATTCTCCTTCAATCTTCAGCTGTGTTCCACTACCTCTACTTACCAGAATGGTCACTATCTTGATCTTGTCTTCTTTTCCAACTGCTCACTCTCCAGTTTCTGCACCTCATTTCTTCCCCTCTCTGACCATCATCTGATAATCTTCACACTTAAATACCCTACCCCCAGTCTCGTCCAATCTCTTGTACTCTCTGCACCAGTGTTTCAAACCTCTTCTCAACCACTATGTTATCCAAGTCTGTCAATAAGACTGTTTCTTCCTATACTATTCTCTCCTATGCTCTGGATACCCTCTCTCCTTCTATTCCCTGTTCTGTAAGGCATACCAAAACTCAGCCTTGGCTGACCTCTAGAATCTGCTACCTATGTTCCTGTGCCCGATCTGCTGAATGCCTTTGGCTGAAATCCTGTGCCTATGCTGACTTCATACATTTCAAATTACTGCTGACCTCATTTCTGCTCTTTCACTTGCCAAACATGACTACTACACCCACTTGACAAACTCTCTTGACTCAAACCCTCAATGTCTCTTTGCCACACTGAACTTTCTCTTTAAAGTGCCTTCACCTCCAATCCCTCCTTCATTTTCTCCCCAGACTCTGGCTGAGTACTTTCATGATAAGGTTCACAAGATTATCCTTGAGTTCTAAGTCAAGTTATCTCCACCTCTTCTTCCCCCAGTCCATTCTGTTAACCCTCCTTCAACCCCTGCCTCCTTTTCTTCCTTTTATGAAATCACTGAAGAGGAAACTGCGCATTTTATTTCCTCCTCCAGTCTGACTACCTGTTCCTCTGATCCTATTCCCACCCATCTTCTCAGAACTATCTTGCCTACTGTCATCCTTTCTGTCATATCCTCAATCCTTCAGTTGATTCGCTTGAATACCGCCAACTCCTACCGAATGATGTCTCAAAGCAGTTAACAAAATTCAAACATTATTGGAAAAAAAAAATAAGCATAACATTTCTTAAATAAAAACATCTTTAGTTCTTTTCTAAAAGAACTATATGAAGAAGTTACACGTGACACAGCAGGTAATAAGAGAAAGAACTGTACAGCCTGAAAGCTAAAGGATTCCTCCAAGATTTTCTTAAAACTGATCCCCACAAATGATTAAAATAAAAGGAAAATAAGGATTTCGGGATATAGAAGACATTCTAAGAAGAGGAAAAGCAACCAAATTTAACATAAACAGGGGATAATCCATTAAACATTTTAAATGCAAAATAGGAAGCCAGTGTAAAGAAATCAAGGCTGGGGTCACTCTATCAAACATCTTCATAAGAAAAATAAGTTTAGCGGTCGTATTTTGAAGAATCTGGAGCTTAGCGTGTAATTTGACTGTAATGATAGAATACAAACTATTACAGTAATCTAGATGAGTTAATGCCAATGCTTGAATCAAAATAGAACATTTTTTCTTATCAAAATAAGAACATATTTTGCGTAGCTGTCACAGTTTAAAAAACACTGTTTTAACAATATAATTAACTTGAGGTTGAAAGAGTTGAATTCAGAATGAAACCTAGCACCTTAGATGTTTGCTCAACTTTTAACAAAAGATCATTAGAAAACGTGAGTACATCTTAAATAAATGCAGTAGAAGTATCTATCCAGAGGAGTTTAGTTTTATCCTTGTTTAATTTAATGGAACTAAAGTATTCTATGCAAAGTGATGCACTTAGGGAGTAGAAATCCACGGGAGACATATGTGTTAGGCGGGGAGAGTCCGATATGTACGGACGGGGAGAGGGATCTTAGGGTGATAGTATCTGAGGATCTGAAGGCGACGAAACAGTGTGACAAGGTGGTGGCCATAGCTAGAAGGTTGCTAGGCTGTATAGAGAGAGGTGTGACCAGCAGAAGAAAGGAGGTTTTAATGCCCCTGAATAAGTCGTTGGTGAGGCCCCACCTGGAGTATTGTGTTCAGTTTTGGAGGCCGTATCTTGCTAAGGATGTAAAAAGAATAGAAGTGGTGCAAAGAAAAGCTACGAAAATGGTATGGGATTTGCGTTACAAGATGTATGAGGAGAGACTTGCTGACCTGAACATGTATACCCTGGAGGAAAGGAGAAACAGGGGTGATATGATGCAGATGTTCAAATATTTGAAAGATATTAATCTGCAAACAAACCTTTTCCGTAAATGGGAAGATGGTAGAACAAGAGGACATGAAATGAGATTGAAGGGGGGCAGACTCAAGAAAAATGTCAGGAAGTATTTTTTCACGGAGAGAGTGGTGGATACTTGGAATGCCCTCCTGCGGGAGGTGGTGGAAATGAAAACAGTAACGGAATTCAAACATGCGTGGGATAAACATAAAGGAGACTTGTTCAGAAGGAATAGATCCTCAGAAGCTTAGCCAAGATTGGGTGGCAGAGCCGGTAGTGGGAGGCGGGGCTAGTGCTGGGCAGACTTCTATGGTCAGTGCCCTGAAAATGGTAGATACAAATCAAGGTCAGGTATACACAAAAAGTAGCACATATGAGTTATCTTGTTGGGCAGACTGGATGCACCATGCAGGTCGTTCTCTGCCGTCATCTACTACCTTACTATCCTGCTTATTTTCGGAGAAGGGCGGCCATCTTCCGACACAAACGGGAGATGGCCGGCCTCCTCCCGAAGCCGGCCAAATCGGTATAATAGAAAGCCGATTTTGGCCGGCTTCAACTGCTTTCCGTCGCAGGGCCGGCCAAAGTTAAAGGGGGCGTTTTGGCAGGGTACGGAATGCGGGATGGGGGCATGGTAACGAAATGGCCGGCTTCAGACGATAATGGAAAAAAGAAGGCCAGCTCTGAAGAGCACTTGGCCGGTTTCACTTGGTCCATTTATTTTTACGACCAAGCCTCAAAAAAGTGCCCCAACTGACCAGATGGCAACTGGAGGGAATTGGGGGATCACCTCCCCTTACTCCTCCAGTGGTCACCAACCCCCTCCCACCCCCCAAATTTTTTTTTAACATTTTTGTGCCAACCTCTATGCCAGCCTCAAATGTCATAACGAGCTCCATGACAGCAGTATGTTGGTCCCTGGAGCAGTTTTAGTGAGTGCTGCAGTGGACTTCAGGCAGGCGGACCCAGGCCCATCCCCCGCTACCTGTTACACATGTGGTGGTAAATGGGAGCCCTCCAAAACCCACCCGAAACCCACTGTACCCATATCTAGGTGTCCCCCTTCACCCATAAGGGCTATGGTAGTGTTGTACAGTTGTGGGTAGTGGGTGTTGGGGGTTTTTGGGGGGCTCAGCACCCAAGGTAAGGGAGCTATGCATCTGGGAGCAATTTGTGAAGTCCACTGCAGTGCCCCCTAGGGTGCCCGGTTGGTGTCCTGGCATGTGAGGGGGACCACTGCACTATAAATGCTGGCTCCTCCCATGACCAAATGCATTGGATTTGGCCTGGTTTGAGATGGTCGCCATTAGTTTCCATTATCGGCAAAAACCAATGGCGGCCATCTCTAACGCCGGCCCGAATGTTGAAATTTGGCCGGCCCCGACCGTATTATCGAAACAAAATATGGCCAGTCATCTTGTTTCGATAATACGGTCGGGTATGCTGCTTTCCGGGGCCGGCCTTAGAGATAGCCGCCCATATAGATGGCCGGCCCCATTCAATTATGCCCCTCTATGTTACCATGTTACTATAATGGATATACAAGAGGTAATGTTACATAGCATAGTAGAGTATCAGCCATAAGGTTCAATACCAGCATACCATCTGCATATCAATAAAACTTAACTTTCAGAGATGAAAAACCTAAATCAAAACATGCCATATAGACATTAAATAGATTAGGAGATAAAGGCGAGCCCTGTGGGACCCTTCAAGGCAGGGTACAACTCTCTGAGAAGGCTTCCTTCATCTTTACAGTATAATGTCTACTGGATAAGAATTCTGAAAGCCAAGTCAGGACCCCATCTGAGATTCCTATTGAACTTAATTTAAAAAGAAGAATATCATGATCTACTGTGTCAAAAGCAGCAGCCATATCAAATTGTTGTAAAACAGAAGTGACACCCTGTGCGTGATAGGTCCTAAAACCAAACTGTGAAGGGCTTTAAACATTGATGAAAATCTAGAAACTAGGAAAGCTGTTCAACAACTATTTATTTATTTATTACATTTTTTTTTACCCCACATTAGCCTGAGAGTGATTCAGGTTCAATATGGCTTACATATCAATTAAATGAATGATACATTCATTTAATTGATAGGAGTGGCCTAGTGGTTAGGGTGGTGGACTCTGGTCCTGGGGGAACTGAGGAACTGAGTTCGATTCCCACTTCAGGCACAGGCAGCTCCTTGTGACTCTGGGCAAGTCACTTAACCCTCCATTGTCCCAGGTACAAATAAGTACCTGTATACAATATGTAAGCTGCATTGAGCCTGCCATGAGTGGGAAAGCGCGGGGTACAAATGTAACAAAAAATAAAAATACATATTAAAATTACATAAACAGATTATAAAGTACAATAAATATGGCCTCTGACATCTTGGATAGCAATGAGATACCAGCTACTGGTGCTGATGGTGGCCTAATCATGGAGTTAATGCTGAAATAAAAAAGTTGCTGATATTGGGATAATCTTGCTGTTGGTGTGGGCAACCTGTGCCTGTTCACCAGAAGATCACCTTAGCCTTTGCCTTTTCCACCACTGGCAGTTTCCAGCCAGTACAGGCTGTTAGTGTGGGCCTCAGCCGCCAGTCAGTCATCTCATAGTGCATCACCCTCTTCCTCACAGCCTTTTCCCCACACAGTGCAGCAGAAGCAGAAATCTTTAGTTATGAGGCAGTCCACTTTCCATCTGTTATGGGAGAAGATTTTGTGAATATGGGATACAAAATTTTATTGCTTGACATACATTCATGGGTTGAGTAAAGTAATTCTTTTTAGAATAATTTTTTATACCATTTGCCCAGGCCCTGATATACTTCATATCCTAGAATGGGACTTTTTGATACCTCACTGGGGATGTTGTTTTGGGGTTTTCTATAGTGTACAGATATTTTGATGAATATATCATTTTGAAAATATAATGTAATATGGAGTGGCATATTTTTCTGACTGATGATTGAAAATGCTCTAGCCTAGATCTTTTTTCTCTACTTTTTCATTTGAAAATATTTGTAACTGCTTCTCCACAGGAGTTGGCAAACGCCTCTACGGCACCATATAAGCCACCTTGAGCCTGCAAATAGGTGGGAAAATGTGGGATACAAATGCAACAAATATATATATATATGGCACAATTGCCCAGTGTACCTGCAATTAACTCGTCTTCAGCTACTACTGAAAAAGGTGTGAGCAAAATCCAAAATAAAAAAAGTAAACTCAACAACACAACTTATGGGGCCCTTTTACTAAGCTATGCTAAAAAGCAGCCTGCACTATTTTCAGTGCATGGGTTTCCCGTGCGCTGATGCCATTTTTAGCATGGCTCTAAAATAGACACTATTTCTTTATTTTTTTTAATTAATGGCCATGCGCTAATTTCCCAATTAGGACATGATCATTAGCGCGGGAACCCTTACTGCCACCTATTTAATAGGTGGTAAGGGCTCCCACATTAAACCCTTGCTAATTGGCAGCGTTCTGCAATTTGCTGATTAGCGCATGGCACACCTACTCTCCGCTCACAAACATGGCCCCATGCTAAAAATTATTTTATATTTTTTTACACAGGATTGGCGCATGACAATCCCAGAACTACTGCGGTATACCTGAGCATGTCCTATGGTAGTGCCTTTTAGCATACGGTAAGCATGTGTTAGTGCTTACCACCACTTAGAAAAAAGGCCCCTAAGATCTGTATGAATGTCTGATTTTCTGGCTGATTAACAGATCATTTACCTTTTGGATTGGCTACACCCATGTGGCCATCAGGTCCCCAAGAGGGAGGGAACCTATGTACTGCAACAGAAAAGCCTTTCATTCCCTAACCATGCAGGTGGTCTGCAATACCCTGTGTAAGTTTAGTGACGTCTTCCTCCACCTCCCAGTATACAAATCTAGCACTCAAGAGGTGTATTAGAGGTTTGAGAGTGGGTAGTATATCGGTGGCTGGCTCCTTGGTGTGTCCTGCACCTAATCACACTCAGATCACTGCCAGCACAATGAATTAGGTCCCTGTGCCACCATTCATCTCTGAAAACACCAATACAGCCACTCTGTACTCACTACAGCTCACAGCATCAGTTATACTGAACTTATATGAATTGCCTTCCATCCCACACAGGTGATAGAAGATACTCCCAAAGGAAGTGGCTGATGACCCTTATTGTGGAACCTTACACAGAGGCAGAGGTGCACAGCAACAGCACCCACTATTACACAAGGGCCATCATAGAAAGAATGTTTGGCATGCTGAAAAGTTGATTCCACTGGCTACACAATCTGGCACAAAAGCATAGACTACACTTGCCTGAGGGAGAAGAGATGTCAAGCCTGAACCCTAAGTAGTGTGCCGACCCACCCAAATAAAGTGAGCCTTCACAATGACACCAGCTGGGCCTGATCACATGAAATGAACTCTTAGTCATTTCTAGTGACAGTAAGGGCATTTATTAACATAAATAGTGGTGTCAGTGATCCTCTTGTGCCCTCTCCCAAACATACGCATTAGTCACCTCCGCCCAAACCCATCATTGCACACAGCCCATCCTCAAACCCATCCTCATACATGTCTCCACCTCCTTCTCCCTGTCCATGCCACATACCCCCACACCCACATCCTACTTCCTAACCCTTCCCCTTCCCCAGTCCCCACCTGAATGCCCTTACCACCCTTCACCCTAGGTACTGCAAGGCTAGCCTGGCATTCATGGCTGCATGATGGAGCTACTGGGTGATGCCTCAAATAGCAGCCCTGCACACTGTACAGCTCTATGAAAGTCAAAGAAGATCACTGGCCCAGGGCCAGTATGTTATCCCACAGTATGAGGCTAGAAGGTGGTGGTGTAGTTTATGATCCAGATGTACTTTAGTTGTGCATGGAGCAGACAAGCAGGTGCCAGTAATACTCTGAGATGGCCACAATCTCTTCAGAGGTGGCACAGCAATGAGAATGGTGATGGTTGTGGTGGTAGTCATTATGTTGGCTGCAGTGCTGATCGTGAAGGCAGCTGTCGGGGCTGTAGACCTGGCACCGCAGGTGCTTACAATGTCTCTGTTGTCTTTTCTGTGTCTTTCCTGAAGGTCAAGCATGTATACCATTAGCTGAAGCATTTGTTCTGCTGGTTCTGCTTCAAGGAGTGCTCTGCACACATCATCAATTTATGTCATCACCTTCCAGCCTGCTGCTGGTCATCTGCATTGTATTTCAATTCCCCATCTGCTGAGACATCATCAAAAAAATAGGATGGAGGGGCTAGAGGCTCATTCCCTGGATGTTCCTGCCCATCTTAGCCAGGGACTTCCCCAGTTACTGTTGCTGGTGCTGCTGACCCTTCTGTGTGGGCCTCTCTACAGTCTCATGTGCCACCTCAGCCTGCATGGTCCCATCTATGGCAGCTTGGCCAATCCACTGACTGCTGGGTCCTTCATCTAGATAACTATCAGAAGCCTTATCTGTAGGTAAGGAAACAGGTGTGCCAGATAGAAATCACAAAGCATATGTTTTGACAAGTAGTGGAGGAGTGGCCTAGTAGTTAGAGTGGTGGACTTTGGTCCTGGGGAACTGAGGAACTGAGTTCGATTCCCACTTCAGGCACAGGCAGCTCCTTGTGACTCTGGGCAAGTCACTTAACCCTCCATTGCCCCATGCAAGCCGCATTGAGCCTGCCATGAGTGGGAAAGGCGGCGGGGTACAAATGTAACAAAAAAAATAGGAAGAAGCAGTAGCCCTTGAACGGCAACATGATTACAAGAACCTGTCAATAATAACAAGTGTGGGTTCAGAGAGGAGTAAGGTCTGACCAGCCATGTGAGAGGCGACCCTTGGCATGTAGGAATGTCTTGCACGGCTTGACAGACTTTCATACTCATATGCACAGCAGTGCTACAAATGCCACATGTTAGGAATATAGAATTGGACGGTCTTTGTGCATGCAGTCCCTTGTGTTTGCATCTTGATATGTGTATGATGGGAGAATGGCAACATGAAGAGCCACCCTGTGGAGTGCATTGCATATCCAGCATAGGAACCACCTAACGATATTTGCTTGGGGCCTGTTAGTGGGTCACTCTGCCTGGAAAATTGACTTCTGTTCACTGCACAAAAAAACGCTTGTATTACTAAGTATGCCCAAAACTGAGCCTTTTACAAAATGTACTGTCTGATAAACATACCCGATGGATCAATATCTTCCTGGAAGCAACATTTGCAAACGTGTGACATGAAATAGTTTTCTTTGTTATCTGATTCTAGTTAAAATGTAACTAGCAATAAGTACCTGTTGTATTAGGAGTCAGAAACTTGAGGCTCTGATAGTCCATCCAAGTGATGACAGCTGAGTTATGCAGTTAAACTTGATTTCCACTACAAATTTTTGTTTTCTTTGGGGGGGGGGGGGGGAATGAAAAACAATAAGGGGTCCTTATACTAAGCAGCGGGAAAAAGTGTAGCCATTATTCCCATGCACCAGGGCCCTTTTTACCACAGTGGGTAAAAAGCCCCTAAAAAAATGGCCATGCAGTAAGAATACTTTTACTGCATGGCAATGCAGGGAGGGGGGGAGCACTTACCATCACCCACTGAGGTGGCAGTAAGGGCTCCTGCAGTAACCCAGTGGTAACCAGGCAGCACGCAGTGTTGCCCGATTACTGCTGGGTTAGCACTGTGCTATAAAACATTTTTTTTTATGGTGCGTCAGAAATAGCACACACTCGATGCAGAACTACCGCCAGCAGCCACATTGGGCCGGTGGTAGTTCCAAGTTAGCGTGTGGTAAGCCTACATTGGGCTTACAGATGCTTTCTAAAAGGGCCCCTAAATTTCTTGGTGATCCCTTTCAGTTTGTGCTCATATATGAATTTAGGGTTGATATTCAGTGCTGTTTAACCAGGCAGGAGAGGCTTTGGCCCAGTTAAATATGGCTGTGCAGATCAGGAGCAGATATTCAGCAGCACTTAACTGGAGTGTGCCTCTGAATATCTGCTCTGACCACTGCACCACTCCCTGGTTAGTGCCAGGGTGGACCCGAAAATATTCAGTGCCAGTGCCTGTATAACTGTCCAGTGAAGTAGAACCACATGAAGAGCAGTTCTGAGTTGCCTGGATAGTATTCCAGGTACCAACACTGAATATGGGCCTGGATCTGGATAATTTGTGGTGGCCACAACACTTGCTGATATTCAATGCCAGTTCCCGGATTTGGTCCAGCACTAAATATTCAGGCCTAATTCGTAGAATTTAGGGACCCTTATACTAAGCTGCTATAAGCAGTAATGCATACTTACCACAAGTTAAAAAGCACAACCGCTGGGAGCGGAGAGTAGGCATGCTCCGCGCTAATTGGTTATCACAAGTATATCACCGGGGCCTGCTGATTAACGCGTGGTTAGCGTGGGAGCCCTTATCGCCTAGAAAGTAGGTGTCAGTAAGGGCTCATGGACTAATGGCTACACACTAATAGGGAATTGAGTGCGTAAACAAGTGGAAAACGGAAGAAAGCTCAACAAACAAGAGTATTTCAAAAATGCTATGTTGAACATTAATAAGTATATAGTATAAAAATTGCATTAAAAAACAGGTTGTATTGCCGTTACATAAAAGCATCTTGCCGATACTTAAAAGAGTTGACATGGCACCATGTTTTGGCACTAAGTGCCTGCCTCAGGAGTCTTTCATAGATGTGGTCCAATACTGAAAAAAGAACAGCTCCAAAAAGGGAATGTCAGGTGGTCTTCAAAAGACTGTGCACAAGAAACGTGCACTTCGTAGAAAATGGTCACAATTGACCCTTAGAGGCACATCCATTTACCACCAAGTAAAACTTGGTATAAATACCAGCAACAAGTTAGGTGCAGAGCAGGGCTATTCTCTAATATGCACATAGATTTTTGGAACACCCATGTTCACCCATTCCACACCCCATGGCCCTACCCCCTTTTTCACAGCGTGCATTAGAATTTACCTGCACCACTTTAGAGAATACACCTAGCAATTTGTGCATGTAAATTCTAATTAATGCCAATTACTGTCAATAATTGCTTGTTAGTAGCAGTTATTGGCACTGATTGGCTTGTTAAGTAATTAAATTGTGCACACAAATCCAGAATACACTCAGATTTGCTTGCAAGGTTTGGTCACACTATATGGAATCCAGGGGATAGTGTGGACAGCATAGATTAGTGGTGCATGGGCTTCACTTTAACTGGTATGGAACAAGGCTACTGGTACTAATGTTAAAAGGGAGAGGGAGAGGGAGAGGGAGAGAGAGAGAGAGAGAGAGAGAGAGAGAGAGAGAGAGAGAGAGAGAGAGAGAGAGAGAGAGAGAATACATTTTAAACTATAAGGGATGTGTGGGGGGGGGGGGGCATTACAAAGTATAAAGTTAAAGGGGTGAAAAGAACTCCAATTCTGAATAGGATAGAAAAAGATATTAATAGAATAAAACAAACATATACACAAGCATGTAAGCACATATCTGGCGATGTTCAACCCAGCCCTAACTTAATTGGGCGTGTACAATGAACCCGCTAAACAACGCCCAATTAAGCTAAGTGCTAATCTCAATATAAGAAAGAGTACATTTGAAATGTTTATAGAAAATTAGCACTGATGAGAGTTTTTTTTACTGACTCATGAGGATACCCTCTAGCAGCCGCACTGGAATTCAGTTAACCAGCGGCAGAGCCATAGGCGTAGACTGGGGGGGGGGGCGAGGGGGGGCAATGCCCCCCCAAATGACGCGAGGCGCCGCCGCGCCATTAGTAAAAAAACAACAAAACACAATGCAGGCACGCGCTCCTCTCCTCTCCATCCGCTTGGCTTCCCTGCCCTATCTATCTGCGTCCCGCCTTCCTCTGAGTCATTTCCTTTCGGCGGGACGCAGACAGAGAGGGCAGGAAGCAAGCGGACGGAGAGGAGCGTGTCCGTCTACCCCTCTCTCTTCCTCCCCTCCCTCCGGGAGCAGGCAGCAGCTTTTTCCAGCGTTCCTGGCAGCGGTAGCGTTGTACACGCTGCCTTTGGCTCTGCCCCGCGAAGCTTCTCTTCAAGTTCCTGTTCCCGCATAGGTGGGAACAGGAACTTGAAGAGAAGGCTTCCGGGGCAGACCGAAGGCAGCGTGTACATCGCTACCGCTGCCAGGAACGCTGGAAAAGACTGCTGCCTGCGCCGGAGGGAGGGAGGAAGAGAGGGGGTAAACGGAGTCACCATCTTGGACCTCGCGGGGGGGGGGTGGGGAGTAGAGGGAAGATGGATGGGACGGAGGGATGGTGAGCAGAGGGAAGGAACAGAAGATGGATGGGATTGGGAGGGGTGGGGAGCAGAGGGAAGGAGCAAGAGATGGTTGGGACTGGGAGGGGTGGGGAGCAGAGGGAAGGAGCAAGAGATGGATGGGACTGGGAGGGGTGGGGAGCAGAGGGAAGGAGCAAGAGATGGTTGGGACTGGGAGGGCTGGGGAGCAGAGGGAAGGAGCAAGAGATGGATGGGACTGGGGGGGTGGGGAGCAGAGGGATGGACCAGGAGATGGATGGGATTGGGAGAGGTCAGGCACAGCAGAGGGAAGGAGCAGAAGATGGATGGGACGGAGGGATGGTGAGCAGAGGGAAGGAACAGAAGATGGATGGGACTGGAGGGGTGGGAGCAGAGGGAAGCCTATGGAAAGAAGACACTGCATAAAACAGAAGACACTGGGATCAAAGCGAATAGAAAAACTAAATGATCAGACAACAAAGGTAAATAAAAGTATTTATTCAATAATTTTAATTGAAATGGTCAGCTTTTTGAAATGTGCATCTGTGATATTTTGCCTGAAATTTCATTTTCCTCCTCCATATTAGCATATTCATTTGCATATGTATATATGCAAATGATATGCTAATATGCTCCGCCCATTCTTTGCCCCCCCCCCCCCCCCCCCCCCAAATGAAACAGTCAAACTACGCCTATGGGCAGAGCGAGCGGTACTTTTCACCAATGGAATGAAATAGTACCAGGTATCTGAAGTCATTTCCTCTCAGAAGAGTGACGTGAGATACATTTGTAGTTTGCTAGCAGTATAGTTAGAATTTAATTCAGGAAAGCAAACAGCACTAAAATGTGCACAAATTTTAGCAACTTTTATAGAATTTGGGGGCTGGTGTCTAACCTGATAATACGAAGTGACAGAACAACTAATTAATTTGAGATGCCAATTTGTAATCTTGGAGGAGCATAAGGGATATTAATCTAGTAATTAAAGTGGAATGCCTGTAAAATAAGCTTTGTAGAACTGGAAATACAACCTTAAAGGTCATTCTATGATTCATAGAGAGCCACTATTTTGCTTGTAATAATGGGGTTACATGATCAAATTTTTTAGATTTCGTTATTATTTGTCCAGCTATATTTGGACGATCTGTAGTCAGTTACACCGCGTTTACTGAGCCGCACTAGCAACTGGCGTGTGCAAATGCCGACACAACCCAATTCACTTTGAATGATATGTCGGCATTACCACGCGGCAGCTGCTAGCGCGGCTTAGTAAACAAGGGGGTTAGTGTCTGATATCCGTATGCCATTATAGAGTGCATTTGTTACAATAGGAATCAACAACAATATCATCCATAGCTTTCCCAATAAAGGATGACTTAAGTACATAAGTATTGCCACACTGTGACAACCAAAGGTCCATCAAGGCCCAGTATCCTGTTTCCAATAGTGGCCAATGCAGGTCACAAATACCTGGCAAGATCCCAAAAAGTACAAAACATTTTATACTGCTTATCCCAGAAATAAGACAACATTTATATGCATTGGAAACCTATGCATGCAGATTTATCTCATACATAATTCATTGTGGATATCCTGTGAAATTGTAAGTTTTCTCTGAGCGGAATATTAAGTACTAATAAAATAAAACTTGAAACATCCAGACGGGTTGTGGGGTCCTGCCTAAAGAAATGTAATGCTGATGACTTTTTCAGAAACAAATCTATACATGTATATAAAGATGTCCTGTTTCCTCTACATTCTTTTGTAAATTATCCATGAATTCTGGTTGATATACACTTTCTGGTTGATATTCAAAGTGATCTAAACGGCAGGAGAAGCTCCTGCCCAACTTAGCCACCTATCCCCCCTTCAATCTGTCCAAAATTCCGCCGCACGTCTTATCTACCCGCGTGAACCGATACTCTCATATCACCCCTCTCCTCAAGTCGCTTCACTGGCTCCCGATCCGCTATACCAGTATACAGTTCAAGCTCTCCTATTGACCTTCAAGTGCACTCAATCTGCGCAGCCCCCCATTACCTCTCTACCCTCCTCTCCCCATATGTTCCCACCCGTAACCTCCGCTCTCAGGAACAAATCACTCCTTTCTGTACCCTTCTCCACCACCGCTAACTCCAGACCTCCGCCCTTCTTCCTCGCATCACCTTATGCCGGAACAGTCTTCCTGAGCCCATACGCCATGCGCCCTCCTTGCCCATTTTCAAGTCCTTACTCAAGGCCATCTCTTCCTCCTTGCTTTTGGTGCCTACCACCTTCCCATTCCTGATTACCTACAACTGACTACATAGTTTTACCTTTAGATTGTAAGCTCTCTTGAGCAGGGACTGGCCTTCCCCATGTTTAAACTTGTACAGCGCTGCGTAACCCTGGCAGACGCTATAGAAATGCTAAGTAGTAGTAGTAGTAGTAGTTAAATTGTGCTGAACCAGGCCAGCTGCTAATATTCAGAGGTACCTAACCAGGCAGGAGCTGAGCAGGTGCCAGTAATATTCAGTGTCAGCACCCACATAGTTAAATGACCAAATAGGGCCAAATAAAAATCAGTTCTAACTGGTCATTTAGCTAAGTGAGTGTTAGCACTGAATATTGGCCGGAACCCACATAGCTTCTGGGTCATGGCTGATTCTGTGGGGTGTGGCAATCCCTTCTTATCCTGAAATCCCCCATGACCAGCATCCTCAGACCAAGCTTCCCAGCAAGAACTACCCCCTGACGAGGCCATGGTTGCCGAGAGGGAGGGGGGTAGGAGGGCCCAGTGTCAGGGTCTGTTTCTCTCCTACTCTTGTGTGTTGGGACCAAGGTGATTGCATTAATGTGATAACCCAGGGCCTGGTACACAGGACTAGTGAGAATGACAGACTGAGGGAGGAGAAGAGAAGACACAGGAACATAAGGGGGGGGAGGGCGGCTGCCCAAGTGGGGAGGGGGGAGTGGGGGCGGCATCGGCCTAAGTGGTAGGGCAGGGGTGGCGGGTCCGGCTCTGTCTCTCAGTGGCCCTGGATAAGTCACCCACTCACAATCAAGATCCCCCTGAGCAAGTTGTCCCAGACAAGATCCTCCCAAGCAATCCACACACCAGAAGTACCTCCTGACACTATGCCCCTCCCTATGGGGCCAACCTGTATCCCTGGTGGTCCCCTGAGCAAGTTACCCAGACAAGATCTGTTCTGAGCAAGCCCACCTGACATCATAACTTCCCACGGGGCCTACCTCTATCCCTGGTGGTCCAGTGTGTGGTTTCCCTGATAGGAACAATTCCTTCTCACTTCTGTCTCTAGTGGCTGCCTGAGTTAAAATGGCTGCTACCAGCATTAGCGGTAGTCTCATGATGCTAACGCTAGTAGTCAGCCTTCCATGTAAGGGCAAAAGAAGCCATTATATGGAAGGCTGACCTCTAGCGGTTATAACCCAAAATTGCTGCTAGAGCTGGCGTCAGCCATTTTAACTCAGGCATCTGCTAGGGGCAGGAGCGAGAAGGGATCGCTTCTGCCCGGGATACCCTCCCATAGGACCACCAGGGATATAGGTAGGCCCCATGATGAGGAGTCTTATGTCAAAGGGGGCTTGAATTGGGGGGTGGCTTGCTCAGGGGAATCTTGTCTGGGGCGGCTTGCTCAGGGGGATCTTGATTGTGTGTGCATATGTAGGAGGGATGCCTCATCATGGGGTGGTTCTTCCTGGGGGCTTGACCTGGAGAGGCCTGGTCATCAGAGATTAAGGAGGTGGATTGTTTGCAGTGAGGGGGGGGGGGAGTACATTGGTAGGAAGAATGGGGAAAAAAAATTTAACAAGCACTTATGCTGGTTCCAGCCGATATTCATCTACCTTAGCTTCAAAGGTCACGTTTAAAAACACGCTGACTGCCGCCAGCTGAATATTGACTGATCTATTTATAGTAACCACACTAGAATTGTTTAGAGTCTAATTCTGTTACCACAGCTGCTGTTGTGAAAAGAATTTACTTGTTCATCATACTGAAAAGTTTGAAGACTCCCCTTTAAAATCTCAGGTCCTTTACAGCCTTCTCATGAAGAAGAACATGCATTTCTAAGGAAATGAAACTTCATTTACGACAACACGTAGACAGTAAGGTGCTTACCTGGAATTTACAAAATACATACTTGAAGCACACTTGTACCAGAAATACATAACCTTGTGCTCACAGGAAAATACCAGTGGGACAATGTGTTCTTTGATTTCAGATCACGTTTTGCTGTTTGTTTTGTAATACCCCCTCCCTCCACTATTCCAAATCCTTTTGTTTAATTAAGTGCAAAACAAACACATTTTTGGAACCATAACTGAGCCTAGAGACAAGCAAAGCAACATGACACGCAGATAGGTCAGAGAGTAGTTCAAATAACTTGACTGCAGACAACAAATACTCACCAGAGTTTGCATTAAAAAAGAACAGGAGCTGAAATTAGTTTAACTGAGATACTTTAACACAGGTAATCACACTATCACCTCCTCTTTCAACTACAGAACCACAATACAACCTGATTATGGAAAAAATACATCTAAGGTATCGGCAAAACAGGCCACAGCTTTATTCATTAGAATCAAAACTTCAATACAACTTTCCATAATAAATCCACCACCCAATTTGTCTCCCAATTAGACTAGATGGTATCATTCTGTTCACAGTTTCTGATATCAGCCTAACCTGTGCTGTCGCCAGATGGTCTCATCTCCTAGACTAAGCCCCCAAGATCTAAAATGGCATATCCTACTGGTTACGCAGCAGTGTCACACGTATTCACCTTACACTCTCCTCATGTCCATCTGAAAATGTCCATCTCAACAACTGCAAGCTTCGACAACCCTAACCTTATTCCCAAAACTCATACTCCATCTCTAAATCACATCCACATATCCAAGGGCAAGGTAGGTGGGCAAAAACTCACCAGAAACCACGCACCCCCTCCCGATTTCCACTTTTCTCCCTCTCTTATGTGTGTAAGTGGGAGTTCCACCCATGCTCTGCCCAGATTCAACCCAAATATGCACTATGTATGGTACATGCATATTTACAGAATGGCATTTAGGTGGATTTTTGGCATTTAAACTTGCATGTACTTTGATAAATATAGGACCTGCCTCGACAGGACCTAGCCACCAGAAGGAGCTCCTAGGATGGAAGACTGCTATAAAGACCTGAAGGGAGCTACTAGAGGGTGCTCAGGAGTAGAAGAAGCCTGCTTAGATGGGTAGTGACCACTAGAGGGCATTCTAATGGTGGAGACCCTTGTGTTGTTTTGTAGAGGCCACTAAGTGGAGCCCTACCTCAACGATAGCCCAGACACAGATAGCTGGGGAGAGGGAGGGGCAGAGGTTACCCTTGTGTTAAGTGGAAAGGGAGGAGGGCCCATGGCAGAAGGAAGGAATAGTTCCCTTCAGAAGGCAACCCATTGGATAAGGAGCCCAGGAAGGGTGAGGTTGGTAGGAAGCAGTCCTTTTTAAACACCTTTCCCTAAGAGGAGATCAGAAGGAGAAGAGGAAGGAGCCCACCAAGAAGAATGAAGGATGCCAAGCAACTGATGACTGGACACCAAAGGAAAGGATTCCTAAAGAAACATAAGATACTTACCTGAAGTCCAGAATAATGAGAAGGATAAGTAACTCCTACAGATTGGTTAGCAGAAGATAATTGGAGTGGATTTTTAATTTAGAATGGTTAATTTGTATATCTTGGGAAGCTGGGTAACTGAGTATTATTTTTTTTTTTGTTATATTTGTACCCAGTGCTTGCCCACTCATGGCAGGCTCAATGCAGCTTACATGGGGCAATGGAGGATTAAGTGACTTGCCCAGAGTCACAAGGAGCTGCCTGTGCCTGAAGTGGGAATCAAACTCAGTTCCTCAGGACCAAAGTCCACCACTCTAACCACTAGGCCACTCCTCACCCACACATTACTCGTGGAGGGCTTAGTTCAAGAATGCTTGCTAAAGTATTTGGTGCAAGAAGATTACTCTTTCAGAATAATTAAAGTATAGCTTGTGAAAGAAGATTTGCCTTCTGAGTGGTTAATTTGCATATCCTGTGAAGACTGTTTGTCAAGTGGTATTCCCCAGGTGGCGCAGGGAGGGTAACCTGTTACCGAGGAAGGCTTCAGAGGGGGATGTTGGACAAAATAACAGATGTCTTATGATTATTCACCCTGAATAAAAAGGGAGCCTTGCAGATTGACTTTGAAAGGGAAATAAAGCACTTGAAAGAGAACTTTCCTATGGAGAAGTCTATTGGAGGTACTACCACATTTCTCTGGAAGGGGGAAGTGTTGTCAGAAGGAACTCAAGACGCCACTTCCAGTTGAAAGGGGAGAATGTCACAGTGCACAGAACACTTAACATTAAATCCTACTTGCTTGGCCCAAAGTTTTTATACAGTGGGGGCAAGCACCAATTCAAACTTAAAATGCCCAGTGCTAGCTGTAGCTCTGAATAATTACTAGTAGTTAAGCAGGCTCAATTACAATTGCTCATACTTGTAAGACCTCAGCAGTGACTTGTTTCATAAAAGCTAACTTGCTCTTGATTCGCCTGCCTCTTTATTGGTCAATAAACTTTCTATATTTAATTGGTATTTCAAACATTTTTAGTTTTTTGCAAAAATAGAAACAACTTTGTGCTTAAATGTACTTAGCTCATAATTGTAAATCATTCACTGGACCACTTGCCGACATGCGGCATGCTTCGCATTCATGCTGCATCAGGGTTCGGTCCACTGTCCCTGTCTCATAATGCATTTAAACTCAGCTTCAAAAACATTAACATGCATAATTAGTGCATAATTGTTAGTGTCTACTTTATCAAATCTGTGAAAGTTTACTCTTGCAAACTCAGTTTTGTGAAGATTTATGAACCAGTGTGAAGTGGCATGCAAATGTGAGCTTGGAGCAGAAAATAACAAGACCCCCCCCCCCCCTACAGTTTCTTGTTTTTGCATACTTTCACCTTTTCTGCACTATTTCCTGTACTTTTGTGGTCACTTTGCATTTGTCTTAAAGGATGACAGCTGATGAAAATGAGGTTGTGAATGTTTCGACATTAGCAAAGACATAAACAGACTTAGCAAAATCAGGTTATTTTACATTGGTCCATCTGTGGTGTATCTCCATAATAATAATAATCAGTGTGGTTTTTCTAGCAAAAAAGGTGTCGGTGCTCAAATGCTAGGCCACCCTTCAGGAATAGTGTGATCACTGAGGGACCCACCCCATAATAGCCAGGCCTCCTGCAACCAGTCACAGAATCTGCAATCACAAGACAGAATTGGTGTGTAGAACCTGAGCTCTATCATTAAAACTTGGGTTCCATTGGTCAATTTTAGCAGACAATGGAAAAGGTGCCGGTACTCAGTACCCCCTAAAAAAATGCCCTGATAATAATATTGCATCTGGGAGCCAACTGAGTTATAGTCTTCTGTTCTAATTCTTTTTTGCATGGAACTTTGCAAAGACGTCAATAGTGGGTGTCAATAGTGGTTTGTTGACATTGTCTGGAGAGGGAGTCTGTCTTATGATCTGGATCTCATTTTCTCTGTTATCCAGATACCAACCGATATATCAGGCTGGTGTCCAGGTAGATCAGTGGGCTATCCCCTCTTACTTACCCAGGTAGTGGATTGAATATTGCTGCTAATCAGATAACTCCCCCTAAGCTTGACCCACAAACCACTCTGGTGCTAACCAGATAGTGCCGTGGCAGTCACACCTCCTCCTGACTCAGGCATTCCCTATAGGCCAGGAGTTCTCAACCCAGTACTTGGGACACACCAAGCCAGTCTGGTTTTCAAGATATCCACAATGAAAATGCATGAGATAAATTTGCATGCATTGCCGCCATTGTATGCAAATCTATCTCATGCATATTCATTGTGGCTATCCTGAAAACCTGACTGGCTAGATGTTTTGTAAGGAGTAGGTTGAAAACCCCTGCTATAGACTTCTTCCTTCAAGCACTAAGGTCCATTGGGACTCCCAGGTCTCCTCCATCTTTAAGGGGTTCTTTTACTAAGGTGCACTAACATTTTTAGTTTGTGCTAAAAATCAGCTGGTGCTAAATGCTGAGACACCCATTATATTCTTATGGGCATTTTAGCGTTTAGCGCCAGCTGCTTTTTGGCGCAAGCTAAAAACGCTAGTGCACCTTAGTAAAAGAAAAACAAAAAACCTAAGGGACTCTGGCCCAGGTTTACAACACTGAGGTTTCCTTAGGCTGCTTTTAGCCAATTCCACTCCTGGGGATTCCTGCCAGGTTTTTCTTTTTTTTCCCCCAGGGCTCCTGTGAAGCTTTTGAATCTTAACCTAGCTTTCCCTGTGATGAGGGAGAACAGTGGAGTGTCATGGTCACCTCACTCATCACATATCTGAGTCAGAACTTTCTTCCCTTGGGCTCCATGGTTGTCCTGGGTCAGGCTGTATGCCCTGCCACAATATATATAGAATGCCAATTGAAAATAATAAGTACACATACCCAAACAGGAAGTTCTAATATATTAAAGGAAAGGCAAAACACAACACCTAATCTAAAATCAATAAAGCAAATCACCATTTGTATATTTCTGAGCAGCAGAGAAGAGTGTTCCTTATTCCTCAAAAGGGAAGAGAGAATTTTAATTTATGTTTGTGGTTACTGAAACTATCCTTGCCTGTTTCCAGGCTCTGGAAGGCAAAAGACCTGAAGAATTATTTGAATAGCTTAATGATGTTTAATTTTTTCACCTTTTCAATAAACTGTGCAAATAAACTGAGATTAAAAGAGCTTTTTAAGCAGCACCACCTGTGCAAATAGAGACAGAAAGTTCCTGGATATACTGTTAGAGAGAACTACCAAGTTTTGCCTGTAACCAGCTGTTAGGCACAATCAGATAGCGTGCTGAAGTTTTCGTGTTAATATTACAGAACTGCTCACTCTGTATCCTTCTGCGTGTTCCTTTAGATTCTGGCTGGTAAATAGTCAAAGTGACTTAAGTGGGCAGGAGAGGCACCTGCCCACTTAAATCACACCCTGGGCCAGCTACTGATATTCAGCAGCACTTAACTGGGCAGTGCCACTGAAAATCGGCTCTGACCAGCTATTTTTGAAGAGGGCCAGAGCAGGGGCATAGCCATGGGTAGGCCTGGACGGGCCCAGGCCCAGCCAGTTTCCCTCCAGGCCCGCCCAGCCAACGTCCGCCCTGCCCTGGGTGTCAGCAGGTGGGGAGGGGGTGCTCTGTTGGCACTGCAGTCCCCACCTGCCTACCAGCTCCAAGATCGACGAGTAGACGACCTTCGTCTTCCATCCGGCACCGATCCTTAAAAAAAAAACAACCCGGAGAAATGCCTCGCGTCTGCTGTGCGCTGCTGTAAAACAAGCAGCAAATTGCTTCATCGCATCAGCCCTTCCTTCACTGTGCCCCGCCCTCTGATGTAACTTCCTATTTCCACGAGGGTGGGACACAGTGAAGGAAGGGCCGATGTGACGAAGCGATTTGCTGCTTGCTTTACAGCAGCGCACAGCAGACGTGAGGCGTTTCTCCGTTTTTTTTTAACGCTCGGTGCTGGGTGGAAGACGAGGGTCGTCTGCTCATCGATCATGGAGCTGGTAGGCAGGTGGGGACTGGGTCATGCAGGGGGGCTCAGATGGGAATGTCGGGGTGGGGTGAGGTGGGAAGAGGTTCAGATTTATAGTATTTAACTTTTAAAGTTCATGATGGTGGTGGGGGGCGGGTGGAGAAGGGAAGAGGAAATGCATGCCCACCCAACCTTCCTACTGACCCACCCAAAAATTACATTCTGGCTACGCCACTGGGCCAGAGAAGGGCATTCATTGAGTGGAATTGAGGAGGAGCTGGCAGCTATGTGGGTGTGGAAATATTCAGCGATGGTGCTCGCATAGCTAAGCAAACGAATAGGAATGCATAATTAGCAGTTTTAACTTTGGTGGCTTAGCCATGTTGGTGCCAGCACTGAATATTGCATAGTAGTCAGTCAGGACGAAGCTCATCATTCCCCCTTTTGCTTAGTAAAGCAATACTGATCCCCATCCTGCTCCTCAAAGCAGTTCCAATCCCCCTCCCACTCCTGGCAGCAGTTCTGATCCCCTTTCCCAATCCACAAAGCAGCTCCTATTCCCCCTCAAAGCCCTAGAAGGCCCCCTTAGGCCTATGTACTGGCTCTTGTGATCTAGTCATCCTTGTGGCAGGAGTGAAGCCCACTCACTCCTGCCCCTCATGGTGCCTAATTGAAAATGGCCACCACAACCTCTAGGAAGCTGCCATTGACTGATTGGTGGTCATCAATATTCTCACCACCATCGGGAGGAGGTTTTCAGCTGGTATGGCTACCGCTAAGGGTGCACTGCAGCTGGGTGAGCTTGAACCCTAAGTGGCTTTGGCCCCAGCCTACCCAGACCCACCTGTGGCTATGCCTCTGGACTTTGGATTTTCCAGATTTGTTATTTTTTTTATCTTCTAGTGACAGATTATTTTCCTTGTAGATTGCTTTGGAATAAACAATAAAAGGTGACATATCAATTTATTGAATTAAACTAAACTTAAATATGATGTTCTGAAAGAGATTTTGACTGGTTTTGGTCTTTTAAATTTTCATTTTCATTATTTTTTTACCTATTTTCAAAAACTTGAGCTGTGAATCATCCAAATAGTGAGTTCTAGCTGCTGAGGTGATGTATTGTACATGAAATAAATAAGATAAGAGGAGATATGCAACATGACATTTGAAGAGAGGCCCAGTACTTAGATCAATGGGTTGAGAACAAGGGCTCAAATCCCATTTCCCCCACTCACACTTCTGGTTATCTTGTGCAAGTCAGTTTAAGTTTCAAATACTACTGCTCATTAAAACTTTTAGCAAAATTTAGCCACAGGATGCACATAAGCTTTTGGCTCATCTGTGTCTTCAGCTAAATTTTGTTATAAAGTTTTCACACATTTCCAGCCATGACAATGTGCAAAACATTGCCCCATTGCACAGTGGTCATAAGATTTAAAGGGTTCACATGGCTCACATCAGAGGCCCCCTGGCCTCCTCAGAGTGCTTTGATTCCTGCTGGTCCAATGATCTTCCAATGTTGCATGGGGCAGGAGTGAACTGAAATTGCTTCTGCTCTCTCCCTTCCTAAGTTGGGAGCTTAGGGCAGTAGGGAAGTACACAAAGGTTAAAAGTTAAAAAAAAAAAAATAGCAAAAGGGGCCGGGCCTAAACAGGATCAGGCTTTGATAAGTAGAGGAAGGGGTTGCTTTGATCACTATAATCCTGCATTGGGCTGGGGAGGGTAGGGGGTAACTATATCACCAGGCAATTAGAGCAGAAGGGATAGGGAGGGTATGTGCAGCATGAACGGTGGGAAGATTGAGGGGATGGAATCAGTGGTAGGGAGGAGAGCAATCAGTAGGGTGAGTGAAGGGAATAATGAATGTCTTGATGGAGGTTGGTCGAGGAACCGCAGAACTGGTAGTGTTGCCAGTGGACAGTTATCAGCACTGGGGAGAGGGAGGAATGAAAGTGGTATTGATGGTGAGATGCTGGAGGACAAAGGCAGCATTAGATTGGCAGCAGAATTAGTGGCAAAAGAGCTGGATTGAGAAGAGTGGGAGAATATTGGACAAGCTTAAGCAATGGGGTGGGATGAGATGATCTGGGATAGCAGTTTTCAGCATGGTTAGAATTAAAGGTGGGAGACAAGCAAGCACAAGTAAAAGGAATAGGCTGTATAAGGAATGTCACCGGGGGGACCAGAAGCAGATTTAGCATGGGGAGAGGCACTTGCATAAGTGGGACAGAATAAAGTGCATTAGATTGGTGTCAGCAGTAAGATATAGGTGACAGTATAGCAATAGGTTGTGGAGGGAAAAAGTCAAGAAGATGTACAGGAGGTGTTCATTAGGCAGCTTAGACCAATGTTAGCAGAACTAGCAGCAGAAAGTCCACAGGAGGCAGAAGATATGAAGAGGCAACAGTATTAGGGACCCTGGTGGTGGAGTTGGAAATGGTGCAGGGGAGATGGAAGCTTGCTGGAGCTGGGAGGAGAATGATCAGTGAGAAGAATCAGGGGAGGCAGCAGCAGTGGAGGTAGAAGAAGTAGTAAATAAATAGACACCATCATCTGAAGGCAGAAGGATATCTGCAGGATCAATGGGGTTGAAGGGAAGAAAGGGCACAGGTTGCAAGGGGAACTGAGAAGGGGGAATCGGGAATGCACTTCCACTCATGTCCAGCCACCTGTTTCCATCACTGTTGGCACCATTCTCATTTTTATTTAAATTTCATGGTTTAGGGGTGATGGCTCAGAATAAAGTTACAAGGTTATGGTGCTTCATTTAGGTGCACTAGTCATGTTTTACATGTCCATAAACTGGCATTTAGATATTCAAATGGCATGAACATCTAAAGTCCAGTTTTACAAAGGTGGGATATGGATGTCTAAAAACTGAAATATGTCCATAAGACATAAGAACAGCCATACTGGGTCAGACAATTCCATTTATAACCCACCTATCCAACCATCTAGGCAGGGTAAACATAACACTCATAACCTCTCCCCCCCCCCCCCCCAGATAAAAACATATAAAACCCATACAAACAGTCAGTGTCCCAGAAACACCTGAAAACCCTCCTCTCAAACAAACGCTTTAAGAAACAACCAAGTTTTCAACTGCTTTTTAAACTAATACACAGAAGGGAGTTGGCGCATGGCCAAAGGAAGAGAATTCCACAAAGAAGGGTCAGCTACAGCAAAAACTTGAGTTCGAGTTCCTCTAAACGAACGTGATGAAACAAAGGGACAACCAGCAAATTCAAATCTCAAGATTGCAACACCCTGGGAGGACAGTAAGTCTGCAAACACTACACTAAAGCCAACAGAGCAACACCTTGGTGTGCCTGGAATACTAATAACAAAATCTTAAATTAAATATGCTGCACCACATGAAGCCAGTGCTACATCTTGAATTGCAGCGCAATATGCACCTTCCATCTCAAACCCAAGAGAAGCCGTGCTGCAGAGTTCTATGCGACCTGTAATGCCCACAACATTGATTGGGGAAGACTACATTGTTTCCAACAGTGGCCAAGCCACATCACAAGTACCTGGCAGAAACCCAAATAGTGGTAACATTCCATGCTACCAATCCCAGGGCAAGAGAAGGGGATGTGGTCTGTGCATGTTTTGGGTGGAACTTGGGCAGGCATAACATATAGATGTTCATTCCCATTTCAGAAAGAGAATAAACATCCATGTCCTAACAGATGTACATCGGGAGTTAGACTGGATACCTAGGATGTCCAGGAGGCTTTTTATGGGGAGAGCAGTAACTGTGTTAACTGCAAAACATAACACAGGATAAGTATAATACATGGAGGGAAAATGTCCAGCATCTGTCCTGCACATACCACACAAGGCATTTAGTGCATGTACCCAATGTACAAAATTAATAGAAAAACAAGCCACGGTGGCTCCCCCCCCCCTCAATACATGTCTCCCCCCACAATTCCCCACATGATGTCAGCACCTTCACTCGAATCCACCCTCCCCAATATCAACACCTTCATCTGGCTTTAACCCCCTCCCCCCCGGATATTTCTGTCATGGCTCCCAGAGACCTATGCACCTTGCACTCCCAACCCCCTCTCCAGTTATCTACCTGGTGTTTTCATTGGTTTTTCAGTGGTCCCAGGAGGCAGCGGTCCCTTTTGCTGCTGTCCAGGATGTGCTGGGATCTAATATGGTACTTCTTCCTCCTGTAGTCTCATGGTACTACAGCTAGGCGAGAAAGGGGGACTGCTGTCAGATATTAAATGCTGGGCCATGTCCAGGCACCGGCATTGAATTTTCAGTGCTAATTTGTTCTGTGCTAGTTGCCAGAGCTTATGCAGGTCCTGGCTGAAATTCAGGCTGAATATTGGCCAGAACCCAAAATAACTGGCCAGGTTCTGACCCCACCACAATTCCAATCCTCCCTTCCTCTCTCCCTCCATCCCTCAAAGAATATCCAGACTCCCTGGATCCCTCCTCCCTCCCTCCCTGCCCCCCTAGAAGAACATCCAGATGCCTTCCCTAGATCCCCCTCTAGGATAACAGTAGGCCTGCATACCCAATCCCTGGTGATCTAGCAGGACAGAGTCAAGAGCCCGTCATGGCTGCCTCTTCAAAATGGATGCAATGAACTCTACTGGCAGCCTTGTGGTACTAGTGAAGTACCTCAAGACAGCCACTAGAAGTCTAGAAGTCGTAGCAACCATTTTGAAGAGGCAGTCACAATGAGCAGGAGCAAGTGGGCATTAGTCCTATCCATTTCCTTCTAGACCAAAGTTAGGACTGCTATTTATGTGGTTCTATTTGGGCACTTAGGTATGCATGTGCGAGCACTGAATGTTGCTGGCACCTGCATAGCTGCTAGCTCCTCATTGATTCCACCCTTAGAACCCACTTTTCTGGCCCACTTTAAAAGTGGCTGTTCAGAGCCAATATTCAACAACACTATCCACTTAAGTGCCACTGAATATTGGTGGCCAGTCCGCAGAGTGCAATTTAAACAGGCAGGAGCCTCTCCTGCCTGCTTAAATCATTTTTTATTGAAGAAATTTTCATTAATATATAAAGCATAATAAAGTAAATCAAAAAGCAATAATTTGAAAAATGTAGAAAACAAAACAAAAAAATCACTTCAGTTAATAACTAGCCATGGAGGAAGAAAAGAAGGAAGAGGAGGAGGAGGAGGAGGAGGAGGAGGAGGAGGAACAAATTTCTAAAAGAGATAAAGAGAGAAAAAAAGTAAATACAAACTGAGAAACACCGACCTTACTCCCAGTAAACCTATTAGAATTGGTGAGAATATCTTAACTCTCATATACCCTACTTTAGAACTCCTTTTACAAAGTGGCACTACTGATTAGCGTGCACTGAATGTGATGAAACCCATGGGAATTGAATGCGCTTCTTCGCATTAAGTGCGCTGCTAATCAATAGTGTCGCTTTGTAAAAGGAGCCTAAGGAGGCTCATTTTCAAAGCACTTAGCCTCCCAAAGTTCCATAGAAACCTATGGAACTTAGCCTCCCAAAGTGCTTTGAAAATATGCCTTTTAGTGTCTTACACCTTCCCGATCCATAAGAAATCTTTCTAATTAAATAGGATCCAGAAATATTGCCTCAAATTATTACTTTAAAAGGAGTGAAGCCTGTGAAAACTGGGATTACTTTAATCAGTGGGATTTGAATTAGAGATTTAAGTATATGTATTGTTAAATAACTTCTGGTTTTTAAAAGAGAAATAATGTAATCAGATGTATTATTTCTAACTAATATTGGACAATAAGTATGTTTTCAATGAAATGATTTGACTATACACCGTATTGGCCTTGAAGAAGCCAACCAGATGATCAATGTGGAATAATGAATTAGACGAGTAATATCTGTGGATAATCAGGTTAATACCACGTTTTTTTTTCTGTTTACTGTTTAATTGATCTCCTTATCTTGTTTCACTCTCCCTATTTAGTGGTCTAAGGAAGAGAATAGAATTACCTGACTGAAATAATTCCTACATATTACTTTCTCTGTATTTCCAGCAAGTTGTTTTATCGCTTGTAAAAATTTAAATGGTTATAAAAAAAAAATAGGATCCCAAAGAAAGAAAACAATCTTAAGAATAAGCAATCGTACATTTGCAAGGAGACTTCAAAAAATAAGTAGCCCCCAGAGCCATAACATACAGCTTCAAAGCTAAAAATGCTTTTCTGTTCATCTGTGTGGCTCCTGAGACATCAGAAAACATCATAATTTTAGAACCACAAAAAAGCTTTCTCTTTTTTTTTTTTAAACAAGCCGTCAATATAGAAATTTTAACTCATTCATCAACAAATCTAAAAAGAAGAGTAGCTCTAGTAAATGACGGCAGATAAAGACCTGTACAGTCCATCCAGTCTGCCCACCAAGCTAACTCATAGCAGTAGGTATGATGTGATAAAACATATGTATACTTGATCTTGATTTGTCTTTGCCATTTCCAGGGCACAAACCATAGAAGTCTGCACGGCACTGACCTTATTCTCCAACTACTGAAGTTGTCATCGAAGCCTCACTCCAGCCCATCCAAATCTGTCCAGTCACAATAAGGGCAAAGAGTAGCAACAGAGTCTCGGGAGTCTTCTTGAAAAGCCGCTAAATTAACCTTGGGAGATTACAGAACATCCACATCTTGTTTACCAGATTCAGGTCTTTTCTTCAGTTAGATATAATAATTTGAAATTTGAATATTATCTGCTGAAGATAGTAATAATATTTTTTAAAGTATTTTCTCAAAATAATATCTGGAGTCAGTAAAGGAGTCGTAGGAAGTCCAGCTCTTATAGAATTCTCCAATTTTTCAATCGAAGTGCATATTCTCCCAGTCTTCTATAGCTAATACTGAAGTGGTTTGAACTATAGCACTCTATAACTCAGCTATTTGGGACTTTTTGTCTAAAAGAGCAACGTATTTATCAATACTAAGAAATTTATCTACAACCTCCAATGAAAATGTCACTACTTGTATAGATGAGGCACTTATCTTCCCTTCCAGACAAATAACAGCCAACCATAAGTCCTTTAGTGTTATTTCCTGAGGGAGTTCATTGTTAATTAACTGCTGAGATTTTAATATAGAAGATACCATTATTTCCACAGTTGCAACTCAGAGCTGGTGGGGGGGGGGGGGGGGGGGGGGGGGGGGGGGGGGGGGGGGGGGAGGAGTTTGCTCTGTGGAGCTCAAAGATACTCCATTTGGAGACCTGGCAGTGGAGTAGCAGGAGCCCCATATGTTTATCCAAAGGGCCAACTACTGCTGCTGCTAAAGATTTAGCCTTAGCCTTACATTTCCCCATATAGAAATTAGAAAGAACAGAAACTCACTTAATGATTTAATGTGTTGACAATCTCAGGCTCAGCTCTATCATTGTTCCAACAGTGCTCCAAGGGGATCCCAAGGGGTATAGTCTACCCCTTTGGGCACACCCCTTCGGCCATGCCCTGCAGTTGCTCGCCATACGAGTGCTGGAATTTTCAAGCTCTGAAGGTGCCCATTGATGTTGTTGCCTTCACTCGACCCTACTTGTCCCTCTAATTACTGACCCATCTCCCTCCTTCCTTTTCTCTCCAAATTACTTGAGCGTGCTGTTCACCGCCGCTGCCTTGATTTTCTCTCCTCACATGCTATTCTTGACCCACTACAATCTGGTTTTCGCCCTCTCCACTCAACTGAAACTGCGCTTACTAAAGTCTCCAATGACCTATTACTGGCTAAATCCAGAGGTCAATATTCCATCCTCATTCTTCTTGATCTTTCCGCTGCTTTTGACACTGTCGATCACAGCATACTTCTCGATACCCTGTCCTCACTTGGATTCCAGGGCTCTGTCCTTTCCTGGTTCTCTTCCTACCTTTCCCTCCGCACCTTTAGTGTTCACTCTGGTGGATCCTCTTCTACTTCTATCCCTCTGCCTGTCGGCGTACCTCAGGGTTCTGTTCTTGTTCCCCTCCTCTTTCTATCTACACTTCTTCCCTTGGTTCATTAATCTCATCCTATGGCTTTTCCTACCATCTCTATGCTGATGACTCCCAAATCTACCTTTCTACCCCTGATATCTCACCTTGCATCCAAACCAAAGTTTCAGCGTGCTTGTCTGACATTGCTGTCTGGATGTCTCAATGCCACCTGAAATTAAATATGACCAAAACCGAGCTTCTCATTTTCCCCCCCAAACCCACCTCCCCGCTCCCCCCGTTTTCTATTTCTGTTGATGGCTCTCTCATTCTCCCTGTCTCCTCAGCTCGAAACCTTGGGGTCATCTTTGACTCTTCTTTCTCCTTCTCTGCTCATATCCAGCAGATTGCCAAGACCTGTCGTTTCTTTCTTTACAACATCCATAAAATCCGCCCCTTTCTTTCCGAGCACTCTACCAAAACCCTCATCCACACCCTTGTCACCTCTCGTTTAGACTACTGCAATCTGCTTCTTGCTGGCCTCCCACTTAGTCACCTCTCCCCTCTCCAGTCAGTTCAAAACTCTGCTGCCCGTCTCGTCTTCCGCCAGGGTCGCTTTACTCATACTACCCCTCTCCCTCAAGACCCTTCACTGGCTCCCTATCCGTTTTTGCATCCTGTTCAAACTTCTTCTACTAACCTATAAATGTACTCACTCTGCTGCTCCCCAGTATCTCTCCACACTCGTCCTTCCCTACACCCCTTCCCGTGCACTCCGCTCCATGGATAAATCCTTCTTATCTGTTCCCTTCTCCACTACTGCCAACTCCAGACTTCGTGCCTTCTGTCTCGCTGCACCCTACGCCTGGAATAAACTTCCTGAGCCCCTACGTCTTGCCCCATCCTTGGCCACCTTTAATCTAGACTGAAAGCCCACCTCTTTAACATTGCTTTTGACTTGTAACCACTTGTAACCACTCGCCTCCACCTACCCTCCTCTCTTCCTTCCCGTTCACATTAATTGATTTGATTTGCTTACTTTATTTATTTTTTGTCTATTAGATTGTAAGCTCTTTGAGCAGGGACTGTCTTTCTTCTATGTTTGTGCAGCGCTGCGTACGCCTTGTAGCGCTATAGAAATGCTAAATAGTAGTAGTAGAAGTAGTTAGGGGTTGGTGCCTAAGCAGCTGCCTGTTAGCTCTAGCATTGCCAATCTCCCATAAGCACACTGCTGTGGTTATCATTCTTCCAAGTTGATGCAAGAGTGCTTCAAGCCCAGAAGGCCCCCATCAATGACATCAAGGTTTGGTGTCCATGCAGCTATCTCTTAGGTCCAGCTCCTCTGATTTCCCATGAGCAGACTACCACCATGGTTATCTCTGCTCCTCCTTGCTTAAATCATTTTGCATATCGACCTGTCAGCTCTGAATTATCCAGAGACAGTCCCATTTCTTCTGCTTCAGAAAGTATTTCAGTATCTGCTGGAAACTCTTGTCTATGCTGTGTTACTCTGTGGAAATGATGGTTAAAAGCCCTGCCTAGCTCTTGCCTTCCCAGGGCTGGTCAAACCCAGTAAGCATGGTAAGCACTGCAGGGGGGCGCATGCCTTCAAGGGTGCCAGCAAGCTCTGCTGAGGCATTTGTTTTTCAATATCTAATCTCTGCAGCTCATCTCAGTCTGGCTTCAAAGCGTCCCGTCCCCTCCCCCCTCCCAAGCAGAGAAATATCCTCCTTGTGTTGTCAGAGGAGGATGTCACTGCTTCCAACTGAATCTGCTCCAAAATAACTTGTGGGAGCTCAGCTAACCTCTGCCCCCTGCCCCCCACCCTGGTGACAAGGGGCTTCAGGGCAAGAAGGAAAGCCTGAGGAGGCTCCAGCACAGGCACTCACTATGCCTGGCTGAGCTCAGGAGCTAAGCACTGTAAGCAGCAGCATAGTATTCTCTGCAGCCACCCCTTCAACACATTGGGATTGAGAGTGAAACCAGGAGCTGGAATCCAGCCCAGAGGGCTCAGGAGACAGCACAGCAGAGCCTGGACCCTTGTTTTGTCAGAGACAACTGTTTAGTGCTGCACCTGACCCACCCTTTTCCAGCCCCCCCCCCCCCCCAACACAACAACTCACAGGACAGGAGGGCTAGATGCCTGCTTTCAATTCCTAACCATCACCAATCTCCTATCTCTCATTCCCACTTCAGTAACTCCTGTTAGTCTGTCCACCTCAGATTGTAGAATATGTTAGTTCATGCTGATTAAGTCTGCCCTAGCTAGATCCTAAGCTGTGCTCGATGGGAAGGCTATTGTGCTGCATGCAGAGTCTAACTTCTTAGGATTTCAGGTTAATTTTGAAGAATTTGAAGAAGGGCTATCTCGGTTCTACATGTGTGACTGCAAGGCCAAGTGTCCTGAATAGGGATCTGTTTGTTAGATTCTGAAATTTTGATAACACCTTGTTTTTCAGAGTTGGCAAGACTGTCTGTTCTTCTAATTCCTGGTCTGTGTGCTAAGTTATTTTTCTTCTATACTGGTGTAATATTTTCAATGATGCCATGGCTGGTAAAAGGGGTGTGTCTACTGTGAGGACGGAGCCATAGTGATCCCGCCCCTGGATGGGTAGGGGCGCCGACTAATAGACTGCAGGAGGGTGCTAGAAACCCTAGGGCCGGCCCTGTGTGGATATTCCCTGATTGGTTTTTCCCCCCTCTTGGTCCTTCTATTGGAAGAAGGGACCAAGGACTACATCTCTCACGATTCCTAGCAACTTCCCACATAGGCTAAGTAGAACTGCCTCTATATAGATAGATAGATAGATAGATAGATAGATAGATAGATAGATAGATAGATAGATAGATAGATAGATAGATAGATAGATAGATTTAGATATAGTCTGATGGATCAGCAAATCAATTTGATCTTATAAAACACAATTTCAAAGATTTTTGAAATGATTAAATATATTGTAGTCCAGAAATCCAAATACAGTCCATATAGGCAGCATATCATAGTCTTTACAGTTCATAGCTGAATAATATGGGGGCAATGATTTCAGCCTTTATAAAATAGGCATCTTTTTGCATACATTTTAAGAATCCTGCAATATTCTCCAAACCACATATTCAAGAGGCAGATAGTATAAATATGCCTTCTGTAGGTATGTTATATATCACATAACATCCTCCTTCCTTCCTTTAGCTATCCAGACTCCCCCAGATCCCTCTATCCCCAAGAAGCACATCCAGATGCCTCCCCTATACTCCCCACCTCAGGATTGCAGCGGGCCTACCTGCCTGATTCCTACTGGTCTATCAGGAAACTGGCAGGAGCAATACTCACTCAGTCCTGCCCGTTGTGGCTGCCTCTTAAAAATGGCTGAGGTGAACTCTACAGCCTCACGGTACTACTGAAGTACCTCAAAACTGTTTCAGCAGTCATTTTGAAGAGGCATGAGCAGGAGCAACTGGGCATCGATTCTGCCCATTCTCACTAGACCACAAAGGAACAGACAGGCAGGTCCACTAAAAATTTCTCAGTTTTATTCATTCCAGAAGAAAAAGAATAATGGTGGAAGGATGAATTCTTTTGCTATTGCACTTTCAAAGGATGTAGTGTTCTACAAAAAGCACTTACTTGTGACTAATGATTTCAACATAGCTGATATTTAGTAATCTATGTTGAAATGGCTGCCTTTATGTCGGTGATGACTACATTGTGGGAAACTTGTCAGCCTTCTTAAAACTTGCTTTACATGTTCAATAAATTGCAGCAATGGTAACTAATGACGTTTCTATACCTAAGAAGGGAAAGGAAATGTGCTGAAATATTTAATTACTCAAGTTATGATGATCATTTATTAGCCTTTCATTTACAATAAGTTATTTACTTACGTTTAAGTGGAATATAATTGGTGACGTTTCTTGGCTTCAGAAATCTTTTCAAATATTGCACTGTATCAGAAAACAAATATGGATAGTGCTTTCAAATGTATTGTAGTCAGGGGTGCAGCTACCATTAAGTGAGCCTGGCAAATGCCCAAGGTCACCCAATAGTAGGGGCCTTTTGTTGCCCTCTGCTGTTCAGCCTGCTATGTCACCTCTCTGTCTCTATTCCCCCTCCCCATTATCAGGTTCATTCTTTCCCTTCCTATTGCGTGTGCATATAGGTCCACATCACCCTGTACCCCCCCCCCCCCACATCAGTCCTCAGAGGCAGTGATGTAAGCAGGCTGCCTGCGGCTGGCCTGCCAGGGCATTTCCTCTGAAAAAACAGCAAGGCAGATGATCCGCAACCCAAGATGGAAAACAGTTGGGGGGGGGGGGGGGAAGAGAGAGGAGAGACTGTGTGTGAGAGGAGGACTGTGTGTGTGTGTGTGTGTGTGTGTGTGTGAGAGAGAGAGAGAGAGAGAGAGAGAGAGAGAGCGTGTGAGGGTGTGTGTGTGTGTGTGAGAGAGAGAGAGAGAGAGAGAGAGAGAGAGAGTGAGAGACTGAAAGAGTGAGAGTGAGAGACTAGCCCTGGGGCAGGGTGGGTGCAGGAGGAAAGGAAGAGGAGAAGGGAGAAGCTGGACATGGATGGACAGGGACACAAAGCAGAGAAGTTATGCATGGAGGGAGCATAGGGACAGGGGCACAGAGGGGCATTGCTGGACACAGAAGGAGAATAAGAACAGGGACACAGAGGGGAGATGCTGGATAGGCCAGATAAGTGATGCAGAAACAAGATGGATAATGGACGTAGAGAGATATGAATTGTTAAAATATATAAGACCCGGAAGAGTTAAGACAAAACAGAAAAGCAGGAAGACACTGGGACCAGAGCAATGCTCAGACAACAAAGGTAGACAAATGTATTTTTTTCTGAATTTATTTTTGGGAAGTCCGCATCTGTGATACCTTGTATTTCAGTTTCTATTTCTATTACTATGACAGGTTTTGTACATAGGTCTAGAATGTGTTTGCATTTCCAGGGTTGTTTACTGGAGCTCTGAAGGGATTTCCCCCCTTTTCCCTCCCACCTCTCCCCTCACTGCATCCCTACTACCTTTGGAGAAATTGGGTTTTAGGGGGACCACCTTAATTTTTCTGCCTGGAGCCCATTCAGTCCTAACTACGTCACTCCATTTTAGCTATATCTCCTTCAAAGATGGTGGGTTTTCTTTTGCTGACTGTAGTTTAGTCAACGTAATAGTGTTCCTCTGATGAAGGGTTCCTTAGAAATGGCAGCAGGAAATTTGAAGAAGAGAAAGAGTGACACCAAGAAGCCACTGACCCATTTTCTTGCTCGTGTAGTATAGATTGAAGTTTAAGGGATGATAAACAATAATTTTGCCTTTCATTTTTATATGAAAAGAAGTTTATTAGTTTAAAAAGTTTTTTAAATCTTAGGTGTTTCCAATAAAACATCAGGGCTAGTTCAAGGGACTATGGCACCCTGTGCCAGCTTTTGCATCAGCGCCCTCCTCCCCACCCGTGATCTGATATCTTCACCTCTCTCAAGCCCCACCCCTCCCCACCCCAGCTGGTGATAAAGGGTGCCAAAATTCCAAATCCTGGTCTGACATCTCTCCCTCTCATCCCCCTCACCTGCATGGGGAAGGAAGAGAGAGAGGGAGAGATGTCAGACCAGGATTTGGTGCCCTTTAATCACTGGTGCTCTGAGCCAGTGCCTTACCTGGTCCATAGGTTGAGCTGGTCCTGTAAAACATAGACAGTTCAACTAGCAACATACATTAACTAATCTTCTCTACATAATCTGATATTTAGAGCAGCTGACTGAGAACCAGAGGATCCTGGTTCAAATCCCATTGCAGCTCCTGATGATCTTGGACACATCACTCAACATTCCATTACCTCAGGTACAACTTAGAGACCCTTTTACTAAAGGGAATACGGGTGGTTAATGCAAGGGAAAGAGGCTACTACACGGTTGTGCAGTAGTTTGCCTGTTTCATTAAACTGGTTGTGACTGTGTTTTTCAGTTTTTTTTTCCCTTAGGGGGCATGGCATGGGTGGAGTATGGTCATGGAAGCATTGGTTAGCTAGCATGTTATACGTACTGTGCACTAACTGGCTAACACTGAGTTAGGGGCCCTTTTACTAAGGTGTGGTAGGCCTAATGTGGGTCTACCACACAGCAAAAAGGGCACTACCACATGATGAGCTGAGGCGACCCGTGGTAGTTTCCCTCTTAGCGTGTGCTAGTCCCACACTGGGAAATATTTTTTTTATTTTTGCAGCATGAGAAGCATACCCATGGGCGGAGAGTAGGCGTGCCTGTGCTAATCCGGTAGCAAAAGCACATTATCATGCGCTACCCAATTAGCGCAGGAGTAGCGTGGGGCCCTTACACCTCCTAAATAGGTGGCAGTAAGGGCTCCTATGGTAATGGCCATGCACTAAAGCAGAAATTAGCACATGGTCATTAAAAAGAAATATGGCAAGGCAGCCATTTTACTGCAGTGCTAAAACTGACCGCTGCGCGTGGAAATCCCACATGCTAACACCGCGCCAACCACTTTTTAGTGTGGCTTGGTAAAAGGTCCCTTAATGTGGGCCACTTACCATCTCCTAAGTGGTCCTGCATTAACCCTTAGCAGTACTGATGCCAATGAAACATTAACGCACAATGTGCAATCAAACAGTGAGAATGCGCCCACAGTGCTGCTGGTAAAATCCACAGCAGACACTGTAAATGTAGATTTAACGTGTTTTGAAAAAGGTCCCCTAACCTGTGAGCCCTCCAGGGATCTACTGTACCTGAATGTACACTGCTTTGAAGCTTTTGGGCTTATAGGTGGCATATAATAAAAATAATACTTTAAAAATCTGAAAGATTATTTCTAATAACAGTTACTAGATATAAAAGAAGCACAAAGGGCTGTCAAGAATGGAATAAGTACCCTTATTGTTGACCCGACATGGGCCGTGTTTCGCGTACACTAGCACCTGCCTCAGGGTCAGTTCAATCAAGTACCACTTAATATTTGTGTGGTTGCTCCACAATACAGTAACTCATCACCATAAAAATCTGCCTTCTGATAAAGTGCAGCTGCCAGAAATCCTCTGCAGCAGGAAAGACAGCATCTCCTTCTTCTGTCTTTCCTTCCCTCCAACATTTCTCTTCCCTGCCCTGCCCTCCAATCCATGTCCAGCATTTCTCCTCTCTCCCCTCACCTCCATCCATGTGCATCCCTTCCTGTCTTCCACTCCTCCATCCCTGTCCAGCATTTCTCCTGCCTCCCCTCCATCCATCCATGTCAGCAACTCTCCTCTCCTCCCCTGCCCACCCCTCCTATCCATGTCCCAGCGATTCTTCTTTGCCCCTTTTGTCTGAGGGCCAGCTCACCTGCCCACCTTCCTCTGATGTAATTTCCTTGCTGCGAGAGTGGGACGCTGAGAGGGAAGAAAAGTGACGAGGAGGTGAGCCTGCCTGCCTGTTGCTTTCACTGCCGGTTCACCGCTGCGACTTCGGGTAAATAGAAGATTTCAAAGCAGGGAGCACGAACAGAAAGTCAGGGAGCTGAAGGCGGGCAGGTGAGCCGGCCTCAGAACATACCGGTGTGTACAGGCACAAAAAGCACTGCGAGTTACTGTATTGCAAGAAACCACACAAATATTAAGTGGTGCTTGATTGAACTGACCCCTGAGGCAGGTATTAGTATATGCCGAACACGGCCCATGTTGGGTCATCAATAAAGGGTACTTGTTCCATTCATGAGAGGCCCTTTGTGCTTCTTTTTGGAATATTTGTGCTGTGTACTTTGACCCTCTCCATTGCATTTGATAATAACAGATACTAACAATGATAACATTCTGTAAGTTTTTCTCCTCCAAAGTTCAACAGATAATGAATTCCACAACTGTGGACCCAGAAAATGAATAAGATTACTAGCAGTATCAATACTCATTGCATAACACAGAGAGGAGATCGCTAGTAACGCCTGCAGTTGAGAACACAAGGTATGAGAGGTATGAGGGTATGTAAGAGTGGTCTAGCAAGTTTAATTGCCTGAATAACAGCATCAAGATCTTAAATTTTGCATGTACACTAAGGCAGTCAAAGAAGAGAAATAATATGTTCTCTATATAGCATTTTTTAATTAACCACATCTACATTCTATACTATCTGTAGGCCATCCAACAAGCAACACATTGCAATATTCAAGTGCAGAGAGCACCAGCTGATACAAAACTGTGCAAATGCCATAATAATCTCAATTTAAACTGTGTTCTTCATTATCTGCTTTGCATAAGACTTGAATGAAATCTTAGAGTCTAAAATCACTCCTAACATTCCAGACTTGTTTTCCAAGCAAGCGTCATCGACAGTTAGGATCTGCAATGGAAGTTACTGTTGTCACCACTAGAATCTGTGTTTTCTAATAATTTACCTTCAACCCATTATGAGCAAGCCAGTTTGAATATTTCTGTTTTTTTATTTGCTCTTTTGAGTCATTAGAAAGACATATGCATTCTGCTGCTCAGGGGCGTGTCTACCATTGAATAAGCCTGGCAAAAATGTCCAGGGCCACCCAGTGGTAGGGGCTGCCTGCTGTTGAACCTTGCCTCCCTCCCTCCAGCCCCCCAAGGCCTGCATATCATATTTGCTTGCTCATCTCTTTTATTCATAACATATGAATTTTTAAAACTCAGACCTGGGTTCTGATAGTTTCATAACAGTCGTCGTCAAACAGATATTGCATTAAACCTTTGGGGGTGAAATGTAAAAATAACACTCCATACATAACACTACAAATCACTATATAACACAACTGTATAGTGTTATATTACCTGGTACTGCAATTCAAACTCTAGCTGGTTAAAACTTTCTTGCAAAAGCATAAAGTCCTTCAGTCTATAGACAGTGAGCCAGATCAGCATGGCTCAGTAAGGTTTTGCCAAGGTCTGCAGGAATGCCCCTGCCATCTGGACTGATGCAATGGCCAGGCAGCTGTGACAACATCTGTGTATTGTTTATTGAAATCATGTTCCTTGGTCCAGCTAACCCTCCAGAATGATACAGATAGGACAATGTTGTGGATCCTCAAATCATAACATCTGAGACAAACAAGATTGATGTGATGGACAGTACGGAGTCTGTCAGCTTCAAGGATCTCGGCTTCCACCAGAAACCATACAAAGAGATGCTGCAAACTAAACAAAGGGCTGTTTTCCATCTAACCTGAACTGTCATCATTCAGGTTCTATGCCAGTCTCTCATCCTGCACTGCTCTGCTGATTCATCGGAGAATGTCTGCCTACTACTGATCAACTGGTGTCCTATCTAAATTAGGTTGTATAACTACCATGTTATTGCTTAGGGGTTAAGATAGAGGCTGTAGTAGTAGCCTACTTTAGGGATTAATATGCATTTGCTCTGAACTAGTGTTTGATAAGAACATCTTTTTCATTATTCTTGCATTTATATTATTATTCCTGCTGCTATGTAAATAAATATGCTATCTATTTTTATAATACTTGGGCCCTGTGTCAGTTCTGTCAGTATGTTAGAGCTTTGGATTTGGATCCGTAGAAAAAGGGAACATCTTATTATATAAGACGTATGAATTAACTAACTTCTGCAAACTACTGAAGACCACCCATCTCTTCAACAAGGCATACCACAAAGATCAACAAATGTGAACTCCTACACATAAATCAAGAATTGTCTTATAATATTGATTGCTACACTACTATCATGTTTCATCATTATCATGCAACCCAACATCCTTATGTAATACTAAATGTATATTCTCTTATATATTTCCACCATTCATGATGTATTGTAAGCCACATTGAGCCTGCAAAGAGGTGGGAAAATGTGGGCTACAAATGCAATAAATAAATAAATAAATAAATATACCTCTCTAAATACAAGAGTGCTACTTTTAGTTTCAAGGCCAAGCATCTGGAGACTTAAAGCTTGTCCTATCTGTCTTTAGCTTGCTAGTTTAAAACAGGAGCTCAGCAAAGTAAAGCAGGAATTGAATGCACTTAAAGCAACTTCTAGGACTGCACAAAATCATACTGCACAGAATCATACCAAATTCTCACCACTGCCTCAAAGGTTAATACCACCTAAGAATAGATGGTTCACAGTAGGCTCAGGCAGGCTTCGTTATGTGACATAGAAGCATCCCACCTCACAAGTGTTGCCCCTACAGAATTCTTTTGCCTCACTTCGGTTATTGGAAAAGTAATGGAAGCGATGCTAAAGGACAGGATAGTGAATTTCCTGGAAGCCAATAAGTTGCAAGATCCGAAACAACATGGTTTTACCAAAGGGAAATCGTGTCAAACGAATCTCATTGAATTCTTTGACTGGGTGAATGGAGAATTGAATCAAGGACGTGCTATGGACGTAATCTACTTAGATTTCAGCAAAGCTTTTGACACGGTTTTCCACAGGAGGCTCTTGAATAAACTGGACAGGCTGAAGATAGGACCTGAAGTGGTGAACTGGATTAGGAACTGGTTGACGAACAGAAACCAGAGGGTGGTGGTGAATCGAATTCGCTCGGAGGAGGGGAAGGTGAGTAGTGGAGTGCCTCAGGGATCGGTGCTGGGACAGATTCTGTTCAATATATTTGTGAGTGACATTGCCGAAGGGTTAGAAGGTAAAGTTTGCCTTTTTGCGGACGATACTAAGATTTGTAACAGAGTGGACACCGGGGAGGGAGTGGAAAACATGAAAAAGGATCTGCGGAAACTAGAAGAATGGTCTAACGTTTGGCAATTAAAATTCAATGCGAAGAAATGCAAAGTGATGCACTTAGGGAGTAGAAATCCACGGGAGAAGTATGTGTTAGGCGGGGAGAGTCTGATAGTTACGGACGGGGAGAGGGATCTTGGGGTGATAGTATCTGAGGATCTGAAGGCGACGAAACAGTGTGACAAGGCGGTGGCCATAGCCAGAAGGTTGCTAGGCTGTATACAGACAGGTGTGACCAGCAGAAGAAAAGAGGTGTTGATGTCCCGGTATGTCGTTGGTGAGGCCCCACCTGGAGTATTGTGTTCAGTTCTGGAGGCCGTACCTTGCTAAGGATGTAAAAAAAATGGAAGCGGTGCAAAGAAAAGCTACGAGAATGGTATGGGATTTGCGTTACAAGACGTATGAGGAGAGACTTGCGGACCTGAACATGTATACCCTGGAGGAAAGGAGAAACAGGGGTGATATGATACAGACGTTCAAATATTTGAAAGGTATTAATCTGCAAATGAACCTTTTCCGGAGATGGGAGGGCAGTAGAACGAGAGGACATGATATGAGAGTGAAGGGGGGCAGACTCAAGAAAAATGTCAGGAAGTATTTTTTCATGGACAGAGTGGTAGATACTTGGAATGCCCTCCCGCGGGAGGTGGTGGAGATGAGAACGGTAACAGAATTCAAGCATGCGTGGGATAAACGTAAAGGAATCCTGTGCAGAAGGAATGGATCCTCAGAGGCTTAGCCGAGATTGGGAGGCGGGGCTGGTGTTTGGGTGGTGGGGCTAGTTCTGGGCAAGACTTCTACGGTCTGTGTCCTGAAAATGGCAGATACAAAATCAAGGTAAGGTATACACAAGAAGTAGCACATATGAGTTTATCTTGTTGGGCAGACTAGATGGACCGTGCAGGTCTTTTTCTGCCGTCATCTACTATGTTACTATGTTTTGGTGTTTATATCCCCTAAATGTCTGTCCACTGTTAGAGGAGAAGAAATCTTTATTAGCCCCACAGAATCACCTACTGTGCAAAGCTGAGCAGTCCCCTCTAAAGAAGGTATTAATAACTATCTTCAAACATAGATTTGGCATATACTTATGGAAACGTACAGTCTTTTGCTATTGTTGATAAACCACATTCTAAGTACAGTAGATCAAGATATAGATCATAATGGTGACTCCTCTAAAGATGGGTTAATTTACAGCTGAGGAATATTTATAAGATTTAAAACCTCAGGAATTCTTACAGCAAATGGTTGATCCTTCAAACATTTTATACAGTGGCAGATGCAGCATACTCCTACACTTCTAGAAGGATATATCTCTGGCTTAAGCATTGCAAATTAAATACTCAGTCTCACTTGCAATTCAAGATAGATTCAGTTGTAGCTTTAGCTGGCATTATTTTCCAGTCTGGGAACATCATTCTGCGAATACATGGCTGGATGCTGCAGGGTGCCATCGTAAAGGGGATGGAGCATTATTAACATTCAGTGCATACCCCTTCCTCTTCTTCTCCCCCACATCAAAGACTCTTCCGCTGAAGGTAACCTTTTCATAGGCCTCCACCACACCAAAGGCACCTTTAGTGCTCTTACATGATAGATTGACCCCTAGTGGTAGTATGGTGAAACTACTGCTAGGGGTCAAGTGGTGCCATTTTGAACCTAGAGACACATGGAGTAAGACTGACTGGGGACTGTTTCTGCTTAGTATCCACTAGACCACCAGGGACTGAAGAAGTAGGTGGGGAGGGGAGGGGAGGGGCTATGGGTGGGTGCAGATTGGTCATTGATTGGAGGTCTAGGAGATGGGAGGCTTAAATTGGAGTTTATAAAAGTGCCTTTGGGAGATTAGGGTCCATGCTGAATGTTAAAAATACAAGTAGGTTTGAAATGGAGGCAGGCAAATGAAGAAAGCTGAACATGAAAGATCAGTGCCAAAGATGGATAAGGGCACACAGTGTAGAACAAAGATAAAAAGTAGCAAATGGACAGGAAGCCCTGGCAACAGAGTTTAGTGTACAGACAGAAGGAAGGAAAACTAAAGACTGGGAACAAGATGATTAGAAAAAAAATACAATCACCAGACCACAAGGATAAGAAAATGATTTTATTTTCAGTTTATTGCTTGAAATATGTCAGTTTTGAGAATTTACATGTTGCACTGTACAGGAGGAAATGCCTTTCTTTCTATTTCTCTGACGTTGTACTGGGTGTAGTTTAATTTTTGTCTACATTAGTACTTTTAGTTTGTGGTCACTTTTCCTGTATTTTAAGAGGGGCTATCTGTGTTCTGTATGTGTGCCTGAGGCCAGTGTTCTGGTGGAGATGGATGTCGGCATGCATTGGTTGGTGTCATGACCTCATGTACAACGATTTTTATCAGCTATCCTTCAGCCGTTTGGTCTCAAAGGAGCCCTGACTAAAAAATTAGCGAAGGCCACTGGTTTTGATGGATGTAGAGTTAGTCAGTGTATGTTGCGGTGGTATGTGAGGTATTTATGCATATATGTGTGGTATTTATGCATGTGGGTTTGACAAATGTGTTAGAGAGGTGTGTAAGGTTTGTGGGGATATTTGCTGGGTGTGTGAGGAGGGAGTGTGTCTGTGGGAAAGAGTGTGTCCAGCATGGGTGTGGGAAGTATGTAGATGGATATGCTTTTGTGAGAGGAGCATGATGTCATAAGCATCATTCTAAGACTATTTCTGATAACTGAGAATGATATATGTGCATAGTTAGATATCACTGAATTAATTTTGTAAACATGAAAGCACAAAAAGCTATGTAGTTGTAACCTTTTGTAAAACCTCTTTTTAAATTAAATGTGAACAAACTGAGAGTTGGTAAAGGAGTTTCGGGAAAAGGTATGTGTGTGACCTACCATTAACATTAATGAGGGAAGAAGGTGCCAATTTATACATTGCAAGGGATGGCACCAGAAGCCCTTGCACGAGCTCTGGATGCAAGGAGTCTTCCACAACGTGAAGCCCCAAGCAGTTAATTCCCTTCTACCTTGGATGGCTCTGTATCTGAGTACTGGCACCATAGTTTCTATAAAAATAAGTATTGAGAAAGACAATAGTTCTTACATAGCTCTTGAGGAGCAACAGTCACAGCATTGATTTAGGTTAGGATGTCACACTTTCTGACCTTCTCAGAGGGAATAACTGTCATGTGTGGCTACCAGTAGCAATTCTGTTCTATTAGGAACATAAAACCTGCAGATCAAAATTCACATATAACCAGTCGTGCTAATGAGCAAGGTATATCATTCCATTTTCCATCGTTCAGAACTTCTACACAGTCTTCATCATCTTTATTATTATTTGGTTCTCCCAGATTCCAGTTGCTGTATGATATTTGTTCTCCAGTTACATATTTAAACAAGCCTTCAACATGTTCATCTGATATTCCTAGAAAGGCCTGGCTTATATCCCTCTGCAGTAGATCTTGGATAGCGGTGTTCTCTGCTTCATTTCTTGGAGCAGCCAGCAGGCCTCCTGCCTCTGCACATTTTTCCCTAGCAGTTTCAAAATTCTCTTCCTTACCATTAGTGACAAACATCTTTCCACCAATCTTCTTGCCCCCAAGGAAAAGCAAAACTAAAATAGAACAGAACATTTTTGAATAGAAAAATTTGACAATGCCAAATGTATAGTTCTGAGCAGTGGTTCCCAATCTTTCCTTCCTGCTATAGAATCTTTTGGCATTTAATGACATTTCTCAAACTCCTAGCTTTTGACTAGCCCATCAGACATTCACCAATGGTAGCAGCTTCAGCAGTATGCTCCCTCTACAACTCCAGAAAGAAACTTTTAAGTTATACTGAACTTCAGGGCAATTCTATAAATTGGTACCTCAGTTTAAGTACCCCAATGCCATGTGCCTGTTATAGAATATTAGTGTATGTCGGCATCAATGACAGACGTAATGTGGTATACCTAAATGCACCAAGTGATATGCAGCGCTTAGCTATCAGCCTTATTTTCGAAAGTGATGGGCGCCCATATTTCAACCTAAATCGGAAGATGGGTGCCCATCTCACAAAGGCGCCCACATCGGTATAATTGAAAGCCGATTTTGGGCGTCTTCAACTGCACTCCATCGCGGGAACGAACAAAGTTGACGGGGGTGTGTCGGAAGTGTGGTGAAGGCGGGACTGGGGCGTGCGAGGAGAGATGGGCGCCTTCGGCAGAAGCGAGAATTTGGGTCGCTTTTGCTGGATCCTTTTTTTCACGACCCAAGTCCCACAAAAGTGCCCCAACTGGCCAGATGACCATCGGAGGGAATTGGGGATGACCTCCCCTGACTCCCCCAGTGGTCACTAACCCCCTCCCACCACAAAAAATGAACTTTAAAAACTTTTTTTGATAGCCTGTATGCGAGCCTCAAATGTCATACCCAGCTCCCTGACAGCAGTATGCAGGTCCCTTGGAGCAGTTGTTAGTGGGTGCAGTGGACGTCAGGCAGGTGGACCCAGGCCCATTCCCCCCTACCTGTTCCACTTGTGCTGGTTAATGTTGAGCCCTCGAAACCCCCCCCAAACCCACTGTACCCACATGTAGGTGCCCCCCTGTATGCCTAAGGGCTATGGTAATGGTGTAGACTTGTGGGCAGTGGGTTTTGGGGGTGATTTGGGGGGGCTCATGACACAAGGGAAGGGTGCTATGCACCTGGGAGCTATTTTAATTTTTTTTTTAATTTGTAAAAGTGCCCCCTAGGGTGCCCAGTTGGTGTCCTAGCATGTGAGGGGGACCAGTGCACTATGAATCCTGGCCCCTCCCACGACCCAATGCCTTGGATTTGTTCGTTTTTGAGCTGGGCGCCTTCGGTTTCTATTATCGCTGAAAACCAATGGCTCCCAGCTCAAAAACGAACAAATCCTAGGCATTTGCCCCGCACAACCTGTATTATCGAAAAAAAGATGAGCACCATCTTTTTTCGAAAATACGGTTTGTCCCGCCCCTTCGCATGGCCGCCCATGGAGATGGGCACCCACTTTCGATTATGCCCCTCTATGGGTTACCACATAAAGATAGGACTGACTTTTATGCGATCCTATTTATGTGGTTAACCTGGATGGTTAAGCGATGAATATTGGCACTTAACTGGTAAAAAGTACCAACTCTGCCCCCAGAATGCCTCCTAAATAGCTGGTTCTCATCTTGGCACTAACTAGTTATTTTCAGCAGTTAAGTACTGTTGAAAATTAGCGGTTAGTCCCGAACAGGTGATTTAACCAGCCAGGAACCATTTCTGACTGGTGAAATCACTTTGAATATTGACCCATACATTCGTATCTAGGAGACTCTTCCATGTGTATGCCCCCTTGCAGTTAGGCACTATGGGGTCCCTTTACCAAGCTGCAGGTAAAAAGGCTGAAAATAGCCATGGTCATGTGATAAGATTGCTCTTACCACATTGTTATGTGGAGGGGAGCACTTACCGCCACCTATTGAGGTGGTGGTAAGGGTCCCGCACTAACCCAGAGGTAACCGGGTAGGCACGGCACTGCCCGATTACCACCTGGTTAGCGCTGTGCTAAAAAATATAGAGTGATTTTCCCTAGCACAGGAAATAGCATTCGCTGGGGCTGGAACTACCGCCCGCACCCATGTTGGACCGACGGTAGCTCCAGATTAATGTGTGGTAAGCCCGCGTTGGGATTACCGCCGCTTTGTAAACTACTACTACTACTAATACTTAGCATTTCTAGAGTGCTACTAGGGTTACGCAGCGCTGTACAAATTAAAAAAGAAGGACGGTCCCTGCTCAAAGGAGCTTACAATCTAAAGGACGAAATGTCAAGTTGGGGCAGTCTAGATTTCCTGAGTAGAGGTATAGTGGTTAGGTGCCGAAGGCGACATTGAAGAGGTGGGCTTTGAGCAATGATTTGAAGATGGGCAGGGAGGGGCCTGGCGTATGGGCTCAGGGAGTTTGTTCCAAGCATGGGGTGAGGCGAGGGAGAAAGGGCGGAGCCTGGAGTTGGCAGTGGTGGAGAAGGGTACTGAAAGGAGGGATTTGTCTTGAGAGCGGAGAGCATTTTCCATCTCACAGATAGGCTGCAGAGAATACCTTCTCCTGCTTTAGACTTAGCCTGGCCTCAGAATGACATCCTATAGTATATCTCCTATCAAACTGAGCTCTCTTTTTCATCAAGCACTGCCATTTCCTCCCCTCACCCTCCCCACTGACAGTTTGAACTTCGTGGGTGTGGCTTGGATCTCTTTCAGGGAGAGAAAACTAACAACTTATAGCAGCAGCTTCAGAGAGCATTTTCCATCTCACAGATAGGCTGCAGAGAATACCTTCTCCTGCTTTAGACTTAGTCCCGCCCACCCCTAGAGTGACATGTCTTATATAACCTCCCTATCAACCCACTCATTACTTTACCTCACCCATTTCTATTCTTCTATCACCTTCTCCCACTACTCCAACCAGAGTTACACCTAATCACACTGACCACCCTTCAACATCTTCTGTCCTTCTGTGACTGTTCTCTTGTGCTTGACTGCTTAAATATTTTAAATTTAAATGCTTTACTTTTTGTCTATTAGATTGTAAGCTCTTTGAGCAGGGACTGTCTTTCTTCTGTGTTTGTACAGCGCTGCGTACACTTTGTAGCGCTCTAGAAATGTTAAATAGTAGTAGTAGTAGGTTACGGGTAAAAGGGCCCCTATGACATTTTAGGTGTTGCCTTATAGAATAGTGCCTAGTGTACATAGGTGCCTTTCAATTAATAGTGCCTTTGATGTGCCTAAGTGCTAGCTTACAGAATTGCCACACTCGATTTTAGTAGGGTAGAGTATTTCATTCAGAGCTAGGTTAACTAAAGTACATTAGCACACATTAACACCATTAATGCATGTTATTATTAAATAGGCCACATTGCAGAAAATGGACCTACAGTAAATTGAAATGACATGGGAAATGTTAATCAAGGAGAACAAAAAGCACCAATGTTAATACTATTTTCCATGTCGTTTTGTGTCATTTTTAACCTACAATGTCAGGAAATCTCCTAAAATGTCAGGAGTTTTCCTGTGTTGTCAATAGTGTATACCAAGGGTTCTCAAACCTGACCTGGAGCAACCCCAGCCAGTCAGGTTTTCAGGATATCCACAATGAGTATGCAGGAGATAGATTTGTTTACCAAGGAGGCAGTGTATGCAAATTGATCTCATGAAAACCTGACTCACTGGAGTTCCCCCCAGGACAGGTTTGGGAATCATTGATGTACATTATTACTCATGTAGTGTGCACTATTCTTAATAGTCCAGCATTTAAATATCACTCAGTCATATTTACAATAGTCGGACTGCAGCTCTAGAATTCTTTACCTCTTCTGTTAAGAAAAATTGAGTTTTGAGCTCTTAAAAAACAGTTGAAGACATTTCTGTTCATTTTAGCATTTGGTGGAGACTAACATTGATGTTATGGGAATAGAATCCCAATTTTGTTGGGTTTAAGAGAGGACAAATACTTGTTGAGTCATGTGGCGTATTCTAATTGTGATCTACGGATCATAGAGTTCTGTATTATTGGGGTAGGAGAAGATGATATCTATAGTTGGGGGTTATTTTATGTATGGATTTTGTGAGTATTTGTAGTACTCTATGGGACTCATTTTTGAAAGAGAAAAATGTTTACAAAGTGGCATAAACTGGCAGATGTACGTTTTTCTCACCAAAACTTCCAAATAAGTATTTTCAAAACCCATTTCCAGACGGTTTTCTATGCTGTTCATCTGCAGTGTATCCAAATATCAAGGGGGTATGTCAGGGGTATGTTTAAGGGTAGGATTTGGGCATTCCTAAAATTTAGATGTCTTTCAGCCCTATTGGAACAAAATGAAAAAGTCCAGGACTAAGACTAAGAAGTTTTGAGCTAGACCTGTTTTAATAACAACTAAGCCACAAAAAGTGCCTTAAATAACCAGATGACCACTGAAGGAATAAAAGAATGACACCCCCCCTTACTCCCCTAGTGGTCACTGACACCCTCCCACCCCTCTACAATGTGAAAGAAACAGTACATACTAGCCTCTATACAGGCTCAGATGCTATGGCCAATCCTATAAGAGCAGCAAGCAGGTCCCTGGAGTAACCTAGTGGTCAGTGCAGTGCACTGTGGAGAAGGAAACCCAGGACAATATCCCACTCTAATTGTGGTGGAAAGTGTGAGGCCTTCAAAACCCACCAGAAACCTACTGCACCCACATATAGGTGACACATGCAGCCATAAAGGCTATTGTAGTGGTGTCAAGTTGGGTACAGTAGGTCCCTTTCTTTCTCACCAACTTTGACTCCTGGCTTTCCTTCTTTCTTGAACCTTCATCTTCTTCCCTCACTCTTGGGGATTTTAACATTCATGCTGATCATCCCTCTTACTCTTATGCTTCTCAGTTTCTCGCTTTAACATCCTCTTTCAATCTCCAACTGTGCTTCACTATCCCTACTCACCTGAATTGCCACTGTCTTGATTTTATCTTCTCCAACTGCTCACTCTCCAATTTCTACGCCTCAGCTCTTCCCCTCTCTGACCATCATCTGATAACTTTCACACTTAAACACCCTCTCCCCCAGTCCTGTCTAATCTTAACCAATACATTTAGGAATCATCAGCCTATTGACCCTTCTAGTCTGTCATCCAGTGTTTCAAATCTCTTCTCAACCACTATGTTATCCAAGTCTGTCAATGAGGCTGTCTCTTCCTATAATACTACTCTCTCCTCTGCTCTGGATACTCTTGCTTCTCCCATTCCCCGTTCTGTAAGGCGTACCAAACCCCAGCCCTGGCTGACCTCTAGAATCCACTACCTACATTCCTGTGCCCGCTCTGCCGAATGCGTTTGGCTGAAATCCTGTGCCCATGCTGACTTCATACATTTCAAATTACTGCTGACCTCATTCCAGTCTGCTCTTTCACTTGCCAAACGGGACTACTACATCCAGTTGACAAATTCTCTTGGCTCAAACCCTCGACATCTCTTTGCCACACTAAACTCTCTCTTCAAAGTTCCATCACCTCCAATTCCCCCTTCACTTTCATGATAAGGTTCACAAGATTAAACGAGTTCTCAAGAAGTCACCTCCATTTCTCCTTCCCTTAGTCCATTCTCTCAACCCTCCATCAACCCCTGCCTCCTTTTCTGAAATCACTGAAGAGGAAACTGCACATTTTCTTTCGTCCTCGAAACTACCTGTTCCTCTGATCCTATTCCCACCCATCTACTGTCATATCCCTTTTATCTGTCATATCCTCAATCTTTCACTTTCCACTGTGACTGTTCCTGATGCCTTCAAACATGCCGTAGTCATACAACTCCTCAAAAAAACCTTCATTGGACCCTACCTGTCCTTCCAACTATTGCCCTATCTCTCTCCTCCCTTTCCTAGGCAAGATTCTTGAACACGCTGTTCATTGCCATTGTCTTGACTTTTTCATCTCAAGATATTCTTGATCAACTTCAATCTGGCTTTCTCCATCTTCATTCAACTGAAACAGCACAGGTCTCCAACGACCTGTTCCTGGCCAGCCTCAAAGGTCTCTTTTATATCCTCATCCTTCTCAATCTATCTGCTGCTTTTGACACTGTTGATCACCGCCTGCTCCTTGATACACTGTCCTCACTTGGATTTCAGGGCTCTATTCTTCCTGGTTTTCTTCTTATCTCTCCCATCGTACTTTTAGTGTATATTCTGGTAGATCCTCCTCCACTTCTATCACACTATGAGTTGGTGTACCTCAGGGATCTGGCCTGGGACCTCTTCTTTTCTTCATCTATACCTCTTCCCTTGGTACTCTGATCTCATCCCATGGTTTTCAGTATCACCTTTAGGCTGATGACTCCAAGATCTACCTCTCCACACCATAAATTTCAGCAGGAATCCAGGCCAAAGTGTCAGCCTGCCTGTTTGACATTGCTGCCTGGATGTCTCACAGCCATCTAAAACTAAACATGAACAAGACTGAGCTTCTTATCTTTCCCCCTAAACCAACCTCTCCTCTCCCTCCATTCTCTATCTCTGTGGATAACACTCTCATCCTTCCTGTCTCATCAGCTCGTAACCTTGGGGTCATCTTTGACTCTTCTCTCTCCTTCTCTGCACATATTCAGCAGACTGCTAAAACCTGTCATTTCTTTCTCTATAATATCACCAAAATCCTTCCTTTCTTTTCTGAGCACACTACCAGAATCCTTATTCATACTTTTTTCACCTCTCGCTTAGACTACTGCAACTTGCTTCTCACAGGTCTCCCACTAAACCATCTCTCTCCCCTTCAATATGTTCAAAATTGTGCTGCATGACTTATATTCCGCCAGTATCACTAGGCTCACATTAGCCCTCTTCTCAAGTCACTTCATTGGCTTCCTATCCGTTTCCGCATACAGTTCAAACTCTTCGTATTGACTTACAAGTGCATTCGCTCTGCAGCTCCTTAGTACCTCTCCACTCTTATCTCTCCCTACACTCCTCCCCGGGAACTCCGTTCATTGGGTAAATCTCTCTTATCTGTACCCTTCTCCTCCACTGCTAACTCCAGACTTTGTTCCTTTTATCTTGCTGCACCATATGCCTGGAGTAGACTTCCTGAGCCAGTACGTCAAGCTCCATCTCTGGCCATTTTCAAATCTAGGCTAAAAGCTCACCTTTTTGATGCTGCTTTTAACTCTTAACCCTTACTCACTTGTCCAGTACCCATGCTTTATCATTCCCACCTTAGTAATTCCCTTATCCCTTATTTGTCCTGTTTGTCTGTTCTATTTAGATTATAAGCTCTGTCAAGCAGGGACTGTCTCTTCATGTTAAAGTGTACAGCGCTGTATATGTCTAGTAGTGCTATAGAAATGATAAGTAGTAGTAGTTTTGAAGGACTCACTATACAATGTAAGGGAGCAGTGGTGAGATGTGCACCTGGGAGCCTTTATGTGAAGTACACTGCAGTGCCCCCTAGCTCTGCTGGGATGTTTGTGTGGCCAGTCTACTAAGACTGCTGGTTCCTCCTATATCCCAATGGCTTGAATTTATGTGTTTTTCACTTGGACTTTTTTTTTTAATAGACCAAAATGCACAGAGCACAAAAACATCTAATAAAGTGGCATTTTCAAAAAAAGACATTTTGCTGTTTTGAAAATTACTATATTTGTTATTCAGGTTCTGGACATTTTGAGCAAAATATGCAAAGTTGGACTTAGATGTCATATCGAAAATCCCCTCTATGTATGTTGATGGTGCTTTGTATTAAATATATTAAATTTTATTTTGTATTTTTTAGTTGCAATCCACTGAGAATTGCTGAGATCGTGCAGAATTTAAGTACTTGTTTTGAATATTAGCCGGTCTCTATATACTGTTGGAAGAAACAAAAAACAGGTCCAATGAAACAAAATTCTGTCTTAAAATGTCACCTGACGTGGTTCACATTTCGCCCTCACATGGTCTGCTTCAGGGGCATAAAACACTCTATGAAGAAGTGTAAAATCTGTCACTGACAGTACTGTTATATTCAAAATTCACACTTGTCATTCAATGATGATTTCATATCCGAAAGAGCATCTCCTCTTATAATAGGAACGTCCTGCAGAGTCAGCGCCATGCAAACTGCCAGACAGGTGTTAGCCATGAATTTTGGTTTTTTTGGACCTGCTTTTTGTTTCTTCTATTTCTGGTGCGGATCTGAGGTGCCTCTTTGCATTTGTTATACTGTTGAAAGAAATGCTAACAGGCCATATATCAAACTGTGTTATGGTGCATCATTTGCAAAAAAGGAAAAAAAAACCCTAAAAAACCCTTTTCCAATAATGTTTAAGGGAAGTCACTGAAACTAGATTTGGGATTTCTTCATGCACTGAAATAGGAGCATGAGGAAAGCTCCAAAAAGAACAATCCATTTCTCAAGCTGAGCATCCAATCTCTTCCTCCCATGAGGTGACAGGCAAGAAATCTGACAGCTATGTAAACAAGTCACCATGGAAAAAATAGGGTAATTCTTGCCATCACTGTCACAGGGCAAGCAACAGGCAGCATGAAAGGTAGTGACATGGTGTATAAGGGAAATGATTGCCTTAGATGACCAGCCCCTGCAGATGGAAGAGAACATGGCATTTAAATGGTTACTGCATATCTTAGGTCCCAATATCCAAGTGTCCTCTAGAAACACTTGGATCCCCAGCATGTATCTCAACAAATACAAGGATTAAAGCATAGAGTGGATGACCAAAATGAGAATTTTTTTTAATGGCCGCATGCTAATGGTGACAGTAGCGCATGACCATTAAAGCAAAAATTAGAATATCTGCCATTTTACATTTGAGGTAAAAATGGCCTTAAGAGCATGGAAAAAATCTGCAAAAGGGTGTGCTAAGACCACTTTCTACTGCTTAGTAAAAGGACCCCCTTTGTTTCTCCAACTTTGCTCATTTTCACTCAAGACTGTTATCCTTTGTTGCAAAACTTATACATATAAAATAAAATAAATTGCAGGTATTTTACTGTCAGAAATTGGGTGAAAAAAATAGTAAAAGTGTTGACTTTTTCAAAGAAAAGAATGACTGAATCATCAGATAATCAATTCAAGTATAAGTTACAGGTATCTATGTAATTAAACCATGAATAATTGGGAAAAGTAAGTATGAGTGGAAGACAAAATCCTTTAATGGAGTAGAAAGCTATTATTAGCTGTTTTATTATAGTATAAATGTAGCGCTTACTTTTGAACATCATTTAAATGTCAAAATATACTAGAAAAACAAAGATATAAAATTACCATACTTTTTTGCTGCTTTTCAAGTTTGTCTTGAAGAGTTTGCATCTGTCCTCCCAAAGCCCTGAATTGTGATTTAAGATCTTCAAGGTCTAGAAAAAATAAATATGAAATTTAGGGGGTCTTTTACAAAGCCACGCTAGTGTTTTTAGCTTGTGCTAGAAATCAGCTTACGCTAAATGCTGAGACACCCATCATATTCCTATGTATGTCTCAGCGTGTAGCGCAAGCTGATTTTTAGCACGCCTTTGTAAAAGACTCCCTTATTCTTACAATAATTCATAAGTAATATTTGCCATATTTATACAAATAATATAAGGTGTGGACTAGAGAGGTTAAAATAAAGAGCTGAAAGCTAGGATAAGTGTGTAGAGCATCCGGAACATCTCATGGAATTCCAACATCTCTTCATGTAAAGGCATGGGGGGGGGGGGGGAGGGAGGTTGGTTTGTGTGTATGTGTGTGTGTGTGGGGGGGGGGGGGGGGGGTACAAGTTTTTGTATGCCTTTGCATGTGTGTTTCTGTATTGGTTATGTGTATGTTCATGGTTGCATTTTTGTGTGTGTGCTTTCTGTGTGTCTGTGATCAGAAGAAAAGATGAGAGGAGGCAGTTTGAAAGGTAACATTTCTTAATCATCATGTTACAGTGAATCAGTGCACATATGCTGCAGCTGTTTGAACTGCTTCTCCCATAGAAATGTATTAGGGCATTACTTGGGAGAGGGGTGTCATTTTTCTCCCACCCCACCCCCCAACACATGCAGAAACTTTACTTCTATAGCACAAAATGTTCCTCTTGATCACCTCCTCAGTTCCTTGACTATGAGCTGCCTTTCAGTCCTCTGCCCCCACTGCCTTTCCATTGGCTGGATCTTACCTACAGTCTTTGTTGTTGGTTACAATGGAAGGAGGCAGGATAGGCTCACTCACACAGGGTGGGTGTTGGAAGGGGAGGGGGAGGGAGAGGGAGAGGAATTAGAAAACTGCAGATAGATGTTTTAAACTCAGAAAAATGTCCGGACATATTTATCCATCCTTCTGCTTTCTGGATATTAATGTAAAATTCTGCTGACTTCTGGAAAAAAAAAAAGCCCTCCCAGATAATTGCACTTCTCCTCTTCCTCCACTTTCTATCTCAGTTGATAACACCCTCATCCTCCCCGTCTCATCTGCCCGCAACCTCGGAGTCATCTTTGACTCCTCGTTCTCCTTCTCTGCGCATATCCAGCAGATAGCCAAGACCTGTTGCTTCTTCCTCTTTAACATCAGCAAAATTCGCCCTTTCCTCTCTGAACACACCACCCGAACTCTCATCCACGCTCTCATTACCTCTCGCCTGGACTACTGCAACTTACTTCTCACCGGCCTCCCACTTAGCCATCTATCCCCCCTTCAATCTGTTCAGAACTCTGCTGCACGTCTCATATTCCGCCAGAACCGATATACTCATATCACCCCTCTCCTCAGGTCACTTCACTGGCTTCCGATCAGATACCGCATTCAATTCAAGCTTCTCCTTCTTACCTACAAATGCACTCAGTCTGCTGCCCCTCACTATCTTTCTACCCTCATCTCCCCTTACGTTCCCGCCCGTAACCTCCGTTCACAGGATAAATCCCTCCTCTCAGTACCCTTCTCCAACACCGCCAACTCCAGGCTTCGCTCATTCTGCCTCGCCTCACCCTATGCTTGGAACAACCTTCCTGAACCCTTACGCCAAGCCCCCTCCCTGCCCGTCTCCAAGTCTTTGCTTAAAGCCCACCTCTTCAATGCTGCGTTCGGCACCTAACCCTTACCGTTCAGTGAATCCAGACTGCCCCAATTTGACTGCCCCTATCGGACCGACCGTTCACTTGTCTATTAGATTGTAAGCTCTTTGAGCAGGAACTGTCTCTCTTTGTTAAATTGTACAGCGCTGCGTAACCCTAGTAACGCTCTAGAAATGTTAAGTAGTAGTAGTAGTAGTAGATAATTGTCAAGCTCAACCTCCTGAGTCCTGAGCACATGCCATAGCCCCCCCCCCCCCCCTCCCAGTAAGGTGCGGTGTTTAAATTTATTTTTTAGTTTTTGGTAGTAGTATTTTTGTTAGATTTAATATTTGTACATTCTGTTTTAATTTTATATTTGTTATAAACTTGTATGCTAGTGAGTGACGTGTATAATATCAGTTATTAAAGCACCAAGTGTTGGCGTCTGACATCAGTAGTGCCTAGCCGAGATGAAAGTCTGTCTCTGCTGCATACACAGCAATCGCAAAGTAAGCAATGCATTTCTGCTTTATATATATATATATATATATATATATATATATATATATATATATATATATATATATATATATATATATATTTATTTATTTATTATTATTTTTTTTTAATTTATGGCAATTTAAATTTTACAAGTAATAGAATAAACTCGCAATGAAATATAGAGAAAATAATATAAAGAAAATTATTAGATTCAGGTAATTCAATACACTCTTTCTTAGATCACAAATTGGGGGGGGGGGGGGGAAGTGGGATAAGACAAGGAGATCAGTTATCTAATGAAAAAATTATACAAATGAAAACGGCTTAACCCTGAATATCCCCACTATTTCACCAGAAAATTGAACAAATGGAGAATTATAATAGACGTTTAACGTTAAGACTGTTGAATTTTCCTAGAGCTTCATGTATGACTCTTATAGATTTCTTCAAAAAATATTTAACGGAAAATTTGAAAATTCCTTCTTCAGCTATTCCCCCCATGTCATAAAACATATTTAACAACGAGTGGATCCTGTGAAAGTTGGGAATTTGCCTCAATCAATGGGAATTAGATCAGAGATTCAAGATTTGTCTGCGTTGCTAGAAGATTCATTGTCCAAAATACCTACTCGAGGGATGCTTATTGTTTCATTTGTATTTGAGCAGGACTTGAACTCAGTGATGAGATTACATTTCAAGTATGCTTCGTTACCTTTTTGTGGTCAAAGAATTTAGATATTTCCAGACGTGACTAAGGCTACGCAAGATAGAAGGAAACAATTTCTGGGACTAAGAGAGGAAGCAAGGAAACTAGGTGCATCCTTTTTGATAGCATATCCTTGCAAGTGTTTAGTACATTTCCTGGGCAATAAATATGTTTTCTATGAACCAAATCAACTCCGCACCTTTTTAGATATGAAGAAACTATCCAGTGGATCAATGTTGGGTTTTTGATATTTAGTTATTTGTTTTCTTTGTTTTTTCAAATTGGTTGCCCACATATCTCAAGATCCTGATGAAGTCACATTTTTTTTGATGAAATGTGTCCCTTTGGTTTATTTATAGCAGCGTTAAGCACACTGCCTTTGATTAAAGCTTTGACAACCACAGGAGCTTTAAAAACCGATGCTTAATTTTGCCAAGATTCATTTCCGTCTGTTAATGTTTCTATGCTACCGAAGCTGGAACTCCTTCTCCCACAGAAATTAATTGGGACCAGTTTTGGGGGGATTTTTCTCTTTAGAACTCCCAGACCAATTTGAACCATTTTTGAACTTGTGGTGTCTGGCAGGATCTTAGGTAGAGGACTTGGTCAGCTTAGAGGGAACAGTGGCCAAGTGTCATCTCATTCCATTAAATTCTTGGAGAGTTATTTTGTTCCCCAACACACGGACAGAGATGCAGACCAACATTCTTGATCCCTTTTCTATAATTCTTTCCAACCATCCCTTTTCTATAATTCTTTCCAACCTACATTGGGTTGAAAGAATGAAAACTAGAGTTCAAGTCCTGCTTCACTTAATGATATTACTTAATGACCTTGAGCAGGTCACTTTTTCTCCTGTTTTCTCATCTATCTAGTTAGAATTTAAGGTAGCAATTTTGTAAATTGGTGCTTCAGTTTAGGCTTCCCAATGCTGAGTACTTAGAACCAATTTTATAATGGCATCTTAACGCCAAGATTCCATTATAGAATACTAGCATAAATTGGCATTGGTGCAGCCATATTTAAGCATTACCTCTTATGCAAGCATAAGTTGGCATGTCTAAGTATGCCAAGTGACACCCAATTTATAATATTCTATAAACTACACATGTAACTGGGAGACATGCCCATGGCCTTCCCATACTCTACCCATGTCGCGTTCTCGAGGACCTTGGCATACTGTCAGGTTTCTTCCCCGGGAGCACTGGGTTCATGAGTCCTTGGGCCACTACCGTGGAGCAGCAGTGGCAGGCAAGATCACCTTCAAGGTAGAGACGAGACAAGACTGGACCGGAACCCCGGACTGGAGTTCTACACAGGAATACACGGAACTGGAACGCACCGGACGGGTGCGCACTGGAGTGGAGCCTGCTGGTCTGGAACACACTGGAGTGGCCCCACTGGACTGGAACATACAGGAGTGAAACCCGCTGGACTGGAACACACTGGAGCGGAACCCACTGGACTGGAATCCACGGGACCGGAACCCGCTGGACAGGTACACACTGGACCTAGGCTTCACCTACGCTTAGCCACCTTTCCCCGAGGGTTGAGCCCTCAGGTTTGGGCAGCCGGCAAGGCTTACAGGAAAAACCGGAACTGGAACTTGCAAGCAGGAATAGCAGGAATCAGGATACAGAAGTGCCCCCAGGCACCTAGGTGAAAGCAAGGCAGATAGGCAGGGAATGTCCGGGTTCCGGCAGTAGGCAGGTTCAAAGCAATGGACACAGAAGGGCTGGAAACCCACAGAGCAATAAACACAGAAGGGCAGAAAGGCCACAGAGCAATAAACACAGAAGGGCTGAAAGGCCACAGAGCAATGGACACAGAAGGGCTGAAAGCCCACAGAGCAATAAACACAGAAGGGCTGGAAACCCACAGAGCAATAAACACAGAAGGGATGAAAGCCCCCAGAACAACAAACACAGAAGGGCTGGAAACCCACAGAGCAATAAACACAGAAGGGCTGAAACCCCACAGGAAAAGTCAAGGAAAGCTAACTGTGCAAACAGCACACTAACCTCGGGACCTAAGGCACTGCGGAAGCATTGGCAATGCAAAGGCCAGGGCTGCAGTCTCTAAGTGATTAATAAAGCCCTTCAACACCAGAGGCACAGCTGCAGCAATCTCCTTGCCTCCAAACAGAGGCTTGACACTCAGAGAAGTCAGCCCACAGGAAGGACAAGCGGGAGCCATCTTGGATACTGGCAAAGAGGAGTCAGCAGCCATCTTGGAAGAGGCATAGCCCACACAGGTGAGGTCCAGTAAGGCAATCAGCACACAGAGCCAGAGAGAAACTAAGACAGAGACAGACACAGAGACAAGCAGAAGCCAGCACAGCCACTGACTCCCAGAAACAGGGTAAGTTTGAGGGTGGTCACGGCCACAGACGTGACAGTACCCCCTCCTCAAGACCCCCCTCTCGGTCTCCCTGAGGAGTTCAGGTGTCCAGGGGTAACTATGGTGAAACCTCCTGATGGGTCTCAAAAGCCAGACATAGATCACTGGACTGGAAGTCACAAAGAAGTTCAAAACTGGCAGACAAAAGTAGAACTTGTGACCAGGAGGCTCCTTCGAATCACCACGGGGCAACCTCAGGAACGTGGATGCATCAAGAGGAACAAAATTCAAAAGGAACCCTTCCCTGAGGGAACCCACAATGTCCTGGACCTCTTGGCACTTCCATGTAATGGCAGGAACAAGTCTGGAGCCACTACCCCAGCTGACATCAGAAGTTGGGCTGGGGCCCGAAGTGGCATCCCAGTCTTGACAGGAACTAGAAGTCTGAACAGAAGCAGATCTGGAACTGGAACTTGGGTTGGCATCCAAGTCTGAAGTGGAACTGGAACTCTGGACAGGAGCTGGACCGGGACTGGGACCTGGACTGGAATCAGAGTCTGGACTGGAGCAGGAACTCTGAACAGGAGTCGAACCGGGACTGGGACACGGACTGGAATCAGAATCTTGACTGGAGCGGGAACTCTGAACAGGAGCTGTACCGGGACTGGGACCCGGACTGGTATCAGGATCTTGGCTGGAACAGGAACTCGAGGCGCCCTCTGCCTCCTGGCAGGGACGGAACGTTAACTGAGGCTTGGCAGAAAACACCCTTTGGACAGGGATCGGAGGCTCAATCTGAAGCGTCACTCGAACTGGACCCAGTGGCTTGACTGGATGGGTCACTTGGACAAGAACTGGAGACTTGACCCGGAGTGCCACTCGCATAGGCCTTGGAGACTCCGTCAGAAGCACCCCTCGGACTGGACTCAGAGGTTTCAAAGGGCATGCCATTTGAACGAGGACTGGAGGCTCGGCCCGAAGCGCCACTTGAGCAGGAATCAGAGGCTCAATCGAAAGCTTCCCTCGGACTGGACTCGGAGACTTAAGTGGAATCGTTACTAGAACTGGAAGCGGGGACTCGGTATGAAGCACCCCCTGGACTGGACTCAGGTGCCTAGGTGGTGGCACTACCTGGACTGGAATCAGAGGCTTGGTCCGACGTCTCACTCGGCCTGACCTCCGAGACTGCTGAGGAGCCCTGAGCGGAGAAATCCCACAGCGCCTTCTTTCAGCCTTAGCCTCAGGAACTGGACTGGAACTGGAACTCTGACCCGGAGCTGGACTGGGACCACTCATCCACCTCCTTGCCGCATAGGCCTCAGGAGTATTCTGCAGAGCTGGATCCGAGAGAAGTTGGAAGTGGTAAAGGAAGAGCTTCGTAGAGGGATCCATAGCAGAAACTGGGTTTTCAAAAAATCCACGCCCCGAAACGCGCTCTCTCTCCGCTGCTGCCTCAGGAGTATCCTTCAGGGCTGGATCAGACAAAAGTTGTACCCGGTAATCCTGGAGGGTCATTAACGAATCCAAAGAAAAAATCAGGTTGGAACTGGGATCTGAACTGGAATCAGGAGCTACACCGGGGTTGGAACCCGGATTGTACATAGGGAACGAAGTCATGGGCAGGAAGCCCACCTGGACGGCTGATCTTGCCGGACTCATGGCCTTTGCATTCTGTCGCGTTCTCGAGGACCTTGGCATATGTCAGGCTTCTTCCCCGGGAGCACTGGGTTCGTGAGTCCTTGGGCCACTACCGTGGAGCAGCAGTGGCAGGCAAGATCACATTCAAGGTAGAGACGAGACAAGACTGGACCGGAACCCCGGTCTGGAGTTCTACACAGGAATACACGGAACTGAAACACACCGGACGGGTGCGCACTGGAGTGGAGCCTGCTGGACTGGAACACACTGGAGTGGCCCCACTGGACTGGAACATACAGGAGTGAAACCCGCTGGACAGGTACACACTGGACCTAGGCTTCACCTACGCTTAGCCACCTTTCCCCGAGGGTTGAGCCCTCAGGTTTGGGCAGCCGGCAAGGCTTACAGGAAAAACCGGAACTGGAACTTGCAAGCAGGAACAGCAGGAATCAGGATACAGAAGTGCCCCCAGGCACCTAGGCGAAAGCAAGGCAGACAGGCAGGGAATGTCCGGGTTCCGGCAGTAGGCAGGTTCAAAGCAATGGTCACAGAAGGGCTGGAAACCCACAGAGCAATAAACACAGAAGGGCAGAAAGGCCACAGAGCAATGGACACAGAAGGGCTAGAAACCCACAGAGCAATAAACACAGAAGAGCTGAAAGCCCACAGAGCAATAAACACAGAAGGACTGAAAGCCCACAGAGCAATAAACACAGAAGGGCAGAAAGGCCACAGAGCAATAAACACAGAGGGGCTGAAAGGCCACAGAGCAATGGACACAGAAGGGCTGAAAGCCCACAGAGCAATAAACATAGAAGGGCTGGAAACCCACAGAGCAATAAACACAGAAGGGCTGAAAGCCCCCAGAACAACAAACACAGAAGGGCTGGAAACCCACAGAGCAATAAACACAGAAGGGCTGGAAACCCACAGAGCAATAAACACAAAAGGGCTGGAAACCCCACAGGAAAAGTCAAGGAAAGCTAACTGTGCAAACAGCACACTAACCTCGGGACCTAAGGCACTGCGGAAGCATTGGCAATGCAAAGGCCAGGGCTGCAGTCTCTAAGTGATTAATAAAGCCCTTCAACACCAGAGGCACAGCTGCAGCAATCTCCTTGCCTCCAAACAGAGGCTTGACACTCAGAGAAGACAGCCCACAGGAAGGACAAGCGGGAGCCATCTTGGATACTGGCAAAGAGGAGTCGGCAGCCATCTTGGAAGAGGCATAGCTCACACAGGTGAGGTCCAGTAAGGCAATCAGCACACAGAGCCAGAGAGAAACTAAGACAGAGACAGACACAGAGACAAGCAGAAGCCAGCACAGCCACTGACTCCCAGAAACAGGGTAAGTATGAGGGTGGTCACGGCCACAGATGTGACAACCCATGTGTAGGCACTATCCCCCCCCCCCCCCCCCGATATTCAGTCATGTGCTGCCATGAGAGATTGTGGGAGCCATTTTGGGAAGACACTGCAAGGGGCAGGAGTGAGGGACCACCAGGGATTATGGTAGGCCTGGGGGCCTACCTGAACTACTCAGGTGTTGGGGGTTGGGGTAGAAGGCATTTGGGGAGGGGGGGTGGCTTGTGGCCATGGACTGAGGGGAAATGAAGAGTAGGATGTGTTGGGGGCTCAGGGGGGGGGGGGCTTCAAGTTTTAAAAATAGCTTATTTGTTAAGCTTTTGAGCTATTCTAAATTCACCTGCTTAAGCTTATGCAGGCCTTGGCTGAATATCGCAATAAAACAGAAGAACAGTAACACTTGCAGTCATGCAAATGAGTCAAACACAGTGAGGGTGACAAAGCAAAGAGCAGCAGATGATGTCCAAACAAATGTCTTTATTATAACTTCCAAGACTCGACACGAGTCATGTTTCGGCCTACAAAGGTCTTCCTCAGGAGTCTTCTAATGGATGTATGATAATTCAGAACTAGTCGCAATGGAATATGTGTGATGTCTAAAACCTTCACCTTTGCCCTTGAAGCAACAGAACAGCAGAGATCCACAGCACCCACACGTTGGCCCATTCATATGAGCTGAATATCACCAACATCTACATAAGCTCTGGCTTCTCCTCAATATGCCCCCTAGCCCACTCCTGACCATCCCACTTTTTGGGGGGACTGGTCAGAGGCGATATTCAGCGGCACTGCCCGGTTTAGTACCACTGAATATTGGTGGTTGGATGGAGACAGGTGATTTAAGAGGGCCATAGCCTCTCTAGCCCGCTTAAATTTCTCAGAATATTGGCCCCTATGGTATTTAGGTCCTACCTGATAGAATAGTGCCTAGTGCAAATAGGCACCTGACTGCCTTTCATGTGCTGTGGTGTTTACCTCTAGGCACCAGTTTTTAGAATTGCCTTATAAAGGGTGGGGGTGGGGGGTGAGGAAGGGATTTATCATCTGTGAAAATAATGTTGCAAACTTATTTGAGCTAAAAACTTGGAAAGGGGGTTTACAATGATGAAATCTTATAGTATAACAATAAATATGACCCTTTCCAAGTTTTTAGCTCAAATAAGTTTGCAACATTATTTTCATGGATGATAAATCCCTTCCTCACCCCCCCCCCCCACCCTTTATAAGGCAATTCTAAAAACTGCTGCCTAGAGGTAAACGCCACAGCACATGAAAGGCAGTCAGGTGCCTATTTGCACTAGGCACTATTCTATCAGGTAGGACCTAAATACCATAGGGGCCAATATTCCGAGAAATTTAAGCGGGCTAGAGAGGCTCTGGCCCTCTTAAATCACCTGTCTCCGTCCAACCACCAATATTCAGTGGTACTAAACCGGGCAGTAGGTGGTCTTCAACCAGTTGAACCAGCTTGAATAATACTCATTTATGATATAGAAATTGCTTCTTTAATAATACTTAACTGCTTGCTGTGTCTAACTGGTTGAAGACCACCTACAGATATGAATCAGTTTATATGGAAAGTGTTAATTCCACATACCTAAAAGTCCACTTTTTCCTTCTTGTCCTTTTTCACCGGGTGGTCCTTTAGCCCCCTTTGGTCCAGTAGGGCCTGCTTTTCCTGGCGGACCTTGTAAGCCTCTCAGTCCTTGTAATCCTAGGAGTTAATTGAGCATAATAGAAAGGCAGACTATAAATTACTTAAAAGTATTTGATAGTATATAGCATTAATCAACAATGTTAGGTCATGCTTGAGTATTTTACATTGGTAAGTTTGATTAAGGGCTTTATTTACTTTGTAAAATAAGCTTAGTCAGGCCCTTAATTGGAATGTATAAAAAAATCCTATATTTTAAGAATTAGAACAGAACCATTACTCTTTCCATTGACTATAGAACCTTTACTACCTCTCCAACAGGCTTATGTATGAAGACTGGTTTTCTATGTATACATTCATGTAATGATATCCATAGTGCACATCTGGTATGAAAAGTGTGTTAACCCAGAAATATCCTGCAGAAAACATAAGACACTAAGGGGATCATTTACTAAGCCAACCAGTGCAAACCATTAGTAAAGGACCCCATAATAATGTTAAATTTCATAGACTTGCATGTTTTTCTACAAGGGTAAAAATAAAAGGCCTGATATTCAAAGACACTTATCTGCCTAATGGCTGATGTTATACAGATAAATTCCTTAGCTGGTGCTGGCCATGAATATTTAGCAGCACTATCCTGATAGTACTACTGAATATTCTTACAGACTGCTGTGTAATTAAACTTTGGAATTTGTTGCCAAAGAATATAGTAAAAGCAGTTAGCTTAGCGGGGTTTAAAAAAAAGGTTTGGATGGATTCCTAAAGGCAAAGTCCATAGACCATTATTAAAATGGACTTGGGGAAAATTCACTGCATATTTTTCAGTTAAGCAGCATAAAATGTATTGTACTTTTTGGGGATCTTGCCAGGTACTTGTGATCTGGATTGGCTACTGCTGGAAACAGGATGCTGGGCTTGATGGACCTTCGGTCTGTCCCAGTATGGCAATACTTATATACTGTCTCAGCACTATCCAGATATTTCCAGGGTGCTGAATAGATGGACCAAAGGCAGCAACAATAAGTATTCAGAAAGCAGTGATTTGAAGGCTGCTATCCAGAAAACTGCTGTCCTACCTTTATCCAGTTAGCTACCGGATATTGGTTTGAATATTGCTGTTACTGGGTGACCTGCAACACTCCCCTCTTTGCATGGATATTAGGCAGAAAACTTGTCAAGCAGTAGACATCTTCATTCTATAAACTTCCCTAGGGGCCCTTTCATTGAAGGTCATCAAGCCCTAATGCATGGTTAGCATATGAGAAAAGGTGTTAAGGCATTTTGGTGTAATATGCCTATTTGTTTGCGCTAATTGTGCATTATACAGTGGGGGAAATAAGTATTTGATCCCTTGCTGATTTTGTAAGTTTGCCCACTGACAAAGACATGAGCAGCCCATAATTGAAGGGTAGGTTATTGGTAACAGTGAGAGATAGCACATCACAAATTAAATCCTGAAAATCACATTGTGGAAAGTATATGAATTTATTTGCATTCTGCAGAGGGAAATAAGTATTTGATCCCCCACCAACCAGTAAGAGATCTGGCCCCTACAGACCAGGTAGATGCTCCAAATCAACTCGTTACCTGCATGACAGACAGCTGTCGGCAATGGTCACCTGTATGAAAGACACCTGTCCACAGACTCAGTGAATCAGTCAGACTCTAACCTCTACAAAATGGCCAAGAGCAAGGAGCTGTCTAAGGATGTCAGGGACAAGATCATACACCTGCACAAGGCTGGAATGGGCTACAAAACCATCAGTAAGACGCTGGGCGAGAAGGAGACAACTGTTGGTGCCATAGTAAGAAAATGGAAGAAGTACAAAATGACTGTCAATCGACAAAGATCTGGGGCTCCACGCAAAATCTCACCTCGTGGGGTATCCTTGATCATGAGGAAGGTTAGAAATCAGCCTACAACTACAAGGGGGGAACTTGTCAATGATCTCAAGGCAGCTGGGACCACTGTCACCACGAAAACCATTGGTAACACATTACGACATAACGGATTGCAATCCTGCAGTGCCCGCAAGGTCCCCCTGCTCCGGAAGGCACATGTGACGGCCCGTCTGAAGTTTGCCAGCGAACACCTGGATGATGCCGAGAGTGATTGGGAGAAGGTGCTGTGGTCAGATGAGACAAAAATTGAGCTCTTTGGCATGAACTCAACTCGCCGTGTTTGGAGGAAGAGAAATGCTGCCTATGACCCAAAGAACACTGTCCCCACTGTCAAGCATGGAGGTGGAAATGTTATGTTTTGGGGGTGTTTCTCTGCTAAGGGCACAGGACTACTTCACCGCATCAATGGGAGAATGGATGGGGCCATGTACCGTACAATTCTGAGTGACAACCTCCTTCCCTCCGCCAGGGCCTTAAAAATGGGTCGTGGCTGGGTCTTCCAGCACGACAATGACCCAAAACATACAGCCAAGGCAACAAAGGAGTGGCTCAGGAAGAAGCACATTAGGGTCATGGAGTGGCCTAGCCAGTCACCAGACCTTAATCCCATTGAAAACTTATGGAGGGAGCTGAAGATGCGAGTTGCCAAGCGACAGCCCAGAACTCTTAATGATTTAGAGATGATCTGCAAAGAGGAGTGGACCAAAATTCCTCCTGACATGTGTGCAAACCTCATCATCAACTACAGAAGACGTCTGACCGCTGTGCTTGCCAACAAGGGTTTTGCCACCAAGTATTAGGTCTTGTTTGCCAGAGGGATTAAATACTTATTTCCCTCTGCAGAATGCAAATAAATTCATATACTTTCCACAATGTGATTTTCCGGATTTAATTTGTGATGTGCTATCTCTCACTGTTACCAATAACCTACCCTTCAATTATGGGCTGCTCATGTCTTTGTCAGTGGGCAAACTTACAAAATCAGCAAGGGATCAAATACTTATTTCCCCCACTGTATATTTAAAAATAATATTTTTGGGTGGAGGATATTATGGATGGGGAATGGGCATGGAAGCATTTTCCAGCATGCACTAACTGGATAATTCAGACTTAACATTTGAGCACGTGGAGGGGCATAATCGAAAGGGACGCCCAAGTTTTCCTGGGGACGTCCTCGCAGGACGGCTCTAGCAAGGGGCGGGGAAACCTGTATTATCGAAACATGATGGGCGTCCATCTTTCATTTCGATAATACGGTCGGGGATGCCCAAATCAGCAAATTTAGATCGTCCGCAGCAGAGATGGTCGTCCCCAGGACTTGGTCGTTTTTGATTTTCAGCGATAATGGAAAGCGAGGACGCCCATCTCAGCAATGACCAAATCCAAGCAATTTGGTCGTGGGAGGAGCCAGCATTCGTAGTGCACTGGTCCCACTAACTGAACGGAAAAAAGCCCTTCTCTTACCGATCCCTTAGCGATTCGGAAAGGAATGGGCATGCATGAAGGAAATCACATGCAAATGAGCTGCTCGCTGTTAGCTCATTTGCACACAATTTTCTTCCTAAGGAGGGGAAGCCAGTGCAGAGCAGCCAAGCATTATGCGTGGCTGCTCTGTGCATGCTAAAGATGGCGTCAAACATGCAGACAAGCTGTGTGTATAATAGCTATCTACAACCTTAGAAAAACACAAGTCCAGGTGTTTGAGTATGGGTGAAGGATGTTCTTGGCTATGCCTCCTTTCTTGCAAGGGCAGTTGAGAATGTCCAAGGTGTGGATGTTTCTGTTAGAAGAATGTCTATGCCTTTGCTATGTCTCTGACATCCCCTTTATTTATTTGGATTTTGGATAACAAGTAGCAGCAGTGGGATTTGAACCAGCCACCTCTGGATTACAAGACCAGTGCTCTAACCACTAGGCCACTCCTCCACTCCACACCCTTGAAATTTGGCCGTCCCTGTGGGGGGGGGGGGGGCAGTTGAGGATGTCCAAAATGTTTGAAAGAAGGATGTCAACGCTTTCGTTATGCCTCCGCTGACACACACATATCTCCCCCCGAGGGACGGCCAAACTTCAAGGGAGTGGAGTGGCCTAGTGGTTAAAGCACTGGTCTTGCAATCCAGAAGTGGCTGCTTTAAATCCCACTGCTGCTACTGATGAGCCAAAATCCAAATAAATAAAGGGGATGTCAGAGGCATAGCAAAGGCATTGATGTCCTTTTACAAGAAACATCCACATTTTGGACGTCCTCAACTGCAGTCGCAGGGACGGAGGCATAGCGAAGGACATCCTTCACCCATATTGAAAAAGATAAAAGTTTTTAATTTTTTTTTTGGAGTGGGAGGTGGTTAGTGACCACTGGGGGAGTCAGGGGAGGTCATCCCCAATTCCCTCCGGTGGTCATCTGGTCAGTTCAGGCACCTTTTCACGGCTTGGTCATGAAAAAAAATGGACCAAGTAAAGTCGTCCAAGTGCTCGTCAGGGACACCCTTCTTTTTTCCATTATCGGCTGAGGACGCCCATGTGTTAAGCACGCCCCAGTCCCGCCTTCGCTACACCTCCGACACGCCTCCGTGAACTTTGGTCATCCCCGCAACGGAAAGCAGTTGAGGGCGCCTAAAATTGGCTTTCTATTATGCTGATTTGGGCAACCTTGCGAGAAGGACGCCCATCTCCCGTTTTGTGTCGGAAGATGGGAGCCCTTCTCTTTCGAAAATTCACCTGATAGTGCAACCTAAAAGTAAATGCTCCCACATTAATTTTTTTGCATGTCCAGTGTGCTAATGAAAATATTAGCTCAGGAGCTTCAAAATATATATTTTAAAACTCCTGAGCTAATTCTTTCATTAGCACACTGGACTTGCAAAACAATTAATGTGGGAGCATTTACCTTTAGGAGGCACTAAGGGCTAGGTTTATTAAGCAGCGCCATGGGCGCGTTAGCATTTTTAACATACGTAAATGGTGTACGTGCGTTAAACGCTAATGCACCCATAGAAATGTATAGGCACGTGAGCGTTTAATGCACCTTAAATTTATGGGCGCATTAAAAACGTTAACACACCTTACTAAACATACCCCTAAGTGCTCAAATGTTAAGTCTGAATTGTCCAGTTAGTGCATGCTGGAAAATGCTTCTATATATATATATTTAAAAAGGCTTTATTACTGAGACAGTAAATCTGGGCTTAGTGCACAGGACAGTTCCACATTAGGATGTGCTATGACCAGATTTTACCACCTGAAATTAGTAGAAATAATAAGAAAACATGGTTGAAATTTTTGGTACATCAGTAGATTCTCTGCAGAAAGTGGTTAGGCTTTATTATGTTCAAATCTCTGTTTCTCAAGATACAGAAACGGACCATACAGCTGAATTGCATGTTTCTTTGGATAATTTAGAACTTGTGTTGAATTTGAATGTTGAATAACATTTTTAGGGCTCCTTTTACTAAGCTGTGATAAGCGCTAGTGTTTGCTTGTCACAGCTTAAAATGGCTTGGTGTCCTGCTGTAAGTTCCAAATTAGCGCACGCTACCCGCATACTGAAAAATATTTTAAAATGTTTGTTGGAGTGGGCATATCAGGGAGCAGAGCATAAGTGTTCCTGTACTAACCAGTTAGCACATCCACATTATTGATCACTAACTGGCTAGCACAGAATTACAATGTGAGCCCTCGTAAGCGCTCACATGATTATTTTTATTAATGGCTGCAAGCTAATGGCAACATTATTGAATGCAAAAATCAATGGGAAAGCAAAATATTAAAAATTTCCTACCAAACTTTTGCTTACGGCTGATTGAGATGTCGCATCTAAAGTCAAACTCATTTTTATTCAGTCTAACCCCTATCTTTATAGTTTGTTATCCCTGAAAAAATCGATTCATTACCTCATCTTTGGGTTAGGCTATAAAAATAGCCTCGTAAATAACATGCATACCATTTAGATGATAATTGTAAAAGATAGAATGTTAAATTTCATCCCTCTTTCCATGTCCTTCATGAGACCTGTTTTGCATAAATAGAGAAATATAATTATTATATTTAAGAAAAAGTGAAGCCTCAACCACCCTGGGGGAGCGGTCTACTGACTAATCACAGACTAGAAAAACGGCAAAGAGAAACAACTCCCCTAATACGGGAGAACAAATTACTACCGAAAAAAGACAGTCTATTTGATATTATATTTAACACCCTATATGATATCTTCTGAACAACAGTCCTATTATATGAAAAATTGTTCACAAACAGTTCCACAAGACTGAACCCAGCTTCAAAAGAAAAACAATACCGCTTATTTTTAACGTCAGAAATCGATCCACTTCTGCTTGCAAACCAATCTTCCAGTGGCAACGGCATATTCCCTGAGTATTCAAAAGGTTCAAGTCTATAGACTGGTTTTTTTGGAAGTGATTTTTTTTTCTCCCATAGGGGAGTTGTTTCTCACTGTCGTTTTTCTAGTCTGTGGTAAGAAGCCAGTGATAGTTAAACCCATTTGGGGTTGATTAGACAGTCAGTTGGCTGCTCCCCCAAGGTGGTTGAGGCTTCAGTTTTTCTAATATTTAATTGTTTGACTTTAGATGTGGTGTCTTCTCAAGCAGCCATAAGCAACATTTTGGATTATTGGTAGGAAACATTATTGTATGGCCATTAATAAGAGAAATGGAAAATCAGCTATTTTCCTGCTCTAGTAAAAATGGCGTTAGTATAGAGAGTTGCACGGGACTGAAATTTCACCCATCCCGCCCGTTCCCACTGGAATCTCCTCCATCCATATCCATCCCCGTGAGTAATCTCATCCATTCCTGCCCATCCCATGTGCTGAAATAGCCTGACGTGATAAAATAACTCAACAGTAGCCCATGTTGATAACTTCCCCTTTCAATCCTATCAACTATATCCATTAATATTTTTAGTGCTATTATAATTGCCATGGCACAAGAAAAGAATAGGTAGACTGGCCTGGTATTACATTTCCTCCATCCCTGCAGGATCCCCACAGGACCTTTGTCCATCCCCTCGGGAGTCTCGTCAACCTGGAGGGGATCATTGTGGGAGTCCCGTGGGAACTGTGGGATTCCTACTGACCCCATCCCCATGCGGCTCTCTACCTTAGTGCACAGGAAAAACCTGCATAAGGGTTCACTAAGGCAATAATTTACTGCAGCTTAGTAAAAAGACCCTTTAATTAGTAAATTTGTTTTTATAATGAAAAGATACTTAGAATAGTGGTTTTTTAAAAATAAGATTATTGCAAACTGGGAGATGATAGCAATTTTGTCAAATCAGAAAGATGGCTTTCTTTATCCAATACTTACAGTAAATAATGTAGTAATTTTTTTCTTATCTTGATAACATGGAAACAATTCCAATTCCCAGTTTAGGCTTTGAACAAGTTTGCTACTTTACGTTCAAGCAAAAGTTTAGGTTAGAAGGTTTTTATTTCTTCTCTCGAACAAACACAACAGTTACTGACAAGTTCTTTACAGAGAAAATGGATGAGAGGATAAATATTTACCTACCTAAATCTCCTTTTTCTCCTTTTGGACCTTCTTTGCCATCTCGCCCATCCCTGCCTGGTAATCCATTGTGTGAATGAGTCCCACATGAAATGACTGCACAGGTGTTTGATATTTCTTCACATTTGCCTGAATCTGGGGCCATTGTTATCACTATTCCCAAAGTAACTATGTTGAAAACTTGTAAAAAGTGCATTATTCAAGTATTTTTACCTGGCAAAAAAATCATACATATTATATGTAACAATCTCCTTTCTTTAGACACATTTCATATTCATATTTATTTGATATACTGCAAATCTTAAAATAAAATATTGAGACTCATAGATCTCATGTTTTAATGTAGGAACAAAATAAGCACTATATAAAGCACTATATACTGCACTGTATATTCCTATAGAACAAAATCTATAGGATTATTCTATATGGCACTATCCAGCATTAACACCCTGACTTTAAAATATAGACTCTGTTGTATTTTATCTTTCACTGCTAAAGTCTGTTGCTTAATGAGCTTCGGTCTTGCATACAGACTAGAGAACACTGCCAAGGGTGCCAATGTACCACAATAACAATGTTGTTATCAGCACCAACATCATGGCCAGACCAGCCAAGGACTCTTAGAATTTCCCTTGCAGCCAGAGAAGTGAGGCAAAACTACACATTGTTTTTGAAACCCTGGCTCATTATCAAGGTGACCCCTTCAACTTGGCACCATTGAGACAATACAGTGGCCCTTGAAATCACAATGTTTGGGATAAATAAAGTTATTGTGCATCAACATCAAGGCCAGAATGCACATCATTAGCCCAGCTGCAGCTCATAATTTCTGTATAAAAGGTGCTCATATCTGAGGCAAAAGGTGACTGTTTTGCATTCTATCTGAAGTGCCGCTGCTGCTTTGCATTTGACTAACCATTTGAAGAACACTCTGCCATCTGCTGATATCTCCCTTTAGGTTGTATAGCCAGTGGTGTGCTGGAGCCGGCTCGCTCCGGCTCGCAAGAGCCGCTTGTTAAATTTTGACAGCTCTTGCGAGCTGGTTTTTCTTGGGGGTGAGCCGGCTCCATTATGGGAGGTAAGCGTGGCAGGAGGGCGCCATCATAGGTCATGCTTACCTCTCCTCCCACTCCCAAACATGTCCAACGATGTCCTTCGCCCCCACCCTCCCCTCCCGCTCCCATCCGTCTTTTTGTATTACCTCCGTCGAAGCGCCGCGTTATTTAAAGCCCTGCTGCCAGTCTTCAGCCTTCCCTGTTTGCTTCTGATGAGTTTGTGCCCTTTGTTCTGCCTTCTGACGTCATTCTGATGTCATTTCCTTTTTCCGTGAAGGCGGGACTGAGGGAATGAACATCATCATGAAGCAAGCAGGGGAAGGCTGGAGACGGGCAGCAGGGCTTTAAATAACGTGGCGCTTCGACGGAGGTAATACAAAAAGATGGATGGGAGCGGGATGGGAGGGTGGGGGCGACAGAGAATCGCTGGACATGGATGGGAGCGGGAGGGCAGGGGAGGGAGGAGAATCGCTGGGTATGGATGGGTAGAGGGGGCAGGGGAGAGAATTGCTGGGCATGGATGGATAGAGAGGGGCAGGGAGAGAGGAGAGTTTCAGGACATGGATGGAGGGGAGGGCAAGAGAAATTCTGGACATGGATGGAGGGGAGGGAAGGGAGAGAGAAGAAATGCTGGACATGGAGGGAAGATAGAGGAAGGAGATTAGATGAGGGAAAAGGAAGTGAGGAGAGAAACTGCACTTGGATTGAGAAAATAGGCAGAAGCTGGATCCACTGTACAGTCAAGTCTGCGGAGGACCAGAAATGAAGAAGAAAGGAGGAAAGAAAGAAATAAATGGAAAGGAAGCCCTGGAAACGGAGTCAAGGGAACAGATAGAGAGCAGCAGAATCAGATACTGGGCCAGCATGATCAGATAAACAAAGTCACCAGACAACAAAGGTAGAAAAAAATAATTTTATTTTCATTATAGTGTTTGGAATATGTCCACTTTGAGAATCAGGTGCTGAATGTTAAAAGTTGATATTTATTTACTTATTTATGGCATTTTATCCCATATTAAACATGAATTAGATTGGAACCTGGGATCATTTAATTTTTTTTTCTGGAGAGAGTAATGCATTGCCCCCCCCCAGCTATAGCCAGCTCTGCAATTTTGGGGGGGGGGCGCAGAGGTGGATGGGGGGCACAGTGGTGGATGGGGGGTGCAGAGGTGGATGGGGGGGGGGGGGCGCTGAGGTGGACGGGGGGGGGCGCCAAGGTGGACCGGGGAGAGAGCCTGTTAAAAATTTACCAGCACACTACTGATAGTTACCATGCATAGTTTGTTTTATAAGTGCCGTGGATTTAGAATAACTGGCTTACTGAGCAGTCTATTTAGGGATTCAAGTGCATTTGCTCCATGATATTCTCATGATAAGATACCCATTTCATTTTTGTAATACCATTTGGTGTGGAGTTAGTTCTGTTGTGAATTCGGGTCTATAGATAAAAGGGAACACAATCACTTTCCAGATACTACTTAGTCTACTGCAAGAATATGGTAGAGTCCCGTTTTTGTGCAATCTATACTAAGTGTCACGTTCCCCATAACACCCCAGAAGGTTGTTATCTGTGTATTCCCCACATTAAGGGCCATGTTTACTAAACTCTGGTAACATTTTGCTTTCTTTGCACCATAGCTGCAAAATGAAGGTGTAGTAAATACAAAATCTGTGTGGTAAATGCAGAGAGCATGCCCAGCATCTGACTGTATTTAGTACAGAGGGCAGATGCCTATCACAAGGGGCCACATTACATTCCCAGGCCAGTGGATGCAACATAGGTCCCAGGGCTGCTCCAAGTGTAAAAAAAATAAAGCTGCAGCAGTGGTGGGTCAGCATCCTCCTGGTCCCCCTCTGCCATCACACCTACCTATCCAATCCCCCCTAGCACTCCAATCCCCACCCCAGAGCTTCCCAAATTGTTGGTCACGACTCTGAACAGGGTCGCACATGCTACATTTGGAGTTGCAGACAATAGGCATGATTGTGTGCATTTTATAAAGGACACATGTAAACTGCAACTCCACTCTTGTTTTCCCCTAACTCTGTTCCAGAACATGCTCATAATAATGTCCATACAAATATGTGGAATCTTTCCATCATATGTGCTTTTATATGCGGTGTAGTTTTATAAGAAGCATTAAAGGAACAATTTTATAAAGTAAGTTTTGTGCATATGTGACCACATACAGGTGTAAATTAACTCTTAAAATTCTGACCGGCATAAAAGTAAGGAAAGGGTAAAGAGGTTAGGGATCTTCAGCTTGGAAAAGAGATGGCTGAGGGGGATATGACTGAGGTCTACAAAATCCTGAGTGGCATAGAATGGGTAAACGTGAATCGATTTTCTACTCTTTCAAAAAGTAAAGACTAGGGGACACTTAAGGGTCATCTTACCAAGCTGCGGTAAAAGGACCCCTGCGGTGACATATACTTTGCTGGTAGCTGTGTAGAGGTAGATTTTGGGTGGAGCATGGGCAGGTTTGCAAATGCACACATCCTATATAATAATTCTCACCTGCAACGTTCTAATGTGCCTGGGACTGTGCCTCCCTCAGAGGTGGTCTGCTAGGCAGGCAGGCACTGACGTTGGTGACATCAGTGACAGCTGATTCCAAAGCAAGGGGAGGAGTAGGGAACTCCTCCACCTGCATGGGAATCAGCTGTCAGTGCGCCGCTCCCTGCCACTGCGGAGCAAGTAGCAGGGAGCGGGGCAACACAGACCCTCCCTCGCCGCATCACCAACCCGCCTCCCCACCCGATGAGCATCAACACCCTGTTTCCCCTCACGCACCTCCCACTGAGTTCCACACTCCGCCCTCCCTCCGATTTCAACACCCCCCCGTGTTACGGCCCCCTGTACCCCCCTTCCGAGACCCTGTCAACCCCCCCTTCTCGCCGAAAACCGTCCCCCGCCACCGTCCAGTACCTCTGCTGATGGGGGACCCCAATCCCCATCAGTCGAAGTCCTGTGCTGGCCTTCGCGGCATTCCTTCTTCAATGATCTTCTGTTCAAGTTCCTCTGCGTACATATGACGTCAGACGCACTCAGAGGAACTTCAACAAAAGATCATTGAGGAAGCAACGCGAAGGCCAGCACAGGACTTCGGCTGATGGGGGTTGGGGTCCCCCATCAGCACAGGTACTCCACGGCGGTGTGGGACGGTTTTCGCCGAGAAGGGGGGACGACAGGGTCGCGGAAGTGGGTTACAGGGGTCCGTAACGCGGTGCGGGGGTGAAAACGGAGGGAGGGCGGAGTCTGGAACAGCAAGGGAGGGTGGGGGATGGTCTTCCTAGCACCCGTTTCCTTCCCTTCAGAAACGGGCATTTTTTTCTAGTAGATTATAAAATGGACTAATTTGTGTGTGGTGACATTTACATCTGCTCTCAAATTGGTGTAAATTTCTGAACCTGTAAGGTAAGTGTAAATTCTGACATTTATGTTAGCATTTGTTAAAGACATATGAAGCATATTTTAGAAAGGATATGTAAAGGAGAATTCAAACATCCAAGATGGGATGAGTGGAATCCCCATACTATTTTAGAAGAGGCTTTTCCAAATATAAAACCTTGTGAAACAGAGAGCAGTGATTTTAGAAAGCTGGATATGGTGAAAATAAACATGCTCTCCCCTCCCCCCACACACATAGACATGGGGGCAGTTTCTAAAATCACTACTTCTGCAAAGGGCCCAAATCCTAGAATCAGTGCCTGCCCCCCCCCCCCCCCCCCACTATGCAGACCCCATCTTCCAGTTTCTCCAACCTACCCAACAACATCTATCTGCCTTCCAGCAAACAGACCCCTCACTCTACATGCTGCCAACAAACATAGCCTTCACCTGATCTCCTGCCAGCAAATAGACCCCTTACCCTCACCCCCACCAGCAAACAGACCCTTATGAACCCTCTGCAATCAAACAGACTAGTCACTTGGAGCCTCCAGCAGCAAAGGAGGTCCTCATTTGTAAGTACAAGTCTGACTTGTGGTAGTTTCCCTCATATTCAGTCTCCCTAAATGCCCATGGCCCTGTCTTGTAACCTTGGGGTAATCTTTGACTCCTCTCTCTCCTTTTCTGCTCACATTCAATAGATTGCCAAAACCTGTCGTTTCTTTCTGTATAACATCAGTAAAATCCGTCCCCTCATCTCTGAGCACTCTACCAAAACCCTTATCCACTCTTATCACCTCTTGTCTTGATTATTGTAACCTACTTCTCACCAGACTCCCTCTTAGCCATCTCTCTCCTCTTCAATCAATCCAAAACTCTGCTGCGCGACTCATTTTCCGCCAAAGTCACTATGCCCACATTAGCCCTCTCCTTAAGTCACTTCACTGGCTCCCTATCTGTTTCTGTATTCAGTTCAAACTTCTCTTATTGACCTATAAGTGCATTCACTCTGTCGCTCCCCAGTACCTCTCCACTCTTGTCTCCCCCTACGTTCCCCCTCGAGTACTCCGTTCTGTGGATAAATCTCTCTTATCTGTCCCTTTCTCCTCTACTGCTAATTCAAGACTCCGTTCCTTTTATCTTGCTGCACCTCACGCCTGGAATAGTCTTCCCGAGCCTGTACGTCTAGCCCCGTCTTTAGCCGTTTTCAAGTCCAAACTCAAAACCCACCTCTTTACCACTGCTTTTGACTCCTAACTCACTTACCCTGTCCTTTATCCTCACCTCTTTATTTCCTTACCCTTAATTGTTCTGTCTGTTTACCTGTCTTATCTAGATTGTAAGCTCTTTGAGCAGGGACTGTCTTTTGTGTATGGTGTACAGCGCTGTGTATGCCTTGTCCAAAGTTGGACTTACATGTCATATCAAAAATGTTCCTTTTAGGGGGTCTTTTAATAAAAATTACCTCAAATCATCTGCAGCAGAGCCCATAGGAATAAAATAGGTCCTGTGGCAGATAACATGCATTAAGCCTTTAATAAAAGACCCCCTTAATGAGCAGTATTTTGTAGGTTAGCACACACTTAACCCCCCCCCCCCCCACTTTATTTCTATACTGTATGCTGGACCATCAAACATGGGAGAGCACTCAGACAACTTCTGGTGTTATCATAAGCAGAGTTGTCCTTTTAAAAATTTCAAACCAGTAATAAAGGCCTGGCTATTTTGCCAAGCATGTAATTTCCCATAGGGCTGTTTGCTGCTAGTACCACTGTTTCCCATACATTCTTTACCTCCCCTCCCTTTTTCTTGTTCCCACATTTACCTTTTTTTGTCTTCATCCCAGTCCCCTTCCTCCCCTACCCTTATTCTGTCCCATTTGTTTGGTTTTGCTTTTGTTGGAATGAATTGCCTTTATTTTCCTTTGAAATATTATTGTTCCCTTTCTTTTTTCTTGACAGTATACGTTTTATTTTTGTTGTAAACCAGTATTTCCCAAGTCCAGTCCTGGAGTTTTCAGGATATCCACAATTAATATGCATGAACTTGATTTGTATACACTGCCTCCATTATATGCAAATCTCTCTCACGAATATTCATTTTGGGTATCTTGAAAACTTGACTTGCTGGGTGCCTCTAGGTCCAGGTTTGGGAACCACTGGTTTAGAACAGTATTTCCCCCCCTCCGAAGGGACACCACCTTGTAAGTGGTGGAGGGGCTTCCGTGTTTCAATGACTCAGAGAGCTATGCTGAAGGGTTACCCATATCAGACAGGCCTCTGAGGAGAAACCAGACAAAGAGTGTCCCAAATTAGGGAGAGGGGAAAGATGGTGACCTGAAGCTCGTACACTCAACGGCCCAGCTGTCCTCTGAAGTTCAGTTTTTGTTCACTTGAAATTTCCTCTCTGCATTGCAGTTGCCTTAACAGAGGAAGGGGACAATGGGGGGTCAGCCGCCGATGACCAGCGTTTTGTCCCCTGTGCAGCAAGTGTGGGACCGCTGTATGACGAGCTGCCCATAGATGATTGGGTTGATGAGTCCTTTGATTAGCGCCGACGAAGGAGCGTCGATGCTCTTGGACCTGGAAACAACTTCATCGCTCAAAAATCATTTAACCACCATGCCCAAAGGAGTGGAGGAGTAAGTCAGGAGTGTATGCTGAAACGGAAGTCGTTTACAGCTGAACCCGTGTCGGCGGTGCTACTCCTAAACCCTTAAGAGCTATCAGCTTGGAGTTTTTGGCTCCCGTGGAGGTTGCATTGAATGTCATCTGGAGGGTGCTCCAGGACCTGACGGTGGTAGAGAATGACTTTGCTTCAGATATAGTCTAGTTAATGAGCCACATGGATAATCTAATCGAATCCTTTGAGAATATACAGCAAATGAAGTTCTACTGAAGTAGGAAACGGTTAAGATTTGAAAATGATAAAAGACCAGAAAAATTTGAACAAAATGAATATTGTTACAGATGATTAATATCAAGATTGTTGTTTTCCCAGAGTTCCGGGTATGACTCCTAATGTTTTTTTTCCTCTGAAATGATTCCTCTTAATATATTAATTCAAAAGGAGTGAAGCCTGTGAAACTGGGATTACTTTAATCAGCGGGAATTGGATTGGAGATTCAAGGGTTTGTATTGTTAAACAATTTCTGGTTTTAAAAGGGAAAAAAATGAAATAAGGTGTATTACTTTCACTAATATTGGATAATAAGTATGTTTCCAATGAAATTGATGGACTATGCACCGTTATGGTCTTGAAGAAACCAACCAGATGATCAATGTGGATTAATGATTTAGATAAATAACTGGGGATAATCAGGTTAATACCACGTTTTCTTTGTTTGCTGTTGTTTAAATTGATCTCCTTGTCTTGTTTCACTCTCCCTATTTATTTTGTGGTCTAAGAAAGAGAAAGATTGTATAAAATCCATTTATCTTGTTGAGATTGTTTTCTTCTAAAATTGTTTTAATGTACAATCATCTCTGTTTTACTGTTTTGCAAGTGATCCTTGTAAAATGAAAAAAAATATAAATAAATGATTAAAAAAAAAAAAGAAAAAAAAAAAAAGAGAACAGTATTTCCCAAGTCCAGTCCTGGAGTACCCCTTGCCAGTCAGGATATCCACAATGAATATGCATGAAATAGATTTGCATATAATGGAGGCAGTGTATACAAATCAAGTTCATGCATAGTCATTGTGGATAGCCTGAAAACCTGACTGGCAAGGGGTACTCCAGGAATGGACTTGGGAAACACTGTAACTGCCTAGGCAGCTTATTTTCGAAGGAGATCGCCAACCATCTTCCAACACAAATCGGGAGATGGCCGGCGATCTAAAGTTGGCCAAATCGATATAATTAAAGGCTGATTTTGGCCAGCTTCTACTGCTTTCTGTTGTGGAGCTGGTCAAACTTCAAGGGAGCGTGTTGGTAGGGTAGTGAATGCGGGACGGAGGCTTGCTCACAAGATGGTTGGCTTCGCCTGATAATGGAAAAAAAGAAAGCCGGCCTTAACGAGCATTTCGCCGGCTTTACTTGGTCCCTTTTTTTTTCCACAACCAAGCTACAAAAAGGAGCCCCAACTGACCAAATGACCACCGGAGGGAATCGGGGATGACCTCCCCTTACGCTCCCAGTGGTCACCAACCCCCTCCCACCCCCCAAAAAATATTTTTTTGCCAGCCTCAAATATCATACCCAGCTCCCTGACAGCAGTATGCAGATCCCTGGAACAGTTTTAGTGGGTGCAGTGCACTTCAGGCAGGTGGACCCAGGCCCATCCCCCCCACCTGTTACACTTGTGGTGGTAAATATTGAGCTCGCCAAACCCCCCAAAACCCACTGTACCCACATGTAGGTGCCCCCCTTCATCCCTACGTGCTATGGTAGTGGTGTACAGTTGTGGGGAGTGGGTTATGGGGGGATTTGGGGGGCTCAGCACACAAGGTAAGGGAGCTATGCACCTGGGAGCTATTTTTGAAGTCCACTGCAGTGCCCCCTAGGGTGCCCAGTTGGTGTCCTGGCATGTCAGGGGGACCAGTGCACTACAAATGCTGGCCCCTCCCACGACCAAGTGGCTTGGATTTGGCCGGGTCTGAGATGGCTGGCTTCGGTTTCCGTTATGGGCAAAAACTGAAGCCGGCCATCTCAAACCTGCCGATCTCAACATTTATGTCGAGATTTGGTTGGCCCCAACCGTATTATTGAAAAAAAGATGGCCGGCCATTTTTTTTTCGAAAATATGGTTGGCTCCGCCCATTTACGGAGCCGGCCCCGGAGATGGCCGGCCCCATTCGATTATGCCCTTCTAGGTCTACTAATGAGTTGAGGCAATATAACAAATAATTTTTAAATAAATAAATAAATAAATATATTTTGTTGCTCAATATCAACATAAATCCAGACTTTCCAGACTATCATATCATTCTTTGTTGAACTGAAACCAAATAATATAGGTTTCATAGAGTGCTCCTAACTATTGCACAGCTCCGACCTGATAGTATATTTCGATGAGACCATCTGTATCAGGGATCTATTTATGAATGTGATCACTAAGGGGTCCTCTTACCAAGCTGTGGTAAAAGAGGGCCTGCAGTGGCATCGGCGCATGGATTTGCTGCATACCAAGGCCTCTTTTACCACAACAAGTAGAAGACTTTTTTCTTTCAAAAAAGGAAATGGCCGTGTGGTACATTAAATACTTGCCGTGCTGCCATTTTCTGGGGGATTCCTTACTGCCTCCTATTTAGGAGGCAGTAAGGGCTCCTACATTACCCCTGTGGTAATTGGAAATGGTGCGTGGCACATACCGAAACTACTGCTGGGCTCCTCTGGTAGCCCGGCAGTAGGGCCAATTTGCCGTAAGCCATTGCCACGGTAGCCCTACCATGGCTTTGTAAAAGAGGCCCTAAATTTTTAAGACACACTCGGGTCCTTTTACTAAGGTGCACTGAAACATGGTCTGCGATAGTGTAGACGCGTGTTTTGGGCACACGCAGAATTATTTTTTAGCACACCTACAAAAACAATGCCTTTTTTTGCCAAAAATGGATGGGCGGTAAAATGAAAATTGCTGCGCGTCCATTTTGGGTCTGAGACCTTCCCGCAAGCCATTGACCTAGCGGTAAGGTCTCAGGTGGTAATAGTCTATGCGCATCAAATTCCACTTGATGCGCGTAGCTGCCGCGTGTCAGAAAATAAAAAATATTTTTCAGACTCGTGTAGTGGATGCGAATCAAAATTGAAATTACCACAAGGGCCTTGTGGTAATCGAGCGGTAACTCCAATTTGGCGTGTGTTGGGTGCGCGTAGGCACCTACTTGGCTTAGTAAAAGGGCCCCACTAATGAATCATGTGCATGAATGCACTAAGAGCCCCTTTTACCAAGCGGCAATACAAGGGACCCTGCAGTGGCTTCGGCGTGTGGGTTTGCCACACACCAAGGCCCCCTTTTACTGCCACCTGGCTGGGACAGGAAATGTCAGTGCGGTAAGTGAAACACTTGCTATACGACCATTTCCTGCTGAAGTCCTTACTGCAGTAGAGGCTCTGGCAGTAGCCCGGCGATAACTGGGCAGCTTACCACTAGGTGCACCCTCCCCCCCACCCCACCCCCCACTCACACTAAAAAAAATATTTGTGGGAAGAAAATGTACAGGAGGGGGCCAAAACTACCACTGGGCTCCCCCCAAGAGCTTGGCAGTTGAACCGGATTGCTGCAGTAGCCCTACAACAGCACAGTAAAAGGGCCTCTAAATTTTTAAGGCACACTAATGAACAACATATACACTAATGAATGCACAGCCCTACTTTTTAATTCAGGCAAAAGTATGTCCGCTTTGGAAGACTGCACATATTTTTAGCTGGGTGAAGGAGGGCAATTCTCAAGCTGTTTATTCATTTAATTTGTCTTCTTCTCCCCACACACATTCAGATTTATCTTGCATCTGATCAAATTGGCACCATGTAAAGGAAAACTGAGAGTAGATAAGAAGATAAACAACCTGGCTTTTGGCATACATTCTACATAACTAATACATGGAACATATTATACATATCAATCCAATAAATTTGAAAAATGCCCCATATGCATCCATCTATCAACGAGTCTCTGCTTGTTATCATTTCTAAATATTTTCAATGTATCTATGCTTGATATCTTCTTTTAACAGGAATAGGCTTAACAAAATACAAGATACAAAATGCAAAATGCAAGTTTACCCATATTAACACATATTTAGAACTTGTTAGTACTTACCTGACCCTAATGTGGCAGTTTGCTTAGTGACAGATTTCCGTGATCATATATACAAATAACTGTAGCATATATGTCCAATTACTATAGTTGTCTTTCTGGGCATAGATTGAAGCTGGCAAAATATAAATCTTCCCTTTTTTTGTTTTTAATTTAAGGATAATCACTTTAGGGTATGATGCAGCATACCACAATCACCATCAAGAACTGAGTAGCGTCTTTTGGAAAGATTTTTTGACATTTATCATTGTCCTCATTGCACTCCATGGATTGCACAACTGTACTTTGAGTTCTAATCTGTGCACATCAGTTGCAGGAGAATTTTCCAGGATTAGTTTATTTTGATTATCTTGGCAACATTTCAATAGGTACATTTCAAAAAGTCAACAAAGTGTTAAATTTAAAAGTAAAAGGCTGCCTTTACACTACGCATTGTAACAAAAAGATTGCAAACACCTATTTCTATGTCTAACTAAAAATGTCATGGATTGTGGTTTCATACAAAGAGAGGCATTTTTGAACGGGGACGACCATCTCTAAGGGTGCCCATCTCTAAGGACGTCCCGGCGAAGGGGCAGGGCAACCCGTATTATCGAAACAAGATGGGCGTCCATCTTTCATTTCGATAATACGGTCGGGGATGCCCAAATCTCAACATTTAGATCGACCTTAGAGATGGGCGACCTCGGTTTTCGCCGATAATGGAAACCGGGGACGCCCATCTCAAAAACGACCAAATCCAAGGCATTTGGTCATGGGAGCAGCCAGCATTCGTAGTGCACTGGTCCCCCTCACATGCCAGGACATCAAACGTGCACCCTAGGGGTCACTGCAGTGGACTTCTCAAATTGCTCCCAAGTCCATAGCCCCCTTCCCTTGTGTGCTGGGCCCCCCCCAAAAAAAATCCACTCCCCACAACTGTACACCACTGCCATAGCGCTTATGGGTGAAGGGGGCAGCTACATGTGGGTACAGTGGGTTTGGGGGGGGGGGGTTGGAGGGATCAACATTTACCACCACAAGTGTAACAGGTAGGGGGGGATGAGTCTGGGTCCGCCTGCCTGAAGTGCACTGCACCCATTAAAAACTGCTCCAGGGACCTGCATACTGCTTTGATGGAGCTGGGTATGACATTTGAGGCTGGCATAGAGGCTGGAAAAAATATTTTTAAAGTTTTTTTTTGGGTGGGAGGGGGTTGGTGACCACTGGGGGAGTAAGGGGAGGTAATCCCCGATTCCATCCAGTGGTCATCTGGTCAGTTCGGGCACCTTTTCGAGACTTGGTCATGAAAAAAAACGGACCAAGTAAAGTCAGCCAAATGCTTGTCAGGGACGCCCTTCTTTTTTCCATTATCGGCCGAGGACGCCCATCTGTTAATCACGCCCCAGTCCCATCTTCACTATGCCTCTGACACGCCCACAGGAACTTTGGTCGTCTACACGACAGAAAGCAGTTGAGGACGCCCCAAATCGGCTTTTGATTATGCCAATTTGGGCGACTTTACGAGAAAGACGCCCATCTCCCGATTTGTGTCGGAAGATGGGCGCCCTTCTCTTTTGAAAATTCACCTGAAAGTGGAATAGCTATGATATCATTAGATTGAACTATAACCAAGATATCATCAATAAAGATCATCCTCAATATGTATCAAACATTTCATATTTTGGTTTAGGATAACATGAAATGAAACTACTTATGTTGGAAAGTCACTGGAAAACTTAGATGATGTGGGACGCAGGGGTCTAACAGAAGAAAAGTTCTGGTGTAGGCCCAGAACAGCCAGGTTCCTTTATAACCACCCCTGGACAGAGAGCTAGGAAGTTGGTTTAGCCAGACTTCTGTAAACGGAACCTGGGAATTACTCATTGGGTAGCTTTGCCCAGAAGAGTTATTCACCTATAAATGCTTACAGGGGCAAGTATACAAGGCTGTGGAAAAGATTGTTTGGGTGCAGGAGTCTGTTGAATGCTTTAGGTGGGACTTTACAATACTAACTAATAAGGGGTCCTTTTACTAAAGTGCACCAAAAACTGTTTTGGGCGCGTGCAGATCCATTTTTCAGCGTGCCTGTAAAAAAGGCCTTTTTAAAATTTTTGCAGAAAATGGACGTGCGGCAAAATAAAAATTGGTGCGCGTCCATTTTGGGTCTGAGACCTAGCCACCAGCCATTGACTTAGCGGTCAGGTCTCACGCGTTAACTGTGTGGTAATCGTCTATGCGCGTAGAATGATGATTACCACCCGGTTTCTGCCACATGCCAGAAAATAAAAATAGTTTTCCGGTGCACAATACAGACGCACATCAAAAATGAAATCACCACAAGGGCCTCGTGGTAGCTGGGTGGTAACTCCAAATTGATGTGCATTGGACACGCGTGGAGGGGCATAATCGAACGCAAACGCCTATCTCCATGGGCGTTTATCTCCGAGAATGGGTCCGTGAAGGGGCGGGCCGAACCGTATTTTCGAAAAAATGGACGTTTTTGAGCTGGGCGTTTGTTTTTTTTTAGCGATAATGGAAACTACTACTACTACTATTTAGCATTTCTATAGCGCTACAAGGCATACGCAGCGCCCAGCTCAAAAACGTCCTAATCCGAGCCATTTGGTCGTGGGAGGGGCCAGGATTCATAGTACATTGGCCCCTGATATGCCAGGACACCAACTGGGCACCCTAGGTCAGTGCGGTGGACTTCAGAAAAAGCTCCCACATGTATAGCTCCCTTACCAAGGGTGCTGAACACCCAACCCCCTCCCCCAAAACCCACAAATGTACAACACTACCATAGCTCTTAGAGGTGAAGGGGGCACCTACATGTGGGTACAGTGGGTTTTGGAGGCCTCCCGTTTACCAGCACAAGTGTTACAGGTGGGGGGGGATGGGCCTGGGTCCGCCTGCCTGAAGTGCACTGCGGTACCCACTAAAAGTGCTCCAGGCCTCTAGGACTTGTTGCTGCTATATAACCTTGGCACACCAGTTGACACCTGAAGACTAATCTCTCCGAAAACGTCCTTTATTGGAATAACCGCGTTTACTCACAGTTAACTGCAGATCAGAGGTTGTGCCCCACTGGCAACGAGTCTTCCTGGTACTGAGATGAGCAGTAGGTCAGAGCTGGCAGAATGCTGTACAATGTCCTCTTTCAATCACATTCAAGGTAAGAACTAAGTTCTGTAACGTGGCTAACACAGGAAAGGGAACTAAAACTGGCTTACAAAAATGGCCACTACCGCATGGACTACAACAGGAAACACAACAGGGCACACTCTGACTCAGTAGGCAGGGGGAAAAGCACCATGGGAGAAGAGCCTACCAACTACCAACATCGTGAGACTGTAACACAAGCTAATGAAATCATGGAGCGCAATACCCTACACCCACCACAATGCAATGCTGATGTGACCCTGTACTGTACCCGAGAGCCACATCTGACCCAGGGAAAGGCTGTGACAGGATCGAACACATTCTGCTGTCATGGAGGTGGGTACGGCATTTGAGGCTGGCATACAAGCTGGAAAAAAAGTTTTTAAAGTGGGCTTTTTTGGGGCACTTTTTTGGGACTTGTTCGTGAGAAAAAAGGGTCCAAAAAAAGTGACCCAAAATCGCGGTCAAAACGCCTTTTTTTTTTGATTATCAGCTAAAGACGCCCATCTCTCCTCAGCTGATAACCATGCCCCAGTCCCGCCTCCACCATGCCTCCGACACGCCCCCATCAACTTTATTCGTTTCCGCGACGGAGTGCAGTTGGAAATGCCCAAAATCGGTTTTCGATTATACTGATTTGGGCGCCTTTGCAAGAAAAACGCCCATCTTCCGATTTGGGTCGAAATATAGGCGTTTTTCTTTTTCGATTATAAGCCGGATAGGCACCTATCTGGCTTAGTAAAAGGGCCCCTAAATGAGGGTTCCAGGCACTGCCAACGACAACTTCAGTTGAAACGGAAAGGCAGAAAGTGGAGTAACAAAGCCAAGCCATTCATTCACCTTGATATAGCATCTGAATATGCTTTACTTTCCCCCAAGATATAAAAAAGGATAAATAGCAAATGAATGATCAATGTTAACTGCAACACGATCACTATAAATATTCAAAATATACTCACTGTAGGAAAGAAGGGATCATAGACATATGAAAGACCACTTTTAATATTTAAAAGGTTTTAATAAATGTGTAGGAAGGTCAAATTTTCCATAGAAAGGGGAATTCCCAACAAAGGGCCATGATATGAAGAGAGGAAGGTACAAAGGAAACACAAGATAATTCTTTCCAGAAAGAATGGTGGATGCCTGGAGTAGCTTATTGACAAAGGTAGAGGACAGTGAAATTAACAAAAATTTAAACCTGTTTGAAATATCTATAGGGTCGAGCGATAAGAACAGATAGCATGTAATACAGGTGGGGTAGAAGTGAAAGTTGGATGAAAGGAAAGGGGAAGATTTAATTGTTTGTTCAGGATTATAAACTCTGGAAGGCCAAAGACAGAAAAACAGAAGGCCAGTGGCCAGAAAGCATAAATACAACTGCATCAAGCTTGGTTAAACCCTTACACAGTGGTGGTGCATTAGGCTTCTATGGTAAAATAATAATGACCATGGAATTACCTGTAGAATGTGATCTGACCATCAGGTCTGCATAGAGGTGGATATTATATTCTTCTTGCATCAAAAAGCAAGGTGGAGGGTTGGGTTGGGTGGGGGGAGGAGCAATTTATTGATGTACAACTCTTATTGTGTTATTTGATGGGGGTTATATTTCTTCTGTTTTACATGTAATGGGGAGGGAGAAATTTTTTGTGTTAAAATGTGGAGGTAGTTTAATGTGTTATTACTGCTACTTTGTAGTTGGGGATTGGACTATAGGGATGGAATACTTTTCAGCTGTTGTGATATTCAGCTTTGTAATTGTTCGTGTTTTGCTCAGGGCTTTTTTTGAGGGGGTACTTGGGGGTACTGAGTACCGGCACCTTTTCCATTGTTTGCTAAAATTGACCCATGGACCCCAAGTTTTAATGAAAAAACTCAGGCTCTACACATCAATTCTGCCTTGTCATACGTTCTGTGACTGGCTGCAGGGGGCCTGGCTATTGTGGGATGGGTTCCACAGTGATCACCCCATCTTTGAAGGGTGGTCAAGCATTTGAGTACTGGCACCTTTTTTGCTAGAAAAAAATGCACTGGTTTTGCTTTCATCGTGAATTGAGAACAGATGATCAAAATTATCTGTTTTGCCCTATGTAGTATTGTTTCATTAAAAAAACCCTCTGAAAATATATAACCCTAACAGTGATGGACAGTTGCATCACACTTCCAAGAAGGGCTGGAGTAATCAGTAAGGAGTAATCATGGTTACAACCCAAACATTAATGAGTGGGGGAGACTAGATATTTTTGGACAATTGCCTCACAGTAGCTGTGTGAATGCCAGAAAAGACAGTAGCAAGAAATGGTATCGACATCTCTACAGTGGAGTGATCAAACCCCTTTCAAATGTGTAGGACAAAATGAATATTAATGAGTAAAGCTGGTGATAGTCAACAGAGTCAGTAACTTGTAGAGTGTAGATTCTGCTGTCTCAAGTAGGACCATGATTCCAAAGGGACAACACCAAAACTTGAGTTTGGAAGGGTTTTGACCAGTCCACTGCACAGTGGACTATACTAGTTTTGGAGTTATCTCTGTGGACTCAGAATCCTATATGCAGTGGTTTAGCCAGGAATTTTCAATAGGGAGTTCATCTCATGCTGCATTTCCCTCCCTTCTCCCTTCCATTGTATCTCTCCCTTCCCTTCCTAACTCCACAAAACTCTCATAATTCCCTCCCTCTCCCGGCTCCCCCCCCACCCTGTACCTTAAAATCACCTCCAATCTACACCCATGCATCACTAGTGACAGTTGCACTCATAGGCTGCCTGTGGCCTACACCAGGGTTTTCTCTCTGAACCGTCCTACCCCCTTCAGAAAACTGGAAGTTGCATCAGAAGGGATGGGATGGTTTCGAGAGAAAGCCCTGGTGCAGACTGCAAGCAGCCTATGAGTGCCGGTGCTGCTGCCCAGGTGAAGACTGGAGGTGATTTTAAGACATGGGCCGGGGGAAAGTGGGGAGAGGGAGGGAATTACCAGAACTTTGTGGGGCTGGGAAGGGAAGGGAGAGATGCGGAGAGAGGGATTGACGCACCTTGAATGGATATGACACTGCCTACATGAGATAGCTGAACCTGTTGGATATCACTCCTATGAATATTTATTTTGTCATGTACTCTTGAATTAATAAAGATTGATTATCATTTCAGTTTGTATTGTATTAACAGTTTTCATTGTTACTGTAATAGAGAACCATCTCTTTATCTATTGATGCGTTATCATTGCTAGTTTTTACTGCCAAACTGAGTCAGTTAGATGCACTGGGTAAAAATCTACTCCTGCCGAGTTGCAAAATATAGCTGTATAGGCATCAATATTAAGTTGCTCACAAAAAGGGCATTATGAAAAAGTGTGGTTGGATTGGACAAGGACATATCAGCCTACTTCTGAATTTAAAATCCTTCATCTTGGACTGAGACCTGAGCTTGGAAGAGTGGGAAGGTTCTTTGGGGAGATGCTTTGAGACAAGGTAATCATAATAAGCCAGAGGAATGCCTCAAAAAAGTGGGTGATGCTGATTTAGGGTGGACATGGTGGGGTGGGGGTAAAAAGTGGTCTTTTCCCTATGGCAGGTTTTGAGGAGAGAGAAAATCCCTATGTTGACAAATGAAAGAGTAGATAGCACAGCATGGGGGGGGGGGGGGGGGGGGGGGGATGAATTACAGTTTTATTGTACAGCATAAAATTTTAATACCTTGCTACATTTTTACCCTTTACCAGATCCACGGTAAATAATGAATATGAAGAATATAGCTCACTATTTTCCATATGTACTTTGATGTGCTAGGAACCATCTTAACTTGCATGTTAAGAAGCCTGCATAACATGCTATTAATTTTACCATGTGCAAACAGCCCTTAATGTGCATGTTACATTTTATTGTATAGATTTTATTATCTTTAAAATCAAATTAAACATTTTTCATTGTTGTATCAGTCTGCTTCATTTATAAGGCATATTCTATAGAGGTTTTTACAGATTAAGGGCTCTTTTTACTAAGGTGAACTAATGGATTTAGCATGCACTAACGATTATTGTGCGCTAAATGCTAAGCCCATTTGATTTCTGTGGCCTTCTTAGCATTTAATGTGTGCTAAATCCATTAGCGTACCTTAGTAAAAGAAGCCCTAATTGGCATATTAATTGCTTAAAATAATCATTGAGAACATGAACATATTGGGCTAGATTCAATATATGGTGCCATAAAAATTGGCACTAAAAAACAAATTACGCCTAGGCATATTCTATAAACTGCACCTAACTTTAGGTACAGTTTATAGAACACACCTAGGGCCCAACCTTGCAACTAAATCTAGTCGCAAGAATTTATGCCAAGCAAAACTTGGTGTAAATTCTGACAACTAAGGGCTCCTTTTACTAAGTGGCGGTAAGCAATACAGGATGTACCGCTGGACTACCGCAGCAGCCCGGTGGTATTTCCCACCCCTAGCATGCAGTCATTTCTGGCGCTAGAAAACCTTTTTTTACTTTTGTAGTGCCGTAGTGTACCCGGCAGTAATTGGGCAGTGCCGTGTGCTGCCCGGTTACCACCAGGTTAACGCGGAGCCCTTACCGCCACCTCAATGGGTGGTGGTAAGGGATCCCTCCCCAAAATGGCCGAGCGGCAAGTGCATTACTTGCTACATGGCCATTTCCTGTAGGAAAGCGAGACTTCCCTTTTACCAGCTACGGTAAAAGGGGGTATCGGCGTATATGTAAAACATATGCTGATGCCAGCACCTGCCCCCTTTTGCCACAGCTTGGTAAAAGGGACCCTAACTTAGGTGTGGATCTGGTGAATTCTATAACAGTGCACATAATTTTTAGGAATGTCCAAGAACCATGCATTCCACACCCATAGCCACACCCCCTTTTTTAGCAGCACGTATTAGAATTTACATGCATCGTGATATAGAATGCATCTAGCAAGTTGTGCATGTAAATTCTAATTAAAGCCAATTAGCAGGGCCGGTCTTAGCAAGTGCGGGGCCCTATGCAGACCAATTTGGTGGGGCCCCATCCTAGCCCCACCCCTGCCCTAGCCCCGCCCCTACCCCAGCTCCACCCCAATTGATAAGATTATTCAATTTTTAGAAAATGTTTTATGAAATTTCAAATAAAGACAAATGAAGCTAAACTTGTACAGAAAAACTGATTGAAATAATAAGCACAATGCTATCATGAACCCCCCTCCCCAGAAATTATTCAGTTTAAGTCCACTACAATTAGTAGTTCCAATTCTCATAACCACGGGGGGTCAGAGATGCGGACACACAATCTCTCCACTGCAAAACACTATACACAAACTTGTGCAAAAACACACTCATAACCTTACCAAACCATAACAGCACTAATTCCAAGGACAGGACGAGCTACAACCTTATGCTTGGAAAGGCAGAACTGTAATTACACCAGGCTCTAAAACACCAATACACTACCCCTTGAAAAAAAAAAGGGCTGCAAATACTACACGCTAGCAGGATACTGTACCTTGATCACACATTAAAAACACATGGCACAACAAATATGAAGGCAAAATACTGAACTGGAAAGTTACCTCATGAAGTCAGACTCAGCATGCAGCAATACTAGAAAAATTGAAACTTACATGCAAAATATCACAGATGCACATTTCTAAAAGCTGACATATTCCAATTAATAAATTCTGAATAAAATACTTTTTTTCTACCTTTGTTGTCTGATCATTTAGTTTTTCTATTCGCTTTGGTCCCAGTGTCTTCTGTTTTATGCAGTGTCTTCTTTCCATTTGATATTTTTTCTCTCACCATGTCCACCATCCTCCTGTGTCCTTATGTGTTCTGTCTACCATCTGTAGCCCTGTCCCTATCCTTTCTCCAGTTTCAGCATCTGCCTTCAAAGTGTTCCGATCCAGGACTTAAATTCAGCAATTTACCCTCCATCCATATCCAGCATTTCTCCTCTCTCCCCTCCCCTCCATTTCCAGCAATTTCTCCTCTCCCTGGGCCCTGCCCTCCCATCCATGTCCATCCTTGGCCGTCTCTGCCCTTCCCTCCTCCATCCACATCCAGCAATTCTCCTCTCTCCCCTCCCCTCCATTTCCAGCAATTTCTCCTTTCCCTGGGCCCTGTCCGCCCATCCACGTCCATCCTTGGCCCTCTCTGCCGTTCCCTCCTCCATCCACATCCAGCAATTCTCTCTCCCCTCCCCTCCATTTCCAGCAATTTCTCCTCTCCCTGGGCCCTGGCCTCCCATCCATGTCCATCCTTGGCCCTCTCTGCTGTTCCCTCCTCCATCCACATCCAGCAATTCTCCTCTCTCCCCTCCTCTCCATTTCCAGCAATTTCTCCTCTCCCTGGGCCCTGCCCTCCCATCCATCCATGCCCATCTGTCCCCTGCCCTCTCCATTCATCCCTATTCAGCAATGCCCCTCTCTCCCTGAGCCCTATCCTCCCATGCCCATCTGTCCCCTGCCCCCTCCATTCATCCCTATCCAGCAGCAATTCCCCTCTCTCCCTTCCATGAACCCTGCCCTCCTATCCATGCTCCTCTCTCCCCTGCCCCAACTGCCCGCCCTCTTTTCCCCCCAAGATCCTTTCCTTTTTTTTTCTTTTAAATTTACCTCCGTCCGGCAGCACAGGCGCAGCGTCAGCCGTCAGTGAAGGAGGTGGCGCTCTCGAGTCCCGACGTCTCTGGCCTTCCCTTCGCTCAGGGGCCCGCCTTCTTCTGATGTCATATCCTTGACATCAGAAGAAGGCGGAACCCTGAGTGAAGGGAAGGGGGAAGGCTCGAGACGTCGGGACTCGGGAGCGCCGCCTCCTTCACTGACGCTGCGCTGCCGGACGGAGGTAAAAAATTTAAAAAGAAGGTAAATTTAAATAGGGAATCGGGAGCGGAGGAGGCTGACTGAGGCGTGCCGCGCGGGGCCCTATGCGGCCGTCTCGGTCGCCTCGGCTTAAGACCGGCCCTGCCAATTAGTGTCAATAATTGGTTGTTAGCATCCAATTATTGGCGCTGATTGACTCGTTAAGATATTTAAGTTGCACGCGCAATGGTGAATATGACCAGAATTGCGTGCACAATTCAAATCGCACTATATAGAATTTGGGGGATTAGGACTGAAATCAAGAACAATGATCTAAAATGATTATAAGAATACTGAAGTGATGAGCAAATGTTTTATTTAGCTTAAAGTACTTTACAAGTGCATAATAATCTGAATTTGAACAAGACTTTTTTATTGAAACAGGAGTAAACACACTTATCCCTCTGTTTACTAAGCTGCACTAATGGCTGCCATGCGCTAATGCCGACACAGCCCATTGCAGCAGCCGCTAGTGCGGCTTAGTAAACGGGGGGGGGGGGGGGGTAAACATTTAGGGGGAGTTTATTAAGCTGTGAGAAAATATGGCATTTTACTGCAGCTTAGTTTATTGTGGGAGTCGTTAACCTGCAGTAACTCAGTACGCAGGTTAGCGACTTCCATGGCGAATGATTTATTTATTTGGATTTATTTACCGCCTTTTTGAAGGAATTCACTCAAGGTGGTATACAGCAAGAATAAGTCACAAATATGCAATACATAATTATAGCAGTAAAAATATTCAAACAACAATACAACATATGGCATAATATGCTACATTACAACGACAACACAATATGTAATAAAACATTTTCTTAGATAGCTTAGAGTATAAGCAAAGATGGAACAGTAATAGGAGTAAGAAAATAAGGGGATTAATTTAAAGAAAGTTATGGATCAACGGGGTCAGCCTGATGCTCCAGGGAATCCTTCTTTAAAATGACCACATGGCTAAAATATGATCACATCCCTCTTCCCTCCATCCCCCCTGAAGAACCCCCCCTGAACAGACCCATTCTAAAGAAAACCTCTATAGACCTACCCCCATAGGTCCGTCCAGGCCTACCTTTGTCAAGTACTGGTGTCCTAACCACTGCTCACTTGCCCTGTACCCTTTTATCCCCACCTCTTTAATTCCCTTACCTCTTAGTTGTTCTGTCTGTTTGCCTGTCCTATTTAGATTGTGAGCTCTTTGAGCAGGGACTGTCTTTTCATGTATGGTGTACAGCGCTGCATATGCCTTGTAGCGCTATAGAAGTGATAAGTAGTAGTAGTAACTCAAGGAGGTCTGGGGCAGAAGAGATCAACAGATGTTTCTGCCCCTACAAAATGCACTGATGGCCCCTAGCGGTAGTCTTGCTGTACTACTACTAGGGGTCAAGCCCCATATAAGGGATTAATAAAAGTAGGCTCAGGGGTCTAAAGGGTGTGGAGGTCTTCAGAGGGGGGTCTTCAGGGGGTCTTTGGGTGGAGGAGGGATCGACCCCCCATTAAATGGTGAGGAGCATTGGGCCACGTATTATCATGTCATCATCTGGTCAAATGTAAGCCACACCCCATGACCACCTCAATCCCCTACTCTTCAATGCACATAACATTTGGGCAGCCAAAAGATATACATCGGTCAGCCCCAAATTTAGCAAGAATATTCATGCAATTAACTCTGAATTTAATTGCATAATGCTTTTGACTATCGACCTCTGTTTTATAGTTAGTATCTTCAGTTGCTGTGCAATGCATAAATCCTTAATGGACCCTTGGCTATAAATTTAGTTCTAACACAGTGTTTTTTGATTTTTTTTAGATATGTGACTTAACAGCTGGAAATCAATGTGCACTGCATTGAGGACTAGGGGATCCTTTTACTAAGGTGCACTGAAAAATGGCCTGCGGTAGTGTAGACGTGTGTTTTGGGCACACGCAGAATTATTTTTTAGCACACCTACAAATAATGCCTTTTTTTTTGCCAAAAACAGACGCGTGGCAAAATGAAAATGACCGCACAGACGTGTGGCAAAATGAAAATGACCGCACATCCATTTTGGGCCTGAGACCTTACCACAAGCCATTGACCTAGTGGTAAGGTCTCACACGGTAACCAGGCGTTAATGGTCTATATGCATAGCTGCCGCACGCCAGAAAAAAAATTCAGACATGCGTAGCAGACGTGTGCAAAAATGAAAATTACTGTGAGGGCCACACAGTAACCGGGCGGTAACTCTAATTTGGCACATGTTGGGCACACGTAGGCGCATACGTGGCTTAGTAAAAGGGCCCCTAGATTTACTAATATGTACAATATTAGTGAGCCTCTGTCATGAACATGTGCTATAAGGACCCTTTTACTAAAGGGTTGGCGCACTGCAATGGGCTTGCTGCCCACCATTCTGGAACTACCTCAGGAGCCCAGCAATATTTCCCACCCTCAGTGAGTGCCATTTCCGTGGCTAAAAAAATATTTTATATATTCGTAGCGCTGGTGCTTACCCAGCGGTAATCAGGCAGCACCACAAGCAGCCCGGTTAGCACGGGGCCCTTACCACCACCTCAATGGGTGGTGGTTAGTGCTCCCCCCAAAATGACCGTGTGGTAAGTGGTTCACTTACTGCATGGCCATTTCTTTAAAAAAGAGACAGCCTTTTACCCACTGAGAGAAAAAGGGGCCTCAGTGTGCGTCAAAAACATGCACTTACACTAGCGAAGGCCCTCTTTTACCGCAGCTTAGAAAATGGACTCCTAAATAAATAGGTCCCATTACCCACAATGGGGACTGACATGAAGATTGTGTGTTAATGTGTATTAGTTCTTGATAATGTGCTAGTGACTTTTAGTTCATCTAGCCCTGAGTGATGACTTTCACTGTAGTTTGTTCTAGGATATTTTTTGAAGAATTATTTTGTGCTATTTCTGATGTAATCTCTGTAATTAGCTATAGTTGCTGATAAAAGTGCCTTAATTAAACTACTATAAATATTGTTAAAAATAAGGCTTTTTCAATTTAAAATTCACAAATAAGTAGCTTTTTGTTTGTACATGATGTGTCATTCCATTTTCCATCAGTGTTTAATTCTACACAGTCCTCATTTCCTTTATCATTATTCGGTTCATTTGAATGCCAGTTGGAGTAAGTAATTGTTCCACCAGTTGAATACTTAAAAGTTCCTTCTGTGTGTAGATCAGTTATTCCAAGGAAGCTTCGTTTGTCATGTTTGGATACAATTTCTTGTAGAGCAAGGTTTTCATCGGCATTCTTTGGGGAGGCAACCAGGCCTCCGGCTCTTGAACACATCCTTGATGCAGTCTCATAATCATACTCTAGACCGTTAGTCACAAATATTTTTCTACCAACTTCTTTGCCTATCGAGAAAATGAAAACTTGAAGACAGAAAAAAAAGTCAAATTATACTTTTGGTTCATATGACAATTGTTCATCACAATTAAGTAGTGCATCCTCAATTCCATGCCACCCAGATAGTCAAAGACCATGGACCTGATATTCAGCAGCAGTTATCCTGGTAACAAGGGGTTGCTATCCAGATATGTGCCACTGACAAGGTCTACAACCAAATTTTCATTGGCACAGTAAGGGTAATTGTATAATGTAGATGCCCATATCTACATACTATACTATATTATAAAGGATTTGTATACCTTTCAAATCCTCTAGAAGGTTTACTGTGGTTAACAATATAGCGTCTCATCATTACAGGAATGTACAATAGCACACCATAGTTGAAATTATAATACTTTAAACATAATTCACAAAAAATGACATTTCTGCTCAGTTAAACTTCATTTGAAATGAAACAAAAATTTCTTCAAACCTTTCCTGAAATGTTAATATGTAGGTAATCTTTCTACATCCCAGGGCAATCTATTCCAAACTCATGCTTTTTGGAATGTAAAAGAACCTTCATAAACAGATTTAAAACATATATTATTAAAAACAAGACAAATATACTGAGGAGGAAATCTGAAGTAATTCTGTAAAACCCTCCAAATTTTGCCCAAAAAGAGATTTAAAAACCAAACAGGCTACTGTAAACTTAGGGGTCGTTTTACTAAGATGCACTGAAAAATGGCTCGCTGTAGTGTAGGTGTGGATTTTGGGCATGCGCCGATCCATTTTTTAGTGCACCTGTAAAAAAGGCCTTTTTTTCCGAAAATGGACGTGCGGCAAAATCAAAATCGCTGCATGTTCATTTTGGGTCTGAGACCTTATAGCCAGCCATTGACCTAGCGGTAAAGAATCCGGGCGGTAATGACCTACATGTGTTAAATGCCACTTGGCGTGCATCCGTTACATGTGCCCAAAAATAAAAAATATTTTTCAGACGTGCGTATCGGACGCGCACCAAATATGAAATTACCGCAAGAGCCACGCAATAGTCAGGTGGTAACTCCATTTTGGAATGCGTTGGGCATGCGTAAATGCTTTCACGGCTTAGTAAAAGGGCCCATCAATGCATTTCTGAATTGGCAGCCAATGTAAATCTTCAAGAGCTGCTTAACGTTCAAACTTCCCTTTACAAATAAATCAATTTGGCAGCCGTATTTTGTAACAATAGTAGCCATTTTTGTGTTTTAAATGAAATATTCTGATATAACGAGTTAAAATAATCCAACTGTGGCAACAAAATTGCTTGTACCAGAACTCAAAAATTCTGTAACAGTAATGACGATCTAATAACGTGAAACTGCCTCAATCTGAAGAAAACTTTCTTGTTCGATGCAGTGATTTGTTTACTAAAATTCAGTTTTGAGTCCAATATGACACCCAGCACTTTAGAATGATTTTCTATTTTGAGACTTTCATGCCCTTTGAATGTGTAAATGTCTAGAACAGTAGCACTTATGGGTGTACACTTACTCGTAAAAAAGTCAGCAGAGCAACTGCTGTTCTACAATGACTGCTTGACTTACATAGCATATGTTTGCAAGGGAGGTGTACACACGGGTGGTTCATAGGAAGTGGAAGAAAACCAAAATAGACCAGATAAAAACCACAAAGAGTAAGAGCACCAAAAAAGTTTTATTGGGACCCTCAACGGTCCGTGTTTCGGAGTCTTCAAATTGACGTATACAGATGTGCCTCCAGAATTCTCATGGAGTGAAAGGCATAAATGCTGGTGCTGTCCGAAATCCAGTGTAGGTGTAAATACCTGTAAAAGCTTTTACAAGTATTTACACCTATGCTCGATTTCGGACAGCACCAGCGTTTATGCCTTTCACTCCATGAGAATTCTGGAGGCACATCTGTATACGTCAATTTGAAGACCCCTGAAGAAGGCCCTTTGGCCGAAACACAGACCGTGTAGGGTCCCAATAAAACTTTTTTGGTGCTCTTACTCTTTGTGGTTTTTATCTGGTCTATTTTGGTTTTCTTCCGCTTTCTTTGTTGTTTTATGTGTTTTTTATGGGAGACTTGGACCTTGTTTTTGTTGGTTCATAGGAAAGACAGGGGTTGGGCTTCCAGCTATGGGCCTTATTTTATAAAGGTTATGCTCCAAATTTACGCTTCTAAAATTTACACTCCTAAAATTTTGCTGCTAATTTATGAGCATAATTTACGTAACTAAATTTATGCTCCTAAATTACGAGCATAATCTGTTGTGAAGCATAGGGCATGCTCATAATTTATGAGCATAAATATAGGAACATAAATTATGCTCATACATTTTAGAAGCTTAAATTTAGGTGCATAACCTTTATAGAGTAAGTCCCCTGGATTCTATATAGCATGCCTAGAGATCCGTGCCAAAATCGGTGTGTATTCTATAACAATGCAAGACAGTTTGAGCACTACTGGAGGTCATTGTACAAGTCTATTTTATAATGGCACCCATGTGCATTTAGTATAGGTTGTGAGGCTTTCCATAATAGGTCATCTATGTGAAGGGGTGGAAATTGTGGCTATGCTGAAGCAGCTGCTCGGGAGCAGGCATAGATAGTATGAAAAGTACCTGCATGCATATTTTATAAAGAACACATATCAAACATAACTCCTTCTGCACCAAGTCCAAATTCTGCTCTGGAACACACCAACACAAGGGTTGCAAAAATGTGCACTCTTTCTTGGTACTACATATACGGTTATGCACATAACCCTGTGTTAATTTTATGAGTCATTTTATGTGTTTAACCAGATCCTTTACATGCAAAACATCCTTTATACAATTACCTCCAAAATGGTCCGAAGTAGCAAACAAATTCTTGACAAATTACACCTCTGTGATTGTAGTGTTAATTGTGAACATAAGAATAGCCATGGTTCATCTAGTCCAGTATCCTGCTTCCAAAAGTGGCCAATCCAGATCACAAGTACCTGACAGATTCCATGCTACCAATCCCAGGGCAAGCAGTGGCTTCCCCCTATAGCAGGCTATGGACTTTTCCTCCAGGAACTTGTCCAAACCTTCTTTAAACCCAGACACACTAACCGCTGTTACCACATCCTCTGGCAACAAGTTCCACAACTTAACTATTCATTGGTTTGGGTGCCCTAGCACTTACTGTATTGCTGTGTTTCCCCACAGGGTAGCATAAGGAAGAGGCACGCTAGTGTTTTTAGCATGCGCTAAAAATAAGCATATGCTAAATGCTATAGATGCCCATATATTCCTATGAGCGTCTCTAGCAATTAGTGCACACTAAAGATGCTAATGCACATTTGTAAAAGACCCCCACAATCAGGCCACGCCATACTATTCACAAAATGCTGGCTCCTACCACCTATTAGATTAGTACATAAGTACATAAGTATTGCCATACTGGGAAAGACCAAATGTCCATCGAGCCCAGCATCCTGTTTCCAAAAGTGGCCAATCCAGGTCACAAATACCCGGCAAGATCCCAAAAATGTACAAAACATTTTATACTGCTTATCCCAGAAATAGTGGATTTTCCCAAGTCCATTTATTTATTTAATAATGTGGGATATTTATACCCCACATTATCCCCACAAGCATGCAGATTCAATGTGGCTTACAAAACCAGAGAGAGAGGGAGAGAGAGAGAGAGATCTCTGGGTGATATCAGATACAAATTAGAATTGAAGAGCAAACGGTCAATGGATTTTTCCTTTAGGAAGCCGTCCAAACCTTTTTTGAACTCAGCTAAGCTAACCACCTTTACCACATTCTCTGGCAACGAATTCCAGAGTTTAATTACACGTTGAGTGAATAAATATTTTCTCCGATTCGTTTTAAATTTACTGTAGATTCATCGCATGCCCCCTAGTCCTAGTATTTTTGGAAAGCGGGAACAGACGCTTCACATCTACCCGTTACATTCCACTCATTATTTTATAGACCTCTATCATATCTCCACTCAGCCGCCTTTTCTCCAAGCTGAAGAGCCCTAGCCGTTTTAGCCTTTCCTCATAGGGAAGTCGTCCCATCCCCTTTATCATTTTCGTCGCCCTTCTCTGCACCTTTTCTAATTCCACTATTCTATTCAAATTGTCTGTGCTGTGCATAATATTGCCAGTTAGCACCTAGTGCATAACCGGTTATATCGTGTGACTTATCTGGTTAGCCGCCAATATTCATCGCATAACAGAATACATTTAGTGGTAAAATAGGACCACAAAAATAGCTGTCTTATCTTTAACCACTAAAACGTTAACCAGTTAGCGCTGAATACTGGCATAGCTGGTTAACTTTTTAGCGGTTAACCCCTACCCCCCAGATATTCGATGTTGGTTGCTGGAAATGGCCCAGCATTGAATATCCAAGTTTAATGTTGACAGCGGACAGGAGAAGTGCTGCATGCCACTGGCTGAATATCGGGCAAAAAGTGGCCATCCAAATTATCAAAAAGACAAAAAGGAGTGAAAATATATAATACTAGTAAAAAAGGCCCGTTTCCGAAACCAATGAAACGGGCGCTAGAATGTGGTTTTTTTTTGTGTCTGTGTGTATGTGTCACAGAGTTATTTTGTGTGTGTGTTTGTGTGAGTGTGTGAGGGTGCGGTGTGTGTGCAGGTTGTTGATGTGTCTTTTTTTGTTTTGTTTTTTGCTTGGGGGTTGGGGGATGTGGATGACGGCTTGCCTGAGGACCGGGATGGTTGTTTTAAGTAGGCGGAAGGGAGAAGAGCACGGTCTCGGGCCGTCGGGGAGTGATCCGGTATGTTTGGTCCATTTCAGGCCGACTGCAGGGGAATGCTGGAACATTTATGCGCTGCAGGAATCAGCGCCGTCTTTTTCCGGGTGCTCGGGGAATCCCCGAGGTGGGAGACTGCTTGCCTGAGGCTGGGGATGGTTGGGCACATCCTTGGCCGCTTCGGCAAAAGGGGAAGAGGAAGGAGGTGGGGAGTTACCTGCAGCCGCCTGAGAAACCATGTATTCTTTGTTTGTTTTGTATTATTAGTTTGCATTTCTGTTGAAGAAAGAGTGGATGCCTTTCGAATGATGGAGGTGGTGCGTCGGTGTGCGGTTGTTTCGTTAGTTTGGCAGCCAGTCTCCAGCAATTCCTAGGCAGGGAAGGAGTACTCCTCCCCCTTCCTTGGTCGCTGTTTGCTGCTGGCTGGGTCACGGGTAATCCTTCCAGCTGGGCTGCAGCTTGTCCTGTTCGCCCACGTCCCAGATGGTGACGGGCACATTGTTTTCCGGCTCCTCTGACTCCATGTCAAGCGATCCCAAATATAGTCTGTGCTATAGGCCCTCTGGCACTCTTCAGTACTGGCATTAGACATTTAAAAATTTCTCCCCCCCCCCCCCCCCCCCCCCGGTCTATTTTTGCACATATTCACAGCAGGAATATTCTTCTCTCGTTCCAGCGGTGGTTCTGTGCTGCACAGATAATGAGCCATTCTGCTAGGGAATGCTCCTCCCTTATTGTCACGTAGTTTCCTCTGATTGGTCCGTCTTACGTTGCCTAGTGTTGCCTGGGAACGGTGTTGTGATGGTCCTTTGTGTTTCAGAATGTTGAGGGTGTTTTTTCTGATTGGTCCGTCATGCGAGGGCGGGGCAGAGAGACATGGTCAGTGTTATGGCTTCACCACCATGAATCCATGAACCCTTCAGTGAGTGACTGAGTGACTTCAGAACGTTGTCTTCAGAATGTTGAGGGTGAGTTTTATTATAGTAGATTAAACAAATTAGATCAACAAAATAAAATACAATAAAAACAAAAAATATAACACAGCAATACAAGATAATAAACCATACTAAAATAACAGTAACAAAAATTAAACTGTAAACAATAAAAACATTATTAGTCAGTAAGAATCAAGTTATATGAAGTAGTAAGCAACAAAAGACTACTAAAACAACTTAATTAAGGGGCCCTTTACTAAAATGCACTAAAAAATGGGTTTAGCACATTTTAATGTGGAACCTTTTCATGTACTAAGCCCCTTTTAATGTGGCAGTAAAATAAGGCTTATTCTTTTCTTTATTTTTCAAGGTCACGTGCTAATTTGTCCATTAGCCTGCAAGACCTGCAAGAAAATTAATGCAGGAACACTTATCATCTCCTATTTTGGAGACACTTAGGTATTCCCACTCCACTCCTTCACTCTTTCTCTCAAGATACTGCACAATCCCAGCCACCCAGCCCTGGACTGCTTGCATCTGTTTAACTATTCTCCCACCTCTGCAATAAAGCTCCTTCTCTTCAGATTTCCATCGCCAACCACTGATGCAGCTCTCAGAATTATGAAGTCTCTTGCCTTGGGGCAATACTTCTGAAATTCTACTGCTGTGAGTAAACTATCTATATTTATTCAATACAGTACATTTCAGAAAATAATGAGGCTTCAAGGGTGTGTGCTGATGTGCCAAAGTTATTCTTCTAGGATATTAAAGCTTTACAGAGCAGAGTGGAGTAGTCTATTGGCTAGTACAGTGGACTTTAATCCTGAGGAAATGGGTTCAATTCCCACTGCAGCTCCTTGTGACTCTGGGTATGTCACTTAACCCTCCATTGCCTCAGGTACAAATAAGTACTGTACATGCTATGTAAAGTGCTTTGAACATAGTTGCAAAAACCACAGAAACGCAGTATATCAAGTCCCATTCCCATTAATCCAGTTAGTATGTGCTAATCCTAATGTCCATTTTCTGCCCATGACACACTCCCTGTTAAAAATATTTTTCTAAAAGAAATAATGCGAGCTTAGCACACTTTAGTAAAAGAACCCCTACAGGGGAAGCAATGCCCTGACCAGCTTGGAAGTCAAAAAGAGGTAAGCTTACTTTTCTTGAATTTGTTAAAGTTGTCTTGCAAAGTTCTAAGTTGTTCATTCATAAGCCTTACAGCAAGTTGCATTCCTAAAAAAAAGATATATTTACTATACATGCAGTTTTCACTTTCCTGTATCAATTCAGTGTTTGATATTCTACTATGGGTTTGAAAATCCTGCAGCAAAGTTTATTAAATACAGAAATTATGTGATACATACATCTGCATGGATTTGCATATTAAAAATGTTACAAAATAATTTTCTGACATTTTTCTTGTCAGGTTATGTTATTTGTTTCTGTTTGAAGGAATAGGGATCATAGTGATGACTGCTGAAGGATAGAAAATATAGATTCAGAATCTTGGGGGTGAGTAAGAAAAGGGGATATTGGAAGAGGGAGATAAAGAAGGGATCTCAGGAAGGAGGAGAAGAGGAATTGTTGACGAAGGAGATTTTGCAGATGAAAGGGTATCTGGGGGATTGAGGTATAGATGGAGGGGAAATGAGACGGAATCAGAGAATTGAGGGGGGAAGAATTGTAAAGAAAGAAATAGGGAATGTTTGAAAGAGAAAGGTGAATTGGGGAGGAAGTGATGTCTCCCTCCAGTATGGCTACCTAGCTCCCTTGTTTCTGCTTGACCTTTTTAATATCTTTCAAAATCCTGTGCATCAACTTTGTTAGAGGCTGGAATTTACAATCCGTTGACTCTTTGTGCATCAGCCATGGCTCAAAAGTCTAAACTGAAAGAGGTGACTCAACTTACTGCTTGTCTTGGGAGTTGAGTAGGCTTGCGCCATGTGTCCCCAGAGCACAAATCAATCTCAGAAGTGGAATCTAAAGCTTCAGCAGTTGAGATGTTTAGGGGTGATAAAGGTCACTTTGGTCCTCGAGATCTCAGGTGATATTTAAGTGAACTTATAGTATTTTTGTGAGGTGAAGAACCCTCATACTGAGATATTGAAAAAATGGGTGCGATTCATAATGAATTAAAGAACTAGGGGGTCATGTTGATGATTTAGAACTGCAGATGGAAGAGCATATTGAAGATTTTAATGTTACATGTGCTCAGGTTGTTGATCTCTCTACTAGGTTGGAGGAAGCGATTTACAAAACAGATGACCTAGAAAATTGGAATCACTACAAGAATCTGCATTTTAGAGGAGTGCCTGAAGCCACTGGGCAGCAAGAAGTCATCACTGTCATTGTGCACTCTTTGTGCCAATCCTTGCTTAAAGACGATGCTGATGTTTTGCCGCTGCTGACTGAAAGGGCCCATAGGGCTTTGGGTCCCCCTATCAATAAAAGGCCCAGGGACATAATTGTCCATTTCACTCACTTTACTGACAAGGACCGCGTGTTACTTGGAGCTCATCTCATGCCGCACTTGCTCTACAATGACAGTAAAGTGTTCATTTTTCAACATGTCTCTGCATTAACTTTAGAAAAGTGGAGAGCAATGAAGCCTATGGGCATTTTCCTGTGTTTTACTGTATTGGGTAGAGCCTAGAAAGTTTGCACACTGGAGGAAACGTGGTATTTGCTGTATGTGGCTGGCCTGGTAGTGACTACACTTTCTTCAAGTGCAGTAGTGCCAACAGCGATAGGGAAATTGTGTCAGTGGCAGAGGATCCCAGGCAAGGCCAAGAGATTCACTTCAGGTGCATGGGATGCTCCAGAATGACTTTGTGGTCAGGACCTTAATAAGTTTTACAGGTTTTTAAAATTCTTCACTTTGGGTCTTTTAAGTGTTTGTAATGTGCATTTTACTGTAGGCTATGAGGAAAGGCTGAAGAGGCTGGGGCTCTTCAGCTTGGAGAAAAGGCGGCTGAGGGGAGATATGATAGAGGTCTATAAGATAATGAGTGGAATGGAACGGGTTGATGTGGAGCATCTGTTTATGCTTTCCAAAACTACTAGGACAAGGGGGCATGCGATGAAGCTGCAGTGTAGTAAATTTAAAATGAATTGGAGGAAATGTTTCTTCACTCAACACGTAGTTAGACTCTGGAATTCGTTGACGGAAAAAGTGATTAAGGCTTAGCGGACTTTAAAAAAAGGGTTGGATGGCTTCCTGGAGGAAAAGGCCATAGAATGCTATTGAATGGACGTGGGAATAATCCACTATTTCTGGGATGGGCAGGGACAAATTGTTTGTTCTTTTGGCCGCTGTCGGAGACAGGGTACTGGGCTCGATGGATCCTTGGTCTGTCCCGGAATGGCGATGCTTATGTACTTATGTGTTATGGTCATGCAGACTTATATTGTTGATGGTTAGACATTGTTGGAGGTGGGTGAGGGTGGGGAATACTGGGTGGATATTAGAGACAGAATAGGGACCTTGTTATTCTAGTCTGATGCTTCATGTTCCCAGGCTGAGGTGGGTTTGGTGTCTGGTTCTTGGAGGGGGTTTGTCTAAAGGACATATAGGGGTCATGATTGTTAGGCTCAGGGTAGGTGTTAGGGAGGGTATTGCAGGGGGTGGATGAGGAAGAGTTGTTTATTTTGTGGTGTGATGGGAGGTGTGCGAGACCTTCATTTTGGGCTAATTTTGTACTTAATAAAACATTATGTTTATTTTCTGTGTTTATTTTCTCTTTCTGTGAGTCTGACATCCTGCACGTACAACGTGCTGCGACATCAGACTCCGAAACTGGATTCAGCAGCTTTGAACAGCACAGAGAACGAAGAACTTAAAAGACCTCGGCCCGGCTGGCGGGGGTTGGGGTCCCCCGCCAGCTGAAGGAATATTTTTAAAGGCAGCGGCAGGAGGAAGCGGACCTCAGCTGGCGGGGGTTGGGGTCCCCCGCCAGCAAAGGTAGGTGACGGCGGCAGGGGGGTCGGCAGTGGTGGCGGGGGGGGGGGGGGGGGTCGGCAATGGCAGCGGCAGCAGGGGGGGGGGCTATATTGTGCCCCCTCACTCTGGCTCTGGTCCCCCCTACTGCCGAAGTTCAGATACGCCTCTGCTAAACTGAAAGGCAGTGTACAGCACTGTACAGGCTACATGAGGAAACAAAGAAAATAACTCCATTAAAATATAGGAAAGCAAGCAATCACACCAAGGGGGAAAATAAGGGAGGAGATTTTTTCTGCATCTAAAAGTGATAGAGTTACTGCTTTGCTGCTGGCCCTCCACAGGTTGCCAGTGGAGGCACATGTTCATTTTAAGGTGTGCATGATAGTTTTTAAGATTTTACATGGGTTAGTTCCAGCTTATCTATCCCACTGGGCTCAAACCATTATCGAAAGTAAGAGCCTTCGAGATAATCTTCAACTCTACTTTCCTACGCCTAATAGAATTAAGTCTGACTAGTTTTTTGGCCAGTCTTTTATATCAGGTGCCCACTATATGGAATTATATTCCATATTAGAAGAACCACCAGTTATGACTTTTTTTTTAGAAAATGTTTAAAAACATTTCTTTTAAAGACATTTTTAGCTTAATAATTGTACATGCTATAATTGACTCTGTATTGTTTGCTCGCAGGGTTTGCCTGTTTTGCTTTACTGTTATCTGCACTGAACTCTTTTGGGTAGTTGCACCATAAAAGAATCAATATAATGTAATGTAATGTAATGTAATACACATCTTTGTGCCAACACATATACACATATTATTGATATTTCAGAATATACACTTGTGTGTGCCTGCCCATAGATGTTTATGTCTGCCATTTTGGAAATCTACATGTCAACAATCCCAATATCATTTACCAATATTGTTGTCAAGTTGGGAAGGGCAAAAACACTGGGAGTTTAAGAGGGCAACATTCTCTAATCCCTCCATTAGAGCACTACATGAAATGAGCACCTTCAAGTAATCTAAACGTCCCTATGAGCAGCTGTAAATCCAGATGTTGATCTTGGAGAACATTAATGTGCATTCCTCTTCTGAAATGGAGAATGTACATGTACATCTTAGCTCCATCCTAATCCTGCCCAAAATATGCCCAGACCACACCCCTTTTCCATATGCATATAATCATTATTTAAATGTGTATATTCTGGATGTCAAAATTGGAGTTTAAACGTGTATGCAATATAGATGCCTGAGGGGTATAGTTATCAACCTGAGCTACCATTAAAACAGATTATTTTACCACAACTCATGCTATTTTAGTACAGGGTCCCGTTTTATGCAATGAGATCCTATGTTAAAATAGCATGATTTGAGGTAAAATAACCTGTCTTAAAGGTATCTCACGTTGATAACTCCCCCCCCACCTAAGGTGGTTATTTTAGAAGCTCTATTCCTGTTTTGGACATCTGAAAACCAGCATTTAGACATCCAGGGGCCCTTTTACTAAGCCGTGTAGGTGCCTACGAGAGCCCAACATGCATCAATTTGGAATTATCACCTGGCTACCGCATGGCCTGGGAAGTAATTTCATTTTTTACGTGCACTGGAAAATAATTTTATTTTTCAGCGTGTGGCACTATCTGGGTGGTAAAAGGTATTCTAGGCTCATAGACCATTACCGCCTGGTTAACATGTGAGACTTTACCGCTAAATCAATGGGTGGCGGTAAGGTCTCAGACCCAAAATGGACACGCGGCAATTTTCATTTTACCGAATGTCCATTTTTGGTCAAAATTTTAAAAAGGCATTTTTTACAGGGGCACTGAAAAATGGATCTGCGCACATCCAAAACACACGTCTACACTAGCGCAGGCCATTTTTCAGCGCACCTTTGTAAAAGGACCACTAAATTGTATGCACTTCCAAATCCCAATGTTATAAAGCCAGTATAAGGACATTTAAAACTGAAGAGAGTTAATAAGACAAGGGGGCATGATCTGTGTATGTTTTGGGTGGGACTAGGGAGGGGCCCAAACATGGGCACCCAGCTCTCATTACAGAAGGGGAAAGGATGTCCATCTCCAAAAAGATGGATGCCTGTATTTAGACCTGGTACTTAGCATGTCCAGGTTACAGAAAGGTGCTCTCATTGAACAATTCTCTACAGGATGGAGTAAGAGAAGTCACAGATGTATTTTTCTGTCTCTGGAGGGCTCACAATTTGGAAAGAAAATTACAAACAGCTATAGTGGGATTTGAACCAGTGATCTCTGGTTCTCGGATCTGGTTTGCAACTGTTCTAACTATTAGACTATTCCTCTACACAGATATCTATGTGGCCATTTTAAAATATGGATGTTCCTCTGCTGCCACAAAGACATCCACGCCCCTTGTTTTGCCCCTTTCATAGTTTGGACATTTTAGTTTCTAAAATAGATGTTCATGCTGGACGTAGCCAGAACTTGGACATCCGTTTCTCATGTACTTTAGAATGGCTGTATGTCAGCAGATCCTGTTCTAAAATAGATGAGAAATGGACATCCATATGTGACATACAGACTTGGATGGCCATATTCTGAGTTGGACGTTCTTTCTACAATGCCGCTCTAAGGAGCCCTTTTACAAAGGTGCGGTAGGGTTACCACACGGGTAGTGTGTAGTAAAACAGCATTACTGTGTGGCGCACAGTGGCACCCTGTGGTAGTTCTGTGTTTGCTGTGCAGCGTTTCCCGTGCAGAAAATATTTTTCTATTTTGTAGCATGGGAGTGGGGTAGGCGTGCCCAACAGTAATCGGCCATCCGTGTGTGCTGTCCGACTACCGCCAGGTTAGCACATGAGCCCCTACTGCCGACTAAATAGGAAGTGGTAAGGGCTCAGGCAGTAAACTGCCACACACTAATATTTTTATTAGCACACAGTCATTTACGATTTCCATTTAAATAATGGAAATTCCTGCTGTGGTAAAAGTGACCTTAGCGCGTGGCAATTTTCACACTCCCACACTACCGCAGGCCACTTTTTATCACAGCTTTGTAAAAGGGCCCCTGTCACTTTACGCATGTCCAAATCATGAGTAGAGCTTCTAAAATAACTGCCTTAATATTCTATAGAATTTAATTTTACATATATTTCTTTTTTGAACATTATAGTTACTAAAAATTTGGGGGAGGGGGGTTCCCTACTTGAGCAATTGATAATCCTTGTGATCAAAATGCCTATCTGCATTTTGGCAGTTTTCATCCATAGGTTCTAAAGTGTAATTTATCTTATTCACAGTTTTATTTTATAAATGAAATTGCTCCTCTTGTAAATATGTCAAAATGCAATGCAATAAATTATTTTTGAAATTGTTGCAATGGAAATATCCCAACCACACGAGCAAGAGATCCTAGAAACAAATTCATTATACAAACAGAGATTAGTAGTTAATTCCCCAAAACAACATTATTGAAGAAACATACGTCTTGTTAAGCTCTAATTATGCAATGGTAGAATTATTTGTAAACACAAAGATATTTTTGTACTAAACATCTTAGAATTGCATATACAAGAAAATCGTAATCTAAATTAAAGATTGTGTCCATCAGAGACACCATGAATAAGGATATGATTGTTGATTCCTGGATGTGATCCAGGTACACAGACAATTTAAATGAGAATATTGTGTGATTTGTGATGTCATAGCGCAGTTGAAATAATTCAAGTATCTGCAGGATTATTTGATTATATTTTACAATATTTAACAATTTGCACCTTTCTATATGTAATATATATTATTATATGTCCCTGCCAAAAATCATTTGTGAGTAAAACTACACACATCTTTTGAACTTAGACACTGGAACAATACGGTTGTTTCAAATGGCAGGGAACAAGTCTGATCTCTGGAAGCTAGAATAGAATTTTTGGAGAACTGGGTCAGAGGTAGACAAAACAGACCTTCAAAAACATAGAAAGCCAACCTTATGTCTAGTAGCCATTGTGCTGCCATAGAGATGAAACGTCATCTGTGTGGCAGTAGTGTACTGTGGTCCTGTAGCCAAGACCTGTCCTTCAGGTAATGCATCTTCTCACACTGAGGATTTGTCTCAAGGGCATGTGCTCAGGAAGGAAAGGTTAGGATAGCTGTTGTAGTTGGTGATTCAATCATTAGGCATGTGGATAGTAGGGATGGGCAGCCAAAACATTTTTGTCATTTTTTTCTGTTTTGTTGTTGTTGTTGTTGTGGAACAAATGTCATCAAGAGTGTAAACTTTGCAAACAAATATGCACTAAGAGGGCATACTTTCTTTAAAGACTGCATACTCTTTAAAGAAAGTATGCCCTCTTAGTGCATATTTGTTTGCATAGTGTGTGCATGCATGAAGCAGATGGCCATATTGCACCGGTAACTGAACTAACCAATTGGATCAACAACATGGCTACAGCAAAAAAAAAAAAAAAAGCCCAAGAAGCTGAGAATGTATATTGATCCAAAGTTTCTGAACTTTTCACTAAAATATATCATGCCAACACTTGAAAATGTCTTATACAAGCTGCCCAAAGTTCATTTATTTACACTTGTTGATGCACATGATGAACTCCTGCAATGTAAGTTAGATGAGAAAAGCAGTCCCATGATTTATTTATTTAATGATTTATCTACAACATTTGTATCCCACATTTTTCCAATTTGCAGGCTCAATGTGGCTTACATATTTCCGTAATGGTGATTACCAGTTCCGGAAAAAAAGAAATACATAGTTAAGGTAGAGGAGTAAGTATTCAGGAAGGAAAGTTCATCTTATAATAAAAATCGCATTCTGGACCCCATGAGGCAGGAAAAGTTGGTTAAAACCACTCTTTGAAGACTCAACATATTTTCTTGCATTAACTCTTCTTCCCAATAGAAATGACCTACTTACCATTGTCTTCACTGCTTCCTTTCTCTCCTTTAGTTCCCATCGAACCTTTATCACCTTTCAAACCTGCTGGTCCCGCTGGTCCTGCTTTCCCTGGAGGTCCCTGTAGACCTCTTGATCCTTGCAAGCCTAATGATAGTACAATGAAACAATCAAATACCAAATTTGCAGTGGTCTGCATAATCCATATTTTTATTTATAGCTGTACTATCACATTATAACTTCATTCCAATTCTAAATGATCATGATAAATGTATTAAATCGTGCTAAAACAAAAAAATATTTTTGATACAGTCAAGTTTACAGTATAAGGCAGTTGTTAGAGTTGCAACACATGTGCTTACACATCATATGTTAGCTTAAAAGGTCCAAATGTCATACACTGTAATGTGGAGAGAAACCACTGTGGATAAAGACACCACAGTGGAGGAACTCAGGACCTCACGAAAGCAAAGCACAAAGTCCATGGTCAGTGGGGAACACAGAATGCACTACATATAAGTGCATCGACAACCAATAGAGACTGTATTACACCCATTTGTTGTTCAGCGGTTCCCTTGTGAAGAGCCATCCCTTGTTCCTCACTGCCCTTGGACTTTATAATGCTACATTATTAAGAGGGGCATAATCGAACGTCGACGGCGAAATAGGTCGCCGGCGATCTATTTTGGCAGCGGTGCAACAGCTGGTCAGAACCGTATTTTCGAAAAAGATGGCTGGCCATCTTTTTTTTCGATAATACGGTTTAGCCCGGCCAAATGCCAGAGTTCGCCGGGTTTGAGATCGCCGGTTTTGTTTTTCAGCGATAATGGAAAAAAAATGCCGGCCATCTCAAACCCGGCGAAATCCAAGGCATTTGGTCATGGGGGGAGCCAGCACTTGTAGTGCACTGGTCCCCCTGACATGCCAGGACACCAACCGGGCACCCTAGGGGGCACTTCTAAAATTTTTAAAAAAATATACAAATACCTCCCAGGTGCATAGCTCCCTTACCTTGGGTGCTGAGCCTCCCAAATCCCCCCCAAAACCTACTCCCCACAACTCTACACCCTTACCATAGCCCTTATGGGTGAAGGGGGGCACCTACATGTGAGTACAGTGGGTTTTGGGGGGGGGTGGAGGGCTCAACACTTAGCACCACATGTGTAACAGATAGGGGGGGATGAACCTTGGTCTGCTTGCCTGAAGTGCTCTGCACCCATTGAAAACTACTCCAGGGACTTGCATACTGCTGTCAGAGAGCTGGGTATAACATTTGAGGCTGGCAAAAAAGTGTTTTATTTTAATTTTTTTAGTGTGGGAGGGGGTTGGTGACCACTGGGGAAGTATGGGGAGGTCATCCCCCATTCCCTCCGGTGGTCATCTGGTCAATTGGGACACTTTTTTGAGGCTTGGTCGTGAATATTAAAGGACCAAGTAAACCCGGCGAAATACTGCTTAATGCCGCTTTTTTTTTCCATTATCCGCAAAAGGCGGCCATCTGGTAGCCACGCCCATGCCCACCCATGTCCCGCCTTCGCTTCACCACCGACACGCCCCCTTGAACTTTTGCCGGCACGGCGACGGGAAAGCGGCAATGCTGTCAAAAATGCCGCTTTTGATTATACCGATTTCGCCGCTTTTGTGAGATCACCAGCCATCTCCCGATTTATGTTGGAAGATGGCCGGCGATCACTTTCAAAAATAAGCCTGTAAGTCAATTAGGAATGCATTTCTGATATGCACCATGAATCTTATTATAGACAAACTCCCCAGTTTACTGTAGTTACGATGAAACAGCCTCAAAATCAATCACTACTTGTTCCTTCATGGACCTATCGACTGCCAGCACACATCTGTTTAGTTGAAGGAGCTGGAGAGGTGTAAATTTCCACACCTAGATTATTTATGTTTGCACCTAAATTAGTGTATTTTATCATTTATGGGGCCCTTTTACTAAGCTGCGTTAAGTGCTAATGCACGCTTAATGTAGGAAAAACGGCCTACGACAGGATGCACTAAAGTGTTCTGCATTAGTGTTGTCATTTCACACTCAATATTACATTTGTTTTTTGAAGGGGCATGCAGGAGCAGAAAATAGACATAGAAGCATTATTCAGCTAGTGCACTCACAATACTGGTGCACTAACTAGTTAATATATCTGTAACATGGGAATCCATAGTGCCACCTAATGTTAATTTTTAAAAAAATGGCCGCATATTAATGCTAACATTAGCGAATGTCACCTATTCAGTGGCTGTGTCAAAAGCAAATCTTCAACAGTCCCACTATCTTACAAATAAGGAAAAAAAATTTGTTTTTGGGACCCAGCTTCTCACTCATATATTCTTTCAAATAACATATTTAACATCAATCATTCCTTCTTCTTAATGTTACCACAACTCGATTCATACACTTTTTTTTACTTTTTTAGGGGACCTCAGTAGCATTTACTGCCAAAAACATGTTAATATGGCAGTATCAATAACGCAAACTTCGTCATCGGTACACCCGATTAATATAATTTATATAAACTTTTCTTTTCTACTTTTTAATAGGTATCTAATAATAGACATTTTTAGCTATCAGATCCAGGGGCTCTGCTGCCTGACATGCATGTTTTGCTCTAATACGAACTGTCTCAAGGACCTCCCCTAAGATCTAATCTAGCGCCAGCTCTGACAGTTAGATTCTCATTCTTTGAGGAACTCATTGCAGGAGGATGTGGTAAGTGTATCTGGTTTGGACAAGTTATATACCATGGAAGTCTGTTATTGAGATGGACATGGGGAAGCCACTGGCTGCCCTGGGATTGGTAGCATGGAATGTTGCTACTAACTGGGTTTCTGCCAGGTACTTGTGACCTGGATTGGCCACTGCTTGAAGTAGGACACTGGGCTAGATGGACCGTTGGTGTGACCCAATATAGCTATTCTTATGTTCTGTCCATTGTTAATTGAAGATAGTAGTTAGTAAAGCTAGCTACAGCTCTGTTTTGCCAATTAGTTTGTGTAACATAATTTTATGGGGGAGGGGTGTGGAGTGTGAATGATTCCAGAAAAGAAACATTTCTGTACCTAAATCACCCTTTTCTCCTTTAGGACCTTCTCTTCCATCTCTTCCGTCTCGGCCTGGCAGTCCATTGGCTCCAGCAGCTCCACATGCAACCATTGAACATGTGTTGTCTTTTTCTGTGCTGCTTTGTGGATTAGGGCTGGATGTTGCTATTATGATGAACATCCCCAGCATGAGAAAGACAGAGAGTTGAAGTGATTGCATTGTTCAAGACTATGGACCTATAAGAAGTATGAAAAATCATGTTTTAGGTAGATCATGTTTCAACATTTTTTACCAAACAATGCAAGGGCTGAAAATTCATTAAAACCACATCTTAGATTTTTATTTTTAACTAAGGGGCTCATTTTAGAAACAGAAAAAGTCCAAAAAGCGACACAAAGTGACAGATGGACCTTTTTTGGTCCAAAATGTCCAAATTGCTATTTTTGAAATACATTTCAAAGACATTTTTCTATGCAGGTTGTCTACAGTGCATCTAAATCACAAGGGGGCATGTCAGGACGTGTTGGGAGGCAGGATTTGGGCATTCCCAGAACTTGGACCCTTTTTTTGCCATAATGGAACAAAGCAAAAACGTCCAGGCTAAAAATCATGACTACGTACAAAAAGATACCCTAAATGACCAAATGACCACTGGAGGGATTACGACTCTCCTTACCCTCCAGTGGTACCTTCTCCCACCTCCACCCCAAATATGTGAAAGAAATAGTATATACCAGCCTCTGTGACACTATCAAATGTTATGGCCAGTCCTATTAGAGCAGCAAGCAGATCCCTGGAGTAGCCTAGTGGTCGGTGCAGTGGACTGCAGAGAAGGGGACCCAGGACTGTATTCCACTCTAATTGTTACACTTGTGGTGGTATGAGCCATCCAAAACCCACCAGGTGACACCTGTAGACATAAGGGCTATTGTGGTGGTATACAGTTGGGTATTATTGGTTTTTGATGAGTTTTGGAGGGCTCACTTTAAGGAGTAATGGTGAGCTACATACCTGGGATCTTTTATGTGCCCCACTGCTTTGCTGGGATGTCTGTGTGGCCAGTCTACTAAGAACGCTGGTCCCCATACATCCCAATGGCTTGTTTCTGTGCATTTTTCCCTTGGTTGTTTTTTATTAATGGTCACAAAAAAAGTAATAATAATAATAACAAAAACACAAGATCATCTATGGGGAGGCCCCTGCCTACATGGAAGACCTGATTGACCTGCCATCCAGAAATGCTTCCTTGACCGCTCGATCTTACCTCAACTTACGCTTTCCAAGCTATAAATCTGTTCGATATAAACTGCTCCTTTCCTTATCCTTCACCTATGTCAATCCTAAGTTTTGGAACAGTCTACCAAAGTCCTTAAAGGAGCTATACGATCATCAAATGTTCAAAAAATTTGTTTTAAAAACATTCTTGTTTGAGAAGACATATTCCCACTACATCACTAAGCCCACACTTTCTTCCTCTTGACTGAACCTGTTTCAAACAGTTATTTCCCTTCTTGATATGTAACTTTTGTAATTTTGTAAGCCGCATTGTGCCTGCTCCTGTGGGAAAATATGGGGTATAAATGTACTAAAATAAATAAATATTTTTCTGGTTCAAAAATCACTATGTTTGCCACTTGATTTTTGGATATTTTCAGTAAAATGTGAAAAATGTCTCTTTAATTGTCTTAGGCATCTCATGTATCTATCTGCTTCAGAAGCTAAGGAAAACTATAAAAGGAATGGACACTCAAAAGCAATTGTGTCACAGGGCTTGGAGTGTAGAAGCAGGCATACTCTGAGCAACTTTGACTGGAAGTGTACCAGTCAATATTTTATTTATTTTTGTTACATTTGTACCCCACACTTTCCCACTCATGGCAGGCTCAATGCAGCTTACATGGGGCAATGGAGGGTTAAGTGACTTGCCTAGAGTTACAAGGAGCTGCCTGTGCCGGGAATTGAACTCAGTTCCTCAGGACCAAAGTCCACCACCCTAACCACTCAGCCACTAACAGTATGTTGTTTTTAAACACTGAGTCCTGCCAGCTAAATTAGACCAGCATGTATGGGCATCAATATTGAATATCCAGGCCTGTGCTGTCCGTCACCCCACCCCAGTGTCTCCTTCATGCTCTGTTACATGCAGAACTTAAAACGTGACATGTGGATACCTATATGAAAATTCTGAGCTTAGTACCATACATAATGGGGATTATAATAAACTAGTAAAAAAGGCCCGTTTCTGGAACGAATGAAACGGGCGCTAGCAAGGTTTTCCTGGGAGTGTGTATGTTTGAGAGAGAGAGCCAGAGTGAATGTGCGGGTGTGTGACAGAGTGAGACTGTCTGTGTGACAGCGTGTGTGTGAGAATGAGAGTTTGTGACAGGGCCCCCTCCCCTGTTCCTAATGCCCCTCACTCCGTTCCCTCCCCTCCTTTTCCTCCTCCTTCCCACACTTTGGGTTCCTTAAGGCTTTCAAAAGTCTATGTACCCCCGTGGCCCTAACACCCAGTATCCGGATATCCCACCGCTTTCCTCCTCACCCCTCCCCCAAGATGTAATACTTTCACGTCCTTCATTTTTTAAAAAAAGTGTCCTATCTACCCTGTGTACAAATGCCCGGCATTCAGATTGTGTTCCTCTCGTAAATTTTCATTTCTTTCATTCATTCATTCAGAACTTGCCCCCCCCCCCCCCCCCCCCCCCCCGAACACTTTTGGTTCCTTCAGTCTTTTAAAACTCTCCAATGTACCCTGTGTGCTAATGGCCAGCATTGAGATTGTTTTCCTGTCCCAAATTTGCATGTCTTTCAGTCATTTAGAACTCCCCCCCCCCCTTCTCCAGTTTAACACTTTCGTTTCCTTCAGTCTTTTAAAACTCTCCTATCTACCCTGTGTCCTAATGACCAGCATTCAGATTGTTTTACTTTCCCAAATTGTCTGTCACTGATGTCACTGAGGTCAGTGCTGCCTAGCAGACCACTTCCGGCAGGCACGGTCCCAGGCACATCCTGTTGGAGGTGAGAATTATTATATAGGATTATTAGACTGAATAAAATGCAAAGAAATAAGAAAGGGGACTGGTGATTAGATTCTGTATGGAAATTGATTGAAAATGTGCAATAAAGGTTCTGTGATATACAAATGATCAATTATGCATCATATTAAAAAGTATGGGCCCAATATTCAGCCAGCAGTGGGCAGGGCATTTACTCAGGTTTATTTTGGTCACTAAAAAGTTAACCGACTATGCCGATACCTTTTAGCGGTCAAAGATAGGCCTGCTAACTAGCAGCATTTGTACAAAAATGACCACACAGATATCCCTCCAGAGCAGAGGGGCAGCCTAGTGGTCAGTGCAGTGGACTTTAATCCAGGGCACCCAGGTTCATATTCCACTACAACTCTGTTATTTTAACTGGTGAGCTCTCCAGAGATAGGGTACCTGAATGTACACCACCTCAATAGCCCTAAGGCTTGCAGGTGTCTTTAATATTTAGGTACAGTAGATATAGCTTTGTTTCTGGAGGGCTCACAATTTAAAGGCTTTTAAAAAAAGAGAGTTGAGGCTTACAAAAAAAAAAAAGAGAGCGGTCCTTTTACAAAGGTGCACTAAAAATGGCTTGCGGTAGTGTAGGCGCGGGTTCTGGGTGCGTGCCGATCCATTTTTTAGTGTGCCTGTAAAAAGGCCTTTTTAAAAATTTTGTTGAAAATGGATGTGTGGCAAAATGAAAATTGCCGCACGTCCATTTTGGGTCTGAGACCTTACCGCCAGCTATTGACCTAGCGGTAAAGACTCACGTGGTAATTGAGTGGTAATGACCTATGCACGCCAAATGCCACTTGGCGTGCATCCGTTACGAGTGCCAGAAAATAAATAAATATTTTTCAGACGTGCGTAGCGGACGCATGCCAAAAATGAAATTACCGCAAGAGCCACGCAGTAGTCGGGCTGTAACTTCATTTTGGAAGGCGCTGGGTGCGCGTAGACGCTTACGTGGCTTAGTAAAAGGACCCCAGAGAGTTGAACTAGGGTTTGAACCTGGGTCTCCTGGTATGAGTACTAGGCTACCCTTCAGACCTGCTTGCTGCTATGTTCAGAATGCCTTTAATACCTGATGTTGTCAGAAAGCCTTGATTCTCTTTTACGGTGTCACTTTAAGGGGTGAGGGAGGGTGACAGTAACCACTGGGAGATTCATGAGGGATCATGCCTTAATCCCTCCAGTGGTCAGCTACTCAATCAGGGTAACTTTTTATAGCCTGGACATGATTGAAATAGGTCTAATTTAAGACATCTTTCTTCTTTTACTTGGACATTTCTTCCCATATTGATTATTGCTATTGGATTTCCTCTGTTTGGGTCCTCCATAGTCCTGCCCTAAACACACCCACAACACGCCCCCTTGCTATTTGGATGAACTGCAGTGTAGGACGTCCAAATTCTGCCTTTCAAAAATCATGATTTGGACATTTTTGGCAGATGGACTTTTTTAAAGGCATTTTTAGACTTCCATCTACTTTGAACATAAGCAATACATTTTCATAACAACATAGACATTCTGTTATAAAATTAATCCATTTATGTCTTCTGTGCATCTTGCATTATTTTGCCTATCATTTTGTTACCCCTTGAGTCTGACTTTTTTCCTAATCTGTACTGTTTATATTTGATCATTTTACTATTGTTATGCTGTTTTACAAAGATATAAGTTGAATGTCAAGCCATACCTGCTGTGCACTGCCTTGGTTCAACCTCTTCATAAAGGTGGTTATAAATTCCAATAAATACATAAATAAAATTCTCTTTCCCTTGCTATCTAGGGTGTGCTGTACTCTCTTCATAGGGAGGATCCCATTATTTTTTTCTTGGTAGTAAAGAAGATATGTGTTTCCCTTTATTTGATATTCTGCACTTGTTCAACAAACGTTAAGGCGATAAACAATGCAATAATTTAGAAGAAAGGATCTCCAAATCAAGATAGAAAATTCACATCCACTCAAAAATCACTCGCCCACAAATCCACAAACATCTAAAAATCCTAAAATAATCTTAATATTCTAAACTTACATTCTTTCACTCCGGAGCATAATCTGGTTCTCTTTGCTGTGTGATTGAAATATTTTTTCAGGTCCTTCAAAATAACTGATTGTTCTGATACATACCAAACAATGACCAATAGCGCCTGATTTTTTGCAAATATTCACCCAGTGACAATCCAAATCTCAAGGGGTATATCAACTCCCTCGTCTTCCTAATACTGCTCAATATTCCAAAACTCTAAGCTACTATAATAGGAATGCTTCACTTGAAATTATAATATATTCTTAAACATTGTTTTCCATTTCAAAACAATCCTGAAATAAGGAACTTACCACAGATTAATTCTGGTACACTCGAAGGTTCGGCTGATCTGTTGCAGTCCTAGCTGGGATTCACTTCTTAATTTATACCCTGTTCTATTGGCAAACCTCATCTAGCTTTCAGGGGGAGTTTCTTGGAAATTCCAAAGTTCTCAGAAATATCTGGAAGATCATTCATGTATTGCAAGGAGACTGACAAGCACTATCTGAGGCAGTTAAGGCTCCTTCTTATTCTTTCTATACTCCCACTGCTTGTACAGAAGTGTGACAAATGTCTTTAGTTGTGTAAAAAAAGATGGCATGGTACAGGCTTGTGAATATTTGTTATCCTCTCTGAACTTCTAAATGTCTTCCCTGTGTCATTGAAAATATTGCAGGCAGATGAAAACATTGAATAGTACCAGTGAATCACATATCCCAACTGCAGTAAAATGTGAGGCAAAGGACCATTATTTAACAAGCTTTTTCCTGTAGACACCATAAAAAATGTTGAAATGAGGAGGTTAGTTTTCAAAGGGTGGGATAGCCGTATCACTTTAAATCAAGTTTTCGCAACCCAGTCCTTGGGACACACCGAGCCAGTTAGGTTTTCAGGATTCTTGCCATGGATATGCATGAGATAGATTTGTATAAAGGGGAGGTAGTGCATGCAAATTTATCTCATGCATATTCATTGTGGGTATCCTGAAAACCTGACTGGCTTCGTGTGTCCCAAGGACTGGGTTGAGAACCCCTGCTTTAAATGGGAAAGTGTAGCACAGGTGAAAAGTATATGTTGTAATGTTCTGGGATATTATACTATTATATAATGTCATTTCTGTGTTTTCCATTTAGTTATAGATCTATGTGGCCCATGATCTTGAAGCAGAAGCTGAGATTCCAAACGCTGGCCATCGTTGATCACGCAACACAGAGACCGACACAGAGACCAACTGACTAAGTTAAGTTCTTCTTACTATTAGAACTGTTGATTAAGTCACGAATCAATATATCATACTACCATTTCACGGAGGTTTTTGCCGATGATGAAGAAGTCCAGCTCCTCTAAGACTACTTCAATAATCTAGGAGCTTCTTGAGCCTTTTCCTCCTTAAACACAAGTGTGTCTAATTGTGAATACCCCTGATAGTGAATGTGCAAGTCGGCAAGTTAGGGAATTCTTCCTTATCACCGAGTCTTTAGTTTATTTCTACAATAATGTATTTTTCCAACTCTCCTGAGTCACTATAAATTTTAGTATGATTTTGATATGTGACCTTCATTCTCACTGGTGCCAAGAGACTGTAGCAGGCCTCGGGTGCCTTTAGCCTTGACCAAAGATCCAGAAATTATTGTCTTTTGTCCAATGTATATTTTGTGAAATCTGCCATGATATGAATGCGCTGATTTTGAAATTTTATGCTGTGCATGGTCTTCATTTTCTCCAAAATAGCTTGTACATGTGGAAACCTCAGCACTTTCAGAACAATATGTCTGGGCTTAGCTGAGCCCAGCGGTGATCGGTGGGACCTCAATGTGCCTGTTCAATTTCATAAGGGCGAGTGAAATGCAAATTGAGCACAGAAGGCATCCATTTTCCAATGAAGTGCTCCAGATGTTCTCCTTCAGTCTTTTCCACTAATTCCAGGACTCGTACATTATTTTGGTTGTTTCAATTGCCATAATCTTTTAGAACTTCTTCTATATGTTGTATGGTCTTCTGACCTGACTTTTGCTGTGCTGTTAAAGTTTCAGCTGCCTGATACTTGCTTTCAAGGGTGAGCAATCTAGTTTCCAATGCAGAAAACTTTGTATTAAATTCTATAATTTCTGCTTTAATATCTTTGATATCCGTGATGATCTCGGAAAGCACTATTGAGATATGTCGGAGCAGCTTGGCCACTTCTGCCATATTATCTCGATCAGGAGTGCCGCGATCCTGCTTGGTGGGTAATGCTGGATCAGATTTCAAACTCTTTACTCCAATAGATAATGCAAAAAGCTGCCTCAATCTTATTAGTCTTATTATTCAACATCTTTTTACAACAGCTGTACTAAAAATAATAGACTAAAGCATCACATGAAGGCAAATTCAGTGATGGGTTGGAGAAGCGGACTCTCACGCCTTCATCTTGCTTGGGCTTTTGAGCATCCCCCCATTCAGGCATATTTCTATTTGTTTCACATATTTATTTTAAATGCATGCATTGTGTGCGTGCTAGAACTTTTTTATTCACACAAATCTATTGTACACATGCCAATTCACAGGAACACAAGCTTATAATCAATTTTTGTGCTCTAATATTTTTAAGGCTCCCAAAAGAACTGAATGTGAGCTAGCAAATCCTTATCCGTACTGGTATGTAAACAATAAATTAACACCTGGTTCAAGGTAGGTGTTAAGTTACAGGTTGTTGGCGAGGCCTAGGTAAATTATATGAAGAGAACATACCATGTGATTTACCATATTTATTTATTTTATTGCATTTGTATCCCACATTATTCTACCTATTTGCAGGCTCAATGTGGCTTACAGATATGCAAGGTAAACCGTCTTTCCCTATAATGTTTCTTCATTGGCATTCAAAGGGATATTAATTTTACTGTGTTTATGATAATGTCCTTTTGGGGCATATTAATGTGTACATGGAAGTCTTAGTGTGCATGAGAGAACTTAAGGAGGATATTAAGGTTTATTCTATAGACCTTTCAGCTAGATTTTATCCAGCTAAGTTAGTCTAGGAGCAAAGTTCATCCACAAGCAAGCTGACTAGGTTGTAGTTGAATATTTTCCTAAACCTAACTGGAGAAAACCTAGCCAGCTAAGTTAATCATGAAGACCCCCAAAAAGTTTTAATAATTAGAATCAATGAAGGAAAATACTTGTGCATATAACAAAGGTTTAGGGCTTCCATTAATTGTATGGGAATGCATTTTTACCTTATTGAAAGATAAAGAGGCAAGAAGATGAATGCAGAAATGTTCCAATTTACAGGAAATTAGAGTAAAGAGTAAAACATATGATGTGAAGCAACATACTTGGGAGAAGTGCCAAGGGCAAAGGTTGGTTAAACAGATGATGACAAACTTTGGGTTGCTCTGAAGATTTAAGTTCTGTTACTGACTGTTCACAGTGGAAAACTAAGACATAGCCAAGAGTAAAAGTATCTCCGTGTTCTGATTTATGCTTTACTTTTCTGATTTATGCTTTACTTTTTTTTCTCATTTTGATTGTGAGGTCTTTAAAAATAAATTGCTTTTGTTTTAATTATTTGAAATTAAAATCTGAAGCCATGTAAAACCTAAAAAAATTGAAGAATCTGAGGGATAGTTATTTGCTGTTTAATGTACATTAAATGGCAATAGCATGCATTTTGTTACAGTATAGCACATAAATAATTAGATGCAAAGCATGCAAATGTATACAAAACACCCATGGCCTGATATTCAGCCAGCAGGAATCAGCATTTAAACTGAGAAATTCAATGCCAGGTAAAGATTAAATAAATGCTGTTTGAGTTTGTGGTGACCAATATTGTTGCGGTTTGAAAAGAGGGGTGTTTTGAGGGTTTTAGGTATGATAGGTTTATTTGTATTGTCTTATATGTGCCTATGATTAAACTAGGGGTGTGCATCCCAAAAATGTTCATGTCATGTTGTTTCCCATGGCACAAAATAAGGGGTACCAAATTGCAAACAAGAAATGAGCATATACAATGCAAAGCAATCAGGATGAAAGGATTCAAATGATTATAACAATTACATAGAAAAACAAGTAAATAATAAATCATATGTGTTGCCAAAGGACATAAAAATATCAGTGGTTATACAATCATTGCCAACTATTAGTCCATTACAAATATGTTCCCAAATATCAGATGCTCGACATGTTTTGATGAAATGCCTTCTTTAGGAGACTCATAAATTCTAGTTGTGAACAATGAGGTCAGGGCATCATATCATCTAGCAAAGGATTGGAAAAAATCCTAAAAACATAGAAGCACGAATAAACCAAATTAAAATTAAAAATAAAAATATAAGAAACAGAAATAGGATGATTGTGCCCTATACTTTACCACCACAATCAAACGTCTAGAGTCAAACTATGTGAAGTAAAAAGCCTCTGAAAAATCCATTAAAAGGGGAGGTAAGGTAACAAAAAGTCAAAAACAATTCACAATAAAGCAAACATACAAAATATGCAAAAATGGGCATAATTCTGAAAACATTATAAAGAACTCACTCTAAATGTTCAACAGGAACACTTTCAGTATGCAGCTAAAGTCATTAATCCAGTCCATATTACTCAGGATAACTGGAAGTGTAACCATAAGTTTATACCCAAAACACTCTCCAATTACCAACTGAAAATCACAAAAATGTTACTAAATATCATACTTCATTTCTAAAAATATCAATCAGTACAAAGCTTATTCTAATCCAAGAATATGAAACTGGATGCTAAAAGGACAATTCAGGCAAGTACTCCTATTACTCGTAAAACATGAACCAATAGAGTAAAGTATAGTTCTTGACAAATTACACAGGCAGTCAAGGAAGTAAATGAAATGTGCCCAACATAAAGTTGGCCACATATATCACACAGACTTTAAAAACCAAAGGGGCCCTTTAACTAAAGTTTAGCATGTGCTAATGGACATTACTGCATGCTAAATGTTGCCCATCCTATTTTATATCTATGGGTCACATGGCACCAGTTCGTGTTTTCTAGCAAAAAAGGTGCCGGTACTCAAATGCCAGACCACCCTTCAGGGGTGGGGTGATCAATGAGGGACCCACCCCACAATAGCCAGGCCCCCTGCAACCAGTCACAGAATCTATGACAAGGCAGAATTAGTGTGTAGAGCCTGAGCTCTTTTACTATAACTTGGGGACCATGAGTCAATTTTAGCAGAGAATGAAAAAGGTGCCGGTACTCAGTACCCCCAAGTACCCCCTCAAAAAAAGCCCTGCATGGCACTTAACACATGCTAATGTCTATTAGCACGTGTTAATGCTTAGTAAAAGGGCCCCAAAGACACTAAAAAGCTAATAAAAATGGAAAAATAATCTTCAAGTACAATTTGCAGAAGGGGCTCAGCAAAAATAATATACTTAAAAAGGGCAAAAGGGAGCAGTGCTGATTCTTACTCACTTAGCTGTTCTGCAGTATTACTAGTTCAAGCAATGCTTGTTGTGATACTTTTAAATACCTTTAAACAAATAGGAGGAAATATTTTTTCAATCAATGAATAGTTAAGCTCTGGAACTCTTTGCCGAGGATGTGGTAACAGCGGTTAGCGTATCTGGGTTTAAAAAAGGTTTGGACAAGTTCCTGGAGGAAAGGTCAATAGTCTGGTATTGAGAAAGACATGGGAAGCAACTGCTTGCCCTGGGATTTGTAGTATGGAGTATTGCCATGATTTGGGTTTCTGGCAGGTACTTGTGACCTGGCTTGGCCACTGTTGGAAGCAGGATACTGGGCTAGATGGACCATTGGTCTGACCCAGTATAGCTACTCTTATGTTCTTATGAGAAAGAGGCATTATAGTACTTTTGGTCTTATTCACCATCCCTTTCCTAGTGCAGGTTTTCTTCTAAAACATTAAAGTTTACTAACGGTCTTTAAATAATGGAACAATTATGAAGATTATAAAGCTTAAAATAAAGCTTAAAGATTATCCTTTTTTTTTCTTTTGTCTCTTTTCTAGAGTAAAGAATCTCCTCATACTGGTATTCTTCTGAACTGAGGAATCTAGTATTCTCCAACTCCTCTCTTTATATCTTCCTCTTTGGTGGCAAACCAGAAACACCTAAAGTAGTCACTTCTTCCCTTTAACTCTGGCCTTCCTGATTCCCTCTCCTGGCAGATTCCAATTTGGATTCTAGACACATAAAACAATTATTCCCTTGGATCCTAGACCTCCATCGCTCAGCTCCTGGGGTTGTCCTCTAGATCCTCCTCTTCCAGGATCAGCATTAATGCTTTTGTTCTCCTTCCTTATGGTATCAATAGAAATCAAACAAAATAAAACATGGAAAAGAAAATAAGATGATACCTTTTTTATTGGACATAACTTAATACATTTCTTGATTAGCTTTCGAAGGTTGCCCTTCTTCGTCAGATCGGAAATAAGCAAATGTGGTAGCAGATAGTATATATAAGTGAGACATCTAAGCATTACTTTGACAGTCTGACAGGGTGGGAGGATGGGGGTGGGTAGGAGGTATGCATGGGGACATCAAAGCATTTCATTGATATTCTAACAGGATGGGTGTGGGTAGGTGAGAGGAGGGTGATAAACAGAGAAATACAATTTTATGGTTTATAATGGGCTAGAAAACCCAGATCCTTGTTAAGTCCTGTCTGTTGGGTGTCAAAATATTCAATCATTCTGACTTCAAGGTCTTACGTTCCTGTATTGTTTTAAAGTTACTTTTCAGGATTCTAACTATGAAATCACTGGTGCAGTGTCCCGGTCTTGTAAAATGCTGGCCCACCGGGGTGGGAACCTGATTGGCACCGGCTATCTTCATGTGATGTCTGTGCAGTTCTCAAATCAAGGTAAGGTATACACAAAAAGTAGCACATATGAGTTTATCTTGTTGGGCAGACTGGATGGACCATGCAGGTCTTTTTCTGCCATCATCTACTATGTTACTATGTATTAGGGCTTTGATTCTTAACCCTGCCCTATAGGTACACCTAACCAATTGGGTTTGATATGCATACAGTTGGTCTCTAACATATGCAGATTTATTTGATGCATATTCATTGTGGTACTCCTTCAAAATCTGGCTGGCTAGATATGCCTCCAGGAAGTGGTTGACAAGCACTGTATTACGATATTGACAGCCAGTCAAACTTTACATCCTTCATGGTAAGTAGCTTAGCCAGCTAAACACAGACTTTGGGCTACATATTTATACCCTCCAGTTTCCCTCTAATTTAAGTTTTCCTCCTACCCTTAAATCACCAGTAAGAAGAACCTTCCCAATTCTGGAAAGTACTAGATGGCATAAATATCAAATAAAAAGGTTGGTTACTATACTTTGTTGGGCCACTAGAGGTTCCCACACTCTAAAGCTATTGGAATTTTAGAGCTCTCTATACTTGATGAGCAGGAAAAGTCACAAACATTTTTAGTCAACTTTGATATGTCAGAAGTTTGCATTCAACTTAAGATAAAGTTCTCAACTTTAGGTTACAGTTAGATATTTGAATCAGCAATTATAAGAAAATGAATTACAGTAGATGAAAGCTATAAAAATGTAATATCCTCTTTGATTTTTAGAAGATTAACTATACTGAAAGTGACCTTAAAATAAAATTGCTCTAACCAATATCAAGTCATTCTGACACTTGCTCAGCATGGCTATTGATGCTAGCTAGTGAATGTTGATTGCTTATAATATTAATAAACTAGTAAAAAAGGCCCATTTCTGACATAAATGAAACGGGCGCTAGCAAGGTTTTCCTCGGAGTGTGTATGTTTGAGAGAGAGAGAGTGAATGTGCGAGTGTGTGTGTGTGTGTGTGTGTGTGTGTGTGTGAGAGAGAGAGAGAGTGAGTCTGGGTGCGAGTGTGTCTATGAGAGAGAGAGTGTGTGTGCAAGTGCATATGTGAGGCGCAGTGTGAGAGAGAGAGAGTGTGATTCACACAGATACATTGTGTGCGAGAGAGAGAGTGTGTGTGAGACACAGACTCTCTGTGAGTGTGTGAGTGACTATGTGACACATAGTGAATGTGATACAGTGTGAGACATAGAGTGTGTGAGAGACAGTATGTGAGAGAAAGACATTGACTGTGAGATAGAGTGTGTGTGTGTGACAGAGATACCTCCCCATCCCCTCTGGTGTCAGGCCCCCCTCCCTCCCTCTCTCTGGTATCAGGCCCCCCCCTCCCTCTCTCTGGTGTTAGGCCCCCCTTCTCTCTCTGGTGTCTGAGCGTTACTGTGCAGGATGCTGAGCTCTGGCTGTGCTTCAAGGAACTGACCAATCCTATTAATAGAATGCACCTCCAACATTCTGAAGCCGAGAAACCTCGTGTGGTTGGTCACTTCTGCTTGTGACGAACCTGGAAGTACGTGATGTCAATTCAGGAGATGGATACAGAGAGCAGGAATGCCTCAGCCATGCAGTCAGCTTCAGAATGTTGGAGGTGCATTTTATTATATAGGATCTAATCAACAAAATATGAAGAGACACATTTCTAATAATGAAATATTAATAGGATGAGAATCAGCATATCAGTGTTCTGGCTCCCAGATTGTAATCACTTTCCACAAATAATAGAAATTTTTACACTTTTGCTTGCATTTAAAACTTACTACAGCCAAGAATGCCCATCAGGTAAACACCTGACTGCCTATCACAGCCTCATATTTCTAAATAGAATCTGTTTCAGGTGTACTAAGCTTTAGTTTATTGAATGACTTTTCCTATTTGTTTCGGTATTCTTTCTGCTAGAGATATAAACAAGCTCCATTATATTTCTCAGACTCAAATTCAGCCAGCCTTCTTCATTCTTGAATTAATTCATATCCAATCAGTTTTCAGAAATGAAAGACCATGCCTGTTGTTTCTCACAATCTAACATCTAAAAACCAGTGACAGTCCAATGTCATGCATCTTCTACTTTTTTAGCAATAACATGACCCTCTTTTATAACTACAAATCATCATGGGGTCATTTCCATGAAAAATGGCATTGCAATGCCGGTCTCTTCAATCTCATGACATGGCCATGCCTACTTTTATCTTTATCACCAATCAGAACCCCACTTTCAAAATTGACGGCCATCCACATTTATATAGAAAATAAATCCAGTTGACGTCAAATGTAAACAACTCCAATTATATCATTCAAATGTAGCAAATGTTCCTAAGAACATGGTGTGTAACTAAGGGGCCCTTTTACCAAACAACAGTAAAATGTGGCCTTAACTCACCCTTATACAGGTCTTTGCCATGTGCTAAGGCCATATTTACAGCTGAGTTAAAATGGATGAATTTCCGAATCCGATCCAAGATGGCGACGGTCTGATTTAGCGCTACGGACGCACTATAAGCAGTGTTCGAGCAGATCTGGAGAGAGCTACCTTACCCGTCGATGCGATGGGCAAGCGACATGGGAAAGTCAGGGATTTTCCCTTAGACCCTGGCGCAAAACCTCCGCTCTCCCAGCACTTCGGAATAGCTTCCGGGACTCCGTCGACTTCCACTCCAGTTGCTGGTGCCAGCATCTCGGCGCTGACCGACAGTGTCGACGGGGCTTCTCTAAGCCCTGTTCTTCGTGCAGTGTCCCCTCAACCAGGAAGTGAGCGCTTCCAGTCGAGTCCTGCAGCGTCCGCCCAAAGAGGTGAAGGGAGCGAGCAGGGAGGGAACCCGATGGTAGCAGAGAGGTCATCTCCTGAACAACCGACTACTCCAGAGCAGAAAGCTGTGACTGTTGTGGATTCTGCGACAGTGAGTACCCTGGAACAAGTTGTTCAGGAGTCTCCCCTGGTATTTAATGTAGGGCAGTTTGAAAAACCTGCTGTAGTGACCTTAGAGTCACTTTGGGATCTGAACTCCACAACCATCTTGACTTTACAATCTGCTATTTCAAAGAATAATGAAACCATTAAAGTTTTGGCAGAGTCTGCTCTCAAACAATTTCAAATTAATGAGACTCATGCAACTGAAGTAAAAATCCTTTCTCAAAAAGTTGAAAAAATGGAACTTGTGGACCAAACATTAATTAAAGACAGGAACTTTGCTTCTAGACGCATGGAATATCTGGAAAATCAATCTAAAAGACTTAACCTACGAATGATTAATTTTCCGAAATCACCTATTCTTTCTCCTGTACAGATGGTTAAGAAATATCTTGTTGATATTCTGGGAATGCCCGAAAACTCATTGCCACCAATTACAAGGGCATATTATATTCAAACTACTGGGCAAGTCCCAGGAAACTTAGACCCTCAGAATGCAATGAACTTAACGGCTTTTCTGGAATCTTCTTTGGAGGTGGTCACTGTTGGATTATTTGTAGTAAATAATTAGCAGATTTTAGTACACACAGCTTCAGCTTTAGAAATGTTAATTTCTTTCTTCATCTCTCTCTCATTCACCCCTGAATAATTCACTGCTGAGTCACTTTAAAGTTGAAGTAACAAAACATCTGTTTACTCACAGTTTGTAGTTAGATTATAATCAGACAGGCTTATATATACATATTATTATACATTTGTATTATCAGCTCCTTCCATGTGCTTAGATGGTAATGGATGCTCACACCACCATAGATCCTCTCAGGTTAGGAGAGATCATGAGCTCCATGTGCTCCATGTGCTGCATCTGCTGTGTCTAACCCCCAACAGGAAGTTGCATAGCTGTGTGACCTCTCTAAGTAATTCACATCAGAGGTCACAGAGTAATCACAGAGAAATAATAGGTGACAGGCAATGCATGTAAAATACAATACATTCCAACAAACCCCTTCTCATGCATAACTGTCATGCAATTATTTATTCATACAAAGTCCAAGCTTTATACGCAGATTCACAAAATGTTCTCTGGGTAACGGTTTGGTCATGATGTCAGCTGTCATCTCACTGGTGTGACAATAGTGTAGACTGATGACCCCTTCTTTCGCCAACTCTCGCACGTTGTGGTATTTCGTTGCGATGTGCTTGGTGCGTGACTGAACCTTGTCATTCTGTGACAGTCGGATGCAGCTCTGATTATCTTCCATTATCTGGATTGGTCTCTTTTCAGCTATTCCAAAATCCAGCAAAAGTTTTTCAATCCACATCAGTTCTCTGCACGCTTCCGATACGGCCACGTATTCAGCTTCTGTAGAAGACAGACTCACAATACTTTGTTTATGACTGGCCCATGAAATGTGTACATTTCCATACATAAACACATATCCACTTGTGGATTTATAATTAGAATGATCCCCTGCCCAATCTGAATCACAGTAACATATTAGTTTTGGATTACTATTGGCTGAAATCTTTAATTTACAATCAATGGTACCCTTTAAATACCTTACCATCCTTTTAACTGCAGTCCAATCTGATTTGGTAGGTGAGCTGACTCTTCTGCTCAAAATTCCTACTGCATTTGCTATATCAGCCCTGTATGTGGTAGCTAGATATAAAAGCTTACCTATGGCTGATCTATATTGGATGTTATCTGGTAAAGGTTCTCTTACTGTTTCATCCTTCAGAAAATCAGTGATCATGGGAGTGCTTACAACTTGGGCATCTTGCATACCTAAACTTTCAATAAGCTCATTTATTTTCTGCTTCTGGCTTAGAATATAAGAACCATCATTTTGTTTCTCAATTTCTATACCAAGATAGTATGACACATTACCAAGTTCTTTTATCTCAACATTGTGGTTTAAACACTTTACAATGTCCTTGTACTCTTGCTCACTTTTGCTTGCAATGAGCAGATCATCAACAAAAGCTAAAATGTATGCATATTGTCCATTTCTGCACCTAGTGTACAAGCATTTATCTGCTTCACCTTGCTTAAATCCTAAATTTGTCAATATTTCATGCAATTTTTCATTCCAACATTCTGCACTTTGCTTTAATCCACAAAGACCTTTGTTTAATTTACACACTAGCTGTCTTTGTTTTGTATTTATGAAACCTGTTGGTTGTTCCATGTACAAGTCTTCAGTTATATCTCCGTGAAGAAACGCTGTTTTCACATCAATGTGTTTGACTTGCATGCCTTTTGAGACTGCAATGCTCAGAAGTGTTCTGATTGTCGTGTGTTTCACTACAGGTGCAAACACGTCATCAAAATCTTCTCCATATTTTTGAAGATATCCCTTTGCCACTAATCTTGCTTTATACCTTTCCACTTTTCCTTGTGCATTCCTTTTTAACTTGAATACCCATTTGCATCCTATAGCTTTCTTGCCAGGAGGTAATTTTGTAAGAATCCAAGTATTATTTTTATGCAATGCATCAATTTCTTCTTGTGCAGCTTTACGCCATTCAGCAGCTTCTTCTGCTGGCATTTTCTCAATCTCATCCCATGTTAAGGGCTCTTGAGCTTCTGCTGACTTTGTTAGGTAAGACAGTCTTGGGGGTGGAACACCTTTGTTTTCCCTGGATGAGCGTCTGACAACAGGTTGGTCTGACCTTTCCGCATCCTCTAAATCTGAGAGTACTTCTCCAATTGATTCCCCTTCTCCAACTGTACTGTCTTCTTCAATGATCCTTTCTGTGTCTGCTTCCTCTGCCTGTTCCTCGTTAGATACAGGTGAGTTGCTTTCAGACATCTGCCTTGGTATGGCATTTATATACACTGGCATGTCTATTATGGTTCTAGTTTCATATTCTGGATGATAAGGCTCATCTGGGATAATCCAGCCTTTATCAACCCTTTTGTTTTCATCAAAATATGTAACATGTCTTATGCCAACAATGCCAGTTTTCAGATTCAAAATTCTATATCCTTTGTGTCCTGGAGCATAGCCAACTAAAATGCCCCTTTCTGTTGTGGAATCCAGCTTATGCCTTCTTTGCTTTGGTATATGAGCATATGCTGTACTTCCAAATGTTCTTATGTGTGACAGGTTTGGCTTCCTACCATGCCATGTCTCATGTGGTGTGCGCTCAGCGCCTTTAGTTGGCATTCTGTTTTGTAGGTACACTGCTGTGAGAATGGCTTCCCCCCATAGTCTTTTAGGGAGATTGCTATCTGACAGCATACATCTGGTCATTTCCACAATTGACCTAAATTTTCTCTCTGCAACAGAATTTTGCTCTGGTGTATAAGCTACTGTTGTGATATGCTGAATGCCTTCTTGTTCTAGAAATGTGCGCATGCTTTGTGAAATGAACTCACCACCATTGTCGGTCTGAAGAACCTTTGGTTTTCTTTCAAATTTATTGCTCACCATGGCTACGTATTTCTTCAGCATGTCTGTGACTTGACTTTTCTCTTTCAGCAAATAGGCCACACAATATCTAGAGAAATCATCCAAGAATATTAGCACAAATCTGTTATTTCCCAATGATGGGATATTAAACGGTCCACATAAGTCACTGTGTATTAAGTCCAGCACTTTATTACTCCTATTTCCTGTGTATGCAGGAAATGAGGGTCTCACACCTTTTTGAGTAACACAGTCTATGCATTTCTCCATTTTACCAGCATTCTTCCTTACTTGCGCCATATGTGAGGCTTCACCTGAAATGCTCAGTTTATAAACATCATTATGCATAAAAGCTTCAGCATACACTTCATCATTTTTAGAGATTGTGCACTTACTGTTTTCAAAATGAATCACAAATCCCTTCTTATCTAATGTAGATACACTAAGCATATTGCAAACTGCTTGGGGAATATACAAGACATCACTTACAGGAATTTCTTTAACTTCATTAGACACTTTGCATTTTAAGAATCCAATACCTTTTGCTTGGATCTTAGCAGTCCCTGCGTTTGCAGTTTTAAGAATACCTTCCTCTGGACACATTTCCTGAAAGAAATCCTTACAATTGGTTAAATGGCATGTGCTCCCTGAATCCAAAATCCAAGTACTTTCATTTGAATTATTATTTACCATAGTCAAAGATTTTTCTGCCATTAGAAAGCCCTTGTGTTTATCTTTGTCCTTCATACATTTCCTGGTTTGAAAATTCTTTAGTTCCATTGGCTTAGGTGAGCTAGAGGGAGTGTTTTGTGTTTCCTTACACCATTTAGATACATGTCCCTCCTTTCCACATGAGTAGCAAATCAGCTTGCCCTTGGGTGGAGTTTTCCCATAGCTCCGCCTTCCTCTGTTCTTTGCCAAGAAATTTGTTTCATTTCTCTCTGACTTGCTTTGAGAACACATCTCCTCAGAATCATTTATTATGCATTCCTGCCTTAGTTTTGATGTTGTCTGTTCAAAAGATTGCCCTTCAATGGCCTCATTTACAGACCTAAAAACATCAAACTTCTTTGATAGTGAGGTAAAAAGAAATGCTCTTTTCAATGCATCACACATGGGAATTCCAGAAAGTTCTAACTTTTGAAATGAAGACATAAGATGCATAATGTGATCATTACATTTACTTTTATCCCTTAATTTTGTTTCATTCAACTCTGCCAGCCAAATTGGTTGCTGCTTTGCATATGTAGTTGCATACATAGTTCTCAGTTTATATAAAATGTCCTTTGGTGTATCTTTTCCCTCCACTAATATGGCTTGTTTCTCTGAGAGAGCTTCCAAAAGCATGCACTTCACATAATAGTTTGCATTGTCCCATTCAGCCATATTTTCATCTGTTCTGTCTTGGTCTAAGCATATATTTAATCTTTTTGCTCGAAGGAGACATATGAATCTTAGTTCCCACTGCCGATAATTAAACTCAGTTAATTTAGGCACCTTGAGAGAATAGAACAATAGTGAATTTCTTCCCTCAGCCATTTTCTTAGCCTTCTGTCTGCTGTGTGGGGGGAGAGAGAGACAGACTGAATCTTTCCTTTAAAACTTAAGAGAAAAATGTGGCCTTTTTTTTTTCTGCCTGGTAATATTTCTCTTCTTTTTCAATTCCTGAGCCCTGGGCCCATAACCCTTTTGTTGGATTATTTGTAGTAAATAATTAGCAGATTTTAGTACACACAGCTTCAGCTTTAGAAATGTTAATTTCTTTCTTCATCTCTCTCTCATTCACCCCTGAATAATTCACTGCTGAGTCACTTTAAAGTTGAAGTAACAAAACATCTGTTTACTCACAGTTTGTAGTTAGATTATAATCAGACAGGCTTATATATACATATTATTATACATTTGTATTATCAGCTCCTTCCATGTGCTTAGATGGTAATGGATGCTCACACCACCATAGATCCTCTCAGGTTAGGAGAGATCATGAGCTCCATGTGCTCCATGTGCTGCATCTGCTGTGTCTAACCCCCAACAGGAAGTTGCATAGCTGTGTGACCTCTCTAAGTAATTCACATCAGAGGTCACAGAGTAATCACAGAGAAATAATAGGTGACAGGCAATGCATGTAAAATACAATACATTCCAACAGTCACTCAAAGGACTACTTTGTTGGTGACTTTTGCACTAGAGTTGGATAGAGATGCAGTACTCAGGCTTTCCTTAAGGCACTTGAATTCTTTATTTTTGGGTTCAAAAATAAGAGTTTTCCCGGATTTGTCCAGGGAAACTCAAAAATGTCGTAAGCTATTTCTTGCTTTGCGCCCAAGGGCAATTGCCCTGGGGGCAAATTTTCTTTTGAAATTTCCATGTGTTTGTAGAATTCTACTTCACACTAAACAATATCAATTTTTGAACCCAATCAGTTGGATATGTTTTTGAAAAGAGAGTATTATTGTGAAAGTTTAGACTCGAATGAACACTGTATAGCACTTAGGAGTGAATCTATGGGGCCTAGCGTGGTCTTTGGTTTAATTGGAATATTTGAAGCTTGATATTGATAGCTTGATAATAATTTTTTCCTATGATTCTTGGATCATTTCTTATTATTAGTGGATGATGGGAGTATTGTTAATTTCCTTTTTATTTTTATTAATTATCTGTAGATAGATTACAAATTGTGTAATACTATTCTGTTTTGAATATAAAGTATCTTAAAATGCCTATAAATAAAATATTTTAAAAAATGGATGAATTTCCTATTTTTTTGTATTAATGGCCAAGTTTTAATTTTATTATTAACTCACCACAGTAACTTAATTGTTTTACTGCCAATCTCAGTGGTGCAACCTGTGGTTATATCGTTTCAGCCACAAGAATTTACAGCACCCATCTCCTCATCGATTAGGTAATATATTTAGTTTTGTCATGTATTTATTGTTATGTCTATAATACTTCCCAAATTATATTATATATCTAAGTTTAAATGATTTAAATCATACTCATCTTTAAGATGATTTTTGATGAGATGGCCGCTGTCTACATCTGACGCTCATGTCAGCTCTTTGTGACTTCTGGAAATTTGACCGCGATGCTGAAAAGAAGGGGCCAATCTGCTCCTGTAGCCTCTCAGCGGCAAAGTCTTCCTTCTGGTACCAGCATATTCGATTCATACTTTCAAAGGGTTGGGATTCCTGGAACACTGGAGGGCAGCCTGCTGGAGTGCTTCAGGGCAGATGGAGGCCCTGGGATGCTCCCTGAGCCAGAGGTTTCGTTCAGCACCAACGTGAGAGCCCCTCTCCCACAACCACGAGGCAGTAGCTCCCCGTTGTCGGCGTCTCCAGCCCTGCTAACCAAGGGTGGGGCAGGAGAAGAGAGACGAGAGGCACTTCATCAACCCGAGGGAGCTTGGAGGAGCCTGGAACCATTAGCTTCACTAAGAGAGGTTGAAGCCATTCCATCTGATACTGTGGGGGAGGTAGGAGCCGTGAGTATACAGAAAGATTCCTCTACTAACAAGGAACCTAAGGTACTGATGACTTTATTTCCTTCATCCATATCTAAGCCTACTGAAGTCACCCTTGACAGTTTATGGAGTTTAATTGTGGACTTGGGTAAAGCACTGTGCCCTCAAGTCCAAAAATTGAGCCAGGATTTGACTAATTTGGATAGGAAACTTAAAGAAACTGACTATGGACTAGAAACTTTAACTCAACAAAATAAGATACACGAGAAAGAATTTCAGCATATACAAGCTCTTCAAAGTACTATTGTTAAAGACTTGACATATTTGAGGAAGAAGACTGACCAGCTTATAATCGAACGAGAAAAACGCCCAAGTTCCGACCTAAATCGGGAGATGGGCGTTTATCTCACAAAAACGAATAACGCGGTATAATCAAAAGCCGAATTTGGGTCGCTTTCAACTGCACTCCGTCGCGGATGCGGACAAAGTGGACGGGGGCGTGTCGAAGGCGTGTCGAAGGCGGAACTGGGGCGTGGTTATCACCCGAACAGAGATGGGCGCCCTTCGCCGATAATGGATGCGTTTGTAGCTAGAATTTAGGGCACTTTTCCTGGACCCTGTTTTTTCACGAATAAGGCCCCAAAAAGTGCCCTAAATGACCAGATTACCCCCAGAGGGAATTGGGGATGACCTCCCCTGACTCCCCCAGTGGTCACTAACCCCCTCCCACCACAAAAAAATGATGTTTCACAACTTTTTATTTTCACCCTCAAATGTCATACCCTCCTCCCAGGCAGCAGTATGCAGGTCCCTGGAGCAGTTGTTAGGGGGTGCAGTGGACGTCAGGCAGGTGGACCCAGGCCCATCCCCCCTACCTGTTACAATTGTGCTGCTTAATGCTTATTAGTCGTCCAACCCCCCCAAACCCACTGTACCCACATGTAGGTGCCCCCCTTCACCCCTTAGGGCTATAGTAATGGTGTAGACTTGTGGGCAGTGGGTTTTGAGGGGGATTTGGGGGGGCTCAACACACAATGGAAGGGTGCTATGCACCTGGGAGCTCTTTTACCTGTTTTTTTGTTTTTGTAAAAGTGCCCCCTAGGGTGCCCGGTTGGTGTCCTGGCATGTGAGGGGGACCAGTGCACTATGAATCCTGGCCCCTCCCACGAACAAATGCCTTGGAGTTATTCGTTTTTGAGCTGGGCGCTTTCATTCTCCGTTATCGCTGAAAAGCAAAAACGCCCAGCTCACACATTGGCGAATAAAACATGGGCGTCTATTTTTTTCGTAAATACAGTTTGGTCCGCCCCTTCACGGACCCGTTCTCGGAGATTAACGCCCATGGAGATAGGCGTTTCTGTTCCATTATGCCCCTCTGAATCTCTTGAGAATTTTTCTAGGAGTAATAATCTCAGATTCCTTAATTTTCCTAAACAATTCACAGTCTCCCTCCGAGATATGTTGAAAAAGTATATTAAAGAAATATTAGGAGTGGTTGAAGAAAGTATTCCACCTTTCTCACAAGTATATTATTTACCTACTAAACCAGCAGTTAATCAGCAAGATCAAGATAATCAAGAGCTGAATGTTTCTGCTCTATTGGAGTCCTCAGGTACTGATTTAGTTATGGCATCAACTTTGATTGCTACTGTAGTGTTGACACCCGATAAGAATTGGTTATTGAAAATGTTCTTTAAAAACAAAGATAAGATTTTCCTGGGATTGAAAATTCAAATCTTCCCAGACATCTCCAAGGACACTCAGAATAGACATCAGCAATTTTTGTTAATGAAACCAGGTGTTCTTCGGTTAGGAGCTACTTTTTTTTTTTTTTTGCGATATCCATGTAAATGTGTCATCAGGTACCAATCGGTAAAATATGTCTTTTATGAGCCCTCCCATCTTACAGCTTTTTTGTCAACTAAACGGATTGCTGGGGGACAATAACTCCCCAGTAAGTTCTTTGTTTAATTTAATTAACAGGAATCTAGTGATTTGTTAGATGAAGAAAATGCATCTTATTGTTTTCCTTAAATTAGAATCTCCATTGTTTAATATCTTGGCTCCAAAATGTGGACTTGAGTTATGATTGACAGATGATGTTTTCCCTTTGTATCTATTAGATATATCTGTATATTATTATTGTTATATCATACTTTTCTGTACAAATTTTTGCTTGATTAATTCTTGAAATTTTGATAAAATAAAATAAAAAAAAGATGATTTTTGACGCTGTCGGATGGGGGTATTGTCCGACATGCATGTTTTGCCCCAGCTGTCTCAAGGATCGCCCCCTCAAAATGTTTAAATATCAGCTTGCTGGATCATATTGTTCTCTTCCCAAACATTAGTGTGGCAATTAAAACAGATTACCATGTGAGCACTTACCATGACCCATTTCTTAGGCAGTAGGGGCTCATGTGCTAATCATGCACTAATCAGTTAGGGCACGGGAATGTAGTTGTAATAACCGATAAGTGCAGTACATACCCACTCTCCGTCCCCATACACACACCCCTGTGCCACAAAATAAATTTTATATTTTAGCACGTGGGTAGTGGCGCACATCCTGAAATTACCACAGGATGCCTCAGTGTGCCCTGGGGTTTTTGCTGCAGTAAGCACATGTTAGTATTTACCACAACTTTGTAAAAAGGCCCCTAAGACTGCAACAAGTATTGCATCAAGAAATGAATAAGATATTTTCTCTGTCTCTTATCTCAGTTTATCATAACACTATACAGTAACTTTAGGTTAACATGGTAACCTAATCAAACTTTTCAAGCTGAATCTATATTACAAACAAGCAATTACAATAATTTTAATTCAAGTTTTACAGCACAAAAGACAGTTGCAAATTTTAAATAATTGTTCTATGGAGTTGTATCCTAATATGAGTTGCAAGTAGACATAGATAAAGAATCCGAACATAATTGTCTATTCAAATCTTAGCTTATGACACCATCCGCTGGTAATGAAGAAGAAAGCTCCTGAAGAAAAAAAGTTTTCTATTCAAAGAAAGATGGAAGATTACTCAGAGTTACTCAGAGACTGGCTGTCCTCAGTTATCTGGATGGTCATCTGGGTATGATGCTCAATGTTGTCTTTATTCACATAATCATGGCTCTGTTGTTACTGCTAGATATTCAGAGGTAATATTAGAATAGTGGCTGACACTGAATATTCAGCTATAATTTTCTCTCAGTACCCTTCTCCACCACCGCCAACTCCAGGCTCCGCTCATTCTGCCTCGCCTCACCCTATGCTTGGAATAAACTTCCTGAGCCCTTACGCCAAGCCCCCTCCCTACCCATCTTCAAATCTTTGCTCAAAGCCCACCTCTTCAATATTGCTTTCAGCACCTAACCTTTATACCTTTCAGGAAATCTAGACTGCCCCAATTTGACTGCCCCTATTTGACTGACTGTACATTTGTCCTTTAGATTGTAAGCTCCTTTGAGCAGGGACTGTCCTTCTATGTTAAATTGTACAGCGCTGCGTAACCCTAGTAGCGCTTTAGCAATGTCAAGTAGTAGTAGTACCATGGAGTTTGAATATTGACCCACTAATTTTAGCCAGCCAAATTCTGGGTGGGCCTGAAAGTGAGGTTAGGATAGAAGAGTAAGTTAGAAGGCTATCAGATATTTTCAGCATGAGTTTCCTCAGTAAGTTCTAGCCATTGCACTATTAGATGTAAATCTGACTGGCTGATGGCTTCCTGGCAGCCTCCCTCCATAAAGACCTGATCAGAAAAAAATCATTCCCTGATGCCTGATCTTTCTCTCAGTCTCTCTCCTTCCAAATCCTACATATAAAAAGTCTTAGCACACTGTAGTGTCGAGGCAGCATTAGTCTGATACATCTATGTTTACTAAGGTGCGCTATGGGCGTGTTAGCATTTTCAACGCACGTAAATGGTTTTCGTGTGTTAAACACTAACGCGCCCATAGAAATGTATAGGAAAGTTAGAAATGCTAACACCTTAGTAAACAAAGATACAGTGCACTACTATCTATACTGAGTTTAACACTAGAATGGATTATAATCTCAAATTTATATGCCAATCTAAACCATATTCTTATAATAAACACATTCTTTATTTAATACAAAAGGAACTTCTAAAAACAGGTATTACATAAAATACAGACTACCCCAACCACATGCCCTCAGTCCCATAGAAACAAATATCCAAAAAAACAAAACAACACAACTCCAGTAATTAGCACTCTCATGAGTCCAAACAGGAAAAAATAAATCTTCAACTGTCTTCATTTCAGGGCAGCATACTTATATAATGAAACCACAAATACAGCTTGTCACAGAGCCAGCTCCATCTTCAGCTCTGCCATAAAGTTTCAAATCATTCTAGCTTCATTGACACCACATTTCCCCTGGCAAGAATGTCAGGAAGCTGAGCTTACAGAAGCCCTGTTAGGACAGAGCAGTAGCCATTCATTGCACAATTAGTTTCCAGAAGAAAAGTACCAGTTTGCCATGTCTCTGTTTGGTGCATCAAAATAAAAGCTCCATAGTCCAAGGAACATGCAGGAAAGAGTGTCCTGAACTGATTCCAAAAGGACTGAACTCAACACAGATCTCTGTTTCGCTAAAATATAGTATCATCAGGAGTCCAAGCAGAAAATGTCTTCACAACCACTAAACCAGGGTAAACACCCCCGGAATGGTAGCCTCACAACTGAGACTAACCAACCTGGCAGAGCTGAAAATGGAGCTGGATCTGTGACAAGCTGTGTTTGTGGCTTTGTTGTATAAGTATGCTGCACTTGAATGAAGACAGCTGAATGTTTATTGTTTCCTTTTTGGGTTCATGTTGGTGCTAAGATAAGTACTGGAGTTATATTGTATTTTTTGGATTTTTGTTTCTATGGGACTCAGGGCAGGTTGTTGGGGCAGTCTGTGTTTATTTATTTTAATTAGGTTTGCTCACACCTTTTTCAGTTGTAGCTCAAGGTGAATTACATTCAGGTACACTGGGTATTTCCCTGTTCCTGGAGGGTTCACAATCAAATTTTGTAACTGAGGCAATGGAGGGTTTGAACTGAGCACTGCTGGGTGTCAAGGCTGGTGGCCTAACCACTAGGCCACTCATCCATTCCTATTATGTGATACCTGTTACTAAACGTTTCTTTTATATTAAAAAAAAGATACAGTTTAAAGAAATTGCTCAAGATTCAAAGCAAATGAATACTTCTCATAACATCAACATTCACACCACGGTATGCTCAACACATTTCACATCAATAACTACAAAACTCATGTCTGGCATAACAAAGGGCTGCAGCTTTATTAACACATAAATCTTATTTAATAAATATAACAATGTAATTCATAAAATCCCAGAGAGCTCTTTCCTCCATCCCTGAAGCTAGTCGGTGCTGAACTAGCCTCAGCAAGCACTGTTGACCAAGTTCAAAGTCCGTAACACAGGGCTTACCAAACTCACCGTTGTGGCATCGCACATGATGTAGCATATACTTTACAGTTTTCATTTAGACAAGTCCTCCTCATCAGTTTACCCAAAGTGACAGCTTAGCTTGTCACCACTCTCCCTCCTTGAGCTGCAGCCCATCTGCCCCCTTTTATGGTCTCTAAAATATATGAGCTAATATCTTCTGGGACTGGTATTGTGCATATTCTAGGGTCTTAGTGTACAGCTTGCTATTCCATCTGCAAGAAAGAATTCTTGCATTGGCTCTTATGAATCAGCCTAGTGAATACTCATTTACAAGGAACAATCAGAGGACTTGCTCTGGCTGTTTAGGCATTGTCCTAGATCCCCCTTCTAAAGTATATGCAATAGCCTTTTTTTCCATTGACACCCATAAGGCTCCCTACTGGCAGTGGCGTAGCAAGGGTGGGGCGGTGGGGGTGGTCCGCCCCGGGTGTCAACGGGTGGGGGGGTGCATCCGTCCACACCCCCCCGGTGCAGCGCCTCCCCACCCGACACGGTCCCTACCTGTCTACGAGCTCCATCCATCTGCAGCGCTGCTGTAAAAATCGCTTCGTCGGCCCTTCCCTCACTCACTGTGTCCCGCCCTCTGACGTAACTTCCTATTTCCTCAAGGGCGGGACACAGTGGGTGAGGGAAGGGCCGACAAAGTGATTTTTACAGCAGCACTGCAGATGGATGGAGCTCGTAGACAGGTGGGGACCGTGTCGGGGTGGCGCTATGCCGGTGGGGGGGGGGGGGTCGTGTTGGTCTGCACCCGGGGGGGGGGGGGTGCAGCGGCGATCCGCCCCGGGTGGCAGCTGCTCCCGCTACGCCACTGCCTACTGGTATCTCAGAAATGCAATAGAAAAAAATATATCATATACTAGAATTCCCACCATTCACATGACATCATTATAAATTACTAGAAATATTATACAACTCCTTCAATAATTCAATAAACAATCAGTCAATACAATACAATCAAAGTGGCAACTTTATCACAAGAAAGAATGCATACAAATATATTACAAATAAACTACCAAATAGAATACAAATATTAATAAGCTTTTGGTTGACAACACTAATAGAGAACTACTGTAATAAGGATAATGCTAATCAGTTGCAGGGAAATCTCCTGTACTATTCCTGAATGAGATTTTCTATTATCAGTTAAAGTAATGAGGTTCTATAGACCTTATTTAAATTCTGCATCTGCAATAAATAATGTAACAGACCTAGGTTAATAGAACTTTTTGAAATAAAATTAAAGAAACTCAAAGTAATAACTTTATAAGGCTAATGACTACTTACTACTACTACTACTACTACTATTTAGCATTTCTATAGCGCTACAAGGCATACGCAGCGCTGCACAAACATAGAAGAAAGACAGTCCCTGCTCAAAGAGCTTACAATCTAATAGACAAAAAATAAAAAAAATAAGCAAATCAAATCAATTAATGTGAACGGGAAGGAAGAGAGGAGGGTAGGTGGAGGCGAGTGGTTACAAGTGGTTACGAGTCAAAAGCAATGGTAAAGAGGTGGGCTTTCAGTCGGGTATTTAATGATTATTAAGGCTTCTTTTAGCAGCAGCACATTTCAAATTAAGCTGAAATTGCTTATATGGGGATAAACATGCAGGCTCAAATTAGAATATAGAGCTAGCAATAGAATTGCAGAGAGTGACCTGCTACTGGTGGACACAGGATACTGGGTTCAATTGAAAATTGATCTGACCTGGCATTGGCATGTCTTATGTTCTTATATTTTTGTTTTAAATAGCTTTAAACACATTAACAAAAGTTATATGATAGTGTTAAACTAGTAAAATATAAAGGGGTTCAGGAGGTGCTGGACTCAATAGTTCAGACTGTTCATCTTTAAGTATAAAGTATAAGGACTGTATTCTAAATCGATGATAGTTATTATAGATGACTGAATAACTCAATGCCAATGCAACACAAATAGTTATCAACCTACCTCAGGTTTGTCAGAGATTTTAGAATTTCCCCTAGAAAGATTTCATGAAATAACATTTGAAAATTACATGTGTAAGAGTTCATGAGAAAAAATAATAATTTCCCCTAAGTTACTGAATATGAGTTTTCCACAAAATAGGATCATTGGTTGCCATCTCACATTATCAGTCAGTTTTGTACCTCCCCTTCATTTCCTAGATATATGAGAAGCTTGTAATTGCTTGATTAAAAAATTAGCAATTGAAAATGCATGTGAAGCAGTCACTACAATCAATAAAATAAAACATTGCTTGAACTCTGGAAAGCACATTATTGTTATTCCACTTGATCTATCTGCAGCCTTTGACCTTATTGATCATCATCTTTTGTTATTTCATGTATCCAACCATCGTATTACCTATACTCTATTTGGTGGTTCACCTCTTTTCTCAAGATGTGTTCATTCATGGCATAACCAATAGAGATGGGCTACCAGAAAATAACTGTTTTGTGTCACTTCCTGTGAATTTGTTAGGGGAGAGAAAGTTTATTTTACTCTTTTTCATTTGGCTATTATGTCATCATGAAAGCAAGTCATTGAGTTAATGCTCTTTCCAAAGAGTGTGCATTGTTTGTTAAAATGGCGCACTCTTTCAGAAAGAACATGCACTCTTTTCCTGGTACAGTGTGCATGAATGCACTATTCATGCATGCACAGTGGTTTGTGTATGTTCAAGAGTTTGGATATGTGCACTATCAGGAAAAGAGTGCACACTCTTCCAAAAGAGTGCAAACAGTGCATACTGCCATTGGCAAATGAAAAACACAAAGGACTAGATTCTACATATGGCGCCTAAAAAATCATTGCCGAAAAAAATGCTTAAGTAGTATGCTGTAAGCTGCACCTAAATTTTGGCAAAGTTTATAGAATTAATGCTTAAACGGAGAGGTTGCATGTAAATTTAGGTGCCCCCATTTGTGGCAACGAAAATGTGGTGAAAATGCCTGCACCTAAATTTATACGTGGAGCACCGCTATTCTACAATTGCATGTCCTCAATCTGCACCAAAACACCTACGACCCTTCCATTTCCACAACCCCTTTTTTGGGCTGTGCAGAAATTTTAGGCAAGGTTCCCATGCCTAACTTTACTCACATAAGTCCCAATTAAATCTAATGAATGCCTATAATTGCTTGTTAAAAAGCCAATTATTGACACTAATTGACTCGTTAATCTATTAAATTGTGCATGCAAATTGGGAGCCTTGTCTAAATGTGTGCATGCAATTCTTGGCGACCTTTGTAGAATCAGGGGGAAAATGTGCTTTTTTTCTGCTTTTTTAAATTTGTTAACGATATGCAACTACATGGGATACAAATGATACTACCTCTTCCTATCCCTAAGAGTATGCACAGTACATCTTTATTCTCTTTGTGAAGATCTGGTGAAAATTCATGCTAACGTTTTGAATTAAAAATCATGGAGGTTTTTTAAGACCAATGGTAGAGAACTGTGAGCTGTTTATGAATTATAAATGTCTACCTGACTGCAGATTTTATTGCTTTTTTGGTTAGGTAAGACAGTCACAACCAACTGAGGTCCTTTTCCTCCTTTTTAAAGAAATATAAAAAAACAAAAAACAAACATAATATAAAAAAAAGTAGTAACAGGATATTTAAGAAATGCTATGTGGATGTATGATCACTATAAAATTTATATATTTCACATTCTGGAGTACACTTGTTATTGATTCACTATTTGCATTTTTGGTGTGTAAATATAGCTGACTCATTTTTGAAACACAAAAATGTACAAAATAAATTGCACAAAGCGGCAGATGGATGTTTTTCTGGCAAAAATGTCCAAATCGTTATTTTTTAATCACATTTTTTAGACATTTTTCTATGCAGTTCATCTGCAGTGCATCCAGATCATAAGGGGACATGTTTTTTTTAATCATTTATTAGATTTTCAAAACTTAAACAGGTTACATCTGTTAAGTGAAATACAGCCAAAAATATTTTTTCAAATCAATAAGTAATACTATACCAAAATCAATAAGGCTTTCTTAGACCTCAACAATTGGGGGAGGGGTAGGAATTAGTGAAGATTATAAAGCATATTTAACAACATTTAACAAAATTATGGCGCCGTATTTCTCATTATTTTAATTTCTATCTCTCTACCGCTGTTTTGAGTCAAGAAAAGATTTCAGCTGTTCAGGCATATAAAAAACATATTTTATCTGACTTAACCTTACTATACATTTACAGGGATAGGCTAACAGTCCCTCCTAATTCTAATGTTCTTGTTTTCATAGAAAGAAACATTTTTCTCCTTTGTGAGTTGTCTTTGTGACGTCAGGATAAAGCCAAATTTTTTCACCTCCAAAATTATAATTAGCTGATTTAAAATAAAGTCTCATAATTGAGTTCAGATCTTGCTCAAAAACAAAGGAGACAATCATTGTAGCTCTTTCAGTAACATTATCAAGTGATTGTTCTAATATTGCTGTAATATTGTCCACTTCAATATCGTTATTCCCATTATCTTTTCCCATTCCATCTGCGTTTTTAATCTTGTTCGGTATATAATATATTTTATTTATTGGTGGTATAGCTTCTTGCGGATATTTTAAATTTTCCTTAAGGAATAGCGTAAATAGTTAGAATGGAGTAGTCCCCAAAATTTTAGGAAAATTTAGCAGATGGAGATTTAGACACAGATGCATCAACCATACGTAAAAAAAAATCTAAAATGTGAAAGTGCTTACCGAATTTTAAAAAAGGAAGAATGCACCAAAAAAACAAGTTGCACATGTTCTGTGCGGTATTGTAAAGTACAATGCATTACAGATTCGTTAAACTGTTGTAATCCCCATCGGTAATTGGCCCCTAAAGCATGCGCAGAGCAGCCAAGCGTTATGCTGGCTGCTCTGCGCATGCCACAAACGTCAAAACAACAACCACCAAAAAAACCCCACAAACACGTGGCTCCCCGTTTCCCCCTGCTTAACATATAAAATCAAACCAAAAATTAAAAAATGATCAGGAGGGGGCAAAGGCGCTCGTCAGGAGCGTCCTGTATGGACGGCCTTGCCCCTGCCCCCCCCCCCCGAGGTCGCCGCTGCTCCCCGCTTCCCCCTGTATTAAATAAAAAATCAAAACAAAAATCAAAAGTTTAGCAGCCTCGGCCCCCCTCCCTTCCTGTCTCTCTCTTTCTCCTTCTCCCACAGCTCCGCCTCCCGCCATCCTCCGCCCCCGTGCCCCGCCCCCCTGAGGTCATCACTGCCGCTCCCCCCCTCCACCGGACCCCCATACGCCTTACTGGGCCCGCGCAGCGCCTCTCACCTCTGTGTGAAGGCGCTGCACGGGCAAGAAGATCATCTCTCTGATCCCTGCCAGTCTTCAGGATGTCTCTCCTTCTTCTCTGACCTGGGCCCGGTAGCCAGGCGGTAGTTCCAATTTGACATGCGTTGAATGTATGTAGGTGCCTACGCACCTTAGTAAAAGGGCTCCTGAACCACTTAACAAAATATCATTCTTAAACTGATAGTTTCCAGCTTATTTACACTTATGAGAATGTTTGTTTGTTTATTCTTTTTTAATATATATTCCTATTTTGTGTTCCTACACATATGGGCTTTTGTTTAGTGGAAGTATTTCAAATGGATGTTCATCTTTACTCCACATATTGAAGAGTCTTTCTGGCCAGTCTCCTCTCTGAAAAAGTCCATTAGATATCATGTTCAAAATTGCACTAGCTGACATTTGTGTCTGCAATCATTTCTACTGAAGAGCCATGCGTATGTTAATAGTCCCTTGCCATAAATTACTATCAGGCTTATTTTTGAAAGAAAAGGGCACCCATCTTTTGACACAAATCAGGAGATAGGCATCCTTCTCTCAGGGTCACCCAAATCGGCATAATCGAAAGCCAATTTTTGGCGTCCTGAACTACTTTCCGTTGCGGGGATGACCAAAGTTCTGGGGGCGTGTCAGAAGCATAGCAAAGGTGGGACTGGGGCGTGCCTAGCACATGGGCGTCCTCGACCGATAATGGAAAAAAGAAGGGCGTCCCTGATGAACATTTGGCCGACTTTACTTGGTCCATTTTTTTCTTGCGACCAAGCCTCAAAAAGGTGCCCAAACTGACCATAGAAGGGAATCGGGGATGACCTCCCCTACTCCCCCTGTGGTCACTAACCCCTCCCACCCTAAAAAAATAACTTTAAAAATATTTTTTGCCAGCCTCTATGCCAGCCTCAAATGTCATACCCAGCTTCCTGACACCAGTATGCAGATCCCTGGAGCAGTTTTAGTGGGTGCAGTGCACTTCAGGCAATTGGACCCAGGCCCATCCCCCCCCCCCCCACCTGTTACACTTGTGGTGGTAAATGTGAGCCCTTCAAAACCCACCAGAAACCCACTATACCCAAATGTAGGTGCTCCCCTTCACCCCTTAGGGCTATGGTAGTGGTGTACAGTTGTGGGTAGTGGGTTTTGGGGGGGGGGGTTGGGGGCTCAGCACCCAAGGTAAGGGAGCTATGCACCTGGCAGCAATTTGTGAAGTCCACTGCAGTGCCCCCTAGGGTGCCCAGTTGGTGTCCTGGCATGTCAGGGGGACTAGTGCACTACGAATGCTGGCTCCTCCCACGGCCAAATGGCTTGGATTTGGTTGTTTCTGAGATGGGCGTCCAAAAATCGGGGACGACCATCTCTAAGGTCGACCTAAATGTTGAGATTTGGGCATCCCCGACCGTATTATCGAAACGAAAGATGGACGCCCATCTTGTTTTGATAATACGAGTTTCCCCGCCCCTTCGCCGGGACGTCCTGCGAGGACGTCCTCAGGAAAACATGGGCGCCCCTTTCGATTATGCCCCTCCACATCATCAACATAAATCAGGTGGTATGTCCATCTGTTGTCTTGCTTTCTGCTATGCAAGCAAGCTTCTGCTGTAGTTTGAATAGATCATTCTTTGGAAAGCATTTCATTTGTCTTCTAATTTCATGCTCTTGTAGATGAAGAGTAGATTCTCTGTTAAAGTTTACACACATTGTTTTGTTTCTCTAGGTCCTTAAAATTGTCTAGTTGATTTATGTAAGAATATTTTATGAAGTCATAAGTACATAAGTAATGCCATACTGGGAAAAGACCAAGGGTCCATCGAGCCCAGCATCCTGTCCACGACAGCGGCCAATCCAGGCCAAGAGCACCTGGCAAGCTTCCCAAACGTACAAACATTCTATACATGTTATTCCTGGAATTTTGGAGTTTTCCAAGTCCGTTTAGTAGCGGTTTATGGACTTGTCCTTTAGGAAACCGTCCAACCCCTTTTTAAACTCTGCTAAGCTAACCGCCTTCACCACTTTCTCCGGCAACGAATTCCAGAGTTTAATTACACGTTGGGTGAAGAAAAATTTTCTCCGATTTGTTTTAAATTTACTACACTGTAGTTTCATCGCATGCCCCCTAGTCCTAGTATTTTTGGAAAGCGTGAACAGACGCTTCACATCCACCTGTTCCACTCCACTCATTATTTTATATGCCTCTATCATGTCTCCCCTCAGCCGTCTCTTCTCCAAGCTGTATAGCCCTAGCCTCCTTAGTCTTTCTTCATAGGGAAGTCGTCCCATCCCCGCTATCATTTTAGTCGCCCTTCGCTGCACCTTTTCCAATTCTACTATATCTTTCTTGAGATGCGGAGACCAGAATTGAACACAATACTCAAGGTGCGGTCGCACCATGGAGCGATACAACGGCATTATAACATCCTCACACCTGTTTTCCATACCTTTCCTGATAATACCCAACATTCTATTCGCTTTCTTAGCCGCAGCAGCACACTGAGCAGAAGGTTTCAGTGTGTTATCGACGATGACACCCAGATCCCTTTCTTGGTCCGTAACTCCTAACGTGGAACCTTGCATGACGTAGCTATAATTCGGGTTCTTTTTTCCCACATGCATCACCTTGCACTTGCTCACATTAAACATCATCTGCCATTTAGCCGCCCAGTCTCCCTGTCTCGTAAGGTCCTCTTGTAATTTTTCACAATCCTGTCGCGATTTAACGACTTTGAATAACTTTGTGTCATCAGCAAATTTAATTACCTCACTAGTTACTCCCATCTCTAAATCATTTATAAATATATTAAAAAGCAGCGGTCCTAGCACGGACCCCTGAGGAACCCCACTAACTACCCTTCTCCATTGTGAATACTGCTGATTTAACCCCACTCTCTGTTTCCTATCCTTCAACCAGTTTTTAATCCACAATAGGACATTTCCTCCTATCCCATAAGATGGCAAAGCAATTATTATCAGTGGCGTACCAAGGGGGGGCGGTTGGGGCGATCTGCCCCGGGTGTACGCCGCTGGGGGGTGCCACGGTGCGCCTGTGGGCTCCGAGTTCGCTACGTTAACTTCGCTGGTTCGCTGCAGCTCCCTCCCTCTGCCCCGGAACAGGTTACTTCCTGTTCCGGGGCAGAGGGAGCTGCAGCGAACCAGTGAAGTTAGTGTAGCGAACTCGGAGCCCAAAGGCGCGTGCCGCGACACCCCCCCCAGCGGCGTGCACCCGGGGGGTGTCATTTCACCAGGGGGGGAGGTGTCATTTCGCGGGGGGGCACTGCACCCGGGGGGGAGGGGGCGCATCGGCGATCCGCCCCGGGTGTCATCAAGGCTAGGAACGCCACTGATTATTATGTTGTTATCTTTTTCACATAAGCATGCATGCAAGCTATGGAAGGGAGGACCATTGACTCTGAAGCCTATTCATCTGTTATTTAACAATATTTTAAAATCAACTTTAAAAAATGTTAATGCCGCCTGTCCACATATACCATAGTTGCAAAGACAGGAACAATAACATAATTCCATTGCCTCTCCCTCTCCCCTGTCAATTAGGCCTCATTTCAAACATGATTTTTGCACCTGCAGATTTTAAGTAGTGCTACATGCCTAGGTATTAGTACATTTAGATTATTAAAACTCAGGGGTGGGCAACCACAGTCCTTGAGTGCCATAACCCAGCCAGTTGTTCAAGATTTCTACAATAGAAGCAGTATATGAAAATAAATTTCATGCATATTTATTGTGAAAATCTTGAAAACCCAACAGGATTGTGGTCCTCAAGTACTATTGTTGCTCATCCCTGTTATAATTATTTGTTTTTAGGCTTGCTTTCATCTATGATTGTATCAAATGAAAAGAGCAACCAGGAAAACATATATCATAAAGAGGCTCATTTTCAAAGCACATAGACATACTATGTTACTTAGGTTTCTATAATATCCAGCTTATTTTCGAAAGGAGAAGGGCGCCCATCTTCGGGAGATGAGCGCCCAAATTGGTATAATCGAAAGCCGATTTTGGGCGCTTTCAACTGCACTCCGTCGCGGAGACAAACAAAGTTCACAGGGGTGTGTCGGCACAGTAGCAAAGGTGGGACAGGGGTGGGCATGGGAGTGGTTAACAGATGGGCGGCTTCAGGCCATAATGGAAAAAAGAAGGGCGCCCATAGCGAGAATTTAGGTCACTTTTTTGGTCCCTTTTTTTTTAGGTCCAAGTCCCAAAAAGGTGCCCATACTGCCCAGATGACCACCGGAGGGAATCAGGGATGACCTCCCCTGACTCCCCCAGTGGTCACTAACCCCCTCCCACCAAAAAAAAGTACTTTAAAAACATTTTTTTCCAGCCAGCAGTTTTTAGTGGGTGCAGTGCACTTTAGGCAGGTGGACCCAGGCCCACCCCCCCCAACCTGTTACACTTGTGGTGATAAATGTGAGCCCTCCTACCCCTCCAAAACCCACTGTACCCATATGTAGGAGTCCCCCTTCACCCATAAGGGCTATGGTAATGGTGTATAGTTGTGGGTAGTGAGTTTTGGGGGGTTCAGCACCCAAGGTAAGGGAGCTATGCACCTGGGAGGTATTTTAATGTTTTTTTTTAATTTTTAAAAGTGCCCCCTAGGGTGCCCGGTTGGTGTCTTGGCATGTCAGGGGGACCAGTGCACTACGAATCCTGGCCCCTCCCACGACCAAGTGCCTTGGAGTTGTTCGTTTTTGAGATGGCCGCCTTCGGTTTCCATTATTGCTGAAAACCAATGCCGATCATCTCAAACCTGCCCATCTCTGACATTTGGCCGGGCCCAGTGGCGTAGGAAGGGGGGGGCGTTGGGGCGGTTCGCCCCGGGTGCACGCCGCTGGGGGGTGTCGGCGCCTCACTGGTTCCTTGCTCTCTCTGCCCCAGAACAGGTTATTTCCTGTTCCGGGGCAGAGCGAGCAAGGAACCAGCGAGGCGCCGACACCCCCCCAGCGGCGTGCTCTCGGCGGATTGGCCCTCCCACCCACCCCTCACCGCCTTCCAGGTATGTTCTCGCGGGCGGGGGGGGTGTTGCGCTACGGAGGGTGCGTCGCGCTGCACCCGGGGGGGGGTGCGCAGCGGCGACCCGCCCCGGGTGTCAGCTGCCCTCGCGACGCCACTGGCCGGGCCCAACTGTATTATCGAAAGAAAAGATGGTTGCCCATCTTTTTCGATAATACGATTGGGACCGCCCTTTGTCGTAGCCGTTCCCGGAGATGGGCGCCCTTAGAGATAGGCGGCCCCTTTCGATTATGGCCCTCCATGCAACTTTGTAAGGCTATGTGCCTGGCTTCAGATGGAGAAGGGATCCTGCTGGCAGAGATTGGGGACTCCTGCCAGCTCCCATTTCTGACCAAAATCACTGAGCATATCATAAATTCGCAACTCTCTGACTTTGTCTCTCAGACCAATGCTTTACACCTGAACCAGACAGGATTTTGATATTATCATAACACAAAAACAGCACTTCTAGGGATCACTACTTATATTCACACACATCTAGATAAATCAAAACTAGTTCTGTTAGTCTGTTTAAATTTATCCGTGGCATTCGATCTAATAGACCATCCAATTCTCCTTGACAGGTTGTGTGACTTAAGTGTAACAGGAATAGCTTTTGAGCAGTTTGTTTCATACTTAAATAACAGACGCTGTATAGTTCACTCTAATAACTCTGTTTCTGATTTCTTCACGATTGTCTCTGGTGTTCCCAAAGTTCTATACTTTCCCCAACACTCTTCAATATTTTCCTTGCTCCTCTCCTCACCCTGACACAGAGTGTTGGCCTTAAAATGTATGCATATGCAGACAATATCCACATTCTCTGTTCACTTACTTCTCTTCAACAACATGAAATCTTTAGTGTTAACGAGAAATTCTAGGCTGTTACCTCATGACTTCATACTTTGAAATCTAAGTTGTTGCCCATTCTTCCATGAGGTCCAATCCCTTTTTTAAATTTTATCCTGTATGTTTGTGATATTGTTTTGGAAAGGTATGAAGATGGTGACATCATCTGCATATTTACATGGGTTGAAACCCAATAATTCCATTTTTTTAAGTGGTGCCATCATTACAATGCTCAGTATTGGTGATATTGGCGATCCCTATATTACCCCGCACTCAGAGCCCCATGAGGCTGATGTTTGGTTAGACATTTTTACTATGTAGGATCTGGTCTTTAGGAAGGCATTGAATCATGTTGCCACTGCACCTCTGATTCCTATGTTGTTGAGCAGTGTCATTAGTGTGGTGTGGTCTACTAGGTCAAACACACTTGACTTGTCGAATTGTAGTAGTAATATGTTTTGTCCTTGGCATATTATGCTTCTGAATTTCATTATCGGGGTGGTTATGACAGTCTCAGTGGTGTGTTGTGGTCTGAAACCTGACTGGGATTTATAAAGAATTGAAAATGTTGTCAAGTATTCCATTAGTCACTGTGTTGAGGCTACTGGTCTATAAAATGTGATATCACTGATCTTGCTGGCAGTGTTTTTGGGGATAGGTGTGTGTACTATGTTGCCTTTGTCTGTTGGAAATTGACCTCTTTCAAACATGTATGTGATATGTTGTGTGATTTGCTCGATGAACCAGTCTGGTGGGTTTTTCATCATGTAGTTGGGGCATTTGTCAAGTAGGCAGTATGCATATGCGTATTTTAACAATAGTGTTTTCACTGTGTCTAGTTGGGGTGGTTTGAATGTGGTCTATACTCTGTCTGCTGTGGTGTGATTGTCGTGTGTTTTACAGTCTGTAGGTAGTCTGTGATGTTTATTTGTGGTTTTCCAAGATTTGATCTTGTGTTTGTTATTTTGTTTTTGAAGTATTGTGTAAGCTCGTCTGCAGTTGGTGGTGTTTCAGTTGTTGCCAATATGTTCTGGGGTGTGGTTGTGATTTTTGTTTTTGATTTGAGTGGTGCTATTTTGTTTAGTATGTTTTTTTTCACTTGTTTTGTTCCAGTTTCTCATGAAGTGTTTATCTTCAAGTGGTATGTCATTGAGTTCGTTTATTGTTGTTGTCCAGAATGTGTGGTTGTCTACTTTTCCTCTGGTTGTGAATTTGTGTTGGGTTTTTCAGTCTACAGTTATAATTTTCCAAAGCTTTCAACTTTTGATTGGGCCCAATATTCAAAGTGATTTAAGCAGGCAGGAGCCTCTCCTTCCTGCTTAAATCATCTCTTGCCACCCAATGGCCGATATTCATTGGCACCGACTTAACTTATGTGGACCTCGGCTGAATATTGCTGGTGCCCGCATAAGCCCTGACTCCTCCCCAATGCCACTAAGTATCACCTCTGACTGGCCCCAAAATAGGGGGCCGGTCAGGGATGGGCCAAGGGGTGGCACTGGGATGGAAGTAGGGCTTATATAGGTGCCAGCAATATTCAGCTGAGGTCCACATAAGTTAAGTGGGTGAATTTAGGACAACTAACGTTCTTCTGGGTTGAGGGGGAGTATTGCAGTTCTCAGGGATCAACTTGGTGTCAAACGTTCCTCCAGCATGCTCTGGCTCCCGACAACAATGTCATCTGAGAAAGCACGAAACCCTTCAGGAACTGCTGGGTTAAACCTGGGGGAAGCTTCTTATTTAGCAGGAAAGCCAAAAAAGCACAATAAGCCTACAAGAATGGGGGGACTTCAAGTCAGAACTTTATTACACAGACCTGACACACCTGCAGAGAAAAACATCAAAAATGTGTTGGTCAAATGCGCATTGTTTTGATGAAGGCAGTTGAGACAGCGCTTCCTTGTGCCCTGTGCCAGTTGCAGGTGTTCTCTGAGTTCAAATTAGATTGAATCTTCCCATTTGAGTGAGAGACACATTTTGTTTTTCTCTACATAAGACCCCAGACACAGGTGGTTTTGTTGAAACACTGACCGTATTGGATCTGTATAATAAAGTTCTGACTTGACGCCCCCCCCCCCCCCCCTATTCTTGAAGGCCTTTTCTGCTTTTTTTGGCTTTCCTGCTTTGTTTGGGTGTACATTGGATTCCCTCCCTTTGAAGCTTCTGATTTAGCTGAGTAAATTCAACCCTTCCCCTTGCACTTCATCATTTTGTCTCTGCACTGCAGGAAGCTCACTGCAAGAGCTTCCTGCCTCATGTCCATTTAGGTTGCTATCTTGCCCCCAAACTTGTGTGTGGGTTCAAACTACTCATCTAGTTTTCCTACTGACTGGAGTTTTGAAAAGTTGGAAATAAACTCACAGGCAGTACACTTCAAAGCCAGTAGGTGACATCTGAACACTATCATCTTGAAGGACAAGAAGCTGAAGGAATATCTGCAACTGGAGATTAAACAACATATTTAGGAACACAGTAACAGTGAATGCTTTCCACAGGATGTCAGGGATGCTGGGAAATCTCTCACAGATAATAATCTCAAGTGCAACAGTACTGAAAAAAAGAGAGAAAATAATGGTTTTGGATCAGGAAATTAAAAGGAGAAAATTTATAAATATTTCCCCAGTTGCAAACCTGTAGCATTTGCTAGCAGTGTACTGAGCCAGAAATGCACCCTGTGCAACACTGTGGCCAAGACAATGGACAGGGACCGATTTTGGTGCCTCCACATCCTTTCCACCCTGTGTGGCTGTACCACTTGCCAGACAGCAAAAAAAGAGAGGGTCCAAAAGTACACAAACTAAAGTAGCAAAAAAAGCACAAAAGGGCCTCCAGAACTGGAACAATGGTACAATCTTTAATGAAATGGACCCGACACAGGCCCTGTTTTTGCACACAAAAGCACCTGCCTCAGGGGTAAATCTAGTATCTCTTTAAGTTAGAAATAACCCAGATTGTCCTTTTATAATAATTTTTGATCTGTAGCAGATTGTACCAGACGCTCTATAATACAGTAAAACCGCAGTCATTTAGAGCACATTTTTGTACATTATTCATTCTAAAAACAGGTCCAGATCAAGACATTGAAGTTTTACCCCTAGACATTTTTGTTTTGTTCCACTATGGCTATCCCTGTGGGGGGGGGGGGGGGGGGCAGTTGAGGACATCCAAAATGTTTGAAAGAAGGACATCCACGCCCTCCTTATGCCTCTGCTGACACACACATACTTCCCACCCAGGGACCTGCATACTGCCCCCCCCCCCCCCACAGGAATGGCCAAATTTCAAGGGAGTGGAGGAGTGGCCTAGTGATTAGAGTACTGATCTTGTAATCCAGAGGTAGCCAGTTCAAATCCCACTGCTGCTACTTGTGACCCAAAACCCAAATAAATAAAGGGGGTGTTGGAGGCATAACAGGCATAGACATCCTTCTCACAGAAACATCCAGGCATGGATGTCCTTCTCACAAACATCCACATTTTGGACATCTTCAACTGCCGTCACAGGGACGGAGGCATATAGAAGGAGATCCTTCACCCATACTCTAAAAAAACAAAACAAAAGTTTTTAAAGTTGTTTTTTTTTTTAGGGTGGGAGGTAGTTAGTGACCACTGGGGGAGTCAGGGGAGGTAATCCCCAATTCCCTCCGGTGGTCATCTAGTCATTTAGGGCACATTTTTGTGGCTTGGTTGTAAAAAAAAGGACCAAGTAAAGTCGGCCAAGTGTTCGTCAGGGACGCCCTTCTTTTTTCCATTATCGCTTGAGGACACCCATCTGTTAGGCACGCCCAAGTCCCGCCTCCGACACCCCCCCGCCCCCGGGAACTTTGGATATCCCCGTGATAGGAAGTAGTTGGAGACGCCCAAAATTGGCTTTCAATTATGCCGATTTGGGCGACCCTGAGAGAAGGACGCCCATCTCCCGATTTGTGTCGAAAGATGGGCGCCCTTCTCTTTCGAAAATAAGCCTGTTGGGCGTTTTGAGAAGAAATTTGTTCAAATGCTGCTTTATGACATTTTCTTGACATTTTTCTCTTTTGAAAATGAGCCCCATAGTAATTCTTTACATCTATGCCATGTGTTTTCATAAACACAAAATCAGTATGTAACAAGTTAGATGTATTTAGAGATCTTCTTGGTAGTGGTGTACTGAGGGCGGGGTGGTGGGGGCGGTCTGCCCTGGGTGCAGATGGTTAGGGGGTGCTGCCATCCATGGATGTCTTCCCCCCCTTCCCCAACTGGTGCGGTGTTGCTGCGTACGTCTTCACCCCCCCCCCCCCCCGACTGGTGCGGTGCTGCATGGGGTGTCCCATCTCCCCCCCTCGACTAGTGCGCTATCGCTCTCCCCCCCTCCTCACTCGCCCCATTCTGCTGGTCTTTAAACTTCGAGGCCTCCGGCAGCATTAGCAATGTGAGTGCAGCCTGCGGCCAGCCCTAGAAACATTCTCTGTACATCATTCCCGCGGGAAGCTGTATAGAGGTGGCTTACAGGGCAGGCAGAAGGCAGCACTTTAATTGCTGAGACGCTGCTGGCGGGCCTGGAAGCTTGGAAGCATGCAGGAGTGGAGCGGGCATGGAATGAGGAGGGGGAGTGCAATACCACACTAGTCGGGGCGGTGGCGGCGGGGAGGAGGGAGAGCGATTCTAGCCAGACCAATGGGAAAGTGGGGTGGAGAGAGGAAGATGGGATGTGATGCCAGCTCTAAGGGAAGGGGGGGGGGTGAAGAGAGGGATGCCAGACCCAAAGGAAAAGAGTGGTGGAGAGAGGAAGGAAAGCGATGACAGTGGAATGGGAAAAAGGGGGGGGGGAGTGGAGAAAGGAGTGAGAGTGATGCCAGATCAAAGGGAAGCAAGAGAGGGAGGGGAGAAAAAGGTGGGACGCATGAGGGAGCGGAGACTGGGAAAAAGCTGGATCTGGGGAGGGGGAGAACGAGATGCAGTACTATGAAGCAGGGGAGAGAAGAGGGAGAGAGATACTGGCCCTGGGGTGGGAGTGCAGGAGAGAGGAAGAAAGAAGGGTGAGGAACATAGGTAGGGGACACAGAGGGCAGATGCTGAAACATGGGGGGAACAGGGATGGGAACACAGAGAGCAAATGCTGAACATGGGGGGAATAGGGACAAGGACGCAGAGGGAAAGGGAAATGGGACTTGATATACCGCCTTTCTGAGGTTTTTGCAACTGCATTCAAAGCGGTTTACATATATTCAGGTATTTATTTTGTACCAGGAGCAATGGCAGGTTAAGTGACTTGCCTAGAGTCACAAGGAGCTGCAGTGGGAATCAAACACAGTTCCCCAGGATCAATGTCCACTGCACTAATGGATAGGAGAGGTGAAGGGGCATAATTGAACGAAAACGTCTATCTCCATGGGCGTTTATCTCCGAGAATGGGTCCGTGAAGGGGCGGACTGAACCGTATTTTCAAAAAAAATAGACGTCCATGTTTTATTTGACAATTTGTGAGCTGGGCGTTTTTGTTTTTCAGTGATAATGGAAAATGAAAGCGCCCAGCTCAAAAACGAATAAATCCAAGGCATTTGTTCGTGGGAGGGGCCAGGATTCGTAGTGCACTGGTCCCTCTCACATGCCAGGACACCAACCGGGCACCCTAGGGGGCACTTTTACAAAAACAAAAAAAAAGGTAAAAGAGCTCCCAGGTGCATAGCACCCTTCCCTTGTGTGTTGAGCCCCCCAAATCCCCCTCAAAACCCACTGCCCACAAGTCTACACCATTACTATAGCCCTAAGGGGTGAAGGGGGGCACCTACAAGTGGGTACAGTGGGTTTGGGGGGGTTGGACGACTAAGCATTAAGCAGCACAATTGTAACAGGTAGGGTGGGGGAATGGGCCTGGGTCCACCTGCCTGAAGTCCACTGCACCCCCTAACAACTGCTCCAGGGACCTGCATACTGCTGCCAGGGAGGTGGGTATGACATTTGAGGGTGAAAATAAAAAGTTGTGAAACATCATTTTTTGTGGTGGGAGGGGGTTAGTGACCACTGGGGGAGTCAGAGGAGGTCATCCCCGATTCCCTCTGGGGGTAATCTGGTCATTTAGGGCACTTTTTGGGGCCTTATTCGTGAAAAAACAGGGTCCAGGAAAAGTGCCCTAAATTCTAGCTACAAACGCATACTTTTTTTCCATTATCGGCGAAAGGCGCCCATCTCTCCTCGGCCGATAACCACGCCCCAGTTCCACCTTCACCACGCCTCCGACACGCCCCCGTCAACTTTGTACGCTTCCGCGATGGAGTGCAGTTGAAAACGTCCAAAATCGGCTTTCGATTATACCGCGTTATTCGTTTTTGTGAGATAAACGTCTATCTCCCGATTTGGGTCGAAATCTAGGCGTTTTTCTCTTTCAATTATAAGGTGGATAGTGAGTCAGAGGCAATGACAGTGGACATGGAGAGAAAAAAGTCAAGAGATAAGCAGAAGGTGGTTATGGATAGGGAACAGAGAGTGGAGAGAGGAAGATGGAGAGATGGGAGAAGCTGGAATGCATCATGTAAAAAGGCACATGCTGGATAGAAGGGAAATAAAAAGCAGGCAGTGGATGGAAGGAGCAGAGAAAGCTGGCAAACACCATATGGAAAGTGAGAAAGGGCAGACAGTGGATGGAAGAGGCAGAGAAAGCAGACCAACGCTGGATGAAAGGGAGAGAGAAAGAGAGCAGATGCTGGATGGAAGGGAGAGAGTGAAGAGAAGACGAGGAAAGCAGAAACCAGAGACAACAAAGGTAGAAAAAAGATTTATGTATTTATTTGCTTTAGAATAAAGTAGTATTGTAGCTGTGGTGATAAATAGAAAATGAAAATAAGGTGATCTTTTTGTTGGACTAATTTTAATACATTTTTGACCAGCTTTCAGAGACCAAAACCTCCATCTTTAGGTCAGGACAGGACCATAACAGCAGTATACTGTACTGATCTGAGGAAGGTTTTGACCTCGGAAAGCTAATTAAAAAAGTATTAGTCCAATAAAATTGTATTATCTTATTTTCTATGTTTCGTTTTATTTCTATTTTTTAATTTGTAAAGTGGTGATTGGTATTTGTCAGTTTTTTCAAATTTTCATCTGCTATCTTTATATTTTGCACAGCATTAGGGACATGCATCACTGTTTCTGTGGCCTCTTGGGGATTCAGTTTAATTTTTGTCTACATATTTCTATTTTAGTTTGTGGTTACTTATTATATACTTGGTGAGGATGTATTTATGTTTGTGAAAAAGACATGGTTTTCTGTTGGCAGGATCATTTTTACTAATGTCTTGTTTAGTTTTACAGTGGGTGTATTGGTGTTCTAGTGCTCACTGCAAAGTTTTGGATGCTGCCTTTCCTTGGTACACCCTTGTTGTGTGACTCTTGGATTATTAGTAAAAATAATATTTTCATATAGAGGAGGGGGTGTTAAAAATGATCGGCCCCGGGTGTCATGTACGCTAGGTACGCCACTGCTTCTTGTTGATTCAGAGTATGGATTATCTTTTTTTTTTTTTAACAGAGACTTGGCTACCTAAATCTGAGGGCCCTCAACTAAACTCTTCATCTTTTAGGTTACAGGATGATCTATTATTCTATATCTTTCTATATAGGACCGTTCTAGATCTGCCCTTAACTGGATGTCAGTTAAGGTACTACAAAGTAATTCAGATAGGGTCATAGAGGACTCAATTCTGTAAATGGGGCCCAAATTTAAGCACCACAGAATGCACGCTAAGCACTGTTCTATAAGTGGCGCTTAAAGATGAGCACCATTTATAGAATAGGGCTTAGCACCAGGATCCATACCCAATTTTAGTGCGAGGATCTACACCAGCTGAATCCTGGTGTAAGTCTCCATGCCTAAATTAGGCACGGATCCCCTAAATCCTATAACACTGTTCACAAATCCTAGAAACACACCTGACCCGCCCATGCCCCTCTGATTGTCACACCCTCTTTTTGAATCTGCACAGAAAAATTTACACACACATTTTTATAGAATATAGTTACTATAAAGATGTGCATGTAAATTCCAATTATTGCCAATGATTGATTCTTATCGGCACTCATTGGCTCATTAAGCAATTAAATTGCATGTACAATTTGGGCGCACACCCAAATGTGCACATGCAATTTTGAGCACCATATATAGAATTAGGGGGAGTGTGTATATTACTGGAGTAAGTTTGGATAAGGATCAGGAATAAGTAGGTTGTCTTTATCACTCTCCCAGATCAATAATCTCTCATTTACTAAAGATTACTAAAGTGGAGGAGTAGCCTAGTGGTTAGTGCAGTGGAGTTTGATCCTGGGGAACTGAGTTTGATTCCCACTTCAGCTCCATGTGACTCTGGGTAAGTCACTTAACCCTCCATTTCCCCTGGTATAAAATAAGTACTTGAATATATGTAAACCACTTTGAATGTAGTTGCAAAAACCTCAGAAAGGTGGTATATCAAGTCCATTTCCCTTTCCCATTATTACTTAACATTGTTTAAATTTTCAAACTAGTTGTATTTTAGGAGATTTTAATTCATATTTTGACAATTTACAAGATTCCTTTGTTTTCTATTCTATGGATTTCCTGTTATCTTATGGCTTGTCCTAGATTCCAACATCTAGTACCTGTTTATGATACATTTGAACTAATCCATTCTCTTGATATACAAAGTCGAACTAACCTCATTGATTTGGTCAGATCATTTTAAATTGGATTTTACTTTTATTTTAAGAGGAAAAGCTGTTAAAAGATTCAACTGTCATAAAGGGAAAGGATTGAGAACTTCTCTAGATAAAGAATCTTTTCAATTACAAATCAGGTTTTTAAAATTAATAATACAGATAATACAATAGCACGCCAAAATGAAGATGTCTTTTCCGAAATGCCAGGCCAGACCCACCTTGCCGTTCATGATATTATTACCAAATTAGGAGTGGTGGTTCTGCAGCATCCCTATCGAATCCCGGAAGCTTGACAGCAAGCGGTGGCAAAGAAAGTTGCTGAAATGTTGAAAATGAGAGTTATCGAGGAGTCTACAAGCAATTGGGCATCACCCATTGTATTGGTACCTAAACCAGATGGGAGCATCTGGTTTTGTATTGATTTCTGCAAAGTGAATGCTGTGTCCAAGCTAGAACCCATCCAGTACCAAGGATGGATGAACTCATTGAGCGACTGGGAGGTGCCCAATTCACTTCAACCCTAGACCTGACCAAGGGATATTGGCGGACACCTCTCATCCCAGCCGCCAAAGAAAAGACAGCCTTATTGACACCCCAAGGTCTGTTCCAGTTTATGGTGCTCCCTTTTGGCCTTTATGGAGCCTCAGCTTCTTTTCAACACCTTGTGGACCACCTACTCAGACCCCATAGCGATTACGCGGCTGCTTACTTGGATGACATTATTATCTATAGTAAGAATTGGAGATCCCATCTTATCCAAGTAGAAATCATACTAGATAGCCTATGGACTGCTGGGTTGATGGCAAACCCCAGATTGTGTTTCCTGGGAGGACAAGAAGTTTAGTATCTGGGGTACTCAGTCAAGAGAGGACAAGTGAAACCCCAGATCTGAAAGGTGGAGGCAATCACTCAGGTGCCCATCTCTCAGATAAAGAAGCAAGTTCAAGCCTTATTCAGGATCATGGGGTATTACCACTGATTTATCCCTGGGTTTGTGGAGAAAGCAGAGCCGCTGAACTGCCTCCTGCAGAAGAAGGTTCTAAGAAGGTACAGTGCACTGAAGAGTTGGATGTGGCCTTCCAAACTCTAAAGAAGGCTATTTTCTCAGAGTCAGTGATGGTTAGCCTGGATTTCAACCAGCCCTTTATTATCTAGATGGATACATCAGAAGTTAGACTCGGGCCGCGTTGGCACAGGAAGTGGATGGAGATCACCTATATCAGCCGAAAGCTGTTCCCAAGAGAACAGAACTATATGGTACTAGAGAAGGAGGTTCTCACGGTCAAATGGGCCCTGGAGATATTCCAGTACTGGGCCGTAAATTCCTGTTGGTCACTCATCATCAACCCCTGCAGTGGATGGCCCACCATAAAGATTTAAACTAAAATTATCAAGAGGAAACTGGTTCCATTCATTCACTGTACTTATAAATACAGAACACAGTTATCAATGTGTAAGTCAGAGTTCTTCAATTAAAGGAGGAAAACGCCTCAAAAACAAGCCCCTCCCACAGATATAAATGGGGTGAAGGCTACAAATTCATCATCATAGGCGTTTCTACAAACCTCCTCATTTTAAAACATTTTTTGAAAAGTTCTTTTTCTTAATGCTCAATAACAAAGCCGCTCTGCCGAGTAAGCTATAAAATTTTTTTTTACTTAACTTCGGCTAACTGCAGACTTTCTCCTCCCAGACCGTGATTCAACTGTGGTCATCGGGTCCCGTTTCACATTCCGCTGCTTGAGGACCACAGCCATTCAATCAACCAGTTCATCGGTCATAAATCAATCCGTTCAAAAATGCCGACGGTAGCATGAAGGGCCACCATAAAGATTCCAATGCATGTGTAATATTTTGGTTCCTCAGTCTTCAACCCTTTGAGTATTGGGTTTCACACCAGGCAGGCCAAGAACATGCAAATGCAAACTTTTTGTCCCAGGAGGTAGACCCTGATATGGTAGGTGCTCAACCGGATACAGTTGAGCTGAGGGTGAGAGTATACGACAGAGTTTATAGAAAACTGCCCCCTCCCTCAAGAAAAGTCCCACTGATATATTGGGCCCCCCTTAAGAATAGTCCCTCTAATAGCCTGGATCACCTTAAGAGCCTGAGACCCACCCTAGGAACCCATACCTGGGAGTATAAGAAACAGAGCCAGGATTAGAATAAGGAAGCCCATGGGAAAAAATACTTGAATCCTAGTATTCTGATATGGAAGGTGCTATGCCATAATCATGACAGGAGAGGTAAGCCATCTGATTGCCAAAGAGAACTTTATAAGTTTGTTTAAAGGTCTGGTGGGGCAGACCTGAACTTGAACAGAAAGTCGGAAATTCAGCAGCTCTGTTTGGGATGTGGCCCCCTTCAGCCGAAGATTGTGCCTGGCCTACTGCAAGAGGCCGCTAAAACGAAAATATATTGAACTGCAGGAGTTTCCTACTCAACATCTCAAGCCTGTAAGAAGAACAGGCCTGAGGCTTTCTTTAAAATAAATACTTCTTTTGCATTTATACCTTGTTGTCCAGTGGCATTATTTCACTGGCCTACTCCCAACTCCCGCTTGGGGTCTCACAAGCAGTTAAGGTAATATTATGCAAATCAGAATTTGACAGAGTAACTCCACTTTTGAAATCATTACACTGGTTGCCGGTAGAGGCCCGAATTAAATTCAGAACTTTTTGTTTAGCTTTTAAATTGATTTATGGAGAATATTCATCATATTTGATTTTTGTATTGAAGATTTGATCTAACCTCATTTTACTTATTCAGTACACTTACATAAGTTTGATTTCCCATCAGGCTCGTTTACTAAATTAGCTCTTTTTGTAAGAAGTTGTTTAATGTAGTTACTCCAAGCCTTTGGAATTCGTTACCCATAGAAATTAGAAGTGAATCAAATTATTAAGGTTTAGAAAGCTTTTATAGGCTTGGCTATTTGTTAAATACTATCAGTGATTATATTGTTTTAATTATGATTATAAATTATTTACTTTTGTGCATGGGTTTAATCAAAATATTATAAACCATCTGGAGCTTCCAGTTATGACTGTATAAAAATCTGTTTATTATTATTATTATTATTATGTGACATAATTTCAGTAGCACCCTAACAAACAACTTGTACAGAAAAGCCATACCAGGTAACATAAAAATTCAAACAAGAAAACAGGCAATTTAGATAAAGCAATCACTAATCTGGTATTGGCAAAAATCCTCAAAATATGGGGAATCCACAATCAAAGGGAGAGAAAAAAAAAGAATTGATCCTACAACAAAGGAAAATTCCACATCACTCATACTTCAGATCAAATTCAGTTCAAAAGGAAAATTAATCCTCAAGCTAAACCTCAAAAGGATGCAGAAGCATCTACAGTCAACCTCCTGGAAGTCAACAAGGCAGTTAAATAAGCTGGATCAAAGACATTTTATTTCACAGATCAAAAATTAATTATACATTTGCATGATATGTCCAAAATAAGACAATTTCAATCTGGTTATTTGGGCACAGCTTTTTAAAAAAAATATTCATCCGTAATGAATATTCATGAGAGAGATTTGCATGCACTGCCTCCGCTGCATGCAGATCTCTCTTATGAATATTCATTGTGGATATCCTGAAAACAAGACTGGCTGGGGTGCCTCCAGGCCCGAGTTTGGGAACCACTGGTCTATGTTGTAAAATGGTAACATAGCTGTTTATGTGGTGGAACATATTTATTTAGATTTTACTCACACTGTTTTCAGTAGTAGCTCAAGAGTTACATTCAGGTACTCTGGGTATTTCTCTGTCCCAGGAGGGCTCACAATCTAAGTTTGCACCTGATGCAATGGAGGGTTAAGTGACTTGCCCTAGATCACAAGGAGCAGCAGTGGAATCTGAACCAGCCACCTCTGGATTGCAAGACTGGTGCTCTAACCACTAGGCCACTCCTGGTTATATCAGCCAATTTAGAAATATAGATGTCTATTTTCCCTGAAGCTTTCACAGAGCCCAGTATCCTTTACCTGTTTTGCTTTAGGGGGATGATGGAGGTGACTTACCCTACTCCCTTCAGTGGAGTGTTGCTCAATAGGAGTACTCTTCTGAAACCTGGATGTCCTGGGTACAGGTCTAATTTTTTACATCCATCTTTTTGGACATAGATATTGACCCATTGTGAAATGGGGAATAAACATCTATTTTTGGGCCCACCCTTGTCTTGCCTAAAACATGCTTAGACCATGCCCCCTTGTGATTTGGACATTCTTCAGTTTGGGGCATCCATATCCCGACTTTGTATAGCTGGAACTTAGACATTAATGCACGATAGACATCTAAATGCTGGTGTATGGATGTCCAAAAGGTAAATAGCACTTCTAGAATAAGCACCTTAGTTGCAATCCCATTCTTAATTTTTTTTAAAACTTTGATCAGGAATGCCCTACATAATATGATTATAAAAAACAAAAACAAGAAGCACTGATCTGCGTACTGGTTTAAGAGAGAGATAGTAAGGGATGTGCTCTGAACTAAGATGTTTTGGAAGGATTCTCCTATACTGGTAGGTTTATCCCTGTTGGCTGTGGAAGAAATATTTATCAGGTTCTGCTATTTAATTATTCAAGTCAGTTTAGAATAGTTAGGTTCTTACTAAAATTGAGACTGTTATGTGGTAGATAACTGACTGTAGAGCATGTTTTGTCCCCTTGGACATTTTTAAAGTTTAAGTTTGCAGTTAATCAGCTTTTTTTTTTAAGGACACCTTTGCATAAAACGAATATGAAATGTTATAACCCAATCAATGACATACATTGACATCTTACCTTGAATTTTACTTTTCAGGTGGTTTGATTTTTACTTTTAGGGGTATACTGTGTTTTTACACCTCTTAGGTATGTAGAAGTCTATCTCTCAACGTGAGCACACTAACATCTATGTTATATGAAATAATATTTGACATACCAGCACACCAAATTGAGTGCTTTTGCTTTCACATATGTTTTCACCTTGTGCCCTCCTGTTATCAGTTTGTTATGCACATGATTTTTAATTTCTGTTTGTATTAATTTATGATTTGTAATAATTTTATGGTTTTAGGAGCCAAATGTGTTCGTTTTAATGCTACCCATTATTTATTCATGTTTTTAATTTTGAAGGAATATTGTATATTTTATATGAAGCTTACAATATATATGTTCTGCTTTTGTACCCTGACGCAGCCTGAGGGCAAAACGTGGTCACGTCGAGTAACTGTTCAATAAACCACTTCTTTTTATTTACTTGTTTTGGTATTTTTATGTGATCTGCTTTTACTTTGTTCCTAGATAATACAATTCCAAGTTCATTGTCCAGCAGTGCAACCTCTCATGATGTATTTGGCATACACGTTAAACAGATGTGTGAAAGAATACAGCCTTGTCTTACTCATTCATCAGTTGAAAACTAATTTGTTTTGACATGATCTGTCTTTACTGTTGCTTCATGTCCAGAGGAAAAAAATATTCTCACTACAGTGCTCAGTAATACGCATTTTTTTACAACTTTCCACATTTTAGTATGATTAGCATAATCAAAGGCCTTCCGCTAGTCAATAAAGTACATGTACACTTCCTTCTGGTATTCTTTGGCTTTTGAAATTATGCGTGGGCATTGACAATGATGTCTGCTATTCCCCAGTCTTTTCTGAATTCTGCTTGTAAATTGGGCAATTCCCTTTCCAGTATGGTTCTATCTTTTGTTGAGAAATCTTCAGCATTATTTTACTGGTGTATGATACTAAGGAGACTGTTCTATAGTTTACCCACCCAGTTAAGTCTCCCTTCTTGGCAATTATTATATACACTGATCTTGACAGTTAACATACAGTGAAACAATTTAATGCATGTTAAATAATACAAGCCCCATTATCCTCAATAGGGCTTATTTACTAAGTCTTGGCTACACATATTAAAAATGTGCTACGATATGAGCAAGCTAAGGTGCTTTAACACATTACTTACTTTAGATCTGATTTTATGCTATTTGTAATCATTTTGGGCAGCAGGTGGAGTTAACATCTGAATGTTTGCCTATTGGGTCTGGAGCTGCTGATCAAAAGGATTGCTCATACTCTTTCAGATAGGTTTCTGTGAATGAATTGGCAATGTTTTTGGATGGATTGAAATCTTACAATGGTTGGATTGACCTTCTGCCTCTCTTCCTAGCATGAATCATAGGGGAGTGATTTTGCCTTTTTTGTTACAGGTAGTTAACTTGTTTCTATGACGGGGTGTTATACTGTGTGCTTTGAAGCTGATGTTCCTCCCCGGGAGCTCCGTTCACTGGGTAAATCTCTCTTATCTGCACCCTTCTCCTCCACTGCTAACTCCAGACTCCGTTCCTTTTATCTTGCTGCACCATATGCCTGGAATAGACTTCTTGAGCCGGTACGTCAAGCTCCATCTCTGGCCGTTTTCAAATCTAAGCTAAAAGCCCACCTTTTTTTACCTCGATAGAAGATAAAGATATGCCACCCTTTTCACAGGTTTTTTATATACCTGTGAAGGGTTTGGATCCTTTACTAAGGAATAATATTCAGAATGCGCAACCATTGGATGTTTCTGCCCTTCTTGAAATGTCGGATTCAGAACAGATAACACCAACTACTATGTTGGCCACAGTAGCGTTACCTTCGGACAAGATCTGGATTTTAAAGAAGTTTTTTCAGAATAAAGAAAAAACCTTTCTTGGTTTGCGAACTCGTGTTTTTCCAGATCTAGCGAGGGAAATGCAAAGGCGACGACAAAAGTTTTTACAGATGAGACAGGAGACACTTCAACTTGGCGCAACGTTTTACCTTAAATATCCTTGTAAATGTTTAATCTCCTATCAAGCCGTGAAATATGTTTATTTTGATCCTGACCAATCATCATCTTTTTTAACATCTAAGAGAGCTCCTAGTTATGTAAAGTCGAATAGAAACTCGTCTGTATCTCAAAATTTGATTTATAAGTTTATTACCTGTTTTCTCCTATTTAGGAATCTTGGACTCCTGTTGTGGACTTTAAATGAAGCTATAATATTTAATTTGTGTTATGAATAATATCTTTAGATTTAATTGTAATAGTGGATTTTTCTTTACAAGTCTATACTTGTCTACTATGTATAAAAACGATAAATAAAATATAAAAAAAGCCCACCTTTTTGATGCTGCTTTTAACTCCTAACCCTTATTCACTTGTTCAGAACCCTGATTTTATCATCTCCACTTTAATATTCCCTTATCTCTTGTTTGTCCTGTCTGTCCTAATTAGATTGTAAGCTGTGTCGAGCAGGGACTGTCTCTTCATGTTCAAGTGTACAGCGCTGCGTACGTCTAGTAGCACTTTAGAAATGATAAGTAGTAGTAATGTTGGTTAGGCTGATGTTGACAAAGTCAGGGGTAAGGAGGAACTCCCTTTCTTCTTATCACCTCTTGTCAATGCTCTCATTTGTAGAGAAATTGATTGAAAAGTGGTATTTCAACAGTTGTTAAAGTATGTGGATACAAACTGAGGGGGTCTTTTACAAAGGCGCGGTGATGTTTTTAGCGTATACTAAATGCTAGGAATATATGGGCATCTCTAGCATTTAGCATGTGCTTATTTTTAGCACACGCTAAAAATGCTAGCTTGCCTTTATTAAAGGACCCCTAAACTATTATCAAGGTTTCAAAAGGGCCATAAGTCAGACAATTTTGATTTTAGTGATTAGTGACATTTGAATGGTTGCTGACAAGGGGAGAAGACTCCCTCCTTAGTATTTTAAACCTGTTAGCAGCTTTCAATACAGTGAATTGTTTGCATATTTTATGCCAGCTGCTGGACATAGGTATCCAAAGGAAGGCCATTAGCTTAATTTCATTGTATTTCACTCCACCTATATTTTGATTTGGAATAATATGTGTTTGGCCTGGTAGTTTTAGGCTGTGGGTTCCCTCAGGGCTCTATTCTTTTCCCACTGCTGTTTAATATTTACCTGGGCCCTTTGGTTACTCGCATTGAGGAATATGATGTTTCTGTTCATTTGTTCAGACAAAGAACACAGAGGAAACAACCCTCGCAAATAACACAAGTGCACAAATACAGCAAAAGTACCAATAAGTTGACAGACAACATTATAAAGTCCAATTCTTTATTACATTCACTAACTCAAGATGGGCCTGTGTTTCGGCCAAAGACCTGCATCAGGAGTCTAAAAATATACAAATATACAATAATCACATAAAAACATCTAAAATGGTATACATAATCAAAAATAGAAAATAGAAAAATTATATATAATCACAATAGCTAGCATCTGCCCTGCAAATCTGCACAGGGCAGACACACACTACTACTACTACTACTACTATTTAGCATTTCTATAGCGCTACAAAGCATACGCAGCGCTGCACAAACATAGAAGAAAGACAGTCCCTGCTCAAAGAGCTTACAATCTAATAGACAAAAAATAAATAAAGTAAGCAAATCAAATCAATTAATGTGAACGGGAAGGAAGAGAGGAGGGTAGGTGGAGGCGAGTGGTTACAAGAGGTTACGAGTCAAAACCAATGTTAAAGAGGTGGGCTTTCAGTCTAGATTTAAAGGTGGCCAAGGATGGGGCAAGACGTAGGGGCTCAGGAAGTTTATTCCAGGCGTAGGGTGCAGCGAGACAAAAGGCGCGAAGTCTGGAGTTGGCAGTAGTGGAGAAGGGAACAGATAAGAAGGATTTATCCATGGAGCGGAGTGCACGGGAAGGGGTGTAGGGATGGACGAGTGTGGAGAGATACTGGGGAGCAGCAGAGTGAGTACATTTATAGGTTAGTAGAAGAAGTTTGAACAGGATGCAAAAACGGATAGGGAGCCAGTGAAGGGTCTTGAGGAGAGGGGTAGTATGAGTAAAGCGACCCTGGCGGAAGATGAGACGGGCAGCAGAGTTTTATGCTGGTGCACCCATGCTATCTGCCAAGACATGTGTCATGGGCTCCAGGGCAAACAAAACAAAAGTAGCTGCCATGGTGTTGAAACCTCTGAACAGTATCCCTCTTAGTAGACCCCCCCTAATAATTAACCCTTTCTCAGTAAACCTCTTTCCATAGCTATTATCCCCCTCAATAGAACCCCCCCTAAACAAGTAACCCTCTATCAGTAGACTCTCTCTCCCACAGGTAACCTTCTTCAGTTCCTCCCTTCCTTCCTTATCCAATCAGTCGAGTATGGCGGTAGATTTCCCCTAATCAAAAGAGCTGACCCCTCCACCAAAAGCTACTGACCCTCCTCCTATACCATGACCCACCCCTCAGGAGCCAACCATGAGTCTCCCTGGTAATTTAGTGGATGAGGCAGGAACAGTCCTCCTCTACTCCTGCCCCTTAACTGTTCCAGGCTCACAAAATGGGGTCTATAACCTCTAGTGGTAGTTTTGTAGTAATACCACTATGGGTCAAGCTGCTCTAAATGATTTATATGTTTGGTTTAGGTCTAATGAACAGTGCCAGCAAGGTGATTGCACTATGCATACAGTGGTGGAAATAAGTATTTGATCCCTTGCTGATTTTGTAAGTTTGCCCACTGACAAAGACATGAGCAGCCCATAATTGAAGGGTAGGTTATTGGTAACAGTGAGAGATAGCACATCACAAATTAAATCCGGAAAATCACATTGTGGAAAGTATATGAATTTATTTGCATTCTGCAGAGGGAAATAAGTATTTGATCCCCCACCAACCAGTAAGAGATCTGGCCCCTACAGACCAGGTAGATGCTCCAAATCAACTCGTTACCTGCATGACAGACAGCTGTCGGCAATGGTCACCTGTATGAAAGACACCTGTCCACAGACTCAGTGAATCAGTCAGACTCTAACCTCTACAAAATGGCCAAGAGCAAGGAGCTGTCTAAGGATGTCAGGGACAAGATCATACACCTGCACAAGGCTGGAATGGGCTACAAAACCATCAGTAAGACGCTGGGCGAGAAGGAGACAACTGTTGGTGCCATAGTAAGAAAATGGAAGAAGTACAAAATGACTGTCAATCGACAAAGATCTGGGGCTCCACGCAAAATCTCACCTCGTGGGGTATCCTTGATCATGAGGAAGGTTAGAAATCAGCCTACAACTACAAGGGGGGAACTTGTCAATGATGTCAAGGCAGCTGGGACCACTGTCACCACGAAAACCATTGGTAACACATTACGACATAACGGATTGCAATCCTGCAGTGCCCGCAAGGTCCCCCTGCTCCGGAAGGCACATGTGACGGCCCGTCTGAAGTTTGCCAGTGAACACCTGGATGATGCCGAGAATGATTGGGAGAAGGTGCTGTGGTCAGATGAGACAAAAATTGAGCTCTTTGGCATGAACTCAACTCGCCGTGTTTGGAGGAAGAGAAATGCTGCCTATGACCCAAAGAACACCGTCCCCACTGTCAAGCATGGAGGTGGAAATGTTATGTTTTGGGGGTGTTTCTCTGCTAAGGGCACAGGACTACTTCACCGCATCAATGGGAGAATGGATGGGGCCATGTACCGTACAATTCTGAGTGACAACCTCCTTCCCTCCGCCAGGGCCTTAAAAATGGGTCGTGGCTGGGTCTTCCAGCACGACAATGACCCAAAACATACAGCCAAGGCAACAAAGGAGTGGCTCAGGAAGAAGCACATTAGGGTCATGGAGTGGCCTAGCCAGTCACCAGACCTTAATCCCATTGAAAACTTATGGAGGGAGCTGAAGCTGCGAGTTGCCAAGCGACAGCCCAGAACTCTTAATGATTTAGAGATGATCTGCAAAGAGGAGTGGACCAAAATTCCTCCTGACATGTGTGCAAACCTCATCATCAACTACAGAAGACGTCTGACCGCTGTGCTTGCCAACAAGGGTTTTGCCACCAAGTATTAGGTCTTGTTTGCCAGAGGGATTAAATACTTATTTCCCTCTGCAGAATGCAAATAAATTCATATACTTTCCACAATGTGATTTTCCAGATTTAATTTGTGATGTGCTATCTCTCACTGTTACTAATAACCTACCCTTCAATTATGGGCTGCTCATGTCTTTGTCAGTGGGCAAACTTACAAAATCAGCAAGGGATCAAATACTTATTTCCACCACTGTATATTCAGCACTCCTACCTATATAGATAACGGCACAAAATAAATGGATTAAATTACATGTCATTGCTGGGCACTAGAAATAAGGTTTGAAGAGGAAGAAGTGGTGCTCAGAAACTAGCATGCAACTGGCACATGTGTCATAGCTGCATAGAATTCAAATAATGATTAGCACCAGGGCTGGTCTTAGGCAGGGGCAACAGGGGCAGTCGCACAAGGCTCCATGCTCCCAGGGACCCCACATCTCTGGCACATCTATCTTCCTGTCTCAGAACACCTCCTTGCTCCATACCTTAATGTGCATCCACATTTCAGAAGAGAGCATCAGGCAGCGATTTTCATATCCCATCAGCTGAAGAGCCCAGAGCCTCCTCGTTGCTGCGCCCTGCCCCCTTTTGATGACACTTCCTGCTTCCACAAAGGATTGGATGCAGCAGCAAGGAGGCTCTAGGCTCGGCAGCTGACGGGATATGAAAATCGCTGCCGCTGTCCACCGCTCTCTACTGAAACGTGCTGGATGCACATCAAAGTATGGGGTGAGCTGGGGTTTCGAGAGCTCTAAGCCTCCTTTTAAACTGTGATAGATTATGGCTTATGGTGGGGAGGCTGGGCAGTAGGTCCCACTGAACTGGTTTGCACAGGGCCCGCCATTGCTAAGACCTGATTAGCACCACAGCCCCTCTGCTTATTTACGTTCGTAAGCATGACTAAGTAGAAGAACTGCAAACACCTAAAGCACAGTATTAAAGCAGACCAAAATGAGTGTGAAAGCACTCTGATTTCTGCCATAGTAAAAGGACACTTGTTAATGTGCCACTTGCAAGCTATTTCGAAGAATTCATTAGTGCTTTAGGTTCAACTGGTTTTCTACTGCAGGCAGAGAACAAACAATCTCAAATTACTCATTTCTTTACTATTAACTACTAATTTATTTTAGCTACTTATTTACTTACTAATTTAACAACTAATTAATTTAATCACCATAATCACAGTAGGCTAGCAATCCTTCAGCTTAGGTACCTACCAATTATAGCACTAGGCTTAATTATCATCTCATTCCTTTATTTACAAAGTCTCTTGACAAATCAATAACATATGTGATCCAATGTTGCAAATATTATCATATGATGTCCAGATCAAGCAATTAATAGCCTTACATTCAGCAACTGAGATAACAACTACATAGAAACTGAGAAAATGATGGCAGACATAGACCATATGGCCTATCGTTTATCTATCTATACCAATTAGAGATATAACTTTATAACCCACATGACATTATGCATTTATATCCTTTGCACAGTCCTGAATGATACATTCTGAAATCTGAAGAGGAGACCTACTATACGTCGTCTTGAAAGCTTATGCAAATCGTGTTTGGATACATTTTTGGAGTGGTCTAATAAAATAGTACAAACTTCTAGAAATGTACTTTATTCTAGTTCCAATCAATAAATTCACATGGCCAACTTCAGCAAAATTTCACTTTTCAACTCTCCAAGCTAAAGAAATCAATGTTCTACCAACTCCCATATATTATTATTTTTTATTATTATTATGACATTTGTATCCTGCATTATCTCAAAAAGCGTTCAGGTTCAATATGGCTTACAATCCAATTAAAAGCAGGTACTATCTCTGTCCCTAGAGGGCTCCCTATAGGAGATCATCCATTATTTGGGAATAATATTTTAAAGCTAAGTGATATTTTCATTCATTCTCACTGCTCATGATATTAAGTTGGATTCTAGATGGCGATAAGGTCTCTCGTACTAACTCAGCAGTAACCCCCTGCAGTGATCATTTTTGAAAAATTCTGGCAGCATCGGAAATGCTGCACACTGGGAGCAGAATTACCACTGGTGGCCACGGTGGGCAGGTGGTACTTCCAGATTCCTGTGCACAACCCTTTAGTAAAAGGACAACAATTTTGTAATTGTGAGCCCTCCAAGAACAGAAAAAACCTACTGTACCTGAATGCACACCACTTCAATAGCCTTCAGATTTGCAGGTGGCTTCTATATTTATGTACAATAAGTATTTTTCTGTTCTTGGAGAGCACATAATTTAAAAAAAAAATAAAGAGTTTAATGGGATTTGAACCTGGGTCCCTTAGGTCACAGTCTACTGCATTAACCACTAGGTTACTCCTCAAATCTGCATGCTGTCTTGTTCAGAATGCCTATAATTTCTGATGCAGTCACAGATATTCCTTTCCAGTTTGACTTTCAGGCGAGAGGGAGGGAGACAGCAACCACTGGGGGATTAAGGAGATGCCATGCTGTAAGCGGAGGTAGCTACAGTATAGTGCTTTGTGTATGCACTATAAGAGTAATGGTAACTGTTATCAGGTTTCAAAACCCCCACATTCTATTGCTCCAGGAACTGACAAGCAATGAAACAAGCCAGTTATTGTAAAAATAAAGGCTATTTAAGTGAAACAGCCATAAGTGGAAACATGAACAACTAAGAATTATGTATACACATCAGTCAACTCAGGAAAATAAAAGACAAAGGTTCTTATCAGAGAATTACTCAGAATGAACGCAGATTAAACCCTGAGTCAGACCTGAAATCAGGCCTCCTATCATTACCTTTTAGGAATAATAGAGCTGGCATACAACCTGGTTGTAGATGAGGGTAGCAGGTAATGTCGGTACAGGATTCCAGACGAACAGCTGCATGAAATTCCACAGCAGTGCTACAGAAGAGAGGATTGCTGGTAAAAACCTGAAACGGTTGCTGAAACGGTTGTAATTCAGGTTGAATGGAAAAAACAGCTTATACTCCTTGGTTTCCAGAGCTTCTTTATACGGAGGCACTATCCTTGAAGATAAGCAAGCTCTTCCTATGTCCTGGGCCTTCTGACCTTGTAAACCAGATTGCATCAGTAAGGGTGAAATTCTGAGAACCTATACACCAAACATTCAAATGATGTGGGTGCTATGGCCTTCCTCTATGCTCAGGTGCTAAATGCCTGGGTCAGTTACTGTCCCACCTATCAGCAATGCTAGCTAGGTGGCTTACAGACTATACATCGATAAAGAAGAAGAAGGAAGCATGAAAAAGACAACCAGCATAGATTGGTAAGGGGGAGAACTACAATAATCATGATAGGAAAGCGGGGAGCAAGGAGCACACATCAGGAAGGGGATCATACCTTTAGCCCTGTGGTACCCGTATCTAGTATCATCAAAATGCCTCTAAGAAAAGGTAAGTTTTAAGTTTATATTTAAACCAGTCAAGAAAGAACTGAGATCCGAGATGCTCTGGGAGCTGGTTCCAGAGCTTGGGGCCTTGTACTGAAAAAATATAGAGCTAGATTCTAACATGAGTGACATCTCTGATTGTGAGGATGGTCAAACGTTGCTGTGTCGATGAACGGAGGGGACGGGTAGGGATATAAGGAGACAATAAGCAGGCCAGAAAAGCAGGATCCCCAATGGACCTAATTTTAAATACCAGGAGCAAAATTTTGTAAAGAATGCGATGAGGGGGTGGCAACCAATGTGAGGACTTCAGAAGGGGTGTTACATGGTCAAATTTCCGAGCCCCGTGAATCAGTTTAATAGCCATGTTCTGAACAAGTTGTAAATGGTAGAGATCCTTAGATATAAAAGATTTATATAGCGATTTACAATAGTCGAGTTGACTGATGACTAGAGAATGGACAAGGACATTAAGAGCTGATAGTTGGAGTAGAGAACGAATGGAGCAGATCAGTTTTAATTTATAAAATGACTGACGGATGACATTAGAAAGATGTTGGTGAAAAGCCAATTTATCATCAAATATGACTCTAAGAATTTTTACACTAGAAGCCATAGGGTTTGGAGTATTACAGAGAAGTAGAGAGACAAGAGGAATATCTTTACTTCTGCTAAAAAGGAGAAATTTCAATTTTTTTAGGATTCAAAGCCATTTTATTATCTTGGAGCCAATCAGTGATCTGTGTGAACTTGGAATTAAGGACTAGAATTTCCTGAAGATTTAATGGATCAAGAATATAGCGTAAGTGAATGTCATCAGCATAGACAAATGTGGTAAACCCAAGAGAGTGTACTAGGGGCAAAAGGGTTGTTAAGAAAACAAAGAAGACAGGATGGATCCTTGCAGGACACCAGAAGCAAGGGAGAAAGGGGCTGAGTCAGACTGAACAGTCTGCACTATGTAAGAACGGCAGTTAAGGTAAAAGTTAAACCAGGCATAGGCATTGTCCTGAAGCCCTGCCTGATAGAGATGGAAAAGCAGGATAGAGAGATCCACCAAGTTGAAAGCTGCTGTGAGGTCAAGCAATAAGAAAAGAACGCACCTCAGGGTTCTGTTCTTGGTCCCCTCCTCTTTTCTATCTACACTTCTTCCCTTTGTTCATTAATCTCATCCCATGGCTTTTCCTACCATCTCTATGCTGACGACTCCCAAATCTACCTTTCTACCCCTGATATCTCACCTTCCATCCAAACCAAAGTTTCAGCGTGCTTGTCTGACATTGCTGTCTGGATGTCTCAACGCCACCTGAAATTAAACATGACCAAAACTGAGCTTCTCATTTTTCCCCCCCAAACCAACCTCCCCACTCCCCCCGTTTTCTATTTCTGTTGATGGCTCTCTCATTCTCCCTGTCTCCTTAGCTCGAAACGTTGGGGTCATCTTTGACTCTTCTCTTTCCTTCTCTGCTTATATCCAGCAGATCGCCAAGACCTGTTGTTTCTTTCTTTACAACATCCGTAAAATCTGCCCCTTTCTTTCCGAGCACTCTACCAAAACCCTCATCCATACCCTTGTCACCTCTCATTTAGACTACTGCAATCTGCTTCTTGCTGGCCTCCCACTTAGTCACCTCTCCCCTCTCCAATCGGTTCAAAACTCTGCTGCCCGTCTCGTCTTCCGCCAGGGTCGCTTTACTCATACTACCCCTCTCCTCAAGTCGCTTCACTGGCTCCCTATCCGTTTTCGCATCCTGTTCAAACTTCTTCTACTAACCTATAAATGTACTCACTCTGCTGCTCCCCAGTATCTCTCCACACTCGTCCTTCCCTACACCCCTTCCCGTGCACTCCGCTCCATGGATAAATCCTTCTTATCTGTTCCCTTCTCCACTACTGCCAACTCCAGACTTCGCGCCTTCTGTCTCGCTGCACCCTACGCCTGGAATAAACTTCCTGAGCCCCTACGTCTTGCCCCATCCTTGGCCACCTTTAAATCTGGACTGAAAGCCCACCTCTTTAACATTGCTTTTGACTCGTAACCACTTGTAACCACTCGCCTCCACCTACCCTCCTCTTCTCCTTCCTGTACACATTAATTGATTTGATTTGCTTACTTTATTTTTTGTCTATTAGATTGTAAGCTCTTTGAGCAGGGACTGTCTTTCTTCTATGTTTGTGTAGCGCTGCATATGCCTTGTAGCGCTATAGAAATGCTAAATAGTAGTAGTAGTAGTAATGGGAAAGGATATAGGTTGCAAGACCAAGCAAAGTGGTTTCAGTATTGTGATTAGGTCTAAAGCCAGTTTAGTGTGAATGTAGATCTGATTTTTGGAAATTAGTTCCGTGGTTTGCAGGTGAACTATGGTTTCAGTGAGTTTGGCCAAGAATGGGAGATTAGTTATCGGGTGGTAATTGGCAGGGTCAGCAAGAGAGTAGCTGGGTCTTTAATTTTGGGATGAACATAAGCAGACTCTGGGTAAGTCACTTAATCCTCCATTGCCCCATGTAAGCCGCATTGAGCCTGCCATGAGTGGGAAAGCACAGGGTACAAATGTAATAAAAATAAAAGACACTAACACTTCAATGGGGGGCAGAAGAAACAGGCATATCTGTAGTCAGAGAAGTGACTGAAGGGGTGATGTTACAGCTAAACAAGTAGATTTATTTAAACCTTAAATAAATGTAAAAAAAATAATTGGTTGTTAGCAGCCAATTATTGGTGATGATTGGCTCATTAATCAACTAATTTGAGTGCACTGACTTGCACGCACAAATGTAGTCACCATATATAAAATCTGGGAGCCTAAGTACTGAGAGTAAATCACATCCTTTTGATTTTTTTTTCTTTCTTTATTCTTTTTTTATATCTCCTATGTTTGATTCTCCTTCTCTTCTTTTTGTTGTCTATCCATGTGGAAAGGCAGGAAAGTTTAAACAATAGATGAAAGCAGGCCTGGTCAGAAACAACCAGGAATCATCCAAAGAAGGCAAGGCCCACCAGTATGGTAAAAAAGAACAGACATGGCCATGTTTGCATCAGGGGTACAAACTGAAAACTTGAGGAATCTAAATCAGGGTTTAATATCAGTTCTTACGAGATTAATCTGGATCAAAAGGTATGCTGATCATGCAAAATAAACCGCTCTGTAGTAACTGGTAGTGTGGAATCAGAGGCTAGTCTGACAAGTAAACTACACAAACAATTAGGAGCAGAGATTCTAGCACTCACATATGGAAGAATCTTTTTAGCATTCAGCTATGCATGCATGGTAATAATTTAATAAGGTTGTTTGCATAGATTAACAGAAGAATCAGATAGTTGCAGGTATTTTTCAATACAAAAGACATGTAATGATTTCCCTTTCTTTAGTTTGCATTTTTCTTTCATTAAGGGCAAACATAAACTGCCATCATCACTTGGTCCTGCATATGACAAACAGGATGCCTTGTAAACTCACAAGACATTGCAGGATGCTACAGCGTGTTAATTTTTTTTTCCTAAACAGTGTTTTGTAAAGTATATTATAAATTCAAAGTAAGCAAATGCATTGACTTGCTTACTAACCTTTCGGTCTTATATATAATGGAAGTAGAAAAAAAACCTTTGGTAGAATCATCATTATTTGGCAATTAAATTAGGAAATGTTTTAAACAATGCAATTTCACCTAATTTTCTGGTCAGTTAATTTCAGTTGCTTGGTATTGGCTTCTTTTGTACATCTTTAGGTGTTTGAATGCTATCTTTTGTTTGCTTAGATACTGGTTTTCCACGCTACATAGAACACAGATAATTGTTCAACCATTAAAGCTGTTTATTGTGGCTGTCTTAGTTACTTCTTTGATTAGTTTGCTAGGTGTTCATTAGCAATGTTATGAGCAATGAGCATTTGTGGAAATTGTACTGATTTTGGAAATATCAATTAGTAGCATGTAACTGGACATCTGCCACAGTGTTAGTTGACAAAAGTTTACAAAATTAAACCATACACGTTATTGCAAACTCAAGATCTTAATTCAGAAAAAGTCAAATCGTAGTATATGTATTTCTGGAGAGCCACCACAGGGGTTCAGTTGTAAATCATAAAATTATCCCTTGAAATGCATAACTGTACACATGTGTAAAATGTAAGTACATTTCTGTACAGGTTTCCTTGAAGTTTCAAGGTGAAAGTATGAACTTGCTTCTGCTTTTAAAATTATCTCTGGGGAGTTGATGTACGGTATATTCCTATTCTTTATTTCACACAAGTTTTCTCAGCAATTGTAAACATATGATTGAATGTTCAAAACTGTGTGTGTAAATACAAGCCATTTCTCAACCCTTTTCTCCTCTTCTGGGTATGGCATTACACAGTCCAGGTGAAGATCCCTGCATATATGTTGTACACATGTAACAATATTCACCTTTGGTCATGTAATTTAATTAAAAAAGGAAACTATTATGTCTTATCTGATCATTTTCTTTCCTTTAATCTGACCAGATCAGTCCAGACAAGTGAGTGTTGTGTCCATCAACCCGTGGATGGAGACAGAGAAAAGAAGTCTGTGCTTTGCCCTTAAAGGGGATTGTATAGCCATAGAAAGCTCAGTATTATGAATAGCCAAGCAATAGTGACCATAGTGTCGGTAACTAATCAAGTTGAGGCAAAATGCCACAGTCAGCCAGTACATCTACAAAACAGGTAAGCATAGAGTCTGACATGCAGTACTTCCACTGAGTTAGGGGATGCATGATACATAATACACCATATCAAGATCCATGAGAAACAATGACATCTGTAGATTAGACTAAAAGGAAACAACAGAACGAAATCAATTACCATAAGGGAGGGTTTCTGGACTTGTTTAGTAGGACTAAAGGAAAGAAAATGATGATATAAGACATAATTTTTCCTTTCATGTCATCCATACCAGACCAGTCCAATCAAGTGGGATTTAGCAAAGCAATCCTCAATAGCTTGGGAGTAAAATATAAGGTCCAAACAGTTGGTAGTGCAAAGAACAAATGTGGTGATACAGCAACCAACATGTTGAAGCCCAAGATGGACATGAGAAGGCTTTCAGAACCTTTATCTATAAAAAGAAGTATTGACCCCTTGAGGAAGAAAGACTGAAATAAACAGCTAGTTAGAAACTGAAAGAAAGAGCCAGATAGACAAGCTGGAATTCATGCAAGAATGAGGAGCAATCATCCATGCAATGACGATCTGATCTAGCTGCAGGACATGATCCTTGACTGAAATACCAAAAACATAGAAGGAAGTAAGGAAGACAGGACGAGAGTTGCCTGGCTAGGAAAGAATTAACTATAGATACTACTACTACTACTACTACTTAACATTTCTAGAGCGCTACTAGGGTTACGCAGTGCTGTACAAAATAAACAAAGAAGGACGGTCCCTGCTCAAAGGAGCTTACAATCTAAGGAACGAAATGTCAAGTTGGGCAGTCTAGGTTTCCTGGGCAGAGGTGTAGAGGTTACTGATAGATACTGAAACCTATCGGTAGCTCACTAGCAGAAAAGTGCTGCCAGGTGCAGCATAACATGAATAGGAGTGGAAAGACAGAAGAGAATCCCCCATGCAAGAACGCCGTATAGCAGTGCAACCTATCCAGGTGGAACTGGTGAGTAATAGAACTAGGTGGTGCATATACACCACTGACCACTGGCAGGCACCCTAATGCAATTCTGGCAGCTGGGGCAAAAGTGCACTAATTCTGGCTGGTACCACTGAGTAATAGTACCAGTTGGAGTAGCTGTGTGATATAGATATCTGGAGCAGCAGATCAAGATAAATAGCTGATGAAGCCAATCAATATTATATTGTAGGTGTATAAACTAGCTAGCTGACATAACCCAATACCAGAGCAAGTTGAAATAGCTACGCACTAGAGCTAACTAGAATAATTGTGTACTAGACTTAGCTGGCTGCAATAACTATGCACTAGAGACGGCTTGAATAGCTGCACACTAGAGCTAGTTGGAGAAGAAGTGCAATAGACCTAGCTGAGAGAATCTGTGCACCAGAGGTAAAGATGCAGAGCACCAGATCTAGCCAAAGAAGCAGTATACTAAATGGAGAAGCTACACACCAGAGGAGGCTGGAATAGCTATGTATCTGATATAGCTGTTATAGTTATGTACTAGAGGTGGATGATGTAACCATGAACCAGGATTAGCTGAAGAAACAAGACACCAGAACTCTCATATGGGGCTGTGTTCTAGAGGTAGCTGGTATCAGTGCACCAAACCATGCTGGTATAGCTGGGCACTAAGGCTAGCCAGAGAAACTATGCACTAGAGCTAGCTTGTGCAATTATGCACTACAGGTAGCTGAATCAACTATGCCCTTGAGCAAGCTGGTATAGTTCAGCAATAAAGCTGGCTGTTGTAGCTGTGCACCAGAGTTATGCAGTGTAGCTGAACAGTAGAACCAGGTGGTATAGTCAAGCAGTAAACCAGGCAGTGTATCTGTGCAGTAGACCCAGTCAGTGTAGCTATGCTATCAGAGGCGTAGCCAGACATGGTATTTTGGGTGGGCATAGGCCCAAACTGGGTGGGCACACAATTTCCCCACCCCCTGCGCTTTCAGCCCCTACCCCAGCCTCTGCATCAGTGACCCCCAGCAAATAAAATACCTGAACTGGCGGGGATCCCCAAGCCCCACCAGCTTGAAGAGTTCCTCCAGCGGTCAGAACACGTCAATCCCCTAGTTGCTGCAGTCAGTGGCACTATCCACGTACTGCTGCTGCTGCATTGACCTCTTCCCTTCTGCACATGCTCAGTTTTCATGCATATACAAAAATCGAACCGAGCATGCGCAGGTGGGGAAGGGATGTAGCTGCAATGCATGGACAGTGCCACTGGCTGTAGCAAGTAGGGGAATGACCATAACAAAGGTGCCAGAATTTTGGGTGGGCCCTAGCCCAAACTAGATGGGCCCATGCCCACCCGGGCCCACCCATGGCTACGCCACTATATGCTATAGAACTGGATGCAGTGTTGTGCACTAGATCTAGCAGTGTGATTAGATGGTGTAGCAGAATATAGCTTGTTGGTGCCATTGTGCACTACTGCTAGCTGAAGAATTTGTGCAACATAGTTGGCCAAAGCAGTTGACTGGTCCATCCCTAGTGGGAAGATATAGAAGTTAAAAAAAGCCGCATTAAGCAGCTATTGCAGGAATTACTATGCATTAGGTGTTAGTACGGACCTGTAGTAATACGTACTGTGCATTAAAACCAGCAGCATAGGACAAAACCCATACTAGCTGCTTAACCTGGGTGAGGAATGGGAACTGGATGTGACTTGGGTGAGTCAGAGGCATGGCTGGCTGTGACAGCTAGCACACAGGTCGGGAACCATGCGCTTGCTGTCACAACTGATTTTAGCATGACTACACCTCAAAAGGAGGTAGTAAATGCAGTCCTGTTGCATGGCTGAAATGAGTCCGCTGTCATGGCTAAGCTGCATTCTGCTCATTTTGAAACAAGGCAAAAAGGCAAAAGCTGTGTGAGCCGGAGACTCATGATCTGATAAGACATTCTTGCGTGTAAGCAGGCATGGGGAAAGGGCAATCACAATAAACAAGAAAATGTGGTTTAGCAACTTGAAGGGAAGTAGATGGTTTTTGAAAGAAAAACCTATGTGAACATAAAAGATATAAAAACAGTTGAAGCTGTGTATTACTTTGGAGAGACAGTGGCAGAAAACACCTATGTGTAGCGGCGGCTGTTCTCCCATGAGAAACTATCGATTATATCTGTACCTTTATATATCTGTGCTTTGGTAAGTAAATAAAAACATTACTTTTCTCATATGTAGCCTTTCTAGTCTTTTATCACTTCAAAATATTGTGGCTGGTACATAATTGTTTTGGGGTGGTAGTAAAAAGACTAGATTAAAACATAGCTGAACTCAAAAATCCCACATAAAAAAATGCAAAACACTATAGAGCAGGAAGAATGTTCAACAAACAATGGGACGTCAAAAGAAAACAATACTTTTATTCATGAAGTATATGAAAGTTGCATAGAAAAACTCTTCTTTTGTTGCTGTTACATAAAAGACTCGATACGGCACCATGTTTCGTCACTGACGTGTCTGCCTCAGGAGTCTTGCGGTTGTTTGTCTAACAAGTGGAACTGAACAGCTACATTGAATGATGTCTGATGGTCTTTAAAAAGACTGCTAATAGGTTGTTGATGCACTTTACAAACAATTCTATAAAGAAATCTCAGCGATAACAAGTCCTCTAGTCTGTGTGATGCATTCCACATATACACTTTATAGAACTGTTTGTAAAGTGTGTCAACAACCTGTGAACAGTTCCACTTGTTGGTCAAACAGCTGCAAGACTCCTGAGGCAGACACATCGGTGTTAAAACATGGTGCCGTGTCAAGTCTTTTATGTAACAGCAACAAAAGAAGAGTTTTTCTATCCAATTGTTCTCTTTTGAAGCCCCATTGTTTGTTTAGCCTTCTTCCGCTTCCCAGTTTTTGGTGTTTCGAAATAGTATGGTTGCCATGTTGCTCCACTTTGAAAACAGATCATTTATTAATCATATTTCTATGAGAATCAGTGTTCCACAGGTACAGACACCTTTGGATGATCCTATTCAAATAATGAGACTGACACGTTTTCCCAACAATGTAGACTGCTTGCAAAGATCTACAGCCTTTTAAACATACAGAGCCAGCCAAGATCCAAAAGATAGAGTAATAAATAGCCACAGTGATCTAGTTTCCATAGCGGAGGCAAGGCCTGATAGTACTACTACTACTACTATTTAGCATTTCTATAGCACTACAAGGCGTACGCAGCGCTGCATAGTAAAAGAATACTGCTTCGAGATGCACAATTAGTATTTGGAAGGCAAAGGCAGAAGAGACAGCAGATTCAATGGTACAACTGGCTTTCAGTCCTTTTTTGTAGGAGATAATGGGAAAAAGTATGGAAAAAACTATTCACAGATTAATAGCACTTTTCAACATTTCAGAGACGAAAAGAACAAAGAAGTTATCTAATCTGAAGGAAAGAAAGCAGTATGTGAGGGATTTTTTAAAAGGAATATATATAGAGATAGATACTAAAAATAATAACATTAAAAAGAATAGACTTAAGTAGAACAAAATGGGAGTAACAGAAGAATCAGATAAAGGAAATAAAAGAGATCAGAAACTCATAAAGGAAGTAAGAAAAGGTTTATTTCTCTTTATAAATCATTCTGCCCAGATCAAAAATACCCAGAGAATTCTCCTCTTTCCCCCTTGAATAAATCTGTAGTTCTCAATGATCAGATGCCAATAGAATTAGACCATTTTTCCTCCTGGGAAACTCAGCCTTGGCTTGCCCCTCATCCCCCCAAATCCATTTCATTCTACACATCTCTATTCCTCAAGCCTTAAGTTTGCCATTAGCAGACAGTTAAAATGTGCCTCTTTCATGTAACCTTGATAAATTAAAAATTGACTTATCAATATTCAATTAACAGCTCCACGTTAAAGCAGAAACCCCATAAGCAAATGAATTAAAATAACATATTCTCCATTTAGGTAAAAAATGAAATAGCCTGGAAATAATGTCAGTTTACACACCATAGTTCAGTAATAGAGAAATAATGTATGGTGGTAGATGCTGTGTGATAAATGTTAGCTTGTACTGAAAGATGGCTTTTCTCCATCAGTCAAACATACTAATTGAATATTTTGCTTAAAAGCTGCAAAAATCACCAGCACTGCATGAACTTGCTTTTTTTAAAACTGTTTTTAATTAAGTGCATTGCTTTTCAGTTACAAAGAGCAACTAAATAAAATCTATCCATGTTTGGATAATGGATTATTTACTCTCTACCCAAGTCATATGGATGTAGTAGAAGAGACTTAGGAATGATTTCAGTAGAATAAGAACAGAAAAGGTGACTATTTCCAATGTTGTCTTTAACACTCAAATCATATTAATGGATTTTAGAGAGTTATGAGTTAAACTCCAAGTAGATAGCCACACTGAAGTGTTGCTTTGAATTTAAAACTACTGATAATTAATAGAAGAAAGGGGGCTAAACAAGCTGTAATATCGCTGGTGATGTAGACCCCAATCCAGCAGAAGCTCAAACATTATGCTGCCAAACCTGTACCAGTAAATATTGGAGATAGCCCTGCATTGGGGTTAGACAAAGCAGTGCCTAACTCATTAGGACATAAGGACATGTTGCTGTTGTCCCTTCCATCAGCTAACCTTTCACTGAGTGCATCGGCTGAGTGAGTTGAGGCCACGGGTATGCAACCTGCCTAAATTGCAGGAAGTGAAGTTCAAGGTGTTGGGACCACACCCTTGACTATGCCTGTCAAGGTTAAGAGCTCCGAGGTTGCAATGAAAAGTGATTCCCCCTCAGTAGTGATGCTGGATATCCTTTGGAAGGTGATTAAAAAGTTGGATTCAGCCATGGAGAAGTCAGCACAAGAAACTTTTGTGGAATTGTTATCTCAATCACTGGACACGGTTAAGAAAGAATGGAGCAGGTTTCTCAAATGCAGATGAAAGTGAAAACTCTTAAGGAGACTGTTACAATTATGGTTACAGATCAGAAGTTTATCCATTGGAAATTAGAGCAATTGGAGAAATGTAATAGACGGTTAAACCATAACTATTACATTTCCCAAGATCTGTTGGAGTTTCCCCATTGGATTTATTTAAAAAGTTTCTTCTGGAGACATTAAAAGTTCCTTCTGAAGCCATTCGCCCTTTTAACATGATATTTATTCTCTACTATTAAAAAATCCCACAGTGGAAACTGGATTGGATATTCAAACTCATGTTCCAATAGAAGAAAATGGATCATTGCACGATATTTCAGCTGTGTTAGAAGATTCCTTATCAGATATGTCTGCCAGAGCCATGTTATATAGTAACATAGTAAATGATGGCAGATAAAGACCTGTACGGGCCATTCAGTCTGCCCAAGATAAACTCATTTTACATGGTATGCGATACTTTATATGTATACCCGAGTATGATTTGTCCTTGCCATTCTCAGGGCACAGACCGTAGAAGTCTGCCCAGCTCTCCTCTTGTACTAAACGTTCTGAAGGTAACTTTGAAGCCCCTTAAAATTTACACTCTAGCCCAACCCTATCTATTCAGTCACGATCAGGGCATAGACTGTAGAAGTCTGCCTAGTCTGCCCAGCACTGGTTTTGCTTCTCAATTACCAATGTTGCCACCCAATCTTCACTGAGATTCCACGGATCCATTCCTTCTAAACAGGATTCCTTTATGTTTATCCCACGCATATTTGAATTCCATTACCATTTTCATCTCCACCACCTCCCGCAGGAGGGCATTCCTTATATCCACCACCCTTTCAGTGAAAAAATAGTTCCTGACATTACTCCCAAGTCTTCCCCCTTCAACCTCAATTCATGTCCTCTAGTTCTACCGCCTTCCTGTCTCTGGAAAAGGTTTGTTTGACAATTAATACCTTTCAAATATTTGAACATCTGTATCATGTCACCCCTGTTTCTCCTTTTCTCCAAGGTATACATGTTCAGGTCAGCAATTCTCTCCTCGTACAGTTTGCAATGAAAACTAACGAACGAAAAGAGAATAAAAGAATACAGCTAGCAACTTAAGTTTATATGAGTTCAATACAAGTCACGGAAAAAAACATGTTCACATAGTTTGTATTCAACATTACCTACAGACAATATAACCTATAACCACGAAGATAGCCATCTGAGTTTCTACAGTCTCAAGATAAAGTAGCATATTATTTGTTTGCTAATTTAGATGCAGTTTGAAGCATAAATCAAGGAAGGAAGGGAGGGTCTGTAGTGCATTGATATATGCCGGTGCTATTACCAATAGCCAATTATGGCCAGTGTAATGCATGGAAACTGAGCACTATACACAATTATACACAAATAATAGCAAATGAATAAAATAAAAAATAAAATGAAGATTGTTTATAAGGCAAAAGGTTTCTTTATTATGTATATACTAGAGTAAATACAGAAACCGGAAATAGCAGATAACTCAGCATAGAATTGTGATTAAATTTTAACTGCCACACCCTCGACCATTCTTCTAACGTTTTGTGATCCCTTCTCATTGTTTCCACTCCCTCCAAGATATCTTCATGTCATCTGCAAAAAGGCAAACCTTTTCTTCCAACCGTTCAGCAATATCTCCCACAAATATATTAGACAGAATTGGCCCTAGCGTCGACCCCTGTGGAACTCCACTGCTCATCTTCCTTTCCTCTGAGCGCATTCCGTTTACCACCACCCTCTGCCACCTATCGGACAACCAGTTTCCTATCAAGTTCACCATTTTTGGTCCAAAGTTCAGCCCTTTCAGCTTATTCACTAGTCTTCTGTGGGGGACCGTATCAAAAGGTTTGCTGAAATCCAAGTACATTACATCTAGCACATGTCCTTCATCCAGTTATTTGGTCACCCAGTCAAAGAAGTCAATAAGATTTGTTTGGCAGGATTTTCCTTTGGTAAAACCATGTTGCCATGGGTTCCTGTAACCCATGGGCTTCTAGAAAGTTAACTATTCTTTATTTCAGCAGCGACTCCATTATTTTTCTTAGCACCGACGTGAGACTTACTGGTCTATAGTTTCCCACTTCTTCCCTGTCTCCACTTTTGTGAAGAGGGACCACATCCACTCGTCTCCAATCTCGTGGAACCTCTCCCATCACTAAAGATCTATTAAATAAATCTTGAGGTCCGGCCAGGAACTCTCTGAGCTCCATCAGTATCCTGGGATGTATCCCATCTGGCCCCATAGCTTTGTCCACCTTCAGATTATCAAGCTGTTTATAAACACTTCCATAAACGGTGCCGTATCCACTCCATTTCCAGATGTTCCCTCAGCAGCCAACTACAGTTCTTCATTTTTGAATGAAGGACCTCGATCTCTTTCATTTTTGAGCAAGATTTAAATGCTATGATGAATGTATATTTTAGGAACCCTGATCTTTTGTTCTCTGGTTAAAGAATTTGGATGTACCGTGACGTGACAAAATCAACTCAGGAATGAAGGAAGGCGTTCCCTGCAATGAGGGAAGAGACTAAACCTTTAGGGGCAGCATATCTTTTGGCATATCCTTATAAATGTGTTGTGAAATACTTAGGAACTAAATATGATTTCTTTACTCCAGAACATTTTAGATGTAGACCTTAAGAAGATATCCAGCATAGGTCCATCTATTTGGTTGGCTTTGAGGCTCATTTTCAAAGCACTTAGACTACAAAGTTCCATAGATTACTGTGAATTAAGGCAGGGTAGTCTGGTTATGTCTTTTCTTTTTAATGTCATTATTCTTCTTAGATCACTCTGTATTTCTTTGCCTCTAAGGAAAAGTTAAATTGTCTATATAATTAGTTACTTACTTCTGTAACAACTGTGTACTTGTGATATCATTTTTGAAACATAATAAAAATATAAATAAATAAAAAAGTATTTTTTTATAAAGAAAATAAGCAGAACTAAAAAGATGTATTTAAAATAAATAATGAGCTGTTGTAATACATCATACAGCAGAGATGCCAAGTTACCCAGTTCCAGGCTGGAAATTTTGGGACAGTCCTGGATTTCTGACCACCTCATCATGGTGCATTATGGGATTTGTACCACTGATTTCAATGGACAGGATCACTACAAATCCCAGCACTGGATCCGGGGGTGCTGGACCCACAGGAAGGAGGGGGATGGAGCTGGGGGGCAGACATGCTGGACCCGCGTGAGGGAGGGGCTGGAGTTGAAGGGGACAGAGGTGATGGACCTGTGGGAGGGAGGGTGGCTGGTACTTGTCCCATGGGAGGGAGGGGGTCTGGTGCTGGATCCACTGGAGGGAGGAGCTGGAACTGAAGAACAAAAGTGGTGGATCTGTGGGAGGGAGCGAGAGGTGAAGGGAAGGGAAGGGACAGATGTGCTAGAGTTCTATGGGATGGGGTGCTGGAATCAGAAAGAGAGAGGTGCTGGAGTTTCATTGGGGAGCTGGAGCTGGAGGGAAGGGATAGAGGTGCTGGAGTCCCATGGGGGGGGGGGGGGGCTGGAGACAAAGGGAGGGAAGAGGGGTACTGGAGTCCCATGGAATGTCTGTGTGGCCGGTCCACTAAGAATGCTGTCCCCCCTCCAACCATTTATCCCAATGGCTTGTTTTTGTGCATTTTCTCTTGGATATTTTTCCCCGAAAATGAACCTAAAAGGTAGATGCACTGAGCACAAAATGTGTAGCAAAAGGCCATTTTTGAAACAAAAAGTTGGACATTCTTCTGATTTGAAAATGGCCCTCCCCATCTCTCACACAGCACCACAGTATGAGTCATTCCTGGGTAGCTAACTGGACATGTTTGTTCTACCTAGCCGGGTTTGGCACTGAATACTAGCCATACACATTTAACTTCCAATCACTGCAAAACGTCCAGATATCCAGTGCCAGAACCCAGATAGGTGCCAGCACTGAATATCTAGATCCAAGAGTGGACTGACCACTGGGACAATAGGGCAGTGTCTGAGGTCCCAGAGCAGTAAGGAGCCCACTCTCCACTAGTCTCCGTTTAGTTTAAATCACTTTTGATGGGTGATTAGGGGCCCCATGACCCTTATTGTCCAGGGGCTCAAACCACTGTCAGTCCACCCTTGCCTGAATCTAACGTAGCTTCACTTACAAAAACACAAGCCTGAATTTTGTCCCCTCTGTCTCTAAATTTAACCTGATAGGAAAAAAAATACTTCTATGGGATTTTCTTTTCCATTGTCATTATATAAATGAATTCCTAACTTATTATCAAAAGGCATTCTTTTCTGTATCAACTGAAGTCAACCATCATGGGAAATGTATGGAAAAATAATGAGGTATTACAGAATTCTTTACATTCATTGTAAGTATCTTTGCATTCATGCTTCTATAAGATAATACAATTCTCTGCAGGGTAATATGTGATGAACAACACACTGGGTAAAAGCTTCTTGAGGGTGGTGAGTAGACAATATTCATGCCCTTCACCATTCTGCCATAGAAAGACAAGATCAGATTATCAGGAAAAACTGATGCTGCAAATTTATATGATAATAACATTTCTTGGGAAACTTAGTTGAAGAAGTTTGAAAGAATAGACTAAGGCAAATTCTGGCTGCAAATATTCTGCTGAATAGCATGCATAATACCTTTACATTTTTATTGCATTGCAGTTCAGATTAATTTGCTAAAAATCTTAAAGAGCACAAGCTAGAAAAGATTAAATTTAAAATGTTACCAGCTTGCTGAATTATTTAACACTCATTTCACTGTTATTTTTATGGCAAATTTTCCCCAATATATGCCCTAATCTGAAATGCATGAGGTTATTTGAATAAAAGAGGGTTTTTTTTTTTTGGGGGGGGGGGGGGGGACTTCATATATCACCTTTCTGTGGTTACAATCAAAGCAGTTTTACATATTATATAGTTACTCATTTTGTACCTGGAGCAATGGAGGGTTAAGTGACTTGCCCAGAGTCACAAGGAGTGTAGTGGGAATTGTCCGCGGCACAGAAAAAGAGGGAAGAAGTACAGTATTATCAGAGAATTCACAGAATGATTGTTCTGTTTCTTTTGAACCTTGCTTGAACTATACTGGTCAGATTCTTCTGATTTTGTCTTAATACTGTTTTTAAATAAATACTTTCTTTTTGGGAGAGTCAACTAATAAAGGTGTTTAAAAATATATCCCTTTGACTGGACTAGAGTTCTTTTGAGTGTGGAGCAGTATGGTTTTCCAAGTTGATTAGGCAGTCAGGGGCTTCTTGCTGTAGCTTCCCCTCACCCTCCAGAGCCCCCTCCTTTTTTTTTAACTACTACTACTACTAATTTCTATAGTGCTACTGGATGTATGCAGCACTATACACATTATATGCAGGTACTTCCTCTGTCCCTAGGGGGCTCACAATCTAAGTTTTTGCACCTGGGGCAATGGAGGGTTAAATGACTTGCCCAAGGTCACAAGCAGCTATATGTTATGTGGGGTCTCAAGTCAAAACCCACCTCCAGCAGTGGTTTGGGTTACAGTAACATCCCTTTTACTGCACCAAACTTGGTTGGTACCAGAGTGTCACTGCCTCTACCATGCCTTAATTTTGGCAGTCTTGATCATCATCAGAATCTCCTCTACCAGAATTCAACACAGAGCTTGTGAGCCCTCCCACTCTGACACATCCTGCAGCTCCCTTCCCTGTCCATAATCACAGGTTGCCATGTATCAAGAAGCCCATGCAAGGAATAGAGCAGGGCTGCTAATAACCACTGATATGCAGACCAAGGGAAAGGGAAATGGGACTTGATATACCGCCTTTCTGTGGTATTTTGCAACTACATTCAAAGAGGTTTACTTATATACAGGTACTTATTTTGTACCTGGGGCAATGGAGGGTTAAGTGACTTGCCCACAGTCACAAGGAGCTGCAGTGGGAATCGAACCCAGTTCCCCAGGATCAAAGTCTGATGCACTAACCACTAGGATACTCCTCTATTCCAAGTGGCAAAAATGAGAGGGTCTACCCTGGGATAGGGTGATCTGTTGCTTGCTGTAACTTTGCTTCGTTATTGATCCACCCTCGTAGAGTGGACTTACTGACGCCCACGTGTCTGCACATCTCTACTTGCATTTTTTCTGATTTTAAAAGATCTGAAGCTTCTAGCTTTTCATGTACTGACGTTTAACTCTTTTTAGAAATTTCCATATTAGCATTTAATACTATGTTTTAAGCCTCCTAAACTTTGCCAGTACCACTTTGCATCACTTAAAAGAACCCTAACATGTTTGAGACTAATTAGTTCACATCTGAAACACATGAAAAACCTGGGGTCCAAGCTCCGACCGCATTATAACGGGTCTATGCAGTAGTCTATGATTATTTTATAAAGGCAGAATAGGTGACTGTGTGCCTTTATGAAATAAGCTCACACATTCTCTTGTACAAATTTACATCTTCTTCATAAACCCCCAGATTCTATACACGGCAACTAAAGTTGTGTGCGCAACTTAATTGCTGAACAAGATAACCAACACTGATAATTGGCTGCTAACAAGAAATTATTGACATTAATTGACCTTAATTAGGATTTACACACAGATCAAATTCTATAATGATCTGTGCTTAAATCCCAACATGTGTAAATTTTGGGGGGTGTGGCTAGGAGCACACTCCCAAAAATACAGAATTCAGTTGAACCATGCCTAAGGGGTCCTTTTACTAAGGTGCGCTGAAAAATAAGCTGCGCTAAGTGTAAGCGCAGTTTTGGTCATATGCAGATCCATTTCAGCGGCACCTGTAAAAAAAGGCCTTTTTTTAAAAAATTTTGACAAAAAATAGACGTGCGTCAAAATAAAAATTGGTGCGCGTCCATTTTGGGTCTGAGACCTTACTGCCAGCCATTGACTTCGCGGTAAGGGTCTCACGCAGTACCATGGCAGTAATCATCTACGCACTAGAATAACAATTAACGCCTGTTTCCGCTGCACGCAGAAAATAAAAATTATTTTTCGGTGCGCAGCAGCGGACATACATAAAAATGAAATTACTGCCTGGGCCTGGCAGTAACTCGAAATTGATGCACGTTGGGGCGTGCAAAGGCACCTATGTGGCTTAGTAAAAGGGTGTCAGCATTTACACCTGCTTTTAACAGGCGTAATTGCTGGTGCCTAAAGGCGTACACTTTATGGAATATTGCTCAATGTGTAACATTTTCAGCACTGATTTTTAGGTGCCACTTATAGAATTTACCTCAAAATTTGGGGTTTATAAAATACACAAGTAACTCCCTATCCAGCTCCAGTCAAACTTTGCTTCACTTAGGGCCTCTTTTACAAAGCCGTGCTGCCAATTCTTGATGCAGCAAATGAGAGAAAGCCCATTAGATTCCCATGGTCTTCCTCTCATTTGCCACGTGGGTATTTCTAGCGTGGCTTTGCAAAGAAGCCCTTAGTGGGTAATTCTCCTATAGATCGTCTAAAGTTAGGCACCAGGGTTGATGCAAGATAAGCATGAACTCCCCCCTCACATCACATCACAAGTTAGGAACCTTGGAATACATATAGATTCAGTACTTACTCTGATTCCCCAAAACACAAGCAATCTTCAAGAACTGCTTCTACTGTTTTGCGAAAACTACGCTGCCTCTCTTCTTAACTTGAGAAGCAAATCTTATCCCAGTTGTGCATGTCAGGTTTCTTCTGTATTTCTGACAATGATAACATCAAGACAGGATTACTGTAGTGCACTCTACACTGGGTCTGACTACAAAGGATCTGCACCAGCTCCAACTGATTCAGAATGTTGCCGCAAGACTAATAGAAGGTTGCAAGCGACTAACCACATCACACCATTTTTGTAAAAAAACATCACTGGCTACCAGTACAATATAGGGCTACATTTAAAACTCCATCCCCCCTGTTTACTAAGCTGCACTAGTGGGCTGCCATGCACTAATGCTGACATAGCCCATTCACTTTCAATGGCTTTGTCGGCATTCAGCCGCTAGTGCGGATTAGTAAATGTGTGTGTTGGGGGGGGGGGGGGGGGGGGGGGGGGGGGGAGGGGGGGGGGTGGGGGGGGGGGGGGTGAGGGGGGGGGGTCTGATCTTCAAGGCCCTTAAAGGAAATGACCCTGAGTACTTGAAGAACAAGATGACCCTCTACACACCTCCATGGTCACTAAGATCCTCCCAAGGAGTATCCTTAACCGCACTCTCTCCAAAAGACATTACACGATGTGATACCCCAAGCGAACCTTCGCCGAAGTAGCCCCCCACTCTGGAATGCACTTCCTGAAAGGCTCCGCTTAACACAAGACTATCTCTACTTCAGGAAGCAGGTGAAAGCTTGACTCTTCAACTAGGCCTTTAATGAAAGAAGTAACTACTCTGTTAATCTGTTTTTTTGTGGAGGAGTGGCCTAGTGGTTAGCGTGGTGGACTTTGGTCCTGAGGAGCTGGGTTTGATTCCCACTGCAGGCACAGGCACCTCCTTGTGACTCTGGGCCAGTCACTTAATTCTCCATTGCCCCAGGTACAAATAAGTACCTGTATATAATATGTAAGCCGCATTGAACCTGCTATGAGTGGGAAAGTGCAGGGTACAAATGTAAGAAAAAATAAAATAAAATCTCACACACAAGGAGTGTCACAGGCTTCACATACTGCAGCAGAACATGTTTATCCACTCCTACCCTAGATGAGATAATATTTAATAACCTCTCTGACCTCATGTGCAACTTTATTTAAATTAGTCCTCTTATTTTCTAATTCCTCTTACTCTCTTACCTATCTATACGTTCCATCTTTACTTATACCCTACACTGTCTATTAAAATGTTCTATTACATATTGTGTTGACATTGTAAATAGTATACTATGCCATACTTTGTATTGTTATTTGAATATTTTTCCTGTTGTAATAGTCTATTGCTTTTGTTTGATTTATTCTTACTGTACCCGACCTTGAGTGAATTCTTTCAAAAAAGTGGTACATAAATCCTAATAAATAAATAAATAAATATCAGGAATTGCACACACTATTAGTGTTATATAATGCAAGTGTAAATCTGCATTTTTGCACCTAACTTTAGACAATCTATAAAGAATTAACTCCTAAGTGGGGCAAACTTCGGGAGGAGCTGGGTGAGGGAGTTACTTGGGCATTTTGTAAAACATGTATGTACACATTTTATGGAGAAGATGTAAATTTGTAAAAGAAAATGTGTGATCTTGAAATGAAGAATTGTTGGAGTAATCTTGTAATGAATAAATGCACCCCAACCCTGACTTTGATTTCAAAACATGATATCATGTCAGGAGGTGATTTCTACTCATGGAGCATTCACTAATAGGTGTGATATAAGTTTTTTGAAGAAGATGTTTCAAAGTTACACATTATCACCCTAATTTTATTAAAAAAAAACATTAAAAAGTAAGCATGCAAATTTTGCTGGATGCACAATTTCTGCATGTATATTTATTGAATAATGAGCTAATTAGTGCCAATAACTGGCTTTTTAACAAGCAATTATTGGCACTAATTAGATTCAATTAACATGTATGTGTGTAAATTCCTGTGCCCAAATTTTACACACAAGTCAGAAAAGGGGGCAGGGAAATGAGAGGGCCATGGACTGATCAGAGTGGATCAGGGACATTACTTTTATTTACGTGTGTAATTATGGAATAAGGAGGCTCTGAGCTCAAATATAGGCGCAGATATTTGCACCAGGTTTTTGTTAGTGCAAGTGGCTGCTCCTAAATGTAGACATGAACCCTGGGCTTAAGCGCTATTCTATAAACCATGCCTAACTTTAGGCGTGGTTTATGATTACTGTTACGTTCTTTCTTTGGAAAAATGTTTTAGGCACCATTATAGATCCCCCCCCCCCCCCCCCCATACATATAAAATACTACAAATAAGATTTGGATCAATGAAGAAATTGGTGTAATGCTAATGTTGAAAACGGACATCAAGTCTACCATGTAAGGATCCAATTGATAATTAAAAATCTTTTTGGAGTGAGTTTCTTATTGTATAGGTTTAGGAATGAGCACTTATGCTACCTCAAGACTGGTGTAAATGCTCACACCTAAATGCAGAAACTTAGGCTTGTAAATACAAGTATTCTACAACATGTGCATATAAATGCTAGACCTGCCCCTGACTCACCCATACCCCTCCCAGGTCCATGCCCCTCTTGCAATTGCACACTATGGATTTTGTTCACACAAGTTACAGAATCCCTACTAAGGGCAGGTAGATGGGTAACTGCTCATTAGGGTTAATTATCACCAGTTCAGGGCTGGATTTAGACATGGTGGGGCCCAGAGCAGAAATTAAGAAGAGAGCACCTGATCTCCTCCCCTCCACCGATCTCCCCACCTGCATTACTACTATGCAGTCTGAGCATCTTTTACCCTTCTCTCCACCACAGTCTGTCTCCCTCCCTCCCTTCCCCTCACCTTGCGGTCTTCTTTAAAAATGTATTTCCCTTCTCAGAGGGGCCCCGGCACAGCAGCCATCCTCACAAGGAGCCTCCAGCTGCCCCAAAGCTTTCCCTCTCTGCCGCAAATCCATTCCGCGATCCGCCCAGGCTGAAACAGGAAATTGCGTCCGAGAGGGGTGGATACATTTTTAAAGAAGATCGGGAAGGTGAAGAGATGGACTGTGATGGGGAGAAGGGGAAGAGATGCCTGGACTGTGGGGACCCCTGGAGCTGAAGGGCCCAGGGCAGTTGTCCTATTTTCCCACCTAATGCTGGCCCTGTACCAATTAACACCCATTATAGCCTGTAATTAACAGCTGATTATAAAATAAGTTATATGGGTAACTGCACTATTCTATAATTTGCATGTACAACTTTGCATGCTAAGCATAAAATAGTATGTGCAAGTTTCTATAATTATGGGGATAATGCCTATGCACTGATCACATGAAAGTGTGTTGAACTTTCTAATGTGCTTTCATTGTGCATATATGTACCACCATGCAGTTTCATAATAGCCATTTGTTACATATAAAACATATTTTACACATGCAGATAACTGTACAAAAATTTACCCTCATAACTGCCAATAACCAGAAGCACAGGCACCAACTTTTCAAAATGATTGGGGATGCTGAACTCAAACAAAATGTGACCATCTCTGGGAAAAGGTGACTAAAGTAACAAATCTAAAATATTGAGAATGGCCACTTTTTCATGTCATGGGTCCATAGGCATTTTTCAAAAGTTACATGTTTGAACTTCTGTAACTTTTTTATTTTCTCACATAAAAGGATGGGGTTCGGCCTGTTGTATTACAAACTGTTTGTTCTAATAGAATTTATTAAAACGTCATTTTTTGTTTCTGGTGACTTTTGTCACCTTTTCCCAGAGATGATCACAAATTGCCCATCATTAGAGACATTGAAGGAGTTTGCTCAATATTGGAGGTTCTCAAGCACCCACAGAGCTGGAACCTATGACCAGTAGCAGAAAAAGATAAGATTACATTTTCATCTGCACCTTTGTGGCAAGGTGACATTAGGAATCACTTGACCTGAGATAACGAGACTTGGACTGGAGTCCACATGAATCCATGTTTTAATTCATATCATGGCCTCAGTTTTTGGAACAGAAAGTTTTCAAGAAGTGTTATACAAACATTTGCTTTGCCATCTGGGTCTACACAAGATGCCAAACTAAATTTCTAACATCTGGCAAAAGGAAAATTCTTGTTTGAAATTACAGAAGCACAAGACCGAGCACTTGTGGTCCTATCAGCAAAGATGTGGAAGATCAAATAGGTGGAAAAGTTCAGAGAAAATTCCATGCACAAAAAAGAAATAGCAACTCAGAATCTTATTGTCAATTTGACTGAATTTATGGGTGTTTCACAATCATTAACTGCCACTAGATGAAGAGTTCCAAAAAATAAATGCAGCAGGAGCCTGGGAAACCGCTGAATTATTCAGAAGGTTGGATTTAATGAGGTGCTAGAACTGGCAGTGCAGGTAGTAACTGGTTCTTTTTCAATCTAATATCTCAAGTCTCTCATGAATGTTAAGCCTAGCAAAAATCGCCAGAGCACATTGTCCAAACTATAGGAAAACTGCCAGGGCAATCAAGGCTTGGTTTACAAACCGCATGAATGATGGTCATCTACATTTATTGTTATACCATTTGTTATGCAAATGATCAGTGCGAAAACTGAGCTGACAGGAAGAATGGGCACCATGCTAACACCTGCCATAATGTTGAAAAGCAACATCTTCCTAGTTAAAGCAAATGTATTCAGCTGGCAGATAAACACTTTTAGAATGGTTTGCTGTAGCTCTCACAGACAAATGATTTGTCAGTTTAACAATATTCCTTTTGAAAGCATTGCACTTACAGTCTGAGAACTGAAGGTAAAATGCCAATCAGGAATTCACATATAGAAGAAATCCAGAAGAATAATTATTTATACTTCCATTTTCATTTTAATATTCCAGACCTGTCCTTGGGTGGACATCTCCCACTATGGGAGTCCATCTGCTGCTCTCCAGTGCAAGAGTAGGAAGCTCCGGATAAACACAACAGATTCAGAAGATAGGATCTCAAAAGCACAGTCAGAGTACATCAGTCCCATGGCTGCTAGGTGAGCGCCAAGGCTAGCATTGGGGGAAGGGGGTGGAGAATACAACCAGGGCAAGTGGGGGAGTAGCCTAGTAGTTAGAGCACCTGGCTGACAATCAGAAGAGCAGGAAAAGAGTGGGAACAGAATCAGGTTCTTAAAAAAAAAAAAACGAAAAAAAAAAACCAGGCCAAAGGCATCCAATGCAGATATAAAATTTATTAAGGGATTTCAACACAGTACCATGTATCAGCATTAAAAGTGCCTTCCTTAGGAGTCTGCACAAATACAGATAAAGACACACATCTAATATAATAAAACGCACCGTGAATGTTCTGAAGACAACGTTCTGAAGTCACTCAAACACTCCCTGGCTGTAGGGTTCATGGATTCATGGTGTGAAGCCAGCCAGCCGTCTCTGCCCCACCCTCGCGTCAAACGTCATGACGTCGAGGGCGGAAAAAAAAAACGGATCTCACCCACGCACAGTGCGTTTTATTATATTACATTTACCTCCGTGGTGGCGGTTCCGGCAGCGTCAGGGAAGGAGGCGGCGCTCCCAACGTCTCTAGCCTTCCCTTCGCTCTGTTCTGCCTTCTTCTGACGTCAAGGATGACGTCAGAAGAAGGCGGAACACAGCGAAGGGAAGGCTAGATGTCGGGAGCGCCGCCTCCTTCCCTCACGCTGCGCTGCAGGAACTGCCACAGAGGTAAATTTAAAAAGAAAAAAAAAGGATGTTGGGGGGAGAGAAGAGGGTGGGCAGTAAAGTTGAACAATGGGAGCGGGAGAGCAGGGGAGAAACGACAGCATGGATGCGAAGGGGGGGCATGGATGCGAGGGGGGGGGATAAGAGGGCGGGCCAGGCTGGGACATGGGAGAGAGAGGAGCATGGATGCAAGGGGGGGTCATGGAAGGGAGAGAGGGGAATTGCTGGAAAAGGATGAATGGAGGGGGCAGGGGACAGAGGAGCATGGATGGGCATGGATTGGGAAAGCAGGGCTCAGGGAGAGAGGGGAATTGCTGGAAAGGGATGAATGGAGGGGACAGGGGACAGAGGAGCATGGATGGGCATGGATTGGGAGGGCAGGGCTCAGGGAGAGAGGAGAATTGCTGGATAGGGATGAATGGAGGGGACAGATGGGCATGGATGGATATGGATTGCAGGCCAGGGCTCAGGGAGAGAGGGGAATTGCTGGATAGGGATGAATGGAGGGGGCAGGTGACAGAGGAGCATGGATGGGCATGGATTGGGAGGGCAGGGCTCAGGGAGAGAGGGGAATTGCTGGATAGGGAAGAATGGAGGGGACAGATGGGCATGGATGGATATGGATTGCAGGGCAGGGCGCAGGGAGAGAGGGGAATTGCTGGATAGGGATGAATGGAGGGGGCAGGTGACAGAGGAGCATGGATGGGCATGGATTGGGAGGGCAGGGCTCAGGGAGAGAGGGGAATTGCTGGAAAAGGATGAATGGAGGGGGCAGGGGACAGATGGGCATGGTTTGGGAGGGCAGGGCTCACACTCTCTCTCTCATATACAATGTCTTTCTGACTCACACTCTCACACACTCTGTCTCACACTGTATCACATTCACTCTCTATGTGCCACACAGTCACTCACACACTCGCTTGGTCTCATACACTCACTCTCACAGAGAATCTGTGTCTCACACACACTGTCTCTCTCGCACACACACACACACACACACACACACTCTCTCTCACACTGTGTCTCACATACACACTTGCACACACTCTCATTCTCACACACACACTCTCTCACAAACACACTCACACCCAGACTCACTCTCTCTCTCACACACACACACTCACACTTTCACTCTGTCTCTCACACAGTCACTCTCACATACACTCTCCCAAACATACACACTCCGAGGAAAACCTTGCTAGCGCCTGTTTCATTTGTGTCAGAAACGGGCCTTTTTTACTAGTGTATAATGAACTTGTAAACAAAAGTAGATAAACATATATGTCAAAAAGGTGTGTCAAAAAAGTACCATGTTGAGTCATCCCTTAATAAATTTTATATGTACATTGGATGCCTTTGGTCTGTTTTTTGAAGAGCCTGATTCTGTTCCCACTCTTTTCCTGCTCCTGTGACTTTTCATGGGACACTGTTGTTCTTTCCACTTCTGTGTTTTTGTTTGCATTGACAATCAGAAGCGCCTGGTACAAATCACATCACTTAACCCCCAACTGCCTCAGGTACAAACTTAGAGGCCCTTTTACTAAAGGCATGTAATAAGCTACCCCATAAATGCATTAACAGGTTGTGTGATAGTTTGTTACCACACATTATTGCATTTTTCTGAATTTTTCTCTGAGGGGGAATGCAATGGGCAGAGAGTGTGCATGAAAGCATTAGCTGGCTAGCTCGTTATATTTAGTGTGTACCAATTGGTTAACACATACTTAGCACCTTCTAAATAGGTGGTAAGTGGTCCTGTGTTAATGTTCTACATGTACCACACGCTAATGGTTATATTAAGACACGGCCTGCAATAAAAAATAGCGGGAACATCCCCAAAAGTTGCTGTGTTAAATTTGGGCTTAGTACTCAGAAATTCCTACATACAATGCAGTAAGCCTATATTTTAGTGCACTGTAGATTGTACGCCATCTGGGGATAGGGAGATACCTAGTGTACCTGAATGTAACTCACCTTGAGCTACTGTTGAAAAAGGTGTGAACTATATCCAACAGATACATAGGGCTTTATTTCTTAGATGTTTATAAATTGAAATTTAGATGTTTATTTTCCAGTTAGGAGTTCTGTAAGGATAGAATAAAATCAGCATTTACCAGTATATTGGTGGCACAGGTGCCATTGCTTGATATCTTTTTGGTGGCAACATCAGCATAGAAAAGGCACAAAAATAGAGTGAAGTCAAGTGGAAGAATGAGAGAATATCAGAGGAAGTAATTTTTTTCTGCTCTTTATGCAATAAAGACCCTTAAAAATTTTTATGCATCGGGGTATTTTATCAACTACAAATGAAACCCAGAAGCCCAACTTAGATGTCTAAGTAGTAATATTCAGTTAAGCATATAAGTTAGAACTCTATTGGGCTCATTTTCGAAAGAGAAGGACGCCCATCTTTTGACATAAATCGGAAGATAGACGTCCTTCTCCCAGGGTCGTCCAAATCGGTATAAATGAAAGCTGATTTTGGACGTCCCCAACTGCTTTCCATCGCAGGGATGGCCAAAGTTCAAGGGGGCGTGTCAGAGGCGTAGCAAAGGTGGGACTTGGGCGTGCCTAACACTTGGACATCCTTGACCCATAATCGAAAGAAACAAGGATATTCCTGACGAACACTTGGACGACTTTACCTGGTCGTGTTTTTCTTATGACCAAGGCACAAAAAGGTGCCCAAAATGACCAGATGACCACTGGAGAGAATTAGGGATGACCTCCTCTTACCCCCCAGTGGTCACTAACCCCCTCCCAACATCAAAAAACATCTTTAAAATGTTGTGCCAGCCTCAGATGTCATACTCAGGTCCATGACAGCAGTATGCAGGTCCCTGGAGCAGTTTTAGTGGGTGCAGTGCACTTCAGGCAGGCAGACCCAGGCCCATACCCCCCCTACCTGTTATGTTTGTGGAGGAAACAGCGAGCTCTCCAAAACCCACCAGAAACTCACTGTACTCACATCTAGGTGCCCCCTTCACCCGTAAGGGCTATGGTAGTGGTGTACAGTTGTGGGTAGTCGGTTTTGGGGGGGGGGGTTGGGGGACTCAGCACACAAGGTAAGGGAGCTATGTACCTGGGAGCAATTTATGAAGTCCACTGCAGGGCCCCTAGGGTGCCCGGTTGGTGTCCTGGCATGTCAGGGGACCAGTGCACTACAAATGCTGGCTCCTCCCACGACCAAATGGCTTGCATTTGCTCATTTCTGAGATGAATGTCCTTAGTTTCAATGATCGTCGAAAATCAGAAACGATCAAGTCTAGGGACGACCAAATTTAAGGACTTGGACGTCCCTGACAGTATTTTCAAAATGAAAGATGAATGTCCATCTTGTTTCGAAAATATGGGTTTCCCCGCCCCTGGATCGGGACATTTTGCGAGGATGTCCATATCAAAACATGGACGTCCCTTTCGAAAATGCCCCTTCACATGACCTATTCAAATATCATTATAAATTGAAACAGAGCACAGGAATAGCCTAATGCTTCGAACAGCAGGCAACAACCTAGGGAAACCTGGTTTATATCTCACTGATGTTTTTGTACATACGAACATAAGCATTTGTCATACTGGGACAGACCAAAGGTCCATCAAGCCTAGTATCCTGTTTTCAACAGTGGCCAACCCAGGTTACAAATACCTGGTAAGATCCCAAAACAGTAGAATACATTTTATGTTGCTTATCCTAGAAATAAGCAGTGGATTTTCCCTAAGGCCATGATAATAATAGCTTATGGACTTTTAGGAATTTAGCCAAACCTTTTTTAAACCCCGCTAAGCTAACTGCTTTTACAACGTTCTCTGGGTCAGTCACTTAGGAGCCCTTTTACCAAGCTGTACTAGAAACTCTTAGTACACCTTAATGTAGGTCTTTCCTGCATGCTAAGGCCATTTTTACCACAGCTGGAAATTGATTGATTTTCTGTTTTTTTTCAATTAATGGCCATGCACTAATTTTGCAATTAGCGCATGGCCATTAACAAAGATTAGTGTGTGAGAACTTACTGACACCTATTTTGTAGGCAGTAAGGGCTCACGTGCTAATCCTGCACTAATCAGTTAGCACATGATAACATAGCTGCACAAAATCAACACACAAACAACCCAACCACTGTCTGCCTCCAAACATGCCTCCTCCGCAAAGAAAGTAAAAAAATAATTTAGCATCTGGTCTGCACATGCAGATCTCAGACTTACTGCAGGAAACCTGAGCATGCCCCACGACAGTGTTCAGTTATCTGTAAATCAAGTTACAGTGACTGATTGACCACCATCAGTATTCTTTTATTATGGACTTTGCACTATCTTCCATTGTACTATAGGTTAATTTTAAAATTCTTTGCTTTTTTAGGGAGGTTAGAGAGAGACCACTTCAATATCTTGGAAGTAAGATAGTTACATATGTGCTCACTCACATTTTGATGGAGTAGTCATATGAACCTGTTTCAGGTACCTTCCTTTAAGGAGATGGTTAAGCACCTCTGTGTTCTTAGATCCTCTCCCTGGTGGGTTCAGTGCTATGGATTATCCTACCTGCAGATATCAGACTGAAAGAAAAATGATTTGAACTTTGGTATCTGCTTTTACGTTATATTTGAATTAATCTATCATTGCAATAAAAAAAACTTCTTAAAGTTTACACTGTTATAGGGCACGGCTTCAGCCTCATCCCTACCTCTGGAAAAACATTTGGTTATGTTCAATACAAAGGGTTGGAGTCAATAAATAGCACTCAAAATTCAGTGTCAAAACAAATTGGAGCTGAATGGTATTCTATAAAGGGTGCTCTGGGATGGATACCCTTTATAGAATAGCACACAGTGCCAGGATTCACCCTCAACTTTGGGTGTAAGGATTTACACCAACTGAAACCAAATGTAAATCCCAGAATGAAAGTTGGGCATGAATCTGCACTATTTTTACATTACAATAACAAAGATCTGGGTTTTCTGGCCCATTATAAACCATACAATTCTAATGCTTTGTCACCTCTTATCACCAAGCTTATCTCCCTGTCTCTCATCTAACCTACCCCACCCTTTTCCTGTGAGACTGTCATTAGAATACTTTGATGTTTCACTTATATAAACTGTTATTTATCAACATTTGCTTATTTCTGATCTGATTAAGAAGGGTTATCTTCAAAAGAAATAAGGTAGGAAAAAAAGGGGGTAGCTTAACTGTATTTTAGATTTTTAATTTGTATTGATTTTATTGTGCAGTTTATTCTGATTTGCTGTGCTTTCCTGTCATGAATGGAGTTCCTATGTTTGTTTGTTTGTTTGTATACATTAGTTGTTTTTATACATATGTAAACCATTCTGTTTTGCAGTTGCAATAAGATACGGTATATAAATTAACATAAATAAATAAATAAATAAATAAGCTAATTAAAAAAATGTATTAAGTTAGTCCAATAAAAAAATGTATCATCTTATTTTCTTTTCTATGTTTTATTTTATTTCTATTGATTACATTACAAATCACGTTTATCAACTGCCAGTACTTCAAAGTTCAAGGCAGCTCATAATACAAAACAAATGAGCGTTCTCAGGAATTGATACATCAATTAATTACAAGACTCCAAAACAAATTCTTACTTAGGGCCCTGTTTACTAAGGTGCGCTATTATTTTCAACACATGCTAAAAATTAGCACACGCTAATGCTAGAGAGACCCATATATTCCTATGGGTGTCTCTAGTGCTAGCGTGTGCTAAAAACGTTAGTGCACCTATAGCGCAGCTTAGTAAATAGGGCCATTAGTTAATTCAGATTTTAAAAATACAAAAGCTTTCAGAGATTTTCGGAACTGTTTGTAGTCCATCACATGTTTCAGTGGTACAGACAGTTCATTCCAAGTCCTCACCGCCCAGAATAAAAATGATGTGGCAAATAGCCTCTTATACCTAATCTTTGAGCTACTGGGGTACTGCAGCATGAAGTAATGTTTAGAAGAAGTATCATAATTTTTTTGCTAAATATTAATCAACTCACACATATTCAGGAGCTTAACCATGTAAAATCAGAAACACAGTACACTGCGAGCATCTTAAGGGAACACCCATGACCTGTCCATGTCCCTCCTATCATTACGTCCCCTTTTCAGATCCTTATGGAGACACTTAGGAGCCCTTTTATTGAGCCGCGTAGGCACATACACGCACCCTATATGCGTCAATTTGGAGTAACCGCCTGGCTACCGCATGACCCGGGCGGTAATTTTGTTTGTTACAAGTATTTGCTATGCATGCTGGGAAATAATTTTTATATTTCTACATTTTTTGCATTTCTACAGTCCTATTTCTTTTATTACTCCGATAATACTCAACTTATTTCTCTCCACCAATACTTTGTAATCCCAGTTACTATGTAAGCCGCATTGAACCTGCTTTGAGTGGGAAAGCGCGGGGGACCTTACCGCTAAGTCAATGGGTGGTGGTAAGGTCTCAGATCCAAAATGGATGCATGCCAATTTTTATTTTGCTGCACGTCCATTTTCAGCAAAAAGTTTAAAAAATGCCTTTTTTACAGGCGCGCTGAAAAATGGATCTGCACGCACTCAAAACATGTGCCTACACTAGCACAGCCCATTTTCAGTGCACCTTAGTAAAAGGACCCCTTAGGTGCTATTCTATAAATGAGATCATAAGTATGTTTTCACGTGGATCTGCTGTTTTTGCCCCATTTCGGCACCTTGCATCTGATAGAACACTTTTGTGCGCTGAAATCTCAGTGTGAAAATAACGCTTAACATTAGGCATCATATAGAGAATTCCCCTGAAATAGTTTAACATATGCACTGAATCTTCTTGGGGGGGGGGGGGGGCGAGCCCCCTAGAAAACTGCTTTCTGTTTCATGTAATTCTAGTATCATTTCACACCAGAATCTTCCCAAACAGCCTTTGAGAGAGAAACGCTGTGAAGGAGGTATGCTTGGGTTGTTTTCATTCTGTTTAATTAAATGAGACGCTACACTACATTAGATTGCACAGGAGAGAAATTTCAAAAACAGCAACTTAACAGTAGCATTTGTAATCCTTAATGGATTGGTATAACTTTTTATTGCATGGGCGTCTGAGACTCTATAAAATATATGCTAGGCTCATTTTAATTGTAGGTGTGTGGGATAATGAAAATACTGCAGTGTATTAAAAAGAGATGGATGCGGGTTTTTGTTTTAAGAGAGATATCTAGACTAAAATTAATGGTTTCTTCTACAATGCTGTTGGGAGATGGGTTATAAAACAAAATAGGTAATCAATACTAATGGTTAGTTCTGATTAAAAAGATTCCCTTGATAACAGGATGCACATTCCAGTACTCCAAATTAACATCTTCATGGAAATTTATTATGAAGACCTGGATATCAATAGTGCACTGAACAGAAATATGGATGTGTAGATAATGGAAAATATATAATGAAAAATTTTGATACAGTTCAGGAAAACTATCCTGTAAAGTTAAAAGTCTGTACAAAATGCTCTACAAAAGATTTTATCCATTTTTTAAATTACCAGCTGCAATATACTTGTGACTCAGAACGGTCATTCTTAGTCACACATGCTGGGCTCATTGAACCTCTGTCTGATTAAGCATGATGTATCTTATATTATTATTTTTCAAAATAACCCTAAAGGACTGCCTTTTCTAAAGGCCTAAGACCCCCCATGTTCTTCTTTGGGGTAGATAGACCCCCACATCCTTTTTAAACAGTAATAGGGTAAAATCCTGGCTAGAACTGTGTGCCAGAACTAAAAGGGTTAAAGCATGGATGAAGCTAGGTGAGCCTAGAGAAGTGGTATTCTCTTCCAGTCCTTGAGAGCTGCAAACAGGCTGCATTTTCATGACACTAATGAATATGCACATGATAGATTTTATAGATAAATGAAGCTCCATTTTAGATAGTTCATACATGTACTAAAATACATATGGAAGTGTCCATGTAAAGATTGGGCCCATCATTTTAGAAAAGCAGGTCTGAATGGCTAGGTCCAGTGTAAAATCCCACCCCTGGAATACATGAATAAAATAAAAATATTCATTTTTCAAAGATACATGCACAAGTGTGCCAAAAAAGGCCAGTGTACCATGGATGGGGAAAAGACATGCAAGTCACGGCAAAATAGAGATGCACCTGTATCCCGCCCCTGCAAATACCTAATTGCATGGGCCAGCTGGTGAGTTACATGTTGGCATCACCATTTTGCCACAAACATATATATAAAATACCTTTATAAATTGTAAGCGGGTCACCATTTACACTGACACTTCTGCACTGCTTGTATCCTGCATAGTGAGCCACACAGAGCTGTGATAATGTGTTTCTAGTCCTGCACAACACAGCAACTTCTAGTGGGACCCCATCATATAAGAGCAATATCAGGAGAGAGTACAACTTTTCCCAGGAAGACAGCTGCCTGCTAATCAACGAGGCCAAGATGTCAGAAGGCCTGCTCATGCTGCTGCATAAACTGTAGGTCTGTGGAAGAATCCAGATGACCCTGGCAAGATAAATTACAGTATACCCATATCTGCCATGTATCAAGCACTCAGGGGGATGCACTTAAGCACACCCCTAGCTGATATGTTCTTGCACCCAACATCAGTTTCACAAACAGCCCAGCCCAACAGTGCTGCATAGGGGGTAATTTGCTGAGAGAACCAGGAACACAGAGTTTCCTCACACAAGCTGGGAAAGACCAACATCTGTCAGCCATCAGTCATGGTCATCTAAGTAGCCATGGCTGACATTCTAACCCCCTGCCCATCCACATAATATTTGTGGAATATGACATGATACATGTCAGCAGCATCAATCTGCTATACATGAGCCATTGCCCTAGAGAAACCCTATCCACTGGTATATCTAAAGTGCACATGCCAAATTAAGGCCCTGGTGTGCAGAGCATCATAGAAAGTAGACTAAATCATGTGGAGGGGCATAATCGAACGCGAATGCCCATCTCCATGGGCACCTATATCTGTGGGCGCCTATTTCCATGAACGGGACAAACCGTATTTTCGAAAAAATGGGAGCCCATCTTTTTTCCGATAATACGGGTTGTGCGGGGCAAATACCTAGGAGTTGGCTGTTTTTCAGCTGGGCACTATCGGTTTTCAGCGATAATAGAAACTGAAGGCGACCATCTCAAAAACAAACAAATCCAAGGCATTGAGTCGTGGAAGGGGCTAGGATTCATAGTGCACTGGTCCCCCTCACATGCCAGGACACCAACTGGGCACCCTAGGGGGCACTTTTACAAATAAAAAAAAACAGTAAAAGAGCTCCCAGGTGCATAGCACCCTTCCCTTGTGTGCTGAGCCCCCCCCATATCCCCCCAAAACCCACTGCCCACCAGTCTACACCATTACCATAACCCTAAGGGGTGAAGGGGGGCACCTACATGTGGGTACAGTGAGTTTTGGGGGGGTTTGGAGGGCACAGCATTAACCAGCACAAGTGTAACAGGTAGTGGGGGGGATGGGCCTGGGTCCGCCTGCCTGAAGTCCACAGCACCCACTAACAACTGCTCCAGGGACCTGCACACTGCTGTCAGGGAGCTGGGTATGACATTTGAGGCTGGCATACAGGCTGGAAATAAAAAGTTTTAAAAGTTGTTTTTTTTTGGTGGGAGGGGGTTAGTGATCACTGGGGGAGTCAGGGGAGGTCATCCCCGATTCCCTCCGGTGGTCATCTGGTCATTTAGGGCATTTTTTGGGGACTTGTTTGTGAAAAAAAGGGTCCAAAAAAGTGCCCTAAATTCTCGCTAAAAACGGCTGGTTTTTTTCCATTATCGGCGAAAGCTGCCCATTTCTGTTGGGCCGATAACCATGCCCCAGTCCCGCCTTCACCACGCCCCCGTCAACTTTGGCCATTTCCACGATGGAGTGCAGTTGAAGACGCCCAAAATTGGCTTTCGATTATACCAATTTGGCCGCCCATGGGAGAAAGACGCCCATCTCCCGATTTGGGTCGAAATATGGGCGTCTTTCTCTTTCGAAAATAAGGCAGATAGCATGCCAGTGACGGGAAGAGAATATAAAACACCTCTCAACACCTGGCAAGTACAGCAACACAACTCCTGTCCTTTGTCATGCCCTGGTAGAAGAAAACCATGATCTGCCCTGAGGGAAGCTGCCAGCAGTGCTTGGAAGGTGGCTGTTATATATACACGCCCTATGTCTCTCCTCTGCTCTATAAGGTTCTGAATCCACAGAGACATTGAGACCACAAGACCAAGTTCTGGGACATCTGGAGATCCCAACCTAAACTTCTGCAGTGCATCCAGCAGTTCCTAGTTGCTGCAGAGGGTATGGCTGCAACATTACTACCAAGTGACTGTCAATCCTGTCACAAAGACAGGTGGCTTTTCATATACCAACCTGGGTGGTCAGGGATTAACTTTGTTGAAACAAAGTACACCTAACCTACCTGCATCTGATGCATTGTACATCCATCCCCATATGCAGATGCCTCCATAATGTGATCAGTCTGTAAGGTGCCACCTCCCATTGCCTTAGCTGTGACTCCTGAAGCTGCAGACTATACCTTGTTATATATCATGAATGTCAGTGCTGCACAAAGAGTACAACGTAAGATTCATGGCAACACCATGCACCTAAGCCACTAAACCCTGCAAAGGTTTGAACATGGACTTACATATTGCAATCTATACTATTAGAATGAGAGAGGTTAATGGTGATGTACACTCACAGCCACACGAGTGATGGTACACATGGACAATCCTATCCCTTCTGTCCCCTAATCAGTAATTTCACATCGATAGGGAACAGAAATTACATTGCAATGCTTCATTGTTGCTACATATCTTCATTCATTGACATGACACTGATATGTGCCTCTTCATTGTACCAACCTATGCACAAGTAAACCAAGGGGTGGGAAAGACCAAAGCGATGAGTCAAAAGAAGCTGATGAATCTTTATTTGAGGAGTCAGCACTGTCAAAAAGAGGAACACAGAGAGGAATACCGGATGAAACTGAAGGAAGCCAAGACAGAGATACGTCTGGCAAAAGCGCAAGTGGAAGAACAAATGGCTAGAAAGGTAAGGAGGGGTGACAAAAATTTCTTCAGGTATATTAGTGAAAGGAAAATGACTAAAAGGGAATTGTGAGACTGAAAGATGCTGCGAACCGCTATGTAGATAATGATGAAGAAAAGGCAAATTTGCTAAATAGATACTTTTGTTCTGTTTTCACAGAAGAAAATCCTGGAGAAGGACCATGATGGACTGACAAAAGTACATATGAGAGTGGAGTGGATTTAGCACCGTTCACGGAAGAGAGTGCGTATGAACAACTAGGAAACCTAAAGGTGGACAAAGCCATGGGATCGGACGGGATCCACCCCAGGATATTGAGGGAACTCAGAGAGGTTCTGGCGGGTCCTCTTAAAAATTTGTTTAATAAATCCTTGGAGACGGGAGAGGTTCCGTGCGATCGGAGAATGGCGGAGGTGGTCCCTCTTCACAAAAGTGGTGACAGGGAAGAAGCTGGAAACTACAGGCCAGTAAGCCTCACTTTGGTTATTGGAAAAGTAATGGAAGCGATGCTGAAGGACAGGATAGTAAATTTCCTGGAAGCCAATAACTTGCAAGATCCGAAACAACATGGTTTTACCAAAGGGAAATCGTGTCAAACGAATCTCATTGAATTCTTTGACTGAGTGACTGGAGAATTGAATCAAGGATGTGCTATGTACGTAATCTACTTAGATTTCAGCAAAGCTTTTGACATGGTTCCCCACAGGAGGCTCTTGAATAAACTGGACAGGCTGAAGATAGGACCTGAAGTGGTGAACTGGATTAGGAACTGGTTGACGGACAGAAACCAGAGGGTGGTGGTTAATGGAATTCACTCGGAGGAGGGGAAGGTGAGTAGTGGAGTGCCTCAGGGATCGGTGCTGGGTGATTCTGTTCAATATATTTGAGTGACATTGCTGAAGGGTTAGAAGGTAAAGTTTGCCTTTTTGCGGATGATACTAAGATTTGCAACAGAGTGGACACCAGGGAGGGAGTGGAAAACATGAAAAAGGATCTGCGGAAGCTAGAAGAATGGTCAAAGGTTTGGCAATTAAAATTCAATGCGAAGAAATGCAGAGTGATGCACTTAGGGAGTAGAAATCCACAGGATACTTATGTGTTAGGTGGGGCGAGTCTGATAGGTACGGACGGGGAGAGGCATCTTGGGGTGATAGTGTCTGAGGATCTGAAGGCGACGAAACAGTGTGACAAGGCGGAGGCCATAGCGAGAAGGTTGCTAGGCTGTATAGAGAGAGGTATAACCAGCAGAAGAAAAGAGGTTTTAATGCCGCTGTAAAAGTCGTTGGTGATGCCCCACCTGGAGTATTATGTTCAGTTTTGGAGGCCGTACTTTGCTAAGGATGTAAAAAGAATTGAGGCGGTGCAAAGAAAAGCTACGAGAATGGTATGGGATTTGCGTTACAAGATGTATGAGGAGAGACTTGCTGACCTGAACATGTATACCCTGGAGGAAAGGAGAAACAGGGGTGATATGATACAGACGTTCAAATATTTGAAATATATTAATCTGCAAACGAACCTTTTCCGGAGATGGGAAGGCAATAGAACTAGAGGACATGATATGAGATTGAAGGGGGGCAGACTCAAGAAAAATGACAGGAAGTATTTTTTCACGGAGAGAGTGGTAGATACTTGGAATGCCCTCCCACGGGAGGTGGTGGAGATGAAAACGGTAGCGGAATTCAAGCATGCGTGGAATAAACATAAAGAAATCCTGTTCAGAAGGAATGGATCCTCAGAAGCTTAGCCGAGATTGGGAGGCGGGCTGGTGTTTGGGAGGCGGGCTGGTGCTGGGCAAGACTTCTACGGTCTATGCCCTGAAAATGGCAGATACAAATCAAGGTAAGGTATACATAAGAAGTAGCACATATGAGTTTATCTTGTTGGGCAGACTAGATGGACCGTGCAGGTCTTTTTCTGCCGTCATCTACTATGTTACTATGTCAAAATGACAGACAACCAGTCACTGTAGCATGGACTCTACACGGTCTGTGTTTTGTCCTATGTCTTCTTCAGGAGTCCAGGCAGAGAGCCAAACTTAACACCAGCAGAAAATCTCAATATAGAGCCAATGTAAGTGTAGTGTTGTTCCAATTCTTATAACATCTAACTTCAGAAGTAACCCTTGGTTTGCTTGTGCTGCCTTTTTGTGGGATCTTTTGTTTGGACCAACCTAAGCACATTTTGCCCTCACAGTATCAGCAGCCAAGTATCCACCTAACCCCCTGTGAGTCCAGTGAGGGAGCCATACAAAGTCCATTTCAACATAGGCAGAACGAGTGCAGAGATCTGGACATTCGATAGAACAGCCTAATGTGTGGCCATTGCTGCTCCTACATAGCATACTCAAAAAGTATTTGTCACGATCCCAGGCTTTGAACAAACAGGCACAAACTCTGGAACAATGTGAGCCCTTGGCCTACTGTCGTCGAGTGGCAGCAGGAGGCAAAACCCCCCAAGCAGGACTGGACAGGATTCAGGATGCACTTGGCTTGGCTGGAATCAGATTCAGGAACGGACTTGGCTTGGCTGGACTGGAACCAAATGCTGGAACAGACTTGGCTTGGCTGGTCTGGATTCAGGATACTCAAGCAAGATTCAGGATTTTCAAACAAGCTTGGCAGGAACAGAAGCTAAAAGTAAAACAGGGCAGAGACAAGCAGGAAGGGGACTGGAGCTGAAGACAAACAGGGCAGATACAAGCAGGATACAAAGCTGACCCACACAGACAAACAACAGAACTAAGGCTGAAGCTAAGGTAGAGGGGACTAGAACAAGCAAGCAGATGGCAGGACAAAACATTGACCCACACAGACAAATAACAGAACTAAGGCTGAAGCTAAGGTAGAGGGGACTAGAACAAGCAAGGCAGATGGCAGGACACAACGCTGACCTACACAGACAAACAACAAAACTATGGCTGAAGCTAAGGTAGAGGGGACTAGAACAAGTAAGGCAGACTAAGCAGGACACAAAGCTGACCCACACAGACAGACAACAGAACTATGGCTGAAGGCTGAACTTAGCACACAAACAGACAAAGAAGAACAGAAGCAGAAGTGCACACAGGCACCCTGAATTAGGAATCAAGACAGAAGTGCCCACAAGCAAACAGGCTAAGAACAAAGCAACAAGAAATCAAGGCAGAAGTGCCCACAGGCACATAGACAATAAACAAGGCAGAAGTGCTTCACTGCACAAGGACTAACCTGGAGACCTTTGGCATTGCAAAGGCCCTGAATGAAAGTGCACTACTTCCTTATAAACAGGACAGAGACAGGAAATACACAGAACCCAAAGTGAGGCTTGAAACACACAGGAAAGAAACAACCATGCAGACAGTAGCCAGCTCAGCAGCTGACCATCGTAAATAAGGTGAGTCAGAGAGGGATCACGACCACAGTCATGACGGTATTATATTAGGCAATAACTTTTTTCTTTTCACAAGTACATTTTTTACCTCTCTTTATACTAAGCCATGCTAGAGGCTGCCGTACGGCAATGCCAACACAGCCCATTCAAAGTTGGGGTTAATGTGTTCTTCACTGTACTTTTTACTTTTATTTAAGTATTAAAATATATATTTATTTTTAGTTTTACTTAAGTACTTTGACCTAGTTGAACAACACTGGGAAGAGAGCAGTGCTTTTCCAGGGGAGGAGAGTGAGGCTTCTGAAGCTTTGTTTTTTTGCCTCTCTCACCTGGGCTTCAAATACCTTCAGTCATGTAGGAAAGATCAGATCCTTAAAAGAGTGGGAGAGGTTTCAGACTTTGATCACTGCCCTTTTGGCTTTTAAAATCAACTCCTTCTGGCTCCTCTACATCCTTATTGCAAGGTACATCTTGATCAATGTGCTGGAAATGACTAGAGTGAGAGGAACAGCTCTGGTTTCCTTGTTCTGCATTAATGCTTAACAAACTAATGGAATATGTATTGTTTTCCTAAGTGACAGTCAATTTATGGTATACTTATAAATACATTTTATACTTCTAAAGCTATTTTATATGAAACACTGACAATGCTGAAGTTCACAATTTATTAACAGTATGGAGGTATATCATAGCAAACCAGAGATAAATTAACCCATTCAGATTTCTGTGCATTTGAATTATTTGAAAATATCTTTAAAGCTATTTGAATATACAGTGCAATATAAAGCTATGAGTCTACCTCTTTGCCAGGGGCTAATAAAAATACATTATCTGAAATCTGAATCCATACATTATTTTGGTGAAGCAGAGTGAGATGAAAAATAAGAAAATCAAACTGCATTCTGAAAAAGCGATGCATCTGGAATTCCCTGAGCCCGGCTGCGGTATTTGCAGATTTATGCATTTCTTTGATTTATAATCCATCAAATAGGTTACTCAGAGCAGTGACAGAAGGTGAAGCAGTCCAGCTTCTGGTCATTGCTTCCACATTCTCACTTAACTCCATATTATCCAGGAGAACAGGAACTTCCACACCAAACCTTAATGATGTAGAACTTTCCCTGACAACAGCATTCTCTGTCAAGAATGAACTGTAATTTATTACATCTAGTGCTATAAAACCATGTTCTATATCTGAACATAATTAATATCTGACATGTTCCATCACATTAGCACATATTAGGTTCTATGACTTTAGATGATCAAGGAAATCCTAACTTAATAATTTATAGGTTTATTAGATGGAAAGGGAAAGAAACTATAGCATAAAAGTGGGTTTTATTTCAATTTGCTCCACTGGCAACTGTTACAACTCCTGTTGCCCAGGCGATGGATGGGGATTCAGCTGAGGCCACCTGACTCCTCTGAGCCAATCAGGCACTGGCACATGGAATGTTTATTTTTCCCTGCCTCATGGAACCTTAAGAAATCTCCATTTTTAAAAACATCTTTCCCATTGATTTCAATGAGGAAAATACATTTCTCGATAAAATACGTAAAACTTACACAGAATTTCAATAGAAATATTCAGACACTCATGTCATGTCATACAATCCAGATCTTACTTTTAAATTTTAAAAATTATGATTCGTTGCCACTTTTCACATTTTCATTAAAAATCACACCCAAATTCAACGAAACCCCTCCAGTAAGGGTTAAAATACTCATGCGCTTGCCGAACACACTGACAGAATTTAAATATTGTGTTCTAAGCAAAGTAGACTCTCCACACCTTAACTGTCAGAAATAACCATTAAATATTTTTAAAGAAATGTTACCACCTGGGCCCACCACCTGGGGACCCTTAGACCCCCCCCCCCCCCCAACCAGAAAAAATAGCCTGAGCTATAGATCTCCAAAAATGTTCCATAAAACTTTAAATAAGAGAAATCTGAGGTCAGAGACCTCTCTACCTGCTCCAGAAGTGCCCCTTAGGGCACCCCTGTCCTTCGTTTTGGTCCGATGGACCTCCAAACATCACCAATACTAAGTCACAAACTTTACATGTAAAAATTTAGTCACAGTTTTCCTGTGGCCTATCAGAGCTCCATGTCACACAAACGTGCATGCGCAAACTACCGCAATATGCGCAGGAGCTCCGGCAGGCCAGGCCCAAGTTGGCTTTTTCCTGCCTGCTTGCCTCTATGTCCCTCATTCATGGCAGCACTTTCACTAGCGCCTGCCATGTTTTGCTGCCTCTCCACCCCAGCCGTTCTTCTCTGGAGCCTAGATCTGGCCACTGGTCACCAATGAAAGTGGGAATTGGCCCAGAATGCCCTGGAGAAAAATCAGGACCTCCAACACCCCCCCCAAAATGGCACAGAGCCTGATCAGGCCCCCACAAGTGCAGGGCAAGTTTCAATTAGACCCCCAGGGCCTAGGTAAGCACTTTTATTAAAAAAAAAAAAAAAATGTAAAAAACCCAATTTACAATAATGCTTTTTGAGTTAAAAGCAAAAGTACTGCAACTACAAGGCATGCAACTATTGTTAATGTTTTTATCCAACACACTGCCCACTAGTTCTCAAATCTTAAATAAAGAAGCATAAAAAAATAGTAGGAAAAAGTTTCAAAGAGATCCTGGCTTACAAGCCGTCAGAGCTAATACTCTTCATCATTAAATAAAAACCTCCTATTCAAAACATGCTGCAATTTAATATATTTTTTATGTCTATATATCCAATGAAACAGATTTAAGTGTTTAAACAAACAGTTAAAGCTTGTTTTGTGGGACATATAGACATTAAAAAATATATTAAAAATATTTGAGCATGTTTTGAATGGGAGGTTTTTTATGCCAATGATGACGATTATTAGCTCCGAGGGGTTTTAAGCCTGTATCTCTTTGAGAGTCCTTCCTCTTATTTTTTGATGCTTCTTTATTGAAGATTTGAGAACTAGTGGGCAGTGTTTGTGAGTAACAATTTAAGTTCTCTATCTGGTGTTTGTTTGTGTAAATGTTTTTATTCCCAAACAAACTTTAATGTCTACAATTTCAATCCACTTTGTTTTTCATAAAAATAAATTGAAATGACTGTTACTCATGATGGTGCACTTGGGAATCATTAATTCCAGCACATGTTAAAAGCTGTATCGACACTGCACTAGCAGGAAGTGGAGTGTTCAGTCTGATAATTTCAGGCCAGGTTGCAATATTCATTGATATCTTCTGGATCTGGGTCTGCGGGGTTTGAATCTAAGGGAATCTCTGATAACACTTGACTTCCATTATAGCAAAGACTACTTTATCAGCATTATTGTCTATTATCCTTTATTAAAGTAGTGCTGCCTCATTCCATCATTCGCATCTTCCATCTTTACCTTTCATCACTCTTCTTCATCATAGCTGTTCAATTACAAAGAAGGCGTCCACAACGTTGGAATCATTGTTTGTTGTTCTAACAATTTTCATCTGATGGAAAACTCTGTTTGAATATCCTGGAGAACTAATTCATGAAATCAAATGTGTTTGGGAAACCCTTCAGTCTTAAGGCTAGACAAGCAGACTTCCTTTCCAAATACTCTAATCAATCCAGTGGACAGTCACCCCAATGAAAAATTTTCCATGGGATGACCAGCAGTCTGTTGTGGTAGAGACCATATATTTGTTAACCAAGAATTGCAACCAGCTTCATCTTCATCTCTGCTTCGATAAGCGTAGTTTGACTGTTTCAATTTGGGGGGGGGGGGCAAAGGATGGGGCGGAGCTATTGCATATTCATTGCATATATACATATATATGATTTGATTTGATTTAATTTTATTAGTTCATTGTAAGCCGCTTGGGGCTGCAACACCTTGGCAAAAAGGCGGGGTATAAATGACCTAAAATAAATAAATAAATATATACATATGCAAATGAATATGCCTAATATGGAGGAAGGAATTGAAATTTACAGGCAAATATCACAGATGCACATTTCAAAAAGCTGACATATTTCAATTAATAAATTCTGAATAAATACTTTTTTCTACCTTTGTTGGCTGATCATTAGTTTTCTATTCGCTTTGGTCCCAGTGTCTTCTGTTTTATGCAGTGTCTTCTTTCCAGTAGGCTTCCCTCTGCCTCCCCCACCCTCCCAGTCCCATCCATCTCCTGCTCCTTCCCTCTGCTCCCCACCCCCTCCAGTCCCATCCATCTTCCCTCTGCTCCCCCCCCCCCCCCCCCCGCGAGGGTCCAGGATCGTGACTCCGTTTACCCCCTCTCTTCCTCTTTCCCTCCGGTGCAGGCAGCAGTCTTCTTCAACCTCTTCTGTGCTCCTGGCAGCGGTAGCGACGTACACGCTGCCTTCGGTCTGCCCCGGAAGCCTTCTCTTCAAGTTCCTGTTCCACCTATGCGGGAACAGGAACTTGAAGAGAAGGCTTCGAGGCAGAGCCAAAGGCAGCGTATACGTCACTACCGCTGCCAGGAACACAGAAAAGGCGAAGAAGCATGCTTGCTGCCTGCGCCAGAGGGAGGGAGGAAGAGAGGGGGTAGATGGACATGCTCGTTCTCCGTCCGCTTTGCTTTCCTGCCCCTCCTCTGTCTGCGTCCCGCCCCGAAAGGAAATGACATCAGAGGAAGGCAGAACGCAGACAGAGAGGGCAGGGAAGCGAAGCGGACAGAGACAAGCACGTGCCTGCTTGGTTTTTTTTTTAACTACTGGCACCAGTCTCATGTCGTCGTCATTTGGGGGGGCATTCCCCCCCTCGCCCCCCCAGTCTACGCCCATGAAAGTAACCCAACTCACTGTACTATTTGGCTGGAGACCAATAACCAATTCAACAAACACAAGCAACTTCACTGCTCCTGATTTCAGTCTGGATTCCGGTTCCAACCAAGATTCTGAGTCCAGTCTGGGTTCCAGTCCCAATACTGCTCCAGATTTCGGTCTGGGCTCCAGCATACTTGTGTATCTAGCTTGGTGTCTGCCTCTAACCCGTTCCTGCTGCTAGGTCTATATATCAGGAGGGCAAGGAGGTTGTGGATCCCCTCATGGGAGGGTTTCCCTTCTGAGTATGATCCTTTTGCTAACATCCAAGACTCTGACTCTGCCTAGCGGTTCTCTGAAGAAGCCTCCTCCAGCACCAATGTCTCGCACCCCGCCAAAAAAAACGGACCCTATACAGGTAGTCTATACCGGACCCTATGTCAGGGGGGCCTATGATCTCAAGGTTAGGCAGGAGAAGTCCACTAGATGTGACATTGACATTATTTCAGCCCTGTTTTCAAGCTTCCCTCCTATTTACAAGAGCGAGTCCTGTCTTCAAGCTCCAGATTTGCTTTGTTACTTCCAGTTCTTTAATCCATGTCCATGTCTTGAAACCTATCAGTAGGTTTCACAACTTTTACCCTTGGAAGCCTGGACCTCCCATGGAGACAAAGGGAGCCTTGAAAGGGAGGTGCTGTCATGACTGTTGTCGCGATTCCCCTTTCAGTCTCACCTTGTCTCCCGGTGGTCAGCTTCAGAGATGGCTCCAGTCTGTTTTTTTCCCCTGCAAGGCTGCATTGTTGCCTATGCTACCACTTCTGTGTTTCACAGCCTCACTCTGGTGTTCAGTGTGATTCAAGCCTCTTTCCTGAAGTCACGAAATCATCAGTGAAGGCCCTCAAAAGGACATTCATTCAGGGTCCTTGCAAAGCCAAAGGTCTCCAGGTTTGGTGGTGTGCTTGTATAGCATGTCTGCCTAGTTTCCTAGTGTGGGCACTTCTGCCTCGTTTCTTTTGTTAGCTAGTGTGCCTGTGTGGCACTTCTACCTTGGTTCTTATCTGTTTGCCTGTGTGCTAGGTTAGCATTTCTGTCTTGGTTAATGTCTGTTTGTGTGCCAGGGTTAGCACTTCTGTCTTGGTTATTGCCTGTTTGATCTGTTGTTTGAATCTGAATGACTGTGTAGCTGTCACGTGCACGAGGACCTTGGCACACTGTCAGGCTTCTTTCCCGGGAGCACTGGTTTCGTGAGTCCTTGGACCACTACCGTGGAGCGGCAGTGGCAGGCAAGATCACCTACAAGGTAGAGATAAGACAAGACTGGACCGGAACTCCGGACTGGAGTTCTACACTGGAATACTCGGAACTGGAACGCACCGGACAGGTGCGCACTGGAGTGGGGCCCGCTGGACTGGACACACTGGAGTGGCCCTACTGGACAGGAACATACAGGAGTGAAACCCGCTGGACTGGAACACACTGGAGCGGAACTGGAACACCCTGGACCTAGGCTTCACCTACACTTGTCTGCCTTCCCCTCGGGTTGAGCCCTCAGGTTCTGGCAGCCGGTAGGACTTACAGGAACAGCAGGAATGAAGATCCAGGAGTGCCCCCTGGCACCTAGGTGAAGGCAAGGCAGACAAGCAGGAACTGTCCGGGTTCTGGCAGTCAGCAGGAATCAACACAATGACTAGTAGACTGTACCCAGGCTAATAGGAACGCTATACCCAGGCAACCAGTCATACACAGGAACATACACAGAGCAAACTCAGGAGACTTAGAAAAGCTATACACCAGCTAACAACAAAGCTGTGCCCAAGCTAACAAGTCATGCACTGGAAACATACACAGAGCAAACTCAGGAGACTTAGTAAAGCTATACACCAGCTAACAACAAAGCTGTGCCCAAGCTAACAAGTCATGCACTGGAAACAGACACAGAGCAAACTCAGAAGACTTAGTAAAGCTATACACCAGCTAACAACAAAGCTGTGCCCAAGCTAACAAGTCATACACAGGAAACAAACACAGAGAACTAGCAGAGCTAGACACAGAAGGGTAGGAAACCCATAGAGCAATAAACACAGAAGGGCTGAAACCCTACAAGCGATAAACACAGAAGGGCTGAAAACCCACAGAAGGGTAGGAGACCCACAGAGCAATAAACACAGAAGGGCTGAAACCCTACAGAGCTATAAACACAGAAGGGCTGGAAACCCACAAGCGATAAACACAGAAGGGCTGAAAACCCACAGAAGGGTAGGAGACCCACAGAGCAAATAACACAGAAGGGCTGGAAGCCCACAGAACAATAAACACAGAAGGGCAGAAAACCCACAGAGCAAAAGACAAGGAAAGCAAACGGTGCTAACAGCACACTAACCTCGGGACCTAAGGCCACTGCGGAGGAAATGGCAATGCAAAGGCCAGGACTGTAGTTTCCAAGTCACTAATAAAGCCCTTCAACACCAGAGCCACAGGTGCAGCAATCACCTTGCAACCAAACAGAGGCTTGACACACAAAGCAGTCATCCCATAGGAAGGAACAGCGGGAGCCATCTTGGATACTGGCAAGCAGGAGGAAGCGGCAGCCATCTTGGAAGAGGCAAAGCCCACACAGGTGAGATTCAGTAGGGCAATCAGCACACAGAGCCAGAGAGAAACTAAGACAGAGACAGACACAGAGACAAGCAGAAGCCAGCACAGCCACTGACTCCCAGAAACAGGGTAAGTATGAGGGTGGTCACGGCCACAGACGTGACAGTAGCACAGCCTTGCTCCTTTGTGTGGCTTCCCGCTACCAGTGGCGTAGCCAGAGGTGGGCTGGGGTGGGCCAGGGCCCACCCACTTAGGGCTCAGGCCCACCCAACAGTAGCACATGTTTAGCGGTAGCTGGTGGAGATCCCAAGCTCTGCCAGCTGAAGACTTTCCCCTGATCGTAACAAAATTCTACTCTCCACAATAACGGCACCTGCGCATGCTTAGTTTTCAGTGCATGCCTGCTGCAGACTGCCAAGGAGGAAAGAAGCATTTTCCTGTCAGCGGAGATATTTTTTTGGTGGTGGTGGTGGGGGGAGAACATTTGGTGCCCACCCACTTCTTACCTAGGCCCACCCAAAATCTGTTGTCTGGCTACGCCCCTGCCCTCTACCCTTGTGGCCATGTGGCCCAGCCTAGTGTTCTGCCTAGTCTGCCTTGCCTAGTGTTCTGCCTAGTCCGTCACCTAGTGTTCTGTCTAGTCTGCCTTGCCTTGAGTTCTGCCTAGTCTGCTTCTGCCTGTGTGTACGTGCTTTCTCTTTTTCCTTCTGCCCTTGTGCTTGGGTTCCAGTTCGGCCTTACGGCCTGTATGAGAGGGATCTGTAGTGCACGGGTTCCAGTTTGGCCTTGTGGCCTATTTGAGTACCTTCCTTCTAGCTTTACTTGCTCTGCTCCTGTGTTCCTGCCTAGTCAAGTTAAGTTCCTGTGTACCCTGTTCCTGCCTGTGTGCTCATTGAACTTCTAGTCTGTTCCAGTCCTGTCTAGCTAAGCTCAGTTCCTGTGTACCACGTTCCTGCCTGTGTGTTTCTTGCACTTCTAGTCTATTCCAGTCCTGCCTAGTCAAGCTCAGTTCCTGTGCATCCCGTTCCTGCCTGTGTGCTTCTTGCACTTCTAGTCTGTTCCAGTCCTGCCTGTTTAGTCCAGTCCTGGTTGGAAGGTTTGCCTGCAAATGACAGCAGCCCAAGAGCTCACGTTTCCCTGAATCCGTGACAGTTCGTAAAGGCCCCCAAGGCCTTGACACTTATACTGTAGCCTGCAGTGTGCACCAGTGTAGCGGTATGTGATTTACATAATAATGCATTTGCATGTTTTGCATCGCAATGCTATATTCCTTGTGGTGATTTAAATAACTCTGCGTTAGGGCAAGACACCTTGTGTTAGTGCCTATTAAGGTGTGTTAAAGGCGACATAAACCCCGAGATTCTATATATGGCGCATTAATTTCTGTGTGGAAATCGAAGCATAATCTATAACAATGCGCATAACTTAATTGGTTAACTAGCTAACAAGCACTAATTGGATGCTGCCAATAAATTATCAGCACTAATTGTCATTAAGATTTATGCACACAATTTGCTAAGCATATTCTGTAATGTGGTGTGCCTAAATTGTAAGTTGCATAGTTGAAAAGTGGGTGTGGCCATGGTGGGGCATGGAAATTTCTAAAATCTATGCAAGTTGATCCACGCTGAAATTGGTGTGGATTCTATAACAATGCTCACAACAAAATAATCTTAACAAGCTAATGAGCACTGATAACAGCACTTAACAAGCAATAATGAGCACTAATTGGCACTGATTAGAATTTATGCACACAACTCACTAAGTGTACTCTGTAATGAAGTGCACCGAACTTCTATTGTGTGCAGTCAAAAGGGGCGTGGTTATGGGCTGGGAAATGGGCATTTTGTGTGTGTTCTGAAATTTACATGCGTAGTTAAAGAATATGGCCCAGTGCGCCTAAATCTATGCAAAGGGATTTATGCCAGGTTTTCGCTGGTGTAAATGGATGTGCGTAGATTTATGCGCTGATTTCAGTGCTGAACTTTTTAGGTGCCTTATATAGAATCGTCCCCTCTGTGCCTAATTTAGGCTTCAGGATTTACGCACAATTACCACAATTACATTTAGTGATGTGGAGAGGCACTCAGAATTATTCAATACTTGTAAAAGAGGCCCATTTCTGGAGCAAATGAAATGGGCTCTAGCAAGGTTTTCCTCCCCAACACCCCCCTTCTCCCTCCCTCCCTACCTACCTACCTACCGACCCCTTCGTTGTTCTGACGCCATTGCTCCGCCCTCAGTGTGTGACGCCATTGCTCCGCCCTCGACGTCATAACGTTTGATGCGAGGGCGGGGCCCCGAGACTTGGCGATTTCGGTGGCTTCACCACCACGAACCCTTCGAACCCATCTTGTTGGAAGTGACGGAAGTGACGTCAGTGTCTTCAGAACGTTGAGGGTGAGTTTTATTATATAAGATACTGCACAGAAATTTAAGCCTATTCTATACAATTTAGGCATACCTTACAGAATACGGCTAGGCATATTTTTTTCTGCGTGGAATTTTCTGGCACCATATATAGAATCTAGCCCATTGTGGGTTTATCTGTACGACATGACATGAGCTCAAGAACCTCCTGTTCATATTCAAGGTATTCTGTCTTCCAGCAGAAAACTGTCACAATTATTACAAGAAAATGCAAAGATAATCTAGCTAACATCGATTTTAAAACACATCTCCAGATAGGATTCCAGTTTAATTTGTACAGATATCTGAATAACATCTTTGTAGTTTCTCATCATCTGATAACTATCCTTTAAAATTTCGTGAGCCTGCAAGCAACGAGTGGCTTTGTAAGCTTTTTAATTCACCTTAGTCAGATCTATAAAGGATGATATTTGATGACTCAGAAAGACCTAGAAACTCTGTGAAATGCATTCCAAATTAATTCTACATTTCTACTTACACGCAATTGCTTAAGGCAATCACTTAACATGAGGCAGAAATTAACAATCCAGGTCAGAAAATGAAACTCAGAACTTATTATATTTGACAAGCTCTTATCACAAGACTGATCCTGCAGCAGCAAGAGATGGCGTTTTATTAAGTCGTCTCCTGCTGCTCAAGGGGGAGTTGGCTTGTTGGTGCCACAGCCTAGGTCTGTCAGTGGGTGGAGCCAGGAGGAAGAGTGGGCAGGCCTGAGAGTGTGGCTGGGCAGAGTGGGGCAGAGCTGGGAGCTTGGCTTAAAATCACTGTCTCAAAGATCTGGCCCCCTTGGCAGCTCTAAGGATGTCACCAGGGCTGGCTCAGGGGATTGTAGTGCCCTGAGCCAGCTTTTGGTTCTGTGCCCCCATATCTCTCTCAGGCCACCCTCTTCCCTGGTATACTTTTAAATGCAATTGTTCCCTCCTAAGCCCTGGCAGTGTTTCACCTAATGCTACCCACACCAGCTCCAGCATCTTCCCTCTATTGCGCAGGGGAGAAGGTGAGACAGGCGTTTAACACCTTGGAGGCTTGGTACCCTGAGCCTGTGCCTCACCTGGTCAATGCCTTGAGCAGACCTGCCAAATCTCCCGCATGCAGTGGGAGACTCCCGCTTTCATGGATCATCTTCTGCAGGCCCGCTGAGGAGTGAAAAACTCCCGCTCAGCATCCTCTCAACTGACCAATTTTTAAAATATCTAGGCCATCTGCGCTCGGTGCAGCCAGTGTCTCTCTCTCTCTATCTCTCTCTTTCTTCCCACCCTCTGCTCCTGATTCTGTTTTTTTCTCTTTCTCCACCAGTGAGTCCAGTGTCTGTCCCTCACTCCCCACTTGGGTCCTCCTACCTGTGCTCCATTGCAAGCAGTACTGCGATTAAGGTAGAGTGATTCTACCAACATCGGAACTTTTCCTGCACAATGCCCTGCCTCCTATGATGCAACTTCCTGTTTCCACTTGTAAGGAATTCACCTAGCATGGTATTCTGCTAGCATGTAGTTTTTGTGTAGAGATCTTTAGCAGTCCTGTTTGTTTTGTTTTCTCATCAGGTGATGTATTGGTGTCTTAGGGCCTGGTATAATATTTACAGTGCTTCCTTTTCACAGATAAGTTTGTTGTTGTTTGAGTCCTAGGAGTAATGCTGTTATGGTATGGTAAGGTTCTTTTGCACAAGCTTGTGCATAGTGTTTTCTATTGGAGGGATTGTGTGTTGGCCTTACTGAAGGGACATGAAAACTTTAATGTAATTTTAGTTTGTTGTAATATCAGACAATGTTTGTGAAAGAATCCTAGAACATGTGGCAGTTTTTTCTTCTGAGATGGCATCCTCAGAGGCATATTTTCAAAGCACTTTGGGAGGCTAAGTTCCATAGGTTTCTATGGAACTTTGGGAGGCTAAGTGCTTTGAAAATGAGCCTCTTAGTGCAGACAGTCGGTTGTAGAGGGGTGGGTGGGGAAAGGGTGCAACAGTAGCTTTGACAAGGGACTTGGGGCAGGGCCATGGGAGCAGGACAAGGAAGAGGTATGAGTGGAGCACAGAAAGGACATAGAGCAGGGAATCTGTTGTGTTTTTCTTTGTCAAAAAGTTGGCAATCATATCAGCAGTGGGAGCTGTATTAACATAATTTAATCTCCTGCTGTTGCCGGATGAGTCTTCTGATAAATTGCAAAATCTCACAGCTCTTACTGTGAAACTGGTCCCGCAGCAGCAGGGGATTACATTTTATTAAGGCATCTCCTGCTACCAGATGGGGAGGTGGTTTGTTGGTGCTGTGGCCTGCAGAATATTAGTGAGCCAGGAAGCAGTGGGTGGGATATGGGGGGTGGGGCTGGGTGGAATGGGGAGGGCTGGAGCATGTGTTGAAATCTCCCTCTCAAACCTTAGACCCCCTTGGCAGCTCTGCTTGAGACGGCACTGGATGTCACTTACAATCTCAGGGAGATTTTCTTCCACTGTTCTAAAACTGTTCCTGAATTAAGAAGATTGGGGGAGGAGGGGCAAACAAATGTCTGAAGTAGCATTTTTGAAATAGAGTTAATCTCCTTCTTCAATAATGGTAAACCTATAAAGGATACTTTTAAGAAGATAACCCAGTAGCACAGTCTAAAGATGGGGGACTCCTAATACTCCCTCCTTGATTTTATCTAGAAATGAAATCTGGTGGGAGGTTCTCTGTTTCTTTTGAGTCCATACCAAAGCAATGGTGAATTTCTGTAATTGTCTGAGGAACAGAGAGTAAAAAATCCTGTCCTAATGTAAACCACTGAGCTATACAGATAGAGGCTGAATATTCTGCTACCTTTATAGCATTGGCGATCGGCATTGTCCATCCGAGCTATTAATAACTATTTACCTTTCAGGAAAATGTTAAAGTCCCATTTTTTCAAGCAAGTTTACCCTAATGGACCAGCTTAATTCCACCAGATCACCTACGATACTCCTGCTAAGACGTCGACGCTTACTCTGACCCCAATGTTATATTCAATCCCTCATCTGCTTCCCTCCATCCTTTACCATTTCCCTCCTATTCTCCTTCCCTTTCACCTATCATACCCTTTTCTACCTTCCCTATTCTAGTTCATTATGTTCTTTTCACATGTCCTTTGTAATGCCTTTCATAATGTAAGTAGTTATGATCATCACAATTTATAATACTGTTCCTACATTTCCTTGTTTTTACTGTATTCTTTACCATGTAAGATGCTTTCTTTTACTATGTAAGCCGCACTGGACCTGCTGTATGTGGGAAAGAGCGGGGTACAAATGTAATAAATAATAATAATAATAATAATAATAATAATAATATTTAGGGCCACTTCTCTTCAGGATTTTATTTAAACACCACGGTCAGCATTTTAAACAAATGCTCACTGCAGTGTTTAAATATTGACCCAATGATTTCCACTATAAGAAATCTTTCCATCATAACCACAATGTGTGCAAGACTCCCTGGTGTGAGCAGAAAATAAATTAATAAATACAACTCCTTACAGCAAATGACCATCTATTATTAGTCTTTTCTTGCTCTCCTCCTTTGACTAAAAGGCGGTAAGTTTTTGCACTTTCCACACCTTAAGTGCAAAACGTAAGGTGTGGCAAGTGCAAATCCTGTGTGGCAAATGAAGGGGGAATACCCAGGATCTCCCCTGCATTTTCTGCACAGGATAGACACTTACTGTATAAACAGGATACCAGCAATATCAGACAGCGTGGGAAACCAGCGCTATCTGTCACTGCAGGTAATGTGGTGGGTGTACAGGTGGTGGGTGTACAGTCTATAATTTCATAAGTACATGTGGCTATGCCATGGCATTGCCCCCCCCCCCCCAAACACATTCTCTCACTGTCCTCAGTCTGGTTCCTCCTTCTTCCTTTTTTAGCCCCTTGAGTCCCAATTCTCCTCCCACACCTCTCCCAGATAGGAACACCCTCCCAATCCATCTCCCCAACCTGAACCCCCTCCAGACATATCACCCCCAGATACAACCCCCCTCAGGGCCTAATTCCTTGGGGATCTACCCTAGGGTCAGCATTGGTGGGAATGGTCCAGAGTGGTTGCAAAACTACTGCTAAGGGTCGTTGACCTGAGTGGCAGCGGAGGAGGATTGCTACCACCATGGACCATTCCCACCAATGATGACCCCCAAATAGGTACTGGCAAATTGGGGGTGAGGTTAGGGTAGGACTCTGAGGAGGTGGGGTTTCCTGTCAGGGCTGACTATTCTGTTGGTAGAGTAGGTGGGGTTGAATATGGGGGTGTGATGTGTTGGAGTGTTTCAGATCAGGGTGGGAGATCAGTAGGGAGCTCTGACCTGGAAATGTGTGGTAGGGGATCTGAACTTGAGGGGGGGGGATGTGTTCTGGGGGTGGGGTGCACCGCTGCAGAACTACATTTGTGCAGTGAAGGTGACTCTAAATGCAGATGTGCTATTGGTAGTTGTGACAGCTAGTGTGTGATACCAACTCATTTGCTGTCACCGATGTCATGCCACTAACCTGCTCAAATCACACCCAGTTCCCCCCCCCCCTACCCATATTAAGCAGCTAGCGTGGGTTTGGTCTCACAGTTTTGGTTTTAACCCCAGGTAGATGTTAGCATGGGTCCACGCTACTGTCTACCACATGGTAAAACCCACACAAGCTGTTTGATATAGCTTAGTAAAAAAAATCTATTTTAATGGGTGTGATTTTTTTTTTTCAAATTAGTGTGGGATGGTAGACAGGTGTGTATACTGTACATTGCCTTGAATGTGTCATTGCCCAAGGATGTGCACTTGGTAACACATATCCAGGTTGATAACACACATTAAAATATTTTGTACATGCCAAAGAGATAATACATGGTGAGCTGCAAATTAACATGCATTACATCATACATTAAAATGTTCTCATGCATGTTAAAAAATGTCTATGAAAATGCATGAAGTGAATCAACAAATGTGTGAAATTGGGGAAAAAAGCTTAAAAAAAAAAGAAACAAGTCAATAATTTTTGTCCAGTGCACATTCCATTCAGATGAAACCGTTCTCTAATGTCATGAGCAAGCATTTTTGTTAAGTAAGCAGGTTGCCTGGAATATCTTACCTCTAAAACATTAAGAAACAAAGCCCATTACTTTGTAGAGTGTTTCATTATTAAATTATTCTGAATTCCTTTGGTAATACCTTGACATTAATCCTGATAATTGCATGTACTTACTGGATTTACTGATAAACATTTCAAATATAATGCAGTGCAATTAAGCTTAAAGTTTTATTTAGTTGAACTAATAGAAAGGCCAAGTCTACCAATTAACTCTCAGGGTTTTTTTTCTCTCTTTTATTGCCTCAATTCCAAAGTATTTTATCACTGTGTCTCCTGATCTAGTTTAGCTTTGAGATTTATTTTCACACCAATCAATGCTTTTCTATTTCCTTTCTCAGATTGATTTCTCCTACCTTTCTGATAGATTTCAATTATAGTTTCCTAATAACAACACATAGTAGATGATAACAGACAAAAGCCCAGTTGGATCTTGCACTCTGCCTAGTTATTCTGTTCTGCTAGGGATATAACTAGTTTCCATCCTCTGAAGCTTGATAGTTTGCTGTTCATTGCTTCTTAATTGTTGTTGACATCCTCTTGCTGTTCTGTAAATTCAGCATACTACTTTGATACTTTTTTTTTGATACTTTTGATACTTCTTTGATTCTAAGATCCTTAACACCCCCACACTGCTTTTTGGAAACACCTCAAGACCTACCTGTTCAAAACGTTTCTACCCTCAGACAACAAAAATGAACCATCTTCATGGACAACATGAATACTAATCCCCCTTCACACAAATTAAGCTCAAGACACCAATACTCCTAAACCTATCTTCCTATATCCCGATCAACCAAATCCCTAACAACGCAGACCCAACCAACCAAGACCTTTCTCTCAATCCCCTGCTCCCCCTTCCATTCGCCTATTCTAATCGCATGCGATGGTTATCTGTTGTTGCTTACCATTGATGGTTACCTACTGTTCATCTTAAATGTTATTCTCTGCCTACTGGCCATCTTAAAATGTAATTCTCATCCTCTACCATCATCTTTTGTAAGCCACATTGAACCAAACATGTTTGGAAAACGTGGGATATAAATGCTGCTATAAATAAATAAATTTATTTATATGAGTGGTGGAATATCAGGAAATAACCTCAAACTCATACAAGTTAACAGACTTCACTCCACCCTCAATTATGTCTCACCACTAAGCTTTCTCATCAAGATTATTATTGGGTTGAATGGTCCCCGGGTGGTGGTGGTAGAGTGTCTCTAAGATGTCATGGATAGCCAGGGGTTCAGCACTGCTGATGCAAGCTTATACCCTTTCAAAGAAGTGGCTCCATTTAAGCACCACACAGGAGCTGACTTACACCATCTCCACTTCAGTGGTATTCTTGCTTCTAATGATCTGAGAAATTTTAAGGACCCTTTTACTAAAGTGCAGTGAAATCTGGGCTTAGGACATTCCAATGTAGGACTTTCCCCATGTGCTAAGCCTAGATTTGCAGCATCATTAAAGGTTTTTATAAATTCTTTTGCAGGTCATATACTGCCCAATTACCGCCAGGTTAGCGCCCCACTAGAAATTATGGAATTATTTTCCGTAGTGCCAGAAGTGACGCACGCTCGAGGCAGAACTAACACAGGTGGCCATATTGGACTGGCGGTAGTTCTGGGTTGCTGCATGGCAGCCCTTTAGTAAAATAGCCCCTAAGTGCTCTATGTTAACTCAGCATTATCCAGTTAGGAAATGGTAATCCTAATGAACTAGCTGGATAACATGGGAATGCCCACTCTCTACCCATGACATCTTCCTCAAATAAAATATTTAAAAAAAAATAGTTGATGGGCACGTAGAGCTAGATTCTATATATGGTGCCTGAAAAATCCACACGGAATACATTTAGACCTAAGCGTATTCTGCAATTGGTGCCTAGAGTTTGGCATTGTAAATAGAATACACTTAGGTGATATCCCAGTGCCTAGAACTATACACATCCATTTACACCAAGGAAAATGTGGCGTAAATGCTGGCACATAGATTTAGGCACAGAGGGGCATATTCTATAACAGTGCGTGTAAATTTTGGAACGCCCATGAAACACCCATTTCCACGCCCATAACCATGCCTCTTTTTGACCGTGCATTAGAATTTAGGTGCTTTGTGTTACAGTATATGCTTAACAGTTATGCATGTAAATTCAAATTATTGCCAATTAGTGCTCATTATTGCTTGTTAAGTGCTGTTAAAAACACTGATTGGCTTGCTAAACCAACTAAGTTACTCATGTTGTCATACAATATGCTTGAATTTTGGCACAGAATGCTAGTTGTGATATATAGGATCCGGCAGTTAGCATGCAAAAAACATGGAAATTACATACAACACCTTTTTTTGTATGCTAACCACACATAAGGGCCCCTTAGTTTGTCGGTTCCAACTAGGCTATCCCATGCCCTTTGATATTGCTTGGCCATGCTTCCTATTTTTCTCTCATTGTTTTTTTCCCCCTCTTATCCCCTTCATGGATGATATCTAGTGACCATAGACGTGCCAGCGTGGACTCACTTGTTTTTTGGATCGTTCAGGTAAATAGTTTGCCTGTTACAACTTAAGTGATCCATATCCCACCATTATGACTACGGCATTCTTGGCAGGATTAATGCAGTTAATTGTACTCCATGAGAGTCATTTTGTAAAGCTTTTTCCCACATATAAAGAATGTTTTACATTTGGAAAAAAGCTCATAAAATTATGCATGTATATGTATGCATAAAAAGTAGGTAAATCTCAAGATAGCACCTACTTGTATGCAATTTAAGTTTCTATTTTTATTTTATTTACAGTATTTGCTGAATAAAACAGACACACACACACGATATAAGCAAGTCAGACAGAGAGTAGAAATGTAGTGGATAATGGCAACCATGTTTCAGAACTCATAAGACTTTTGAAAAACCCTGTTTTTACCCTAACCTTAAATAAGTGTAACCAGGTCTCACTCCCAGCACTAGCAGGGCCACAAGCAGAAATTTCTATCGGGCTCTCCACTAAGTCTCTCCAACTCACACAGTCACTAGTGTGACCATTTGAGCTTGGGAGTGGGCCAAGATCCAACTTAGAGATCCAGTAGCAATTTGGAATGAAGTCGGGCTTCAGAAAGAGTTCTCTGCCAGCCCAGGGAGCAAGCATCCTCACTCCCAATCCAAAGAATCACACAGCACTCCATGGATTAAGTCTTTATGCAAACTCAACTTTACTAAACTTTCTGCAACCAGCAGGTAAACTCTCCTGTACTTTCAAGATTGTGTATTACAACCCCAACCAGTTTTCAACTTGTTTCACTTAGTAAACTCAGCGCTTCTTTTACAAAGCCGCACCAGCAATTCCTGCGTGGCAAGTGTGAGGAAGCCCAAAGGAATTGATTGGGCTTTCTTTCATTTGGCGCACTGAGAATTGGTAGCATGGCTTTGTAAAAGAAGCCCTCAATGTGGCCGATATTCAAAGCGATTTAAGCTGGCAGAAGCCTCTCCTGCCCACTTCCTGTCACCTAACCAGGGATAATCAGCAGCACTTAACTGGACCATACCGCTGAATATCCCTTGAGACCACCCAAACAAAAAGTGGGCAGGTCAGGGGTGGCACTGGTTATGTGGGTGCCGGCAATATTCAGTGCTGGCACCCACATAGTTAAGCAGCTTCATTTAGGACAGCTCAAGAGCTGTCCTAAACAAGGCCGCTTAGCTATTTATTTATTTGTTGCATATTTAAATATAAATTTATGAGAAAGTGTCTTGCTAGCAGCATAAATCTGTTTTTTAATATATTAGTATATTCATATTTAATATAACACTCTGATTCCCTAAATCCAAGCAATCTTCAAGAGCTGCTTCTACTATTTGCGAAAACTACACTGCATCACTCCTTACACTGAGAAGGCAAATCTTATCCCAGTTGTGCATGTAATGCACTCATTATCGACAAGTTTAATTTCAGAACCATCAATCATAAAAGATTTTGGAACACTGATAATAGGATAACTAGATAGCAACATCATTTGAGTTTTTGCCATATTCAGTTTCAGATGTTTCTCTTTCATCCATTGATCAATTTACTGAATGCAAGAACATTTTATGGTGGCACAAGTAATGATTATGGACAACAGAAATGACTTTGAACAGGGTCCCACGGTCCAGTGCGGTTTTCCACTCACTTACTTCAGAATCTTAGCACTGTGTGGCATGCTTCAGGGCACTGTTTTTCACAGTAAGGCCTAGGAATTAATAAGTGGCAACTCCTGTTAACGCTAAGGGGCCCTTTTACTAAGCCGTGTAAGCGTCTACGCATGCCCAACACACGCCAAAATTGAGTTAACATTCAGTTATCGCATGGCTCTTGTGGTAATTTCATTTTTGGCACACGTCCAATACGTACAGCTAAAAAATAATTTTTATTTTCGGACGTGCGTATCGGACGCGCACCAAGTGGTATTTGATGCGCGTAGGCCATTACCGCCCAGTTACTGCATGAGACTTTATAGCTAGGTCAATGGCTGGCGGTAAGGTCGCAGATCCAAAGTGGATGTGAGGCAATTTTGGTTTTGATGCACGTCCATTTTCGGCAAAATGTTTAAAAATTCAGGCATGCTGAAAAATGGATTGGCGCATGCCCAAAACCTGCTCCTACACTACCGCAAGCCATTTTTCAGCGCATCTCCATTTCCAGAGGCTTGCTGCCAGGACTACCTGTGAAATAGTTATTCAAGTTTATTCTGGCACCATGCGTATCTTGGAAAGTTTGAACCTTTCAGTGTCTGCAATTTTGTTTTGTTCACGAGTGCCTTTGAGAACGTCAGAGTTTGGACACCATATAACTTAAATTCACTGAGATACATGTGGCACAAGATGAAAGCAGAGCATTAGTATATTCTGGAGGTCAGAGAAGAGGTGCCTTAGGTATGTCATATAAAGCTCAGAAACTGAGGCATTTAGCCCATATCAAAATAGACATACCAAGGTTCTCCCCAAAGCCCTTCCATGCTAGACCCAAATTCATTCCCTCCTCACTTAGATTTATGAGAAAGGCTTATATTCTTCTTCATTGCTTGAGAAGATTGATTTGCTGAACTTGCCTTTTCTGCTATATGTCTGTTTGATACACCATGCAATTTACCAGCCTTTTATGATTGTATGCAGCCCTCTTCATATGATCAGTATCTTATTGTGACAAATTTGAAACAGCAAGAAAGCGAATGCTACATACCTGTAGAAGGTATTCTCCGAGGACAGCAGGCTGATTGTTCTCACTGATGGGTGACGTCCACGGCAGCCCCTCCAATCGGAAACTTCACTAGCAAAGTCCTTTGCTAGCCCTCGCGCGCCCGCGCGCACCGCGCATGCGCGGCCGTCTTCCCGCCCGAAACCGGCTCGAGCCGGCCAGTCCAGTATGTAGCAAGACAATACACTTCAAGGGAAGACACAACTCCAAAGGGGAGGCGGGCGGGTTTGTGAGAACAATCAGCCTGCTGTCCTCGGAGAATACCTTCTACAGGTATGTAGCATTCGCTTTCTCCGAGGACAAGCAGGCTGCTTGTTCTCACTGATGGGGTATCCCTAGCCCCCAGGCTCACTCAAAACAACAACATTGGTCAATTGGGCCTCGCAACGGCGAGGACATAACTGAGATTGACCTAAAAAATTTACCAACTAACTGAGAGTGTAGCCTGGAACAGAACAAACAGGGCCCTCGGGGGGTGGAGTTGGATCCTAAAGCCCAAACAGGTTCTGAAGAACTGACTGCCCGAACCGACTGTACGTCGGGTATCCTGCTGCAGGCAGTAATGAGATGTGAATGTGTGGACAGATGACCACGTCGCAGCTTTGCAAATTTCCTCCATGGTGGCTGACTTCAAGTGGGCTACCGACGCAGCCATGGCTCTAACATTATGAGCCGTGACATGACCCTCAAGAGCCAGCCCAGCCTGGGCGTAAGTGAAGGAAATGCAATCTGCTAGCCAATTGGATATGGTGCGTTTCCCTACAGCCACTCCCCTCTTGTTGGGATCAAAAGAAACAAACAATTGGGCGGACTGTCTGTGGGGCTGTGTCCGCTCCAGATAGAAGGCCAATGCTCTCTTGCAGTCCAATGTGTGCAGCTGACGTTCAGCAGGGCAGGAATGAGGACGGGGAAAGAATGTTGGCAAGACAATTGACTGGTTCAGATGGAACTCCGACACAACCTTTGGCAGAAACTTAGGGTGAGTGCGGAGGACTACTCTGTTGTGATGAAATTTGGTGTAAGGGGCCTGGGCTACCAGGGCCTGAAGCTCACTGACTCTACGAGCCGAAGTAACTGCCACCAAGAAAATGACCTTCCAGGTCAAGTACTTCGGATGGCAGGAATTCAGTGGCTCGAAAGGAGGTTTCATCAGCTGGGTGAGAACGACATTGAGATCCCATGACACTGTAGGAGGCTTGACAGGGGGCTTTGACAAAAGCAAACCTCTCATGAAGCGAACAACTAAAGGCTGTCCTGAGATCGGCTTACCTTCCACTTGGTAATGGTATGCACTGATTGCACTAAGGTGAACCCTTACGGAGTTGGTCTTCAGACCAGACTCAGACAAGTGGAGAAGGTATTCAAGCAGGGTCTGTGTAGGACAAGAGCGAGGATCTAGGGCCTTGCTGTCACACCAGACGGCAAACCTCCTCCAATGAAAGAAGTAGCTTCTCTTAGTGGAGTCTTTCCTGGAAGCAAGCAAGATGCGGGAGACACCCTCTGGCAGACCCAAAGAGGCAAAGTCTACGCCCTCAACATCCAGGCCGTGAGAGCCAGGGACTGGAGGTTGGGATGCAGAAGAGCCCCTTCGTCCTGCGTGATGAGGGTCGGAAAACACTCCAATCTCCACGGTTCTTCGGAGGATAACTCCAGAAGAAGAGGGAACCAGATCTGACGCGGCCAAAAGGGAGCAATCAGAATCATGGTGCCTCGGTCTTGCTTGAGTTTCAACAAAGTCTTCCCCACCAGAGGAATGGGAGGATAAGCATACAGCAGACCTTCCCCCCAATCCAGGAGGAAGGCATCCGACGCCAGTCTGCCGTGGGCCTGAAGCCTGGAACAGAACTGAGGGACCTTGTGGTTCACTTGAGATGCGAAGAGATCCACCAGGGGGGTGCCCCACGCCTGGAAGATCTGTCGCACCACACGGGAATTGAGCGACCACTCGTGAGGTTGCATAATCCTGCTCAACCTGTCGGCCAGACTGTTGTTTACGCCTGCCAGATATGTGGCTTGGAGCACCATGCCTTGACGGCGAGCCCAGAGCCACATGCTGACGGCTTCCTGACACAGGGGGCGAGATCCGGTGCCCCCCTGCTTGTTGACATAGTACATGGCAACCTGATTGTCTGTCTGAATTTGGATAATTTGGTGGGACAGCCGATCTCTGAAAGCCTTCAGAGCGTTCCAGATCGCTCGCAACTCCAGAAGATTGATCTGTAGATCGCTTTCTTGGAGGGACCACCTTCCTTGGGTGTGAAGCCCATCGACATGAGCTCCCCATCCCAGGAGAGACGCATCCGTGGTCAGCACTTTTTGAGGCTGAGGAATTTGGAAGGGACGTCCCAGAGTCAAATTGGAGCAAATCGTCCACCAATACAGGGATTCGAGAAAACTCGTGGACAGGTGGATCACGTCCTCTAGACCCCCGGCGGCCTGATACCACTGGGAGGCTAGGGTCCATTGAGCAGATCTCATGTGAAGGCGGGCCATGGGAGTCACATGAACTGTGGAGGCCATGTGGCCCAGCAATCTCAACATCTGCCGAGCTGTGATCTGCTGGGACGCTCGCACCCGCGAGACGAGGGACAACAAGTTGTTGGCCCTCGCCTCTGGGAGATAGGCGCGAGCCGTCCGAGAATCCAGCAGGGCTCCGATGAATTCGAGTTTCTGCACTGGGAGAAGATGGGACTTTGGGTAATTTATCACAAACCCCAGTAGCTCCAGGAGGCGAATAGTCATCTGCATGGACTGCAGGGCTCCTGCCTCGGATGTGTTCTTCACCAGCCAATCGTCGAGATATGGGAACACGTGCACCCCCAGCCTGCGAAGCGCCGCTGCTACCACAGCTAGGCACTTTGTGAACACCCTGGGCGCAGAGGCGAGCCCAAAGGGTAGCACACAGTACTGGAAGTGGCGTGTGCCCAGCTGAAATCGCAGATACTGTCTGTGAGCTGGCAGTATCGGGATGTGTGTGTAGGCATCCTTCAAGTCCAGAGAGCATAGCCAATCGTTTTGCTGAATCATGGGGAGAAGGGTGCCCAGGGAAAGCATCCTGAACTTTTCTTTTACGAGATATTTGTTCAGGGCCCTTAGGTCTAGGATGGGACGCATCCCCCCTGTTTTCTTTTCCACAAGGAAGTACCTGGAATAGAACCCCAGCCCTTCTTGCCCGGATGGCACGGGCTCGACCGCATTGGCGCTGAGAAGGGCGGAGAGTTCCTCTGCAAGTACCTGCTTGTGCTGGAAGCTGTAGGACTGAGCTCCCGGTGGACAATTTGGAGGTTTTGAAGCCAAATTGAGAGTGTATCCTTGCCGGACTATTTGGAGAACCCACTGATCGGAGGTTATGAGAGGCCACCTTTGGTGAAAAGCTTTCAACCTCCCTCCGACAGGCAGGTCGCCCGGCACTGACACTTGGATGTCGGCTATGCTCTGCTGGAGCCAGTCAAAAGCTCGCCCCTTGCTTTTGCTGGGGAGCCGCGGGGCCTTGCTGAGTCGCACGCTGCTGACGAGAGCGAGCGCGCTGGGGCTTAGCCTGGGCCGCAGGCTGTCGGGAAGGAGGATTGTACCTACGCTTGCCAGAAGTATAGGGAACAGTCTTCCTTCCCCCGAAAAATCGTCTACCTGTAGAGGTAGAAGCTGAAGGCTGCCGGCGGGCGAACTTGTCGAATGCGGTGTCCCGCTGGTGGAGAGACTCTACCACCTGCTCGACTTTTTCGCCAAAAATGTTATCCGCACGGCAAGGCAAGTCCGTAATCCGCTGCTGGACTCTATTCTCCAGGTCGGCGGCACGCAGCCATGAGAGCCTGCGCATCACCACACCTTGAGCAGCGGCCCTGGACGCAACATCAAAAGTGTCATAAACTCCTCTGGCCAGGAATTTTCTGCACGCCTTCAGCTGCCTGACCACCTCCTGAAAAGGCTTGGCTTGCTCAGGGGGAAGAGCATCAACCAAGCCCGCCAACTGCCGCACATTATTCCGCATGTGTATGCTCGTGTAGAGCTGGTAAGACTGGATCTTGGACACGAGCATAGAGGAATGGTAGGCCTTCCTCCCAAAGGAGTCTAAGGTTCTAGCGTCCTTGCCCGGGGGCGCCGAAGCATGTTCCCTAGAACTCTTAGCCTTCTTTAGGGCCAAATCCACAACTCCAGAGTCATGAGGCAACTGAGTGCGCATCAGCTCTGGGTCCCCATGGATCCGGTACTGGGACTCGATCTTCTTGGGAATGTGGGGATTAGTTAATGGTTTGGTCCAGTTCGCAAGCAATGTCTTCTTCAGGACATGGTGCAAGGGAACAGTGGACGCTTCCTTAGGTGGAGAAGGATAGTCCAGGAGCTCAAACATTTCAGCCCTGGGCTCGTCCTCCACAACCACCGGGAAGGGGATGGCCGTAGACATCTCCCGGACAAAGGAGGCAAAAGACAGACTCTCGGGAGGAGAAAGCTGTCTCTCAGGAGAGGGAGTGGGATCAGACGGAAGACCCCCAGACTCCTCGTCAGAGAAATATCTGGGATCTTCCTCTTCCTCCCACGAGGCCTCACCCTCGGTGTCAGACACAAGTTCACGGACCTGTGTCTGCAACCTCGCCCTGCTCGACTCCGTGGAACCCTGTCCACGATGGGGGCGTCGAGAGGTAGACTCCCTCGCCCGCATCGGCGAAGCTCCCTCCGCCGACGTAGTCGGGGAGCCTTCCTGGGAGGTGGCCGCGGTCGGTACCGCACGCGGGTACCGACGTCGGGGACCTCAACCTGGGCGATGGGCCAGCCGGCGCCACGCTCGACGGTACCGGTGGCGCAAGCACCGCCGGTACCGGAGGGGTAGGGCGCAACAGCTCTCCCAGAATCTCTGGGAGAACGGCCCGGAGGCTCTCGTTTAGAGCGGCTGCAGAGAAAGGCTGAGAGGTCGATGCAGGCGTCGACGTCAGTACCTGTTCCGGGCGTGGAGGCTGTTCCGGGCTGTCCAGAGCGGAGCGCATCGACACCTCCTGAACAGAGGGTGAGCGGTCCTCTCGGTGCCGATGCCTGCTGGGTGCCGAATCCCTCGGCGACCCAGAGCTCTCGGTGCCGACACGGGGAGGAGACCGGTGTCGATGCTTCTTCGATTTCTTCCGAAGCATGTCACCGGAGCTCCCCGGCACCGACGAGGAGGACGTCGAATCCACCCGTCGCTTCCTCGGGGCCGAGACTGAAGAAGGTCGATCTCGGGGGGGCTGTACCGCAGGAGCCCTCAGGGTAGGCGGAGACCCACCCGAGGGCTCACCGCCACCAGCAGGGGAATGGACAGCCCTCACCTGCACTCCACCCGATGCACCACCGTCCGACGACATCAGCAGACGAGGTCCTGGTACCACCGACGTCGATGCAGCTATCCGATGTCTCGGCGCCGATGCAGAGGCCCGATGCCTCGATGCACTCGATGCAGGGGCGGCCGAGGAAGATGGTCTGGACGCTGACGACGTCGATGCACTCGAAGATCCCGGTGCCGATGCCGACGAAGAGCCCGAGAACAACACGTTCCACTGGGCTAGTCTCGCTACCTGAGTCCGCCTTTGAAGCAGGGAACACAGACTGCAGTTCTGAGGGCGGTGCTCGGCCCCCAGACACTGAAGACACGACGAGTGTCGATCAGTGAGCGAGATAACCCGGGCGCACTGGGTGCACTTCTTGAAGCCGCTGGAAGGCTTCGATGTCATGGGCGGAAAAATCACGCCGGCGAAATCAAAAGCCGAAATGGCGAAATTCGAAGCACCAAATTTAGAGGGAGAAAAAATCTCGACCGAGGCCGAAAAAAGGCCTACCCCGACGACGAAAGAAAACTTACCGGGGCAAAAAAGCTGGAAGTACGGGGAGGATTTACACGAAACCCGGCGGGGGGTTTCCGGAGCACTTCCCGACTAGGACAAAGCTTTCCCGAAGGAAAAAAAACACGTTCAAACAAATTGGACGCGCGAGGTCGACTTTCCGGGGCTCGACACGGCGAAAAACACGACCGTACCGAGTGCGGACAAAAGAAGACTGGCCGGCTCGAGCCGGTTTCGGGCGGGAAGACGGCCGCGCATGCGCGGTGCGCGCGGGCGCGCGAGGGCTAGCAAAGGACTTTGCTAGTGAAGTTTCCGATTGGAGGGGCTGCCGTGGACGTCACCCATCAGTGAGAACAAGCAGCCTGCTTGTCCTCGGAGAATACATTTTCTCCTGGTTGGTATTTTCTTATGCAAGTGTTCCTGTTGTAGCTTGGCACTTTTCTTTCCTGGGTCTTCTCTAAGTTAACTCTGTGTCTGTGCCAGAGCCGGTGGTGGGAGGCGGGGATAGTGCTGGGCAGACTTATACGGTCTGTGCCCTGAAGAGCATAGATACAAATCAAAGTAGGTTATACACAAAAAGTAGCACACATGAGTTGTCTTGTTGGGCAGACTGGATGGACCGTGCAGGTCTTTTTCTGCCGTCATCTACTATGTTACTATGTATGTTACTATGTTATAAAAGAGGCCACTCATAGTTTCTACTGCAGCTCAAGGAGGTGTTTTACCACAGAGTTGCCCCACAACCTCTCCCCCCATTCACTGACTCTGTTGTATCAATTCCTGAATCCATTTTAATCAGGTTTTCCACTACTATAGTAACAGTGAATTCTGCTAGATGGTGATTGAGATCCCCAACTTCTATGACCGAGCAGTACATTTTATGAGTGGGTATTCTTAACAGGTCACCTGTTTTTCCAATTAGAAAGAAGAGTGTTCTTGTGCAAAATATCCTAGGAAATTTCTTAATGCTACTCCACATTGAGTTAATAGGATTTGGGCCTCTGAGACATCCGCCATATAGCACCTGGAAATTGTGTCTGCGTACAAGCAGCAATGCTCTTGCTTTAGAGTTCGGGGGTTAATGTAATATCACTGGCAGTTCCTGGCTGTCTTCCTGCTTCTCCATTGTATAAGGTGGTAAAAGCCCATCATGGTTCTTAATATAGATATATTCTTTTTTTTCTTCTGATATTTTAAAAATCCATTTAAACCTGAAGGTTATAGACAGAACAATGGAGAACAGGATGTGTTAATTATTTTTCCATGCATCCTCAATTACAAGTCAGTAGAGGAAAATTGGTGAGAAAAGTATTTCCCTTAAAATGGAATTTACACAATTAACGTGCATTATCTGATGACTCAGTACAATGTGTTGCATGCTATTTTTTTGCATTAATTTGCATTGATTAATATCTCAGGACCATTTTTCAATTCACACATGCTTGCACTGTGGGGAAATTTTCACCTTCTATAATGACTAACATTTGATAAAATTAGCATTTTATCCTCAGTTTCTGCATATGTTCCCTACATTGCATACCCTCAAAACTCTTAACAAAGACAGCTCCTTGATTAAGCCACCTAGTGCTCAATTGACAAGAAGAGATGATAAATCTGCAATGCAGTCCTCACATTCCTCTAGCCCCATTATCTTACGTCTTCCCCCATGAATGCCTCCTCTTCTATTCTTCCCTTAAGAAACTACCTTAAAGGTTACTCGAACAATACAGCATAGAGAAAATTGCTGACAATTGAGCCAGTAGGACAAATAATATGAATCAGGTGTCAAACTTAATGAAAGCCAGTTCAAATCATTATTGTAGAAAGACAAGTTAAAAATAATAAAACTTGAAACTGATGGACATCTACATCAACCAGCCTGACAAGAAAGGACGCAGTAATCTCAGCAAGGATTATTTCAACAGAGTTTTAATGGTTCTGTGGATGATAATTAAGAAAAATGCATTTTTCTTTTCTAGTATGTTGTTTGGAAAAGAACAAACTTGATAAAAAAAAGTGCTATGTTCCACATAAAACACTTTTCTTAAAAAGTGAAAATTCAGACTCTGAAAGAAAATTTGAGAGAAAACTCTTAAGGGATCAAGAGATTTGGGACCCAGGATTATTATCATAGGCTAAACCAATTAATTGTTTCCAGGAAATTTTCCAAATTACTTTGAAGTGAATTGATAGGCTACATGATTTTTATATGCAAATACTAAATGGATAAAGAAAACTGTGCAGTAGATTATAATAACAGATGAAGTGGATAAAACATCAGTTGATTTTTGATCCATAGATACACCATTTCAACTAGATATAGAGTTGAGTGATTTCAACTGGATAGAGTTGAGAAATACTAGAATAAATTGGTGAATTCCTGAAAGAACATCCCGGATAGGAACCAACTTTAATGCTATTTACATGATAAGTGGAATGTGATAAATAGCTCAAAGTCATTGCAAAGCAGCCATACAAGATAGCTTGTTACCCCCAGCACTATGCAGATTTTGTTGGTCTCATTATGCAAGGGCAGCTGAAGTAAGCCTCCATTTCACTAGCTAGTTTGCATTCCCAGTATTCTGTAGTAGATCACTTCAGCATTAGACTGTCCAAGATTCAAAGGTATCTGGAAATGTTCCAAATCCATTTTCAAGGTGAGTTACAATTCAGGTAGATTCTTGCTCCACAGGGTTCTTAATCAAAGCTTATATCTGAGTCAATGGAAGTTTACGTGACTTTCTCAAGGTCATAAGGAAGTGATAGAAGCAAAATTTGAACCCTTGTTTTTCTGGTTCTCTGCTCTAACCACCAGACCAGTGGTTCCCAAACCTGGTCCTAGAGGCACCCCAGCCAGTCAGGTTTTCAGGATACCCAAAATGAATATTCATGAGAGAGATTTCCATGCACTGCCTCCACTGCAAATCTCTCTCATGAATATTAATTGTGGGAATCCTGATATCCTGAGTGGCTGGGGTGCCTCCAGGACCAGGTTTGGGAACCACTGCACCAGACCAAGGATAGGTAATTCCTGTCCTTGAGAGCCACAGGCATATCAGGTTTTTAGAATATCCACAATGCATACACAGGAGATAGATTTGTATGGACTATCTTTTTGGTATGCAAATCTATCTCATGCATATTCATTGTGAATATCCTGAAAACTTGACCTGCTTGGGCATCTTGAGGACCAGAATTGCCTAACCCTGTACTAGACCACTCTCGACTTTATCAGTATAGATACGTTTCCCTTTAAGAGGTATCAGCAGGGAGGAACACAAGTACCTGCTCAGTGTGCAGTTATAGTCTTGGGAGTCAGTTTGCTCACAGTTCTCCAAGAAGCAATATTTCCTTTCAGTTCTGCTGAAAACCCGAAGGAAAGCAACAGATCTGCAAGCCTGTTTTAGGCTAACTGCAGAAGGGAGGAAAAACCACAAAAAAGTGGAGGAACATGGAACACCACAAACAGTGAACAGCAGCCAAGGAGTAGTGTAGCTAACAGAACACTTCCAAAAATATATGAGGAAGATGAAGATGAGTCGATCACAAAGTTTTATTCTTAAAGAGATTCTCTAAAGAAGACTCAACACAGCACTGTATTTTGGCAAGAGTGCCTGCCTCGGGCTAACTGCAGAAAGGTTTCTTTTATTTATTTATTTATTTATTAAATTTCAAATTATTACAAATGAATATCAATTTGTAAGGTAATACAGAGAAACAGTTATAAGGCAATTGAAAAATAAAAGATAAATATATCTAAACATAATATTCTAACTCTTCCTTAGACCACAACACTTGTTTTGGGGGGAGTGGGTTTAGAAAACTAAAGGAGAGTTCAATAAGGCAAATCAAAGTTTAACTCTCTACTCAAACGGAAGAATAAATCAGATAAACTACCCAAGTCCTCAAATATAAATATTCCACCAAAAATACTTGGGATAAATTAAACTAACCATTCACACACATAACCACTAATATAATTAATTAAATTATTTAAATTGTGCTCAGTCCATATCCATTACACCCATAGTAGAAGATTAAAACACGCATTGGGGAACACATTAGTAATATTCATACCTCTAAAAGGGAAGCTCCTCTGTGTGAGCATTGGAGTGAGTTTCATCATCAGATTACTGATTTGAAATATACAGTGATCCTTCAAATTAAGTTACTGAGGGGAGGAAATTTGAGTGATATTTTGATTAAAAAGGAACAACGATTTATTTATATGTGGGACACTGTTTACCCTCGTGGTTTAAATAGAGAGGTTGAATGGTTATGAAAAGTGGGGTCAGGTTTCCCTGTGTGTGATGGCTCCTTTAAATAAATCTGGGTGTTTCCAGCTACTTTGAGTCACTTTCTTTCTCTCGATTTCATTGGCTGCATGGGAACCAATGGGAAAGTCCCCTTAGGGTATTTGAACAGAGTGAGTTATTGGGCAGCTGTTTGTTTTGGAGAGCAAGGAGTGTTCCAGACATTTACCCGCTCAGGGCTAGTACCTGACATTGATGGTAACAATGAATTAGGTTTATGTAAGTAATTCAATTTAATTTAAGTTCTGAAATTGGAATGTGTATAAATATTTAATTATATTCTAGTACAGGGTGAAAATATTGTTTAGATTATTAATGCAAATTTATGTTTGTAGTTCCCTTTCTGAGGAAGATATTTGAAACTCAGCTTGAGTTAAAGGGAAAATTGAGATGGTGTTGAAGAGCATGAATGAACCTTTGATGGGATTTTAAATCACCTGCACGAGCACACTGGGTTCCTAAGGGAAGTGATTTCTTCTTTTTACATGTTCAGGTTCATTGAGTATGTATTTGTGGTATGTGTAAAATTTAGTGGTTATAACTAATTGTATGTGCTTTACAAGTGAATGTTACTTAGAACTGGGATTTACATTATAATTACAGTTACTTGCTTTGTGGTATAATAAGAACTAAAGGGTACATGTTTTCATTGTACAGCTGATTCAATGAGATCTGGGTCTTAAAAGTTTGAAACATCGTTAACTGTAAGTTGCATTACATATAACAGTAGGTGTGTGCGCATACACTTTGAGGAGGTGGAACACAGGTTGTGCTATGATGGTTCCATCTAAACACTACCACATGTTCTCCTTGGGAACGCTATGGGTGTAATGGATATGGACTGAGCACAATTTAAATAATTTAATTAATTATATTAGTGGTTATGTGTGTGAATGGTTAGTTTAATTTATCCCAAGTATTTTTGGTGGAAATCAAAGTTTAAACCATAATTGGCATAGTCCTGTTCTTTATCCCATCATTCTCTATTCGCTGATACAGTTGTTCCAGTCTGTCGGCTAGTTGGTTTTTTAGAGTCCAGAAAAGTTTTCAGCTGACTTGGCTCAAAAAACACATATTTAACACCTAATAAACGTATCACACATTTACAGGGATAAACTAATGTAAAAGTTGCTCCCAAATTTTTTACTTCTTCTCTCAAGATCAGAAATTGTTTTCTTCTTTGCTGGGTCACCTTGGAAACATCAGGATATACCCATATTTTTTGACCGCAGAATAATGCAGAAGAATTTTTAAAGAGTTTCATGATCGTATTTAGGTCCTTGCAGAAAGGTTTCTTAACTAAAACCATGATTTAAAATTACTTTCATTCCAGTTTAGTGTTGGAGTAATTTTATTGGACAGCAGAACTAGTTGTGTCTTTTGTAGTGAGAATTATATTGTCAATCAATTTGAGATGGGAGTGCTATGATAGAAAACTATGGTGTCAATCAATGTGAGATGGGTGCTGCTGTGATCAAAATTATTAAGATTTATATTGTTAGAAATAAAGTTAAAAGTAGAAATTCTATAAGTGGGTGCCTCTATTTAAGTGCCCCGAGAGTGGGCAATAAGAACCTTGTAGATATATCAGAGAAACAACCTCGTCTATGAGGGTATTTAGGAACCTAGGTTAACACCTACGTGCCCATCCAGCTCATTTTTGAAAGTGATCGCCGGCCATCTTCTGACACAAATCAGGAGATGGCCGGCGATCTCCTGAACCCAGTGAAATTGGTATACTCAAAAGCCGATTTTGGCCGGGCTCAACTGCTTTGCCCACCCCGTCCCACCCCCGTCCCGCCTTCACTACCCTACTGACATGCCCCCTTGATGTTTCGCCGGCTCCGTGACAGAAAGCAGTTGAACCCGACCAAAATCGGCTTTCGATTATACCGATTTCGCCGGATTCAGGAGATCGCAGGCCATCTCCCGATTTGTGTTGGAAGATGGCCGGCAATCACTTTCGAAAATGAGCTGACTGGTCAGTTCGGGCACCTTTTTGAGGCTTGGTCGCAAGAAAAAATGGACCAAGTAAAGTTGGCCAAGTGCTCGTCAGGGACGCCCTTCTTTTTTCCATTATCGGCAGAGGATGCCCATGTATTAGGCACGCCCCAGTCCCGTCTTCGCTACACTACTGACATGCCCCGTGAACTTTGGTCATCCCCGCGATGGAAAGCAGTTGAGGGCGCCCAAGTTTGGCTTTCGATTATGCCGATTTGGGTGACCCTGAGAGAAGGGCGCCCATCTCCCGATTTGTGTCAGAAGATGGGTGCCTTCTGTTTCGAAAATAAGCCTGATAGCGAAACATGTGCCGTGTCGAAAGAGACCCCTGAGCCGACTAGATTCAATATCACTCTTTAAGGTGAGCATACTGTTATGAAAAAGCATAAAGGGTTTAAATTGTTGAATGAGATTTTGTAAGATAATACATAGCACTAGATGGTGGTGGCCAGAAACCAGGGAGGACTACAACAAAGACACTGTGTATAGGGTGGCTTAACACAGTGCATTGTTACCGAGGTTTACCAATTCACACCATAACACTGTCTATTATTATTGGACCATACGGAGGTCTATGAAGTATAATAGCCACCTCTGATTGGAATAATATTCTAAATATTTACATGTTCAATGACTGTGTAAATGTTACTGCCTAGTTATAAAATTTCCCTTCAAGTAGGTGCCTAATTTCCTTTATATAATGCTAGCCTAATTGAGTATATACAGTATCCCCCTTATTCTTTAAAGTTTTGGTGCCCATCTTGGGTGTGGAAGGGCCCTTTAGGCATGGGAAAGATGGAAGTGCTCTAAGTACGATTCTGCAGTGCAAGCCCCTAGTCAGGCACACAACTCCGTCATCATGCCTATTCTGTCCCTGCTATTCCTGTCCACTCCCTTCTTGCCTATATCTTTGCCAACTCTGTTAATTAATCCCTCCCTACACACCTGACATCCCTGCCCTCAGTCACCTCCCTGCCCCTGTATCCCATTCCTGTATGCATGTAAGCAGGGCCGCCGAAAGACTGAACCAGGCCTCTGGCGAGGCCGCACCCCCTCCAGGATCACCGCGCCCCCCCCCCCCCCCAGGATCACCACCGCCCCATCCCCCCAAGGATCGCCCCCACCCACCCCTCAATTGCTACTTCTGTTGCCTCCCTCTCCTATTCCCAGGCCGCCGGTGCCGCAGTTCCCAATCTCCACCTACCTACCCTCTGCTCCCTTCTGCTTGCCATCTGGCCCCCTTCATTTAAATTTTTTAAAAAATCTGTAAAGCAGCAGGCGCAGCGCCTTCTGTGCAATAGCGGCAGATCACCTCGGGTGGGCCTTCCCTCACTGTGTCCTGCTCTCGCGGAAATAGGAAGCTACATCATAGGAGGGCGGGACATAGTGAGGGAAGGTCCACCCAAGGCGATCTGCTGCTTTCGCAGAGAAGGTGCTACGCTGCTGCTTTAGAGATTTTTTTTTTAATGCAGGGGGTCAGATGACAGACAGAAGGGAGCTGAGGGTAGGCAGGTGGAGACGGGACTGCGGTGCCAGCGGCCTGGGAGCAGGAGAGGGCGAGAGACTCCGGCGCCGGGCCCTCCTTGGTGACCCAGGCCTGGGGAATTTTGCTCCCCTCTCAGCGGCCCTGCATGTAAGTGTGTGTGTGTGTGTGCGCATCTGTAGCCACAAGCATCTGTCCTGGGGGTATCCCTGTGAGTGTGTATGTGTATGTCTGTAGCCACTGGTGTCTGTCCCGGGTGTGTGTCACTGTAATTGGTATTTTCTCATTGTTTGTCTGCTGTGTGTTTGTTGTCCTTTGTCTTAGTTGTGGTTAGCCAGCTGCTGTGTGGTCTAGTGTGGCTGCAGCAGAGAGGCATGAGTGCAAGTGAGCTGTTCATGGCATGACTTGTGGCACATCAGAGGTGGAGAAACAGAGGAGAGGAAGAGGCCAGGTGTAGTTAGTATATAGGCCTTGAACAAGGTACAATATATAACGAAGATTGTGAGCCCATTTAGAGTCAGTGCAAAGTGACTCTAAATTGTAAACCACATAGTTGCCTCAGGGATCAGTTGCGGTATTTCAAGTGATGAAAAAAAATAAATAAGGTTCATGGACCTGACTGATGAGCAGGTTCTATTTTAATAGGGAGACTATGGTGGGTTCATCTCTGCCTGTAGCTCCAGGAGGATCTGAAGCCCATCACTTGGAGGGGGCAAGCCCTGCTGGTCCATGTGAAGGTGACCATGGCCCTGGCATTTCTAGCAACTGTCACCTTCCAGACACCTATAGGAACCACAGCAGGGATCAGCCAGGCAGCCACATCACACATTTCACAGTTCCTCCAGTGAGGAGACACCCTATATATCAAATTAGTCATGGTCATTTGTGCATCATAGTAAAGTTAAAGATTGGGAAGAAAGGATCTGGAGTTCCTAAAGCAGTTGCTGCTTGAGGACCTATGGATCAACCTATTGTGCTACAACAAAATGCTACTAAAGGACCTTTCCCCGAGGCCTCAGTTATATTGGGTGAATGAATCCAACCTCCTCAACTTGCTTTATTGAGGGATAGGTCAGATCCTGATAATGATATTGGGCCCTGTTTTTCCTTGGGGATTTCTCCTTGGGAAGTGCATCTCCTGTTATTGTTAATGATTATCCAATAGGAGATAAATTACCATTATCTGCTCCAGTTAAAGGTACTTTGGAACTATTTTCTTTGATTCAAAAGGATCTTGAGCTTTCTTTGAAAGATGCCTTGATGGTAGTTAATACATGGAAAAATGTTTGAATGGTTTGTTGACTCAACTCTGTGGTTTCACTGAAATTTACTCAGTGAAAATGGCAGAGCAGGAAAGTAGATTAACTATGATGGAATAAAGTTTGAATAAGATAGAGACTCAACTTGTGTAACTCTGCAATTTGTCTCCAGGTATTGCCTTTTAATAACGAATTTTTTTTTTTTTTTTTTTTTAAGGGGGGTTTTGTTTGATTATGTGTTTACTTTTGCATTCTATGTAAGGCAAAATCTTTAATAAAAATATAATTAAAAAAAAAAAAAGATAGAGACTCAAATTTCTAATTTCAACTTTATGGCTGCGTCAACAGTTAAGGACAATTTTTCTATTCATTCCAAATTAGAGGCTACAGATAATAGAGCTGGTGCCAGGAATTTGAGATTGCTGAATTTCCCTGTAAGATGTACCTTAGAGAAGTTTTGCAATTTCCACAAATTAATTCTTTAATTATAGAAAATGCAATATAGCTGCCTCGAGGAATAAAGACTCGATATGAGGAAGGAGCTATACATTGTATAGCTTCTCCCAAAAGTTTAGATATTTCAAAATTTTTAGACTCCTCTCAGGAGTTAATTACTAAAAGGGCCACTTTATTAGTAACCTTTCAATCTGAAGATCAAAGCTGGTAATATTAAATAAAAATCTATTTTGCTAAAATACAAATTCCTTTTTGTGTGCAAGTAATTTCCATGGGGGTCCTTTTACTAAGTGTTTTGGGCGTGCACAGAATCATTTTTCAGCACACCTGCAAAAAAAAATGCCTTTTTAAGAATTTTTGCCGAAAATGGACATGCGGCAAAATGAAAATTGGTATACATCCATTTTGCGTCTAAGACCTTACTGCCAACCATTGACCTCATGCAGTAACCGGGGGGTAATGACCTACGCTCACCAAATGCCACTTGATGTGTGTAGCTGACGCACACCAGAAAGTACAAAATATTTTTCAGGTGCACATAGCGGATGCGCGCCAAAAATGAAATTACCGCAAGGGCCACGCGGTAGCCATGCAGTAACTCTATTTTGGCGCACTTTGGGTGCACGTAGACGCTTACGCGGCTTGGTAAAATGGCCCCTATGTTTCCTGATGTAGCTAGATCCACCTCGAGATTCTGGCAGTGGGTGGTACTTTCTTTGCAAATGCATGATTAATCTTGATGGGAGTAGCTATATCTTTTCAGATCCTGCTCAATCTACAGGTTAGAATATTTAAAAGGGTTATATTGTATAACTGGCACCTGTATTTCATGTTATTTTGTATTGAAATATTTGATCTTTGAACAGTAGGAAACAGCTACATCTGTGGCTTGATTTGGAATTGGATTGGATTGTTTTTTTTTCTTGTTTGAAGTTATCGATTTTCTGTTAATGGTTTAATACAATGTAAACATATTTAAAAATTCAATAAAAAACAATTGGCTGTTCTGATAGGCGAGTTGAAGGTGTGGAGTATAGTATTGGGGTTAAGGCTTTGTTAGAAATATTATAATACTGTTTAACGTTCCATAGATGGGATCAAGGTGAGGAATATGGTACTAGAACTGAGGCATTCTTAGAAGAACCATAAAAGCTGCTGCTTCTCTGTTGTTATGTTTTTATGAAATGTTGGATTTATTTATTTTATCACTGGACACTTTTTGTGTGGAACTTTTTGTTCTGGGAAGGCAGCTGATACATTTGTATAAATCAATAAGGGCCTCTTTTACCAAACCACACTAGTGATTCCTGGTGCGGCAATGCTGACAAAGCCCATTCACTTTGAATGGGCTTCATTGGCATTGCCACACGGGAATCATTAGTGCAGTTTTGTAAAAGAGGCCCTAAATCTATAAATATGTAAACAAATTCTATGGGGGCTGTTTTATTAAGCTATGGTATAAAGTAGCCGTAGTGCCCTGCAGGTTTATCCCGCGTGTGAAAGCCATTTTTACCACAGCCATGTTGAAATGTTGAGATTCCAAGGATCCATTGCAATCAGCAAACATAGCTGATGGGATGTCCATTTTACACACTGTACGGTTTTATATAATGTCTTTGAATGATTCCAGGCACGACAAGTCTGTGTTAGACACAGTTCAGAGAACTGGATTCAAGGGGTTTATAGTTTGCATTGACAGTCTGCTGATGCTCTGAGATTCCTGTGTGCCTTTAAAGTAAGCCTAGATGATGTAGAGTTATTTTTTGGCAAAATTCAGCATCTTGGGGGGCTGTAACAACCCATCAGCTAGGCAGTTCATTGCTACATATAGAAAAATGTTTGCGCATAATGATCTGCAAGGTATTCTCTGAGGTAATTTCCTGCCTCTGGAAATTGTTTCCATTTTAACTGTATCAAGCAATTACATAGTTTAAGTAACACCCTCAGCATCAGTCCTTAACAATTCTATCAGTGGACACAGTCTCATTGATCCTGATAAGATCATACCAGACCATCTACTATAATAAAACTCATCCTCAACGTTCTGAGGACACTGACGTCAGTGAAGCCAAGCCACTGACTTCAGTTCCTTCAGGTTCGAAGGTTCGTGGTGGAGAAGCCACCAGGCCCCACCTTCGCGTCAAACGTCATGACATCGAGGGCGGAGCAAACGTCGAGGGTGAGTTTTATTACTGTACCTGTGCTCCGCCCTCGCGTCAAAACGCGATGACATCGAGGGTGGCCCAGGAAAATCGCCACCCACACAGACCTATGACAATGCTAACAACAGCGGCGGCGCACGAACCAGCTACAACGGCGATGAGCCCCAGGGCAGCCCAGGAAAATCGCCACTGTTCTCCGTATGTGAGTCACCCCCCTCCCCCCCCCCAAAAAAAGCTAGCGCCTGTTCATTGCTCTGAGAAACGGGCCTTCTTTCCTAGTGATTACAGAAAAAAATTGTTGTATATATTGCTGGATATATTGTTTTTAAGTTGCAAATATCTCTACATTGTGAGCCCTGCATAAATGCTTTGAGTGATGATAGTGGCAGTAAATTGTGTTCATTAATAACACAGAAAAGTAAAAGTGGCCTTATTTTTCCATCAACAGATGTTATTGAAATTTGTATTAAGTCTGAAAATTTTTTTAGACACCATGTCTCAAATCCAGCAAGCCTAGCAGCTTCAGTTTCTCTGGTTTCTTGTTTTGAAATAGAGCAGTCTGTGTTAAGTAGCTTCTCTTTTTCCCAGTTTTGTCAGGTCACATGTATGAATCTGATCCAGTAGTAAATCATGTGCTTTTGTTATTTAAAGCTTTGGCAGAAAAATATTTGCAAGTGTGATTTTATTATGCAGGCAAACAATACACCACCAAAATATAAAATGGCAAGCAGCAGAGTATTGGCCGCCAAGTTTATAAAAAGTTAATTATTTTCAGTGGAAAATAAATCTGTTGGCTACCTGCTATGTGAATATTCCATCACTGTTTCATTATTGTTACCAAGTATTACATATTTAGGGCATATGCCTTCAACATAGATTATTTAAATTCATTTATCTAGACCTTACATGCAGATGGTATTGCTTGTTAAACCCAAAGGCAAAACCTAAGGGGGTTAAACAATTTGGTATAAACTGTGTTGTTTATGACTTTACTTGTTTTGAGTTGGGTGGGCTTATAGGGAGTGAGGGAGGGGAGTACAGGAGGGAAGGTTTCTTGGGGTATGTTCTCTCTGTAAAAGATTTTATTGCATCATGTTGGATAGTTCACTGGTTTTTCTTGTTCTGTAGTGTGCTTTGTCGTTTGCAGGATTTGGTTACTGGAGCTCTAGTTCTGTTATGTAAAGTTTATGAAGTAATCATAGAACATACATTTGACACTTTTTTTTTCTTTTGAGATGGCAACCCTAGTGCAGGCAGTTGGTTATTTATTTATTTATTGCATTTGTAGCCCACATTTTCCCACTGTATGGCAGGTTCGATGTGGCTTACATATTGGGATGAAATTTTAAAAGATCTAGGCACTTAACAAGGAATGAAAATAGCACACACACATTTAAAATTTGAAAGTTCATGTACTGATTTTAGATTTTTTTTATAACCCGCTGTGGGGAAATGGGGGTGGGGGTGGGGAGTTAAGCCTGTGAATTGTAATATTTTCATGCAGTATATTTCTCTTATATGGCCAGCAGGTGGTGTTCTGTGTTTTTAAAGCTGTTTTCTTTTTCAGTTTTAGCCCTGTGGAAAGGCAAACTGCAGTGTCATTGGCCAGATATTTTCAGAGTTTATACTCTGGGCTCTGATTGGCCATGGAGTTCAAATCCAGTCAGAAGGTACTGGATTTTCCCTGGTCTCAGGGAGTGCAGAGGGAAAACATCTCTACCCTGAGGCCCTGTTCAAGAATTGTGAGCAGTATTTTCCTGAAACTCCCCAGGTGCTACCCAGGTAGTGACAAAGTGTTTAGCTATTTGTTATTGCTTGTTGTTCCACCCCTTTTATATTGTTCACTGTCCTAGTTCTGTGATAATAGACTCAATAGTTTATTAGCTCTGATGTCTTGCACTGACTAAGACTCCTGGTGGTTTGTGTTTTGAGTCTGTGAGTGCTTTCTAAGAATTGTGGGACCCCTGGGAGTGTGACCCCAGTATCCTAGAAATCACCAGGGAATAACTTGAGAGTGGGAGATTTGTCTAGAGGCAAGTGAAACCCATTGCAGTGGTAGGGGGTGTTGGCTAGTGTAGAGAATGAGCACAGCTGCAGGTGGGACTGAGCAGTGCTGGGGATAGATCCTCTAGGTGGCCGTGGGGTTAGCCCCAGGTGGGTGTTAGGTGTTCCGTGACACCCGCCCTTATCCAGGTCGAAGTACAATATACACTCATAGAAATACATAAAACATACTAAACAAAACGTAATAAATAGAACCTAAGCTAGGATCATGTATTTTCAAACCAACTAAAAGTACACTTTTTATGAAAGCCTATGTGTGCTTTTAAAAGAAAAGTGAAGGGCGATTTTTAAACAGGCCAATCATGTTTTACATATCCTAGTAAATAGCATTGAAGGGAAAGGGAACTTGATATACTGCCTTTCTGAGGTTTTTGCAACTACATTCAAAGTGGTTTACATATATTCAGGTACTTATTTTGTACCAGGGGCAATGGAGAGTTAAGTGACATGCCCAGGGTCACAAGCAGCTGCAGTGGGAATTGAACGCAGTTCCACAGGATTAAAGTCCACTGCACTAACCACTAGGCTACTCCTCCGCTCCTGGCTATTTTTCTGTTCCTTCTCCAATATTTGCTTTTTCCTCCTGTTTGGTAGGACAGGCTGCACAAGAAAGAGCATGCAATCATTGGCAACATTCTAACTACAAATTCTAATGAAAAATAAGAGGTGTCCATTGGTATTTGTTGCCACGTTTACTCAAATTCAAGGTAAGAGTAGGATAATTTTACATGGAAGGGCCAAGTAGGTGCCTAGTTTGAGGTTAGTTTATATAGATACATGAGCACCTACATGTCTATACACCCACTCAGGAGCAGATGTAAATATAGACACCCAAATTATGCACACACATGAATATTTATAACCTACATGAATACTCCATTGCTTAGACATGCTCTGCCCCAACTTCTCTCCTGGGCTATACCTGGGTTGGGTACAAGGAAGAACCTATTTGTCATAGCACATACATCTAAATGTGGAGTAATTTTATAAGAGTTTATTTACATGCATAGAAGAGCGTTTATTTTAAAAAAAAAAATCCTTTAAAGAATGGCCCACAATGTACTAGATTCCATATATCACGCCTAAAAATTTGGTGCTGAAATGAAATTTGCTTAGGTGTATTCTATAATGCATGCTTTAGTTTAGGCGTACTTTATAGAATAAGCCTAAGTTTCTGCTCATATTATAGAATATGCCGAGCACCAGTCCACATGACTAAATTAGTCATGGTCAATTACGCCAAGTAAAACCTAGTGTAAATCCTGACACCTAAATTAGGCGCGGAATGAGTATATTCTATAACAATGCGCATAGATTTTAGAAATGCCCATGACCCACCCATAACCACGCCCACTTTTTAACTATGCAACTTATATTTACGCACAACATGTTACAGAATATGCTTAGCAAGTAGTATATGTAAATTCTAATTAATGGCAATTAGTGCCGATTGTTAATTAATTCGGTTATACACATTGCTAGGAATATGCTTCGATTTCCGCATGGAAATCTCAGCGAGATATATGGAATTCCGGGGAATATGTGTGCGTTACTATATAAGTGATCCTATTGCATGTTTATTCATCATTGAAGACTTAGGAGCTTTTCATTTAAGATCTCTTTTGCTTGAATTGGTTTCTTGCCAAATCCTCATTAAATCCTTGTGTGAGTTCCAAAAGTCAAGAAAAATACACTCTGCCTTAATAACATGACTGCTTCAAGTCACTTAATTTGGGCATGTTCTTTCTTATTAGTGAGCTGAAGTGTCATTTTGTAAATCACACATCTCTTAATAGCCCATCTGTAATGGAATCTTTTCGTGCATTTTTATTCTGGTATAAAATTTCTCATTCTATATACAGTATTAAACTAGATAGATGAAAAAAGAAAAGAAACAGATAAAGATTGGTTTTGTTTCTAATGTATTTATTTATATGCTTGATTAATTATACTTATTGATCATCTTAACAATACCAACAACTCACTGCATTATAAGGGAAACTAAGAGCTTTTTCACAGGTCTACTCTGGCACACTTCTCACAAATCTTGATATTTCATTATTATTCTCCAGAAACTTGGTTGTTATTTGAGAGACGACTTTTGGAAATTGTAAGAAAAACTTAGGTTCTGAGGTGTGTGTGTGTGTGTGGGTGGGGGGGGGGGGGGGGGGGGGGGTGTTGGTCATTGTGTTGGGGAGGGGGTTCATACTCAGGGAAAAGAGATATACATCATGTTGGAGGGATTAGACCAGAGGGTTATGTGCTGTAGGGTAGAGATTGGACTGGGGTGGTATGTGATATGGGGAGGTCAGACCGGAAGGGTATATTGTATGGGGGAGATTGGACAGACAAGGGGAGAGAAAAAGACCAGGTGGGTATGTGCTGAGGGGGAGGGGCATCATACCAGGGAAGAAGTCATGGAGGCGGAGTGTGCCACTACACTAATATTTTGTTTGTTTTTTGGTGCATTGGGCTAGCACAACATTACATACTTTGGCAGATAGCATGGGAGGACCTATGCTACCTGCAATGCATCTAGCATGGTGCCCATGCAGTAGCAGGGCAATTCTATTACAGGTGCCTACAAGCAGGTGCCAAGAGAGTGCATACAATTAGTACCTGTAGGGCTCCTGGTAGGAATCTATCCTATAAAGGAACATAGGTACCTATATTTCTTTATAGATTATTACTGGGTATGTACAGTATGGGCCAGAGTCTATATAAGGCACCTAAAAAATCCAAGAGGTAAACATTTCCGACTAAGCATATTCTATAAGCAGCGCCTAGATTTAGGCATGATATATAGAATATGCTTAGTTGATATTCCAGTGCCTAAAACTATGCGCTTCCATTTACACCAATGAAAACATGGCATAAATCCCTGCGCAAAGATTTACTTGCACTGGGCCATATTCTATAACTATGCATGTAAATTTTGGACAACCCATGGAACTCCCATTTCCCCGCCTATAACCATGCTCTTTTTGAACTGCACGCATTAGAATTTAGGCGCAGTTCATTACAGAATACGCATGGAGGGGCATAATCGAAAGGGACGCCCAAGTTTTGCTGGGGACGTCCTCGCAAAACGTCCCGATACAGGGGCGGGGAAACCCGTATTACCAAAACAAGATGGACGTCCATCTTTCGTTTTGATAATACGGTCGGGGACGCCCAAACCTTGAAATTTAGGTCATCCTTAAAGATGGTAGTCCCTAGACATGGTCATTTCTGATTTTTGGTGATAATGGAAACCAAGGACGCTCATCTCAGAAACGACCAAATGCATGCCCTTTGATCATGGGAGGAGCCAACATTTGTAGTGTACTGGTCCCCCTGACATGCCAGGACACCAACTGGGCACCCTAGGGGGTACTGCAATGGAGTTCATAAATTGCTCCCAGGTACATAGCTCCCTTACCTTGTGTGCTGAGCCCCCCCCCCCCAAACCCCACAACTGTACACCACTACCATAGCCCTTATGGGTGAAGGGGGGTACCTAGATGTGGGTACAGTGGGTTTGTGGTGGGTTTTGGAAGGCTTACATTTACCACCACAAGTGTAACAGGTAGGGGGGATGGGCCTGGGTCTGCCTGCCTGAAGTGCACTGCACCCACTAAAACTGCTCCAGGGACCTGCATACTGCTGTGATGGACCTGAGTATGACATTTGAGGCTGGCATAGAGGCTGGCACGACATATTTTTAAAGATTTTTTTTGAGGGTGGGAGAGGGTTAGTGACCACTGGAGGAGTGAGGGGAGGTCATCTGGTCAGTTTTTGTGGCTTGGTCGTAAGAAAAACAGGACAAGATAAAGTTGTCCAAGTGCTTGTCAGTGATGCCCTTTTTATTCCATTATGGGTCGAGAACATCTATATGTTAGGCACGCCCAAGTCCCACCTTCACTACGCATCTGACATGCCCCAGGGAACTTTGGCCGTCCCTGCGATGGAAAGCAGTTGGGACGTCCAAAATCTGCTTTCGATTATACTGATTTGGCCGACCCTGTGAGAAGGACGCCCATCTTCCGATTTGTGTCAAAAGATGGCGTCCATCTCTTTCGAAAATGAACCTGATAGCGAGTTGTGTACATAAATTCTCATTATTGCCAATTACTGTTCATTATTGTTTGTTAAGTGCTGTTAAAAATGTTGATTAGCTTGTTAAGCCAATTATGTTACGTGTTTTGTTATAGAATACGCCTGGATTTTGGAATGGATCTCTAGGTGCACTATATAGAATCCAGCAGTATATGTCTAAAAGTTAGGCATGAGACTTAGGCCAGCCACAGAGATGGTGTAAATGGTTGTGCCTAATTGTCATTGATACCCATATAACTTGCAGCACTCTGTGCGTTCCATGTGTAAGTTTGAGCCCCACCCAAATTCTGCCTATGTGTACACCCCTTGCAAAGACATGTTAGGTAAGTTAAATGGGTATTTACAGAATGGTGCTTAGGTGGATTTTTGTCACTTATGTGAGTATGTGCACATGCACAGTACATGCATAAATGTCATTTTCCAAACACATGCAAGTCTAATGGGCATGTAATTCTTAGCACCTATGTTATAGAACTGCCCCCTAAAGGCTAAATTCAGTAAATGGCACCCAATTATGGGCTGAAAATATTCCCACTGTAGTAGAAAACTATTTAAAGTTTCTTAGCTATAAATACTCACAAAACTGTAACCCAACAATTGTGACATGTTTATTATCAATATATAAATCTTCAATTTCTCAATTAAGGGGTAGGAAAAGCCTCAGAGAATAAGGGGAGCTACTCCTTTCAGGTAGCTGCACACACAACAGTCACACTCCCAGTTCCTTTAATCATCTGCTTAAAATCCTCCCAATAGTTTTTGTACCATCTGTTATGGATATTCTTCTTTTTTTCATTATATAATAATTTAATCACAACTACGGTTCACTTATCTTAGAGATCGCAATCTCATCCACTACAGTCATTGCGACTCGGAAAATCCCTCATCAGGAATCTCTCTTTAACTCTTTCTTCAGCAGAGCTTTGTATATCAAGATCTGACACTGCCAGTGTTTCATGACAGTCCTGCCACTTCATCAGGGATTCTCCACTCTCTGCTCAGTATGGTGGTCACTCTAAAAAATAAAAATACTCTTACTCTGAGATTTTACCAAAGCAAGTCTCCCTCACCAAAAACTTTCTTTCATCATTCTTAATAGTGCCAGAGAAAATGGCAGCTCGTTTTTCAAATAAATATGGGTGCCAAAAAGAATCACACCCAGCGCTATTCTATAAAGGGCACTCCGGAATGATTGTTCTTTACAGAATAGCATTGGGTGCTGAATTCTACACCCAAATTTGGGCATGAAGACTTACGCCAACTGAAATCAGGTGTAAATCCTGGCACTCAAGTTGGGTGAACAAAACCAATCAAACAAGAGTAGAGGCTGACCAAAAGACAAATCCAACTCTGGAGATGGTGTTTGAAAGATGCATTATTTGTTGCTTGGAAAGGAATGGAAAACAAAAATGAGGATATTATTATGTCTTTGTATTGCTCCATGGTTCAACCATACCTCGAATATTGTGTTCAATTCTGGTCACCGCATCTCAAAAAAGATATAGTGGAATTAGAAAAGGTGCAGAGAAGGGCGACAAAAATGATAAAGGGGATGGGGCGACTTCCCTATGAGGAAAGGCTAAAGCAGCTAGGGCTCTTCAGTATGGAGAAAAGATGGCTGAGGGGAGATATGATAGAGATCTATAAAATATTGAGTGGAGTGGAAAGGGTAGACGTGAAGTGTCTGTTTACTCTTTCCAAAAATACTAGGACTAAATGTGGTAAAGGCAGTTGGCGTAGCGGGGTTTAAAAAAAGGTTTGGATGGCTTCCTAAATGAAAAGTCCATAGACCATTATTAAAATGGACTTGGGGAAAATCCTCTGCTTATTTCTGGGATAAGCAGCATAAAATGTTTTGTACTTTTTTGGGATCTTGTCAGGTATTTGTGACCTGGATTGGCCGCTGTTGGAAACAGGATGCTGGGCTTGATGGTCTATCCCAGTATGGCCAATCTAGGTCACAAGTACCTGGCAGGATCCCAAAACAGTATAATACATTTTATTCTCAGTCATTGTTTGATGTGTGTCTTTAACTGAAAGGCATTTACACATTTGCTGCAATTAAATATTTCTTTAGCAAATGTAGCAACCATTTTTATTTTTTGTTTCCTCTTTTTTTTTTAAATCTCTGTAACTATGGTAACACTACCTGTAGAGACAGTGTAGTGACAATGCATTGTTCTTTCTGAAAATTTACTAGGACTGAGTATTTAAATATATACTCAACATTTCACTAAACTCTTAAATTTAGGGCATAAAAACTGGGTAGCAACAGAGTGCTGGTGGTGGTGGGGAAGGTTAGGAACTTAGGGCCCCTTTTACTAAGCTGTGGTAAAAGGCGCGGTTTTTGACGTGCACAGAGTCCCCTTTTACCACATCGGGTAAAAAGGTGGAAAAAAGAAAATGGCTTTGTGGTAAGTTTGCATTTGCCATGCAGTCATTTTGGGGGGAGCACTTACTGCCACCCATTGAGGTGGCAGTAAGGTCTCCTGCGCTAACCCAGCGGTAACTGGGCAGCGCCAACCATTGGGTAACCCCCTGTGGCGATAATGTTTTAAAAATTCTGGCAGTGCTGGGAATGAATGCTGCATGCTGGGGGCGGAACTACCACTGGTGGCAACCCCATAGCACTGGCTTGCAGCACTAGGTTTATAAATTAGTTTCATAAATATAGTTCAAATAACTGATGGATGACTGTTGATTAACATATGTTATATCTATAATAAAGCAATCTATTCTCCCAATCAGAGTAATATTTATTTTTAACGGAAGAAAAAGTTCAGAAGCTCAACCTGCTTTGTTACTTATAATGTTGAACATTGCATGGTTGATGCCGAATTATCCATTAATCAAGGAAGCTCCTTGTTTTTTAAGGATATTTGACCGGCTCCTCATTAGTCAAAAAACTTCCTGAAAGTTGTTACAGTCTCTTACTCTCAAGTATATATATCATAGCTACACTTATCTGAGCTTAAATCTGGCTGGGGATGCTTCATAAATATAGGCAAAATACATGGCAGGCCTAAATTTATAAGCATAACTTTTAAGTCCCTAAATTAAGAGGATTTGTCACTGAAGGGAGGGCACAAGTCTAGGAACTTGAGGTTTGTTTTTTTTAAACTATTGCAACCATTCATTTTTCTTAAATTCTATTACCCATATAGTACTGAGAAGTGAAGCGTCTGTGTCTTTTTCTTTTCTTTTCTTGGCATTTCAGCAGAGTTGCAGCAGTGTCTTGGTTCTAAAATATTCAATTTGCTGTGCAGGGAAGATCTGTTATTTAATTACCAGACATATGAATAAAGGAACGGTAATTAAATTACCACCTTGGCCAGGAATGGGAATTTCTTTTCACAAAGGGATTCATGATGATATATTGTAATAAATTTAGTCTATTGTACCATTTTTGAATTCAATTTGATTCTCGTTTTATTAACTTCCATGCATCTCCTAGTCTCCTGAAACAGTCGCTGTATTCAGCTGTGTTTTATGTGTAGGGTGAAATAATCAGTATTCTGTAAATGTGATTTGGTTTTCTTATAAACGCCTGTCACATTTTTCTACTAGAATATTTACTACCAAAATCAATGCAAAGTACCTTTTTACATTGATTAAAAAAAAGTCATTTGGCTGCATGGCTTGAAGACCTGAAACAATACATGCCTATGGAACAAAGGTGATATATTTATGTTTTCTATAAAAGACATAAGAACAATGTATTTATTATAACTTGATAATAAACATTGTAGCACTGACTCTTCTTTCATAGTATATACACTTTTTATAATAGTGCATTTACAATTTATATATTTTAACCACATGTTTTGGACTAGTTAGCAGAAATACAGCGATCGACTTTGTTATTGTTAACCGATTAATGCTTGTCGGATGAGTCCAACAAAGGAAACAAAACAGACTTGAATGAGAAATCTTAGAAAGTGGACTGGGTGAGATCAATGAGATGAAAAACCCTTTGTGGAATTGTTTGGTCCTATTATCAAGCATAATAAGGGGAAAGAGAATGAAAAGACCAAGATGTTTCAACAAAAAAGTGAGGGAAAAGAGCAAAGGAACAAGTATTCAGAAACACAGGCATAGCAAGGAGAAGAAGGGGGAAGTTATCAATGTGGGATAATGTTAAGACATGTTATTTCATCACTAACTCATTCTATTTTAGCACAGGTCCAATCGTATGCAATGGGACCTAATTACTAATAACTGCTGCTAACAGTAAAATAACACGTCTCAATGGTAGGTCACATTGATAACTCCCCTCCCCCACTCCACCTCCCAATAAGGGAGAATTGCCAGAAGTATAAGGGGGCATGGAGGGCAGTTAGAGAAAAATTCAAATGGATAAGTATAGTATAGAGTCAGCAATACATGAAAACAAACAATTTGGACCTATCGCCAGATTCTATAAACGATGACTAAAGTTGCATGCGCAAATCAGCATGTAGCTGATCTGCATATGTAACTTAATTGCTTAACAAGCCAATCGGCATCAATAATTGATTCTAATAATCAATTATTTCTGTAAAACTAATATATGTATTTTTTTTATTTTTGAAGGATCTTCAGAATTGATGCAACTGGACTGCTTATTGCACACTTTTCAGGCAGTCAAGTGCAGATCGTCATTGATCCTATATGATGTGTTTTTTTAATGTGGTGATTATTTTTTTAGTAATGTATTCTCAGTGCAGTAACATTTTTCAGTAACTTAGTTTTTTAAAGTCCATTTCTTAAAATCAACAATGCAAAATATATTAAGGGGCTCATTTTCAAAAGAGAAAATCGTCCAAAAAGTGACACAAGTCTGCATTTGGACATTTATCTCACAAAAACATCCAAATCAGTATTTTCAAAACCTCTTTTTAGACATTTTTCTCTAACGTCTGTCAGAAGGACATCTAAATCTCAAGTGGTATGCCAGGGGTGTATTCAAGGTGGGACCTTGGGCATTCCTAAGACTTAGACATCTTTCAGCCATAATGGAACAAAACAAAAATGTCCAGGACTAAAACTTAGACGTTTTGAGCTAGACCTGTTTTTATTATGATGACCACTGGAGGGAATCAGAGATCACCTCCCCTTACTCCCCCAGTGGTCACTAACCCCTTCCCACTCCCCAAAATTGTGATGAAGAACATTACTTGCCAGCCTCTATGCCAGTATCAGATGTCATACTCAGGTCCATTACAGCAGCATGCAGGTTCCTGGAGTAGTTTAGTAGTAGGTGCAGTGCACTTCAGACAGGTGGACCCAGGCTCCTACCTCCCCCTACCTGTTACACTTGTGGAGGAAACTGTGAGCCCTCCAAAACTCACTAGAAACACACTGTACCCACATATAGGTGCCCCCTTCACCTATAAGGGCTATGGAAGTGGTGTACAGTTGGGGGTAGTGGGTTTTGGGTGGGTTTGGGGGGGCTCAGCTCACAAGGTAAGGGAACGATGGTGTGATGTGTACTTGGGAGCATTTTATGTAGTCCACTGCAGTGCCCACTAGGGTGCCCTATTGCTGTCCTGTGATATCAGGGGGACCAGTCTACTAAAAATGCTGGCTCCTCCTACATCCCAATGGCTTGATTTTGGACATTTTGCACTTGGACTTTTTTTTTAAAATCCCACCCCCCCAAAAAAACCCCATCCAAATCACAAAACGCCCATAGTATTTTTGAACACAAAAGATAGACGTCTATCTTTTTCGAAAATGACCTTCTTTCCTGTTCAGAATTTGGACGTTTTTGTAAAATGTCCAAATCCTGATTTAGACGTTCTATCGAAAATGCCCCTCCACATCACTTAACTGGTAGCAGTGAAATAAGGACCAGGAACCTCAACCGACATGGCTAGGTTTCGAAACTTCGTCAGGGTGGAGGTTCTCTAGAAGTAATAACAGCTCAATTACATACAGTTCACACTATATATAAATCTAATAGCTGAATATGACTGGTTAGCCCTGAGCAAGCGATTTAACTGGATAGGAGCCATTTCTGGCAGGTTAAATCGCTTTGAATATTGACCCCATCATTTTTCGCCACCCTTTTCTGTTCCTTTTAAGTTTCACTATATGTTTCTCTTTCATAAAGTTTCATTTTGCAGTATAGAAATACTTTAATATGAAATGCAGGACACATGTTCTTATTCAGCACTCTCTCCATGGGCACAAAATTGGCTAAACACTTCCTGAATAGGGCTTTAATTACATATTAGGAACTTTAAATCCAGTATGGTCTGGACATAAATGAACTGGAATCTGCATAATGGTTCTAAAAACTGTCACATTCATACTTGAATTGGCATCACTAGAAGTAATGCATGTGGCAGGCATCCTGTGAATTTTCAAAGTTCTTAATGGCCAAGTTTGCAATCAGCTTCATTATGTCTGGGTTTATTTATCCTTGATTTCATAGAAGAGCATTTTAAATATGAAGCAGCAACTAGATAGTTGCACAGAAGATAATTTTTCTATAGCACATGGTCAGAATAGAAATGAATAATTAGTAATACTGGTCATAGACAAACCTAGATTTGTTTCATGTTATGAATCTTTTACACCAAATGTGATTCTTTTGGGAGGATGTTTCAACCTTGAACAGACTGCAGCAAACAGGGGTACATCTGGGGTGAAGGCGTAAAATGTAGGTCACCTCAGAGGGTGGCCATGGGCATTGCATCCTCTGCACCCATAGATAATTGGAAGTATAGGACTAGATTCAGTAAATGACACCTATAGTTAGGTGCTGTGATGATGAGGTACCTGGAAGAATGCGCTGAGGCAACACCCTTGGAACACTGAGTCAGCCCATTGACATCATCAAAGTGGGCTGGTGTCAGGAATAAAACCCAGTGAGCCCCTGCGGCAGTTGGGGAGGAACTTGTAAGTCTGGCAGGATGTCGAGGTAACTGGAAGAACATGCTGAGTTGATGCCCTTGGAACACTGAGTCAGCTCACTGGTGTCATCAAAGTGGGCCGGTAGTAGTAATAAATTCTAGCGGGCTCCTGCGGTAGTTGGAAGGACTAAGCATGTAAGCCTGGTGAGAAGTGGATGTACCTGGAAGAACACGCTGGGTGATGCCTTTTGAACACCAAGTTGACATCATCAAAGGGGGCTGGCACCAAGAATAAAACCCAGTGAGCCCCTGGGCAGCTCTGGTGAAATGAGGTCCATCCGGTACTAGCTGGACTGCAAACATGCATTGAAGACTTCACAGTTAAGTTTGCTTTTTACAAACCGTATGTTTTTTTGTGTTTCAGACCACTCCTCCTGGTACGCACTGGCTTGCAGTGACTTTTTTGTTTGACATACTGTGACTGTTCACATTCTTAAGGTGGAGTTTCTTTTTTTTTAAAGTCATTTGGCTTTTTTTTTGTACCTGAACTGTGTTGTTTGTTAGTGACAGTGAGTTTGCCTATGATAGTACCTGATATAGTCCCTGTTGTTGATATTTCTTCTTTGAGGGGGCATTTAACTTTGAGGCTATATATCCTGTCCTTTTTCTTTCTTTTTTAAATATCTGCTGTGTGTGTGTGTGTGTGTGGGGGGGGGGGGGTTGCACTATATTTGAGCATGCCAGTAAGTTGAGTAGAAAATTTTGTTTTTTTTGTTGTTTGTTTTTAATGATGTAACAAAGAGAGAGAACTAAGCACAAACAAAGTCCAAGCAAAACAAACAGCACAAAGGGCCTTTAAAAACAAAAGGGACACAACATTTATATTAAAAAAAACTTTTAATGATCAAATTTTGATTGAAGGAAGACCCGACACGGGACATGTTTCGGTGCTACCGCACCTGCCTCAGGGGTCACACTAATGACAAGAAGGCATATACAGACTCAGAACATGTGTTGAATATCAAAGTTGTCTATAAATGTATTCCTCCATATATCATACAATATTGAGCACACGCTCACCTCGAGAGTAAATGTCAAAATGTTTTAAAGGCCCTTTCCATATCATCAAGCTGATCAATCCATATACTGGTGGGTTGTGTCCATCTACCAGCAGGTGGAGATAGAGAGCAAACTTTTGCCTCCCTATATGTGGTCATGTGCTGCCGGAAACTCCTCAGTATGTTCTCTATCTCAGCAGGTGGTGGTCACACACAGCAGCAGCTCTGGCTAGGCCTCCAAGCCTAATTTTTAGGTTTTGTTGAGTGCCTGGGGTTGAGGGCTCTTTTGAGCAAGTGCAAACCTGGTGGTGCCAGGTCCCTCCTTTTCTCCCCCCTCCCGCTGGCTCCGTTTAAAAAAAAAAATAAAAAATTTTTTAAACGTCCTTAAAGGCGTTTATTTCGACGTTTATTTAAACGTTCATTGCAGCTACTCACTGGGACACCAGTTCGTTACAGCTCGGAGCGGACAGCAGGTAATTTTTACCTTTTTATAGCGGGCAGGGGGTTCCCCGATTCTTCTCCTCGTGGCATATGGCGTCGGAGCGCGAGGGCGCAAAGGGTCGCTCCCCGGATCGCTTGAGCGCTTCTAGAGGGGATGCGGGGGTCTTACAGCCTGATTCGCCCTTGTTGGGTGACAGTTTTGTGACCGATGAATGTCCCGGTCCTTCCTCCGGCGTGGCGGTTTTTCCCGCCATAAACGCCCATCCCCCGCTCCTCGCCTCCGCCATCTTGGCCGGCCACGCGGCTCGGACGGCTTCTTCGTGGGCCGCCCTTGAGGTTGGAGACATTAATGCCATGAACGCCCTTAATTTGGGCGACGGCACAAAGCGGCTAAAGTTAAGCGCCGTTCTTCCCGTGCGGCTCCTTCGCAGAGTGTCGCGCCGGACGCCATTTTGGATGCGCAGCATGTCTCTCCCCCGCTCTTGCGAGCGCCGGTTGAGGGTGCGTCTAGGGCTGTTGCCCAGGCTGCGGAAGTGCACAGTCTGGGGGGTTTCTCCCCCGAGTTTGTTTTGCTGCTGCATCAGGCTTTCCTCATGCAAAACGCTGCCCCTGCTCCCTCGTCTGGTAAAGAGGTTGAGGTTCCCAGAGGTAAACACCCTCGGGTTGAATCCCAGGCCTTGGAGGACTTTGTCTCCTCCGATGTAGATGAGGGCAGCGTGTCTGAGGTCTCCCAACGGTCCTTTGCGGATTCCTTGGAGGAGACGGATCCCCGCTCGGATGGAGTGGATGACCCCTCTGCAGCGGCTCTTTAGCTCAGAGGATTTGCCCAACCTGTTAGTGCAGGCCATGGGCATTTTGAAGATTTCCTCTCCGGAGGATGTCTCTCCCTCAGCCCCTGTTGGCTCCGCCATTATGCTGGGGACGAAGCGCCCGCCTAGAACCTTCCACATGCATGATGCCATGCACTCCTTAATTTCGGCTCAATGGGATGTCCCGGAAGCGAGCCTTAAAGTGGCTAGGGCTATGTCCCGCCGCTATCCTTTGCCTGAAGGTGAACGTGAGGCCTTTCTGTGGCCTACCGTGGATTCTTTAATCACTGTGGTGACTAAGAAAACGGCGTTACCAGTGGAAGGTGGCACGGCCCTAAAGGACGCCCAAGACAGAGGATTGGAGGCGGCCTTAAGGTCGTCCTTTGAGGCGGCTGCTTTAAGTTTGCAGGCCTCAGTTTGCGGCTCCTATGTGGCCAGGGCGTGCCTGACTATGGTGCAGCGGGCTTCCCCCTCGGATCATTCCTTGAGGGCTGTTTGGCCGGCCCTGGAATCGGGCTTAGCCTATTTGGCAGACTTGCTGTATGATGTCTTGAGAGCCTCAGCTAAAGGCATGGCTCAGACAATCTCTGCGCGGCGGTGGCTTTGGCTGAAACATTGGTCTGCTGACCATGCCTCTAAATCCCGCCTGGCTAGATTGCCTTTTAAAGGCAAGCTGCTCTTTGGGGTCGAGTTGGACAAAATCGTGACCGATCTCGGCACGTCTAAGGGCAAGAAGTTACCAGAGGTCAGGGCTCGGGCTAGTACTCGCCCTGGTACCTCCAGAGGACGGGCTCAGGAAGCCCGTCGGTACCGCCCGGGCAGGTCGGGCTCCTCTGCCCTCTCTTCCTTCAAGAGGAACTTCTCCCCCAAGCAGCATTCCTTTCGCAGAGACCGCCGTCCCGGAGGTGCTCCCTCCGGTCCTCCCCCAGGGTCTCGTACCCAATGACGGGGCCTTGGTCCACGCCTCAGTGCAGATTGGAGGACAGCTGTCCTCGTTTATGGGCGAGTGGACCACAATAACTTCAGACGCTTGAGTGCTGGAAGTCATCAGAGACGGCTACAAGCTAGAGTTCTGCCGACCCTTAAAAGACGGGTTTGTACTCTCTCCCTGCAAGTCTCCGGTCAAAGCTGTGGCAGTGCAGCAGACCTTGGACAATCTGTTCCGCCTGGGGGCGGTCGTTCCGGTGCCAGAGAATCAGCCTGGCAAGGGACGTTACTCCTTTTCTTTGTGATTCCAAAGAAAGGAGGTTCTGTACGGCCTATCCTCGACCTCAAGGGGTCCATTGGCCTTGAAAGTTCGGCACTTTCGCATGGAGACCCTCCGCTCTGTTATAGCGGCAGTGAAGGCAGGAGAGTTCCTGGCATCCTTGGACTTCAAGGACGCGTACTTGCATATTCCCATCTGGCCTCCTCATCAACGCTTTTTGCGTTTTGCAGTACTGGCCGACACTTCCAGTTCAGAGCCCTCCTGTTCGGGTTGGCTACTGCTCCGCGGACCTTCTCCAAAGTAATGGTGGTCATCGCGGCCTTCCTGTGGAAGGAAGGAGTTCAAGTCCATTCTTATCTGGACGACTGGTTGATCCAAGCCCCTCTTATGCAGAGTGCGGCAAAGCTGTGAACCGGGTGGTTGCTCTTCGAGCTCCCTGAGGTGGATCATCAACTGGGAGAAAAGCCAGCTGCGCCCGACTCAGTCCCTGGAGCATCTGGGAGTTCGATTCGACACCCAAGTGGGCAGAGTGTTCCTGCCAGACAATTGGATTGTCAGGCTCAGGCTCAGGTGGACTAGTTCCTAGTAGCCTCTCCTATTCGGACTTGGGACTATGTGCAGCTGTTGGGCTCTATGTCGGCCACGATGGATGTAGTGCCCTGGGCCAGGGCTCATATGAGACCACTTCGACAATCTCTGCTGCTGCGCTGGACTCCGATGTCGGAGGATTATGCTGTGCGCCTTCCCTTGGACCCAGCAGTGCGCAAGGCGCTGAGCTGGTGGACGCAGACAGACAAGTTGTCTGCAGGAATGCCTCTGGTGACCCCAGAGTGGATTGTCGTCACGACGGACGCCTCTTTGTCGGGCTGGGGAGCCCACTTCTTGGGAAGGACAGCGCAGGGGCTCTGGTCTCCTGCAGAGGCAAAGTGGTCTATCAACCTCCTGGAACTCAGAGCCATTCGGTTGGCGTTTTGGAGTTCATCCCGGTACTGGCGTTGAAGCCAGTACGGGCCCTGTTGGACAATGCCACGGCTGTGGTCTATGTCAACCGCCAGGGAGGTACCAAGAGCGCCCCTCTAGCCAAGGCAGCCATGAATCTATGCCAGTGGGCGGTAGCGAGCCTAGAGCAGCTGTCAGCAGCCCACATTGCCGGAGTCATGAATGTCAAGGCGGACTTCTCAGTCGCCATACCTTGGATCCCGGAGAGTGGCAGTTATCGGCTCAGGCGTTCTTGGATATCACGAAGCGCTGGGGCCAGCCGAGCCTAGATCTATTGGCGTCATCGGCCAGTTGCCAAGTGCTGCGCTTTTTCAGCAGAGGACGGGACCCTCGATCTCTGGGAGTAGATGCTCTCCTCTAACAGTGGCCAACACAAGAGCTTCTCTATGTGTTCCCGCCCTGGCCCATGTTGGGCAGGGTGCTAGACCGATTGGCAAAGCATCCGGGCCGGATAATCCTGGTGGGGCTGCCAGTGGAGCAGGGTCTGTTACATCAGGGTCCCGTGGTGATGGAGGATCCCTCCCCCTTTGGGCTTACGGCCTGGCTATTGAGCGGCAGCGTCTGAGGAAGAAGGACTTCTCAGACAAGGTCATCGCCACTATGCTGAGAGCGAGGAAGCGCTCTACTTTTACTGCTTACGCCAGGGTTTGGCGTACCTTTGCAGCGTGGCGAAGCAGGCTCATTTTCTTCATTCACTGCTCCAATTTCTCCAGTGTTGGCATTCCTGCAAGAAGGTCTGGAGAAAGGCCTGTCGCTCAGTTCCCTTTAAGTCCAGGTAGCGGCCCTGGCTTGCTTCAGGGGCCGCCTGAAGGGTGCTTCCCTGGCTTCGTAGCCAGATGTGGTGCATTTTCTCAAGGGAGGTAAGCACCTGCGCCCTCCTCTGCACTCAATGGTGCCTGCGTGGAATTTTAACCTGGTGCTCAGAGCATTACAGAAGCCGCCTTTTGAACCCTTGTTGAGGGCATCTCTGAAAGACCTGACGTTGAAAGCAGTCTTTTTGGTGGCTATCACTTCAGCCAGAAGAGTTTCCGAGCTCCAGGCACTCTCATGTCGAGAGTCTTTTCTGCAGTTCACTGAGGCAGGAGTGACTATTCGCACAGTGCCTTCCTTCCTGCCCAAGATTGTTTCTCGCTTCCATGTGAATCAGCAGCTCTGTCTCCCTTCCTTTCGTAGGGAGGACTACCCAGAGGAGTACTCTGCTCTTAAATATCTGGATGTGAGACGAGTCATCATCAGATACTTGGAAGTGACCAATGATTTCCGGAAATCGGATCATTTGTTTGTCCTGTTGGCAGGTCCTCGTAAGGGTCTGCAGGCTGCTAAGCCTCCAGTGGCAAGATGGGTCAAGGAAGTCATTGCCGCGGCTTATGTGGCCGCGGGGAAGGTGCCGCCTATCCAGCTGAAGGCTCACTCCACTAGAGCTCAGGCGGCCTCGATGGCAGAGGCCGGGTCCGTCTCCTTGGAAGAGATATGCAAGGCGGCAACTTGGGCATCGGCCCATACATTCTCCAAGCATTACCGCTTGACTGTGGCTGCACGGGCGGAGGCCCGGTTTGGAGCTTCAGTGTTGAGTTCAGGGATTTCTATGTCCCGCCCTGGGTGAGTACTGCTTCGGTACATCCCACCAGTCTATGGATTGATCAGCTTGATGATATGGAAGGTAAAATTATGTATAATCATACCTGATAATTTTCTTTCCATTAATCATAGCTGATCAATCCATAGCCCCGCCCAGATATCTGTATGGTTTCTATTCTGGTTGCATTTCAGGTTCAAGTTTAGTCTTCAGTTACTTCAGGAGGACTTCGGGTTCAAGTTTTTTCACTTGGATTCTTCAAGAGTTGAGACGAGTTTGTGTTACAGTGAGCTGCTGCATTCCTCTCCCCTCCGTTTTACGGGGCTGGATTGAGACATAAATTCTGCCGGCACTCCCTCCCGCTTCGTGCGGTTGTAGGGCAGTTTTGTACCCCTCCCGCTTCGGCGGTGCTAGGGTCAGTCAGCTCCTCCCGCGGTTGCGGTTGCAGGATAAGCCAGATCCCCCCGCATCGGCGGGTGTGGTGTCCCTCCCCCGCTCCACGGGGATGAGCTGGACGGATTCCCCTCCCCCACTTGTGTGGGGATGAGCTGGGTTAATTCCCCTCCCCCACTTGTGTGGGGATGAGCTGGGTTAATTCCCCTCCCCCGTTTCGGCGGTGGTGAGCTGGGCAGAGTGTCCCTTTGTGGGTGTAATTCTCTAAGTGCTGAGTCCTGCAGATGGAGCTTTGATATCGACATACTGAGGAGTTTCCGGCAGCACATGACCACATATAGGGAGGCAAAGGTTTGCTCTCTATCTCCACCTGCTGGTAGATGGACACAACCCACCAGTCTATGGATTGATCAGCTATGATTAATGGAAAGAAAATTATCAGGTATGATTATACATAATTTTACCTTGTGCGGTATTTTTTTAATGACCCATATTTTCATATCTGATTCAAAATGTGTTAGAAACAGGTAAGAGATATACAGAGACAAGGTGAAATATAGGCCAAAATTTGGAGATCAAAGGTTTATCCTTGATATACATAAATATTATTGAAAAAAACCAGAGTTTATAACAGTTGAGAGGGTTTTAAAAAAGAGTTGGTTGATATTTCAAGGTCAATTTGGACAGAACAGATTCAACTGTATAAGAAGATCTTTAGAGAAAAGCAGAATTTATGAATACAGGTGGACAAAGTAAGATCTTTTCCAGGTTGTGAAAAGACTAATTAACCCATTAGCAAAGACAATGAGGGTGAAAATGACTCTATGCTCTAAAAATGACAAGGATAAATCAAGAACAGGTATGCAAATGATGTAACACTTCATACCATATGTAATGAGTTTATATTGTTGGGTATACTGGATGGACCGTACAGGTCTTTATCTGCCGCCATCTATGTTACTATGTAAGCGGAATTTGCCAGCTTTTTTAAGCAGAAGGTTGTCTTATTACAGGTTAGTATTCAGGAAAATTTATCAGTAGTGTATAATGATGAAGAAATTTGACAAAGGCATGGAGAGACATTGAGCGAGGATGGGAGCTGTCTAGTTGATTGCTGTTGGAATATTTTCCCTTTATAACCCTCAAGATGGTGAAAAATCATTAATTCAGAAATTTGCAAAAGGGTACACATGTTACATTCTAGCCCAGGTGGATTGTTATAGGAGACTATAGAAAAACTGCACCTGTGGGCTGCACAGTGTGTAAATCACAGTCTACTGAAAGGATATTTCCTTAATAAACTAGGCCATGTTGCGTTAAAGCCATTGTTGAAGAAAGACAGCTTGGAGGCTAAACAATGTTCTAGCTCCATCTGGTGACAAACATTCCAATTTTGGCTAAGATAGTAGAGGCAACAGTGCTAATACAACTGCAAAAATTCTTGTTGGATTGTGAGTTGTTATATCCATTTGAGTCAGATTTTTGGAGCTTATATAGCACCAAAACAGTGGCAGTTAAAGATTATGCATTTGTCATGTATTCAGATTTATCAGCTGCCTTTGACTTAGTATCCTATGACTTGCTACTTGGGCGTCTACAGAATTTAGGTGGAACAGATAAAGTTGTGGAAAGATTTACTGTTTTTTTTTTAAATAGGACATTACACACTAATTGGCACAGGTAATTATCTTTGAAATGGTGGATGAAACAATGATTTCCACAAGGATCTTCATTATCACCTATTCTTTTAAATTTATTTTTGAGCCCTCTGGGATTGATTTTATACTCCCTTGAAATTTCATACTGTGCTGATGAGGCGCCATTAATTGACAGGATTGCACCTATTGGGCTCATTTTCGAAAGATAAGTACATCCATCTTTCGACATAATTCGGAAGATGGACGTCCTTCTCCTACAGATGTCCAAATCTGTATAATCAGAACCCGATTTTGGACATCTCCAACTGCAGTCCGTTGCAAGGATGACCAAATTTCAAGGGGGGCATTCGGAGGCGTAGCAAAGGCGGGACGTGGGCATGCCTAACACTTGGACATCTTTGACCCATAATTGAAAAAAGCAAGGACGTCCCTGACGAACACTTGGACGTTTTCACCCAGACATGTTTTTATTACAAATAAGGCACAAAAAGGTGCCTGAAATAACCAGATGACCACCAGAGAGAATCGGGGATGACATCCCGTTACACCCCCAGTGTTCACTAACCCTCTCTCACCCTCAAAAAACATCTTTAAAAATATATCATGCCAGCCTCTATACCAGCCTCAGATATCAAACTCAGGTCCATGACAGTGTATGCAGGTCCCAGGAGCAGTTTTAGTGGGTACTGCAGGGCACTTCAGACAGGCGGACCCAGGCCCAACCCCCCCCTACCTGTTACATTTGTGGAGGAAATAGCGAGCTCTCCAAAACCCATAAATAGGTGCCCCCCCCTTCACCCGTAAGAGCTATGGTAGTGGTGTACAGTTGTGGGTAGTGGGTTTTGGGGGCTCAGCACACAAGGCAAAGGAGCTATGTTACTGGGACCAATTTATGAAGTCCACTGCAGTGCCCCCTAGGGTGCCCGGTTGATGTCCTGGCATGTCAGGGGGATCAGTGCACTACAATGTTGGCTCCTCCCATGAGCAAATGGCTTGCATTTGGACATTTTTGACAAGGACGTCTTTGGTTTTGAAAATCGCCAAAAGTCATAAATGTCCATGTCTAGGGATGTCCAAATTTTAGGATTTGGACGTCTCTAACGGTACTTTCGAAACAAAAGATGGACGTCCATCTTTTTTCGAAAATATGGGTTTCCCCACCACTGGATTTCGCCATTTTGCAAGGACGTCTAAATCACAACTTGGACATTTCTTTCTAAAATGCCCCTCCACGTGAACTAGGTGCTATTTTATAAGGTAGTGCCTATGTGCCATTATGCCTAAGTGAAAGCGGATATACAAGTGGGTGGAGCATGAGAAGGCCATAGGGTGTCTCCCAGTTACACACACAGTTTATAGACTACTATAACCTATGAGTATAACTTGGCACATCTAGGCATGACAATTTTCCTGCCATTGACATGGCATAAGAGGGTGCATCTACACATGGATGTACCAATACCAACCTTATGCTAGTATTCTAGAATGGAATCTTGGTGCCAATATGCAATGATAGAATTAGGCTTACAAGGGAAGAGCTATACCATATTTAATTCAATTACGTTGACTCTTGATTAGGCTAAGAATTATGTTCAAATTTTTAGGAATCTTTTTACAAAGCTGTGGTAGAAAGTGGCCATAGTGTGCCCTTACATGCCAATGTGTTAACTGATTAGCCCAGAGATGCCCCCAGACACATCCCCTCAGCCTGACTGGTTAAATTGCTTGGTCTGGGCTAGCTGCTAATTTTCAGCAGTGCTTAACCAGCTAAGTGCCGCTGAAATTTGCGGTTAACGCCTAACTCAAAGCTGGCTATGTTGGGGGTGTTCCGGGGGCAGAGTCAGCACTTGGCTGCTTATGTGCTGATATTCAGCCCTAAAGAAGCCAGGTTTAGCACTTAAATGGGACCACATAAAAGTCTGACCTATTGTTATGTGCTACCCCATGGCCACTTAAGTGCTGAATATTGACTAAAGTGCTATGTATTAGCACCAATTTGATAATAGCAATTGTGTAAAATTGCTGTTATAGAATACAGTGTAAGTCTGCATGTGCACGCCTAACTTTAGCTGATGTAAATATTTGTGTCTAAAGTTGTCAGCTGTGCACATGAGTGATGGTATTCTATAACTTACATGCACAACTGCAAAACATGCCCCTGATCTGCCCTTACAGATGCCCTCTTTGTAGTTGTGCAGTACAGCATTTAAGTACCAATTTTATAGAATAGAGCCTAAGTGCAGTTACCTACCTAACTATAAATGAGTACCAATTACTCCAATTAATGCTACTTAACAGCTATTATTTGTACTTAGGGCCAAGTGGTGCTTAATTTAACAATTAAGGGGATCTTTTACTAAGCTGCGGTAGCATTTTTAGCTTGCAGTAGAAATCAGCTGGCAGTAAACGCTGAGATGCCCACAGGAATATAATGGGTGTCTTGGCGTTCACTGCCAGCTGATTTCAACTGTCAGCTAAAAATGCTTCTACAAATGATTTCTACCGTACTACTACTACTACTACTATTTAGCATTTCTATAGCGCTTCAAAGCATACGCAGTGCTGCACAAACATAGAAGAAAGACAATCCCTGCTCAAAGAGCTTACAATCTAATAGACAAAAAATAAATAAAGTAAGCAAATAAAATCAATTAATGTGAACGGGAAGGAAGAGAGGAGGGTAGGTGGAGGCGAGTGGTTACAAGTGGTTACGAGTCAAAAGCAATGTTAAAGAGGTGGGCTTTCAGTCTAGATTTAAAGGTGGCCAAGGATGGGGCAAGACGTAGAGGCTCAGGAAGTTTATTCCAGGCATAGGGTGCAGCGAGACAAAAGGCGCGAAGTCTGGAGTTGGCAGTAGTGGAGAAGGGAACAGATAAGAAGGATTTATCCATGGAGCGGAATGCACGGGAAGGGGTGTAGGGGTGGACGAGTGTGGAGAGATACTGGGGAGCAGCAGAGTGAGTACATTTATAGGTTAGTAGAAGAAGTTTGAACAGGATGCGAAAATGGATAGGGAGCCAGTGAAGCGTCTTGAGGAGAGGGGTAGTATGAGTAAAGCGACCCTGGCGGAAGATGAGACGGGCAGCAGAGTTTTGAACCGACTGGAGAGGGGAGAGGTGACTAACTGGGAGGCCAGCAAGAAGCAGATTGCAGTAGTCTAAATGAGAGGTGACAAGGGTGTGGATGAGGGTTTTGGTAGAGTGCTCGGAAAGAAAGGGGGTCTGTGGTAGCTTAAAATGCTACCACAGACCCCCTACGTCACCGCCAGCTGATTTCTACTGTGAACTAAAAATGCTACCACGGTTTAGTAAAAGACCCCCTAAGTTAGGTGTTCTATAAAGTGTGCATTCAACTTTGCTGGCTAGTTGGAAATTTGGGTGCACAGCTGTATAGAATGAGGGGGTATATATGTCAAGATGACATTTACGTTCCATAGGGGAGGTCTGCTTACTGATCCCTAATATCAGATAAATTAGGCTGGAGAAGACCTGATATTAAAATATTTAGGGTAGGGGTCCAGAGGTTTGCAACATGCTGCTAAAAGATATCTGGTGCCAGTCATCTTATAAAGATTTTAGATGTTCCTTATAGACTTGCTATTTCAAAGATATTTGCAAGTATAGATGGATTATGTTTAGTCTAGTGAAGAAGGATCTTTGAATTCTGTGAGTGGATATTGTTGAATTGATTTTGCAGTTAACATTTGAGTAAACGTGATTAGATTGTATTTATTTTTTCCTTGTTCTAAATTGTATTACTTTATTGTACACATAGGTTGATTGTAGAGGAAATATGTTACTGAAAATTATAGATATGTGTTTGAATGACTGTATTCCACCTTGAACTATTTTATAGTTAAGTAGAATATAAATGTCCTTTATTAAATTAAATTCAGGTAAAGAAAAGGGAAACAGTAGTTCTGGGATCTTGGGAAAATCCAGTCAGAGGAGCATGATATATCCCCACGTTGATTCCAACCCTGTTTTCTGTCACATTTTCATCCCCTGTCCTTGTCCCCTGCCCTTTCTCTCCCTCTCCATTTTGGTCATTTTTCTGTTCTTTCCTTTCTTCATCCCAGGTGCCAATATGTACATTTATTAGTTACATACAGATGTGCATGCATGCAAATACACATACACACACACATACCTTCCCCTGGCTCCTCTTTCACTCATCAGCTGATCCCTTAATCCCACCTTTCACACACACCAAGAACAGATGCGCTTCGGATCATCCTTGGTTTAGCAGGCAAAGGCTAGAGGACTCTATGGAAAGAAAACAGAAGTGAGAGAGAGTGAGTGTGGGCAATGGCAGCTTACCTAGAGACCTGGTGATCTCACAATATGAAAGAGATTATCATATGCTAAACTATAAGACAAAGCAGACACTTTGACAGGACCCTGGGAAGTATGGGAACACTTCAGTTATAATACTGGAGGCAATGCAGACCATCTGATTATTGAGAGATTTTGTAGCTGTCCTTATAGCAATCTGTGTGCAATCTATAACATCAAAATGGATGCAGAGTGAGCCAGCTTAAAATAAAGCCATGGTTTCACGTAGTTGCTGTTCTTATTTAGGGAAAGCAATGCTCTTCCCCAAAACCTTTACTGGAAGAAGCAACTATCTTGCTCATTTCACACATGTAAGAACTAACATTGGCTGGACATGGCTCCTGAAGTAGAGATAGTCTTAAGCGGAGCCTTTCAGGCAGTGCATTCCACAGTGCGGGGGCTACTCCGGAGTAGGCTCGCTTGCAGGTATCACATCGTGTAATGAGCCATGTTTTGGCATTCTGAGTCGGAGCTTGGTCCTAGCTTTTGCCTCAGCTCATACTTGTTTATAGTGCTGGATACATGATATTTAGATATTATTAGGCATTAGGTTTTTGTACGTTGCTGCAGGGGCAGCGGAATGCCTTTTTGTTTGGGGGGGGGGGGGCAGATCCACCTCCAATGCCACCCAAGCTCTGCCGCAACCCCACCCATAATCCGCCCCTCAGCTCCACACATGCTCCTCCCCCAGATCCTGCATCTCCTCTTACCTACCATCCCATAGTCACCCCCCTCCCATGGCATCCAGCATTCTTCCCTACTTTTGAACCCTCTACCATGGTGACCAGCATTTCTCTCCTCCCCTCCCCTCCCCCATAGCCTTCAGCACTTCTCTCCAACTCCCAGCCCCCCCCCCCCCCCCAACATGTTTAGTGCCTTCCCTCCTTTTTCCGGTGTGGCCATAGTCAAACCAGCACAGCACCAAAAGCTTAGAGGGTCCCAAAAAACAAACAGGCAAATGATCTGCAAGATCCGGAACAACAGAAAAAAGAGCAGAACACGTAAAAAGTAAAATGATATTTATTTCCAAGTCATCAAAACATCAAACAATTTCCTTTAATCGCCCAGCATGGCCATGTTTCACCCTACACAGCACACCACCCTGGAGGAGGGAGATAAGGTACTAAACTCATTGCGGAGGGTGAGGAAGATAAAGAGAAGAAGTTGGAGCAGTGTTCCCTCTAAGGACTTCTTACAGATAACACATATACATACGTAAACATTCACAGGGAGGTTGGAAAGAGTTCCATGAGCCATGCTCTGCATGCTTTCCCTCCTTGTTCGCCTGTAGTTTAAATATGTTTATAGCTACTCTGAATTTTACTCAGCAGATGAATAGCGCAGCTTAGAGGGAACACTGCTTCCCTATGTACAAGCACCACTTTTAACAAAAATACAAACAAATAAATAAATAAATAAATAAATAAATAAATAAAGGGCCAGTAGGGGGAATTTTGAACCATCAGGGAAGGACCCCTTCACTGTCTACCAGCAGCCTCCCCCAGTACCTCTGTTACTGATGGTATTATGCACACTGTAATACAGTTCAAGGAATTAAAAAATCAAAATAATGCATGTATTTGCTGGAAATATACGCAGATACTTTAATAGTTGACTGTCTGTCAGCTCTAGCTCACCCTTCCAGCATCTTCCCGTTCACCATGTGAACAGTGATGTTCTGCAGCACTATAATAGAAATCCTGAGGTTACTGGCAACCATAAAGTAACTTACCTATCAATGTTTTTGGAAGGTTGCCAAATGGCCACCAGTCTTCAGCTCAGCTAGCCTTTAGTAAGCAGTTGAGTTATCAAAGATTAGGTATAGCTAATATAGATAATATGTGTTATCTGTGTTAGCTGTACCTAATAGAGCTGCAGGTTGAGAAACAGGAAGGCCAATGCTGCTCCTTGAAATCTTGAACAAGTCATTTAACCCTCCATTGAATCAGATAGAAAACTTAAATTGTAAGCCCTCCAGGGACAGGAAAATGCCTACTATACCTGAATGTAACTTGCCTTGAGCTATTACTAAGAAAGCTGTGATCGAAATTCAAATCCAAAACCCAATACCAGGCATACTGTGAAGTAATACAAAAACACTATAAATGTCACTCAGGACCTAAAGAGCAAATCTACCATACCATAATAGCAGTAACTTACATGAGTCACATAACCAGCACCTTCTTAGGAAAACACAGCACCACAGACACTGCAATGGATACTAGAACGTCAATAAACCCTATTGGAAAACTAAAGAAGTCAGATTAATACTTGATTCATCCTGCACAGTTAATGATAAACAGATATCCATGTCTGTTTCATATACACAGAACACAGACATACTATCATGTAGTATAAAATAATTAACCACTAATTAAAAATAAAAATATGTAGACAAATATTAAACTGAACCCCCAAGAAGCTGCAGTGCACCTCCAGAGAAAGAGAAAAAGTGATGCATGCTCCCATGTACTGTGCAAATATAAAGATAGATAGCAGACGTAAATTTCAAAAACTGACATATTTCGGGGAGGCAAGATGACATCGTGAGAGGACGCCCATTCAGTAGCTTCACTCCGAAAGCATGTGTTCCTTACCCTCGAGACGTCCCTCCTCATTTTAGAAGGGGGAAGTGGAGAGGCCTCCTTCACCCCTTTGAAAACTTCCCCAAGACCTACCAGTAAGTTCACTGGTGTGCAGGGGTTAATGGCAGGATAGAGCCTCCGTTGTTTCCACCCTCTCTAGTACCAGGTTCAAAATGGTTCCAGTTGACACCTAGCAATAGTCTTAGGACCTGATGCAAAAAGCTTACTGTGCTTGGAACATTTGCTTTACATTGATTATAGCCTGTCTAGGAAACGTTATTTAGCATGTAATGCACAAAGAGGTTCTGCATCCCTTTTATTGTGCCCCATAGCAGCTACCAATTACTCTATGCAAATGCATTGTAACAAGCTCATTAGTATTGAAATTAACATTTTGAACAATGCACAAACCTGAGCGCGCCTATCTTTAACATGAAAAATTTTATGGCTGGTCTGGACCTGTCCTTATGGGGAGCAGAATGCACCATTTAGGGGCTGGGCACTGCCATTTTGAGAAGGCAGGCCCAGAGGCAGGAGGGAAGAGGCGTTGCTCCAGTTCCCTTGCCTACAACTGTAGAGGTATGTGGAGCAGAGGGGAGGAGGTCACTAGGTCACCATGGCGATTTGGGGGGCTAGAAGGGGGGTACGGGAGGGGGAGTCCACTGGATCACCAGGGATTTTATGGAAGGGGAGGGGGTAACTAGACCACCACAGAGTTTTTTTAAATTGCACAGGGGGCTCAAGAGGGGATCCGCTGAATTCCGGTGGACCCCCTCTCAAGCCCTCCCCCCCCCCCATGCAACTCAAAAACTCAATGCTGGTGTAATGTCAAATGCACATGACAGCTTTTAGTCGCAAACAGTGACTGATGCACAAAGGGGGATCTGTGCATCTTATTTGCATGCCATTCCCTTTGTGCATCAGTAGCTGTTTGCAACTCAGTAAGCTCTCCCATGATAGCCATATTTAACAGCTGTCTTTGTGCATCTGGGCTCAAGTCAAGCTACCAAATAAGGGCATGTGGTCCTTCCCATGTACTAATGCAAATGCTGACCACATCACTTTTCTACCATGATCCACTCTATTTCCACTCCAAACCATGTTAAACAGCACAATAATTTTACTGCACTGGCTGGCTTTAAATGTGCAATAGCTATTACCATTTTACTATGCTAATGGTTAGTGTACACTGAATCCTGTGCTAATTGCTTACTGCACCTCTGTAAACAGGACACAGAATTTTTGAAGGTGTACTAAACAATTCGTGGGAGGCAGGGCTGGTGGTTGGGAGGTGGGGATAGTGCTGGGCAGACTTATACGGTCTGTGCCAGAGCCGGTGGTGAGTGGCGGGGCAGGTGGTTGGGAAGCGGGAATAGTGCTGGGCAGACTTATACGGTCTGTGCCCTGAAAAAGACAGGTACAAATCAAGGTAAGGTATACACAAAAAATGGCACATGTGAGTATATCTTGTTGGGCAGACTGGGTGGACCGTGCAGGTCTTTTTCTGCCGTCATCTACTATGTTACTATGCTAATTAATGCACATCCCTAGAATTAAAAGAATGATATTTAAATTATAACAGCCTCTATCGCATTACGATTTTCATCTGTTGCATCATGGTTTTAGTAGTACATTTGTTTAATGTACTGTCATATCATATTATTATTAAGACTATGATTAATTTGCCTGTTTTCAAGTTTACATTGATATTCTGATTGTGTACTGTCCTCATACAAACACCTGGAGCCAACTGAGCACTATAATTGAATGTGATATATTTGCACTTTCTCAAATCTCATCCCAGTGCACAAACATAGATATAGGAATGCAAAGAAGAGGGTTAACACTGAAGTTCAAGGTTGAATTTCATTTGACTTACTGATTACATCAAAAACTGGAGTCTAAGCAGTTTACAAAATCATTAAAAAATAGGGAAAAGGCAAGATGACCACTAAGACTAAGAAAATGAGAGGAACGAAAACAGGAAAAGGATACAGTGATTTCACAGGGGAAAAGGTAGACAAGAAAGGGTCAGCTGGGGCAGGGGAAAGTGCCTCACTCGCTGTCAGTGCGTGCCTTGAGGGAAGTGACAGAAGTTATTAATCTGGTACAGATGGAAAGGCAATTGAGAAGTAGAAAGTCTTAAGACGAGACTTAAAATTAGAAAAAGGGGATTTCAAACGAGGTAAGGCAGTAGCAGACTTTTCCATAGGACAGGGGCAGAGACGCTGAAATAGGACTGGCAGCTAGCCAACCAGTGAACCTGAGGAAAAGAAGAATAACAGATATGGATTTGAATACGGAAATTCTTGTCCACTTACGGCAGGTCAATGATTGAACTTTGAAAAGAAATGCAATCCGGTTTTGACCATGGCAAACACAAATGTCATTATCAAATTTGATTGTAATTTAAAGGAATACCAATGGAAAACAATTATATCGAGAATAAAAAACACTCCTTAAATAACTCCAGCTTTTAATTATAGTTGCTGTGAACCTATTAAAACCTAACTAAATGTACCTGACAAGCTGACAAATGCACAAGGTTAAAACACTGCCAGGAAGCACAGTAATTAGCTTCTTCGATGATTATTGTTATGGGGGGAAGTGGGGAGGGACAAGTACACCGACTAATGACAAAGGAGCTGACATTAAATGCCCTTATGCTGTTAGCTTCAAGTGCTTGTAAAATAAAGACCTTTTCAAAAAAATGTCAACATGAATAACACATAACTTTTGGCAGTATAATTTTCTATGGGGCAAATTTTATACCAAGTCATCAAAGTGAAGAACCCAAAAGGTACCTTTTGTTATGAAGTTAATACTTAGGTCCATGTGCCTGTATAAAATTAGCACCCTGAACCCCTGAACAAGCCCTAATGGTGCACAAATGCTCTCACATGAATTTATAGCTTCACTAAATGGTGTGTGTGTTATCTGATTAAACTTGTTTATTTTATGAAATATGTACATATACAACAAATAGGCTCCAACTATACATTCATGAAACCCTATACACCCAGAATACCGCAGCCAGACTCATTTTTGGAAAACCTAAATACGAAAGTGCGAAGCCCCTAAGAGAGAAACTGCACTGGCTCCCGCTCAAGGAACGAATTGAGTTCAAGATCTGCACGACCGTATACAAAATCATTCACGCAGATGCCCCACTCTATATGTTAAACCTAGTGGACTTACCGCCCAGAAACGCCAAAAGATCGGTCCGCAAATTCCTCAATCTGAACTTCCCCAGCTGTAAAGGAATGAAATACAAACAGGCTTATGCTACTACCTTTGAATACAAAAGCACACAGTTTTGGAACACATTACCCATGGTCCTGAAAACCATGAACAATCTAACCAGCTTTCGCAAAGCTTTGAAGACACATCTCTTCAACAAAGCCTACAAAAGACATCCTTAATGAAACAAATCATTCCTTAAACCACCCAAGTACATCAAAAAACACCTCTCACACGACCTTACCTAACACCTTTCCATCTAAATTCTCTTACACCTTCAGCTTATTATCGACTGTATTTAAAATCATGTAACGACTATATCATAACAACACTCTGTAAGCCACATTGAGCCTGCAAAAAGGTGGGGAAATGTGGGGTACAAATGCAATAAATAAATAAATAAATAAATAAATATGCCTCATCTTTGGTCATGTCTATTTTTACATGTGTATACCCAGGAACAATTTTTATAACAGCCTTTGTCTTTGCAAAACGTCGAAATCCAGGGGCAGGGAAACCCGCATTTTTGAAACAAGATGGACGCTTAGCACCAATTCTATAACATCTAAAGAGTGCGCCTAAGCATTCATAGAATATTAATGCAATTCCACGTTGGCATGATAAAAATTAGGCACACCGACTTATGACAGATCAATGGCTGGCATAAGTGGTCATTGCCTATGTGTGCCTTGCAATGCGCAACTGATAGCATTAGCAACTGTTAGTTGCACATGTCACTTGGCGACATGCCCATGACATGCTCATGCTCTGTCAACATGTACTCCCTCCTAACAGTTGCGAACTAAGGGGTCCTTTTACTAAGGTGCGCTAACAGATATAGCATGCGCTAAGATGCCCATAGGAATATAATAGGTGTCTTATTTAGCGCACGTTAATCATTATAGTGCTCTAAATCCATTAGCACACCTTAGTAAAAGGTTCCACATTAGGAGTCACTGACCAAGAAAGGGATCTAGTTGTCATAGTTGATGTACATTGAAACCTTCTGCTCAGTGTGCTGCGGTGGCTAAGAAAGCAAATAGAATGTTAGGAATTATTAGGAACGGAATGGAAAACAAAAATGAGGACATTATAATGCCTTTGTATCGCTCCATGGTGCGACTGCACCTCGAATACTGTGTTCAATTCTGGTCACCGCATCTCAAAAAAGATAATGTGGAATTAGAAAGGGTACAGAGAGGGGCGACAAAAATGATAAAGGGGATGGGATGACTTCCCTAAGAGAAAAGGCTAAAGCAGCTGGGGCTCTTCAGCTTGGAGAAAAGACGGCTGAAGGGAAATATGATAGAAGCCTATAAAATGAGTGGAGTGGGTCAGGTAGATGTGAAGCGTCTGTTTACGCTTTCCAAAAATACTAGGACTAGGGGGCATGCGATGAAGCTAGAAAGTAGTAAATTTAAAACGAATCGGAGAAAATCTTTCTTCACTCAACGTGTAATTCAACTCTAAAATTTGTTGCCAGAAAATATGGTAAAGGTGGTTAGCTTAGCAGAGTTTAAAAAAGGTTTGGATGGTTTCCTAAAGGAAAAGTCCATAGACCATTATTAAATTGGACTTGGGGAAAATCCACTATTTCTGGGATAAGCAGCATAAAATGTTTTGTACTTTTTTTGGGATCCTGCCAGGTATTTGTGACCTGGATTGGCCACTGTTGGAAACAAGATGCTGGGCTTGATGGACCTTTGGTCTGTCCCAGTATGTCAATACTTATGTACTTATGACCCCTAAGTTTATAGAATAGCTCATACCACTTACCCTCGTAACTGCTAATTATTGGTGTCAATCACACATGCAAGCTCTAATGTTCTATAATGAGCCCTTTTACTAAAGGGTTGGTGCATGGCAACAGGCTTGCTGCACGCCAATCTGGAACTACTGCCGGGCCGGCGGGTAGCCCAGTGGTAGTTCCCACCCCCCAGCGCATGCCATTTCTGGTGCTATAAAAATAGCTTCTATTTAGCACCACATGCTGCCCAGTTACCACCAGGTTAGCGTGGGAGCTCTCACTGCCACCTCAATGGGTGGTGGTAAGTACATACCCCCTCCCTCCCCCAAAAGTGGTCCACTTACCACACAGCCATTTCTTTTGGGGAAGAAAAGACAGCCTTTTACCCGCTGCAGTAAACGGGGGCCACAGTGTGAGTCAAAAGCTAACACTGATGCTAACACGGGACCCCTTTTACCACAGCTTAGTAAAAGGACCCTTAAACTAGGTGTACTATTGATGTCAGCTTATAGAATTGCTAAATTATTAATTTTTGTTATCATCTAATATATTTATTATATATATTGTGAGGGAATGAATGCACTAGAGAGGAAAAAAAGATGTTGGTAAGCTTTGTTTTGCATTCAGAAAGAACTCCCTGTGTCTAGGTTTTCCATCATTCATTGACAGTTCTTGTTATTTTCCCATTGTAAAGATTATGGAAGATATCATGACCTATGCTATTTACTGTTGTACATTTCAAAGATTTGTTGCCATTATATATAATTGAGTACAATTTAGTTTACAGAGTCTCGTGGTGGCAATCATTACCATGGCAACATTATTTTTCCAATTCCTAAATGTCTGCTTCAGCAATGAACAAATGTTAGTCTCTACCAGCTGTTCTTGCACCGACATTATACGGTCTCAGGTATCTATGACCTATGAACAGTGTACTTGTATGTCTGTCAGCTATCAGCAAATGATGAACAGAAAACAAATGGAATGGGAAAGGATGGGACTGAAAATATACTCTAGCTAAAAATGAGGAAGCAGATTTGGAATGTAGTCAAGCTTTTCAACCCTGTGGGGAATCAAGGTTGGAAATGATCAAATATGCAAGTAGTCAGCTTAACGTATTACTTTTATAATTCCAAATGGCATCCTTTAGTATTCATCTTTGATGTTGACAGCATTTTATTTGCAGTCATCAGTTTTATTGCACAGGTTTTCTACAGTATATAAAGTAATAGAAAAACCTAGTTCATAGACATAAAATGATTTCCATTGCCTTTTCAGCTTACAGTACTAAATAGCCGGATTTATGACACTCTTCTAACTTGATAAGCCAGAGAATGCTGCAAAACAATTTCAGCCTATAGAGGTCCAAGGAGTATTATAATATTCAAGGTTTCATTTGTTTGGAGATAATATGGAACAGTTATCTACTTCAGTTGTGACTTGGGAGATGAGGATGGGGGGAGGGGTCTAGAGATGATCCTCCATTTTGAGATTCCCCTCCCTCCTTTCTTGATGCCAGTCAACTGCCCTTGGCTGCTTTAGAGGCAGCCACAGTACTGTCCCTGCTGGTGCTCAGAGAAGACCTTTGGCTTCCCCTGTTGAGATGAGTGGGGATGCTTGTGTGTTGGAACAGCTAGGGCAATAGGTTGCAAACATAGAGGGGGAGGGGAGGGAGCTTGCAGCCCTCATAGAAAGTGCATTCCATACTCAGAAGTGAATGCTGTATCTGATTTACCTGATCATGTCCATGCTTGAGCATGAGGGCCTTGTCTCCATGCCCATACTCTAGTCTCCTTAATCCTATCTTCACATCTTTGGGCCTCTCTGTCTAATTTAATTGGGTCCTTTTTGTCTTTCCATTATATATCCCTAGAGCTTATTTTTCTCCATTGTCTTCTCCTCAAGTTATTTTTACTTAAATAAATTGTTATATATATAATTGGAAATGTTGCTGTCATGCCGATGTTCCATTTGTGAGACCCCATCTTAAGGCTAGAATAGCAGGTAATAGGTCACATATATAGAAAGAAAGAAAGAAAGAAAGAAAGAAAGAAAGAAAGAGGATAAAGTCCTCATGGGAGGTGGAATCCCTTAACCACCTCCTCGCATATTTCTTTTTGAAAACCCCCTTCCTCTCATACTAGGGAATTTCTTATTTGCATCTTTCTGATGTTCCTGGAAATAAAAGCTAGAGCAACTTTAGTCTAGGTAGCAAGGGAAAGTCTTTTAGTCACTCAACTCTCTAGTTCTTATCCTCATGTTCTTTGCAAGCCATCAAAGCAGTTTACATTTTCTATCGCTGGAGGGCTCACAATTTAAATCTGTACCTGAGGAAATAGAGAGTGAAGTGGCTTGCCTAAGGTAACAAGGAGCCACAGCAGGATTTGAACCAGGCTCCCCTGAAAACAGTAGCCATGTCTACAGCTCTTAGGGACCAGATATCACTAAATGGGTCAGCTCCAGGGTCAACTTACAGAACACTGTTTGGAACTGCTACAGCTCTTACCACCACATTTTACATTTGATGGGACTTGGGACCCCAGTTGCTAATATTACACTCTTCTCAATGCTTTGCCGGTATGGCAGCAACAAACCACCTTTGTCTGTGATTATCAATCCTCTTTACATCCTCACATAATCAATGAAGCCCTGTCCCCTTACAAACAAAGATTATACATGATGATTGCAGCTTCACAAATGGTATTTTTTATTCAGGGTTAAGAGGAGACAGAGTAACACAGTGCATAGTCACAGGGTTCTACAACATGAGTATTTTCTGTCATGATAACTATAGCGCTTGAGGCAGTTACTTCAGACAACATTGAAACATTCCCACATCAATAAACCCCTATATATCCTATGGACAACAGGAGAAGCCCAAATGTTGTTCAAGCAGTAAACTTTAAAAAGAACTAGGAATTAGATTCCCCTTCTACTTCTTCTCCCAAACCACTTAGTGTGAACCACTGTGGCTTGGGAGTGCAGACCTAGAGGACTGTATGCCATTGTGTAGAACAGTATTTCCCAAGTCCGGTCCTGGAGTACTCCTTGTCAGTTAGGATTTCAAGATATCCACAATGAATATGCATGAAAGAGTTGACCTTACAATGGAGGCAGTGTATGCAAATCAAGTTCATGCATATTCATTGTAGATATCCTGAAAACCTGACTGGCAAGGGGTACCCCAGGACTGGACTTGGGAAACACTGGTGTAGAAAGCCAGAAGTATTGCCTTGCAACCTGGCAAGCCGTGTGCCAGAGCTGTGACTCCAGCCAGTGGCATAGCTAGGAGGGGCGCCAGGGGAACGGCTGCTCCTCCAAATGGAGTTGCGCCAGCGCCTATTTTTTTTTCAACGTGTTGCATTGAAAATGTGCACCGGCGCCGGCAGAAGTCCACTTTCACTCCCCCCGCACTGTCAACCTGGCTCTGCTTCTGACTCTAGCCTGTGCATGTACTCTTCATTTGGTTAACAGACATATAGAGGGAATTCAGAACTATCAGTCACTGTATGCAGTGGGCTCAAGCCAGCACTGAAGCAAGGAAGTCAGAAAAGTTGTAGGCTGTGGGTTAAGCAGATACTTTGACAGATGTAGTGAAAAGATTGCAGTGAAAAGACAGTTTATAGGACGCAGCTGAAGATCAGGGCCTTATTCCACAGACACTAAAAAGCGACACATACAGCAGCAGCACAAAGGCACAGACGCACAAATAGCAGGCCCAATGGTGATAACCTTTTCAGGGAGTGATCAAAAATACTGAATATTAAGGACGCAGGGTTGTGTTGTTTTATATTGCAAACACATAACAGCTTTGTAACACAAAATCAGTCAATTTACCTGTAGTTTCATCCTGAAGCTTCAGTCACCATTGCTGCCTTTATGTTTCTACAGATCATTAGAAGACATCACTAAAGATAAAGTAGAGAAAGGCCCAAAAGGCCTGCTTATTTGCAGTGTTAAGGCATCAGGCATAAAGCAGTGTTTCTGGTATCCAGAAGTTTGCATCATTTGCCTCAACGTTTTTTTCAGCTGTGCTAGACAATGCATCACAGTAACCTTACCAGTACTGCATTTCACCTTAGCCAAGATGAAGAAAACTGAAAGGAATCCCACGTGGAACATAATAGGCTAATGACAGTGGGATGGCGGAGAAGGCATGAGAAGAGACAGGTATACAAGATGATCATCAATGGCAAAAACACTTTATTACTTATACTTGCAATAACATGCAATACCTGGCATGGCACCATATTTCGGCACTAAATGTCTGCCTCAGGCATCATGAAACATTGATGTATCCAAAAACACTGTTTGAGTATAGCACTAGGAAATGTTTCAATAATAGTCAAATGGTCTTTTAAAGAGCTTAGTGATGGCGATGCACCAGTAGTGAACAGTAGTCTCTGCAACCACTTTAAACAAGTGGTGGCAGCGAGACAGATTAGCAGCAGCAGGCAGGAAAGAGTGGGGATCTTTCCTGCCCCAAAGCAAGCCACTAGACCACCAGGGTGATTTCAGGTATGTGCAGGGAGGCAAAGCATAGGTTGGTTCAGTTGTGTGATTCTGAGGGAACCCCATGGGACCCAGGTCCATCCCCATGGGATTCCCGTTATCCCCGCTCCCATGTAGCTCTCTACTATAGATCTATTTCAATAGACTTTTTGGATCTTAACTATAAGGCTGTACCCCAATGTGGTAAGGAAACTCCAGAGGAAGAGGAAAGAATCTCTTCTGTTAAGATATGGGGTTCTCTAACTGAGCAATGTTTTTCCGATCCACCTCTTTTCTTGATAGTGGTCTAATAGGGCCTAGGATGATGATTGCTTTTTTTTTTTTTTGTAATAATTATTTTATTTGCTTTGAGAGGTTGTTCTTTGGACTGGAGAACTGTTTTCTGAATGCAAGTGTTATCTTGTTGAATTGTTGTAAAATTGGTAAATATGAAATAATAATAATCAAGAGCCATTCTCAATGTCTCCTTGTGATCTTAGATGAGTCAATTAACCCCCGCCCCCTCCATTGTCAAAGGTAAAAACTGAGATTGTGAGCCCTCCAGAGACAAAATAAATACCTACTGTACCTGAATGTACACTTCTATGATAGTTTTTCAGGCTTGCAGATGGTATATAAGAACCTGAAATAAATAAATAATAATCTGCTTAAAATACTGTGGATACAGCTATTTTTTTCTCATTTTTACTACAGATGCCCATATGCTCCTTCTGGTCAGCATTCATAGCAAAACTTTTTTGTGAAGCTATCCCCAAAATTCTATAAATGGTGCTCAAAATTGCATGCCCAAATACTAAATACAAAATACTGTTTTGATGATCAACACTAAACAGAAAAATCCAAGTTTTTAACAGATTTTATAACTTTATAATATCTGTTTTTCTTTTTCAACATTTTAGAAGCCATAGACCAAGAGTTTCTGACATTCCTTAATAATAACAGTGTCACTTATTATGAATTTGCTTGCAGCAGCAACAGCTCTTCAACATTTTTGTTATTTAAGTGGTTCCATCTTGGCAGTAAAATTAATGAACTCTTCGAGAATAGTCTTTCAACAGGTGCAGAAAATGGCAATGTTGCATTTATCTTGCAATAATAGCTTGGCCACTGGATACTGATTTGAGCAGTCGAGGGAAGCGTAGACATTCTATTATCACCTTAAAAGACAATACAAAATTGTTAAAATCATAAAGTGATAAAGCTCAGAATGTTATTGTTAAAAATTTAATAAATGTCTAGAGTTAAAACAAGCTAAACAAGAGATTTTGACCTACAAATGTTTTATTCTGTACATTAATATGCAAATATTTAATCATTTATTTATTCGTTATATTTGTATCCCACATTTTCCCACCTATTTGCAGGCTCAATGTGGCTTACATAGTAAAGTTATCAGTTATGGATAAATTTCTCCTCTTGTTGTCTAGCCAGACCAGTCCAGACATAGAACATATACACAAGCTTGAGAGGAAGCCAAAGCTGGCTGAAAATACTACAGGGAGCATCATCTTGAAAATAAATGCTAAGAGGACAACGTTGCTATTTTGAAAATGCCTTCTAGAGGGATAAAGCCATCTGAGCTCTAGCAGAATGTGGCCACAACCCATCTAGGACTCAATTTCCCCTTCTAATATATTTACTTCACATCTTGATCCATCTGACAATAGATGCCTTAGAAGAAAGGTCTAAGAACTGATTTTTTGGATAAAAAGGTTATGACTAGTATTAATAGTGATGGTAAGGATTTTTATTTGGAAAATCAAAATACGAAAGTGCAAAACCCCTACGAGAGAAGCTACACTGGCTCCCACTCAAAGAACGCATCACGTTCAAAATATGTACCCTAGTACATAAAATCATCCATGGCGATGCCCCAGCCTACATGTCAGACCTGATAGACCTACCATCCAGAAATGCTAAAAAATCATCCCGCACATTCCTTAATCTTCATTTCCCCAACTGTAAAGGTCTAAAATACAAACTAATGCACGCATCAGCCTTTTCCTATATGACCACGCAATTCTGGAACGCATTGCCACGTAACCTAAAAGCGACCTATGAACTGACCAACTTCCGTAAACTACTAAAGAACCATCTCTTTGACAAGATATACCACAAAGACCAAAACATGTGAAACTCCCACATATACCCAGAAATGTTAATAATGCCTTTTGTTATATTACTATCATGTATTCCATTACCATGTAACCCAAAATCCTTCTGTAACATCAAATGTCTACTCTTTTCTCTATTCCACTATCCATGATGTATTGTAAGCCACATTGAGCCTGCAAAGAGATGGGATAATGTGGGATACAAATGCAATAAATAAATAAATAAATAAATAAATAAATAAATAAATAAATAAATAAATAGAAAAGGTTATGACTAGTATTAATAGTGATGGTAAGGATATTTATATATGCTGCTAGTTGATATACCTATGCAGCTGAGTTTTCTGATTCAGTGCCAGGATTTTCACCATCATCAAAATCAAAGAAATTATCTGCTGTAGTCATGGAGACACCTTCATTTGTTTCACTGACATCTGAACTGAGTTTTGTTGCTTCTTCTAGTAAAGCTGATTTCAATCAATCTTTCTTGCCAGATGACACCCAGCGCAACTTGAAATTAGGATGACAGACTGCTGCTGCTGCATAAACCTTAGAGTTACTTGAATACTCAAAAAGATGAGGGAAGCGTCTTTCAACACAGCAGCTCAATCCTTCTGCCACACAACCACTGCATTCCACAGCAGATGAAATACTCAGAAACTTCTTTCTGACCTGCTGAGTAGTTGGCATGAGTAATTCAAGGTAACTCATTCTCTCCTTGAAGTTTACCTATGACCATGGCAATGGTTGACATAATCATCAGGTATTCCTGAAAAACATCTAATTCAATGTTCTTGAAGCAAGACATATCCAGGGCATCTGCTACAGCTGTAAGCTTATCATAAACCCATGGTTCCATAAGGTGCTGGATGGCATCGTAGGTCATATTCCATCTAGTCTCAAGTGTGAAGAGACAAACCTATTATAGACATGACAGCAACTGAAGCCTTTCTACTTACACTGTTTGCCACACTTTGTTAACACACTTCTTATCTGGCACTTGTAACTTCTTCCATCAGTGGTTATAAACTTCTGGAAATCAATGGTTGCAATCAGATTAAACATATGGCTTGCACAGTGCATATGCTTAGGTAGGAAAAGGTCATTTTGTTCTGAATCTACAGGCAAAATGTTGTCCACATCTACTCTATTTAATTCATCTGCTACGTCATCAAGATCAAAACACTCATCTTCAAAAGGTCCAGTCCACCTAACTTCATCCAAATCCATCTCTTTTGCTTCACTTTCTTTTTCCTGATACTCTGTGAACGCTTTGGTACATGTGTTTGTACTTTAAATACTTATCCATTGGATATTTGATCCATTATTTGTGATGGTAAAAGTAATCTTGTTGTGGTCATGCCCAAAGACCAAGTGAACACTGATGATATGTTCAGCAATTCTATCATAGGTATGGCTACCCTTGATGTGGGAACATGCTAGTGCAAACAACTTTCTCTTCAGGTCATCTGTATTCCAGGGTTTCTTTTACAAAGCCACGCTACTGATTCCCAGTGCGGCAAATGGGCTGGGAATCAGCTTCCTATCATTTGCCGTGTGGGAATCAGTAGCCCAGCATTATAAAAGAAGCCCCCAGTGAGCTGTTATGCTGACATAACTTTTTTTTAAAGACAGCTCCATATATCTGCTGTTTTGCAAACTGCGGGTTGTTCTGCAATCTGCTGACTAATATATATCACGCATGAGGGAGCTAAATTTGTCTTCCAGTAATTTTGTTATTTTTTTTTTTTTACATGGAACAGTATTTGATGGTGATAAACCAGTAATTAAATCGTTGAAGGCTTTCTTTTGTACTGTGAACAATGGTCTCATTTAACCAATTATATAGTTCATCACCAGTTCCTCAACTTTGTCTTGTGTAACTGGTTTGAAATGATGTCAATGACTGGTTTTCATGAATGCAGATTTTCTTAGTCCTCCTTGAGGTTTCCGTAGCCAGCTCTTCAATTGATATAGATGCTTCTGGTCTTTTGCATGCTTTTTAATGCTTGGTGTAAGCATTCATCTTGGTGTTATGGACTGCCCAAAATAAGAATTAATAACTTTTAGTGCAACTTTATTAGACTTTAATGTTGGTTCATTAAATTAATTAGATTAATTAGATCTCTTACTTTCAAATGTTTTAGTAAATTCAATGTGGCATCTATCAGCACATTTTAAATCTTGTTCAGACACAGCATTCATTTTACGATAATCTTTTTATTGTCTTGCTTAAATAATGAAAACAATTTTCCATCTATAATTGCTGGTGTTGCATTGCCTTGTTGCTCTTCCGCCATTTTAGAAAGCACCATAGACCTTATATCAGTAGAGATTTTAGGGCTGTAATGAGCTCATCACACTCAGAACACATCAATTCTCACTCTGCTATGGATCGAGTGCAGGAAGAGGACTGAGAGAATCATGGGAGGGTCATGTGGGCAGTCCTGCTTCAATCCCGTGCCTTCCCTTGCATGCAGTTCATGGGCACAGTGAAGAATCATGGGTGAGGAGTCCACCCTCTCTCCCCATACTGTATTGCTGCCTGTTGCAGACTACAGCTCCCTGGAGCCCGCTGATGAGGTGTTTCTCTGCCATAAATCTATCCAATTACACATTAATTACTACATAGTGGCTTACCAGATGCTGAGCCTTCTCTTATACTGGTTCTGCTTTGGAGGACCACATAAAGCGAGTGGAGGAGTAGGCTAGTGGCAAAGTATTTTTTCCAAAGTATTTTATTATGCTTTCTGAAAATACTAAATACTTGGGGATAAGTGTTTAAAGTACAAATACAAGTACCAAAGCAGGATAGTATTTCAAATACAAGCACAAAATACTTCCTATGTATTTTAATAACTATATTAAATACTTGCATTTAAAATACTTCCCAAAACTGCTTTACATTTGCAAGTGTACATTGGTTTGCATAAGTGCTAGTATTCTATACAATTATGTGCACAAACAATGTTTAACTTGAGGTGCCCTATTATAGAATGATAATAAACAGGTTATTGTTAGCACCTCGGTCAAGAAATGTTGATTATTTTTTTTTGGTACAATAAGCATTTTGTCGACACAGGACACATCTTTGCAAAATGACTTTGAACTTTAGAATATCAGCCTCCAGCACTGTTGCAGGTTCAGTGAGATAAATTTAAAAGACACTACCAATTAACTCTAAGGCCTGAACTTTTTAGTGTACATTCATTAATAACAAGAGCAATAAGACCTTCAAAAATATGCAAAAGAGTACATAATCATTTCCAGAGGACATATTTCTGGAGAAGCTATTGACACTGTTCAAAATTGCCCTGAGCCCTCCATGGGATAAAGTCCTAATCAGTCAGCAGTGAGAAATCATTTCTTTCATGAGAACTATGGGCAATGATAGAGGTAAGCCTTGAAAAGTGACTTTCTCCACACAGAACCAGACCAGGCTGCCAAGTGGTGGTGGGGGGTGGAGGAAGCAGAGGGGCAAGATTCCCCAGGCTCAGCATCCAAAGGGGGCCCGACGCCAGAAGGTTCTGCTCCCTCGGTCTGTCTCTCTCCTGCTCCTGTGTATCGGGACCTGAGTGACTGCGTTAACACGATAACCCGGGTCCCGGCACACAGGAGCAGAAGAGTGACAGACCGAGGGAGGAGCAATGGGCAGACTTATACGGTCTGTGCCAGAGTCGGTGGTGGGAGGCGGGACTGGTGGTTGGGAGGCGGGGATAGTGCTGGGCAGACTTATACGGTCTGTACCTTGAAGAGGACAGGTACAAATCAAAGTAGGGTATACACAAAAAGCAGGGGCGTATCTGCGTGGGGCCTCAGGGGCCTGGGCCCCCGCAGATTTTGCCCTAGACCCCCCTACCACCATCAACCCTCCTCCGCTGCCATTGCTTACTTTTGCTGGCGGGGGACCCCAACCCCCGCCAGCCGAGGTCCGCTTCCACCTGCCGCTGCCTTAAAAACTACTTCTTCAGCTGGCGGGGGACCCCAAACCCCCGCCAGCCGCCCCGCGGTGTTTAAAGTTCATCTTTGGCCTCCGTGGCCGTGCTGCTGTTGATAGGAGGCGCTGCTGAATACACTTCGGAGTCTGACGTCGCAGCACGTACAACGTACAATGACGTCAGACTCCGAAGTGGATTCAACAGCTCCTATCAACAGCAGCACGGCCACGGAGGCCGAAGATGAACTTTAAACACCGCGGGGCGGCTGGCGGGGGTTTGGGGTCCTCCGCCGGCTGAAGAAGTAGTTTTTAAGGCAGCGGCAGGTGGAAGCAGACCTCGGCTGGCGGGGGTTGGGGCCCCCCGCCAGCAAAGGTAAGCAACGGCAGCGGGGGAGGGTTGGCGGCGAGAGGGGGGTGGAGAGAGTCATTGGTGGCGGTGGGGGCTCTGACAATGGCGGGGGGGGGTCGGTGGCGGCGGGGGGGGGGGGGGCTAAAATGTGCCCCCTCCCTCTGGCTCTGGCCCCCCCTACCGCCGGAGTCCAGATACGCCCCTGACAAAAAGTAGCATATATAAGTTTATCTTGTTGGGCAGACTGGATGGACTGTGCAGGTCTTTTTCTGCCGTCATCTACTATGTTACTATGTTATGTTAGGAAGGTAAGGGATCAGGGCGGTGACGGTGGCTTGAGTGTGTGTGTGGGGGGGGGGGGGGGGGAGCAGCGGTGGCTGCAGTGACCCTGCCCCGGCTCGGTTCTATCTCTCAGTGGCCCTGCACCAGAACATTTATAGATTTTTAAAAACAACTTCAGGACTGTGGATACAAAGCACAAAGAATTTAGAGGCTTGCAAGTTGCCGAGATTTGCTGAAAATGACACTCTGTCTGTAGATAGGCCCAGATCCTTGAAAGAGTTTGAAGCTTTTATATTTAAGTGTGCTTAGTTTGACTCTATTAAAAATCAATTTTTGTTTTCAAGAATGTTGATTTGCTAATTTATGCTTACTAAGGTGTGTTAGCATTTTTAATATGCCTATAAAGTTAAGGTGCGTTAAACGCTAACGCTCCACTACATTCCTATAGGTGCATTAGCGTTTGACATGCATTACATTTAATGCGCGTTAAAAACACTAACGTGCCTATAGCACGCCATTGTAAACACAGGCATAGATTTGCAGATATTTGGGGTTTTCTCTAAAAGGTGTCGCTGTACTCAGTACATCTGTCACTATTTCTTGGTAGTATTTACAATTTAGGAGACCTTTAAGTATAAATTTAATTTAGACCTAGGATAGCTGTACAGCACATTAAAAGCAATAATTATATCATTTGTTCAACAAGTGTAATCATACCACGTTTAAAATCTTCGGGGCTCTTTTACTAAGCAGCGGTAAACACTAAAGCGTGCTTACCACACACTAAAAGGCACCACTGTGGGATGTGCACAGGCATTCCACGGTAGTTCTGAGATCAGCGCGCACCAATCCTATGCTAAAAATGTACAATATGTTTTTAGCACGGGGGGGGGGGGGGGGCATGCTTGGGGATGGAGATTAGGAGTGCCCTGCATTAATTGAGTAGTGCAGAAAATCAGCGAATGCTGCCAATTAGCGTGTGCTTAGCATGTGAGTCCTTACACCCTACAAATTAGGTGGCAGTAAGGGCTCATGTGGTAATGGCCATGTGCTAATTTGGAAATTAGTACATACCATGGGTGTAGCCAGGCTTCGGCGGGAGGGGGGTCCAGAGCCCAAGGTGAGGGGGCACGCATTAACACCCCCCCCGGTGCCGCCAACCCCCCCCCCCCCCCCCACCATTGACGACCCCCCCCCCACTGCTGCCGCCACTACCACCAACAACTTTGACCTCCCCTGCCGACGACCCTCTCGACCCCCCTCCTGCCGCCAACCCTCCCCCACCGCTGCCGTCGCCTACCTTTGCTGGTGGGGACCCCAACCCCCACTGGCTGAGGTCCTCTTCTTCTGGCACAAAGCTTCATTCTGTTTCTGAGTCTGACGTCCTGCAGGATATCAGACTCAGAAACAGAACGAAGCCTTGCGCCAGAAGAAGAGGACCTCGGCTGGCGGGGGTTGGGATCCCTCGCCAGTAAAGGTAGGCGACGGCGGGTTGGCGGCGGCGGGAGGGGGGTCAAGAGGGTCATCAGCAGGGGGGTCCAGGGCCAAATCTACGGGGGCCCAGGCCTCCATGGCCCCATGTAGCTACACCACTGGTACATACTATTAATAGAAAAAAAGAAATTGTGGCCGTTTTACAGCCACGCTAAAAGTGACCTCAGAGCACAGGAAATCCACATGCCAGAAATAGCACAGGCTACTTTTTAGCACAGCTTTGTAAAAGGTCCTCCATATTTGCAGTCATTCAATATATTACCAGGAAGTATAACAAAAGGTTTTTATTCATTAGGTAGGCCACTTTCATTTTTTTTTATAGGAATTTACAAATTTTACAAGAAGATCACTTGTAGCAGCAGTAGGTAGGATAGCATAAAGAAAATCATTTCTAAATAGCAACAACAAGAAAATAAACCAGAAATAGCTCAAAATCTTATTTCCCTAATCCCATTCTGCAAAAGAAGGGAAACCCAACAGAACTACAATTGGAGGACAGTTCTTCGGAACAATTAACAAAACATACCATAATGAGCCATCATCTGAACTTCAGAACAGTACCATTTTCATCTGTTATTCTTTATACACTATGGGGCTCATTTTCAAAGCACTTAGCTAAGTGCTTTGAAAATACGCCTCTATATTTCCCATGTTTCTTATATAAATACTAATTGTATATGTATATTCAGTCATGGTGATACCATGACGGAGCAATGTAGGCCACATAGAGCCTGCAAATATGTGGGAATATGTGGGATACAAATGCAATAAATAAATAAATAAATACATGCTAACAAATGCCCAGTTCGTTCAAATTCAAGTTATCCAACCTGACCTTCAATTTGAGGCTGTAAAGGAAACTTGTTATCAAGAAATGCTTTCAGTCACATGGAGGGGCATTTTTGAAAGGGTACCCAAATCAAAATAGAGACATCCAGTTCACTACGTAAAAAACGTATGTCATATGAACATCTCTCTATATAAAACGCACCTCCAACATTCTGAAGCCTCCACAAGTCCCAACGTTCTAAATGCATGGTGGTGAAACCAGGAATTCGCCCATGAGTGTTGGCCCCACCCCCGCATCAAACGTCATGACGTCGAGGGCGGACCAATGACACTCAACCAATCGCATCGCGAACCCATTACTAAGCGACGGAACGTGACATAAGACACATCGCGGAACAATGAAAACCAGCAGCACACAGTTGCTACGCGATGTCAACAGCAACGCTAAAAGGACCATATAGATCTCTGCTCTCCACACAAACAACGGACACGGAGGGCATAGGAGGGAAGGAAAAAAAACAGCACATACACACACACACACACACACACACACTCACACTCTTAACTGGCTATAATGAGCAACTGACCTGCCACTATCACAGGGACTGCTAGCACCTCTCTCTCTCTCTCTCTCTCACACACACACATACAGACGTGACACAGAGGGGATGGAAGACAAGGAACGAATCGTTGGGTATGGAGGGGGCAGCAGGGGAGATAAGGCAAGAACTGCCTCAAATGTTTGTGCTGTGCTATGTACAATTATAATGCTGTCTCTTCATTTTGACCCTACCCTTTCACACTCTCTTTCACACAGACGCACACACACACACACACACACTTACATTGTCTCTATCACACACACACACACACACACACACACACACACACACTCTCTCACACAGACACACAAACACGCCTCAAATGGTTCAGCTGTCCTATGTAAAATTTCACTGCTGTCTCTTCATTTTCACCCTACCTGTGCACACTCTCTTTCACATAGAGACACACACACACACACTTTCTCTGTGTCACACATACACAGACAGACACACATACATATACACACTCTCACTCTCTCTATAGCCTTGCTAGCGCCCGTTTCATTTGTTTACGAAACGGGCCTTTTTTACTAGTTAGAACATAAGAGTAGCCACAGTGGGTCACACCAATGGTCCATCTAGCCTAATACCTGGCAGAAACCTAAATCGTGGCAATATTCCATGCTACAATTCCCAGAGCAAGTAGTTGCTTCCCCATGTCTGTCTCAATAGCAGAGTATAAACTTTTCCTCTAGGAACTTGCCCAAACCTTTTGTGGGTAGTTAGCCAAGTAAAACGGTGTAAATGCCGACACCTAAATTACTGTCAAATCAAACTGGCGTCAATCTATTGAAACTCTCATATATACAAAACAAAAATAGTAGAGTATAAGGCAAAAGCCCCTTAAGACTTCAGGATAGGTTGTTCAGGGCAAGTCTCATATAGTCACAGGGGTTAATCTTTTATCATCCGTCAGGTGAACCCCTATTTACTGACAAATTTAATCATAGACTACCCCCAACCTTCCTTGATGTGTAGTTCAAATTTTTCTTTTTTATACGTGTATATATTTTTTTGATTTTTCTAGTATTTTGTTTTATTTTTCTTACTAATTTTACAATTCGTTAATCTTCTTTGTTGCTACTGTTCACCATGTTATTACAGTGCTTTTCACTTCCCACACATTTTTACACATTAATGCTAATGAAGGCAACTTTGCTGCACTTATCTGCGTGCCCAGGTGTGGCTGCAACCCTAAATTAGGCAAGGACTGGTATTCTATAACAACGCACATAGATTTTAGAAACACAGAAGATGTGCCCATTCCATGCCCATGGCCATGCCCCTTTTCAACTATGTGCCTTAGAATTTATGCACATCACATTACAGAATACGCTTAGACAATTGTGCATGTAAATTCTAATTAATGTCAATTAGTGTCAATATTTGCTTGTCAATTGGCACTTATCGGCACTGATTGGCTTGTTAACTAATTAAGTTGTGCACACAAATCCAGAATACGACCAGATTTGCACACATAACTTAAGTCGCGTTGTATAGAATCTGGGGGATAATTTTAAAATCTACCCAAACCATGCTCACAAAACATCCCCTTCAAATTGGCTTTTCTAAAATTGCTACTTATATACATATGATCATTTATAAATGTAAGTAAAGCTTTTTAAACATGTAAATGATACCTAACCCTTCCAAAATCACCTCCATTATAATGTGACAGTTTAGCCATTTCTACAAATGAGTGGATTAGCTTACTGTAGGTTTCTAGTTAACAATTGCAAAACTGATTCTTAGCATTTGCTGAATTAGCAGGATATATATATGATTTATGTTTTCCACTTGGTATGCAGAATTTGAAAGACTGATTTAAATACACTTCAAGAAAACCACCCGACACAGGAAGGAAGGTTTGTGAATTCAGAATAGGTATAACCTGTAATAATTCATGCAGCTGTAGATTGCATGTGAAATGTCATACAGTGGAGAAAGTGGAAGTCATTGACTTACAGTGCTAACACTCTTCAGTGTAATTAATTTTTCAGCATCTGTAAAATCTGTAAATCTCCATAAATATCACTGGAAGGGTCTTATCATTTGGGATGCAGATGGCTATGCCCGCATTACAGATAATGTTCCTACAGCTTTTTCACTTGATTAAATGTTAACCATAGTATCATTGTGCTTTGTGACCTGTGAAAAGCCCTGAAACTAGGAATATATAAAAGTTAAGAGGCATATATTCTACTTTTCTGACCTTAACTACAAGCATGACATCGTCAACCATTGGATTTGATCTATTTATCCATACTTGAAGCAGATTTGCAAAGAAACACAAACCTTTCATGAAGTTGAAAAACCATTTAGTTACTTGATATACCTAGTCCCATTCTAAAGGACCTTCTGATATATCTGGATTTATTTGCCCCTCCCCCCGCCCCCCCCCCCAATTATCTGTGTTTGTAGTCTACAGTAATGATGGTTACAATCCATAAATCTAAGTTGTGAATGGCATATTTCACAAAAAGGTACAGTGGAAAGAGTTTGGATTTCATTGTAAAATTCAACTTACCAACTACTGGGGTAAGAAAATTCTGAAAACTATACCTAGAAATTGTTCATGGGAGACAAAACATTTGGGCCAATTTTCTATATATATTCTATATAGCACGCCTAGAGATCCGCGCTGAAATCCTGGCATATTCTATAACAGCACGCATACCTTAATTAGCTCAACAAGCTAATCAGAATTGATAACAGCACTTAACAAACAATAATAATTACTAATTGGCAATAATTAGAATTTACGTATGCAACTCGCTAAGTATTCTGTAATGAACTGTGCCTAAATTATAATGCACGCAGTTCAAAAGGGGCATGGCTATGGGCAGGGATGTGGGCATTTTGTGGGCATTCCAAAATTTATTTACATGTAGGAATTTACACCATGTTTTCATTGGTGTAAATGGAGGCATGTAGTTTTAGGCACCTAAATCTAGGTGCCACTTGTAGAATACACTTAGGCAGAAATGTTTACCATGCAGAATTTTTAGGTGCCTTATATTACCAGCAGCCAATAAACATGGACTACTGTAAAGATGTAGGGCCGATATTCAGTCTTTGGGAGGCAGGCCGGCTAAGTTCCGTGGTCAGTGCTGTGCCTGGATATTCAATCCTGGTCCATTTGTGGTGACTGGCATTGAGTATATGGGATTTAAACTTAGCTGGCTTAGGGGGTCTTTTACAAAGGTGCGCTAAGTTTTAGGGAATTTTATTTTTGTCATAATGTAATGTTAATTTCTGGTGACTTTCCAGGTTTATCTTTTGTAATCTGCATAGAACAGAAAGGTAGATAGGGGACTATAAGATATAGTGCGAGCTAGTCCCAAAGCCTGATTTTCACTCATAATATAGCCATGGTTTTTTTTTTTTCCAACCTGCAAAAAATAGTCCAGATTTGTAAGAATTAAAGCCTGGAGTAATGTACAATGAGTTGACTTTAAATAATATAATCACTGTTTTGAATCAGTGGCATAGCCACAGGTGGGCCTAGATGGGGGCAATTTTATAAAGCACTTTCTGAGTGTAAAGCATGGTTCACATACATGAAGGGCTAGATTCTATATATGGAGTCTAGAATCTAGGCTTGTCCAAAAGAGATGCGTAGGCGTATTCTATTAGACACGCCTTAATGTAGGTGCAGTATACTGAATACGAATTGGCCTGGGTGGATACCCCAACATTTAGGGCATATCCATTTATGCCAGTGAAAAGGTGGTGTAAATGCTGCACCTACATCTACACATGCTGGCCCAAATTCTATAACCGCACACATAAATGTGATTCATAGGCCAGGCATGCCCACACTCCTCCCATCAGTGCTCCCCCCTGTTTGGCTGCAAGCTTGAGAACTACGCATGCTGCTTTATAGAATATTGGGCTCATTTTCGAAAGAGAAGGACGTCCATCTTTCGACATAAACCGGAAGATGGATGTCCTTCTCCCAGGGACATCCAAATCGGTATAATCGAAACCCGATTTAGGACGTCTCCAACTGCACTCTGTCGCAAGGATGGCCAAAGTTCAAAGGGGCATGTCGGAGGTGTAGCAGAGGTGGGACTTGGGCATGCCTAACACTTGGACGTCCTTGACCCATAATCGAAAAAAACAAGGATGTCCGTGATGAACACTTGACCTGTTTTTCTTATGACTAAGGCACAAAAAGGTGCCCGAAATGACCAGGTGACCACCAGAGAGAATCAGGGATGACCTCCCATTACTCCCCCAGGGGTCACTAACCCTCTCCCACCCTCAAAAAACATCTTTCAAAATATGTCATGCCAGCCTCAGATGTCATACTCAGGTCCATGACAGTGCATGCAGGTCCCTGGAGCAGTTTTAGTGGGTACTGCAGTGCACTTCAGACAGGCAAACCCAGGCCCATACCCCCCCTACCTGTTACATTTGTGGAGGAAACAGCGAGCCCTCCAAAACCCACCACAAACCCACTGTACTCACATCTAGGTGCTCTCCATTCACCCGTAAGGGCTATCGTAGTAGTGTACAGTTGTGGGTAGTGGATTTTGGGGAGATCAGGACACAAGGTAAGGGAGCTATGTACCTGGGAGCAATTTATTAAGTCCACTGCAGTGCCCCCTAGGGTGCCTGGTTGGTGTTCTGGCAAGTCAGGGGGACCGGTACACTACAAATGCTGGCTCCTCCCACGACCAAATGGCTTGCATTAAGACGTTTTTGACATGGACGTCTTTGGTTTTGAGAATTGCTGAAAGTCAGAAACATCCATGTCTAGAGATGTCCAAATTTAAGGATTTGGACATCATTGACGGTATTTTCGAAACGAAAGATGGGTTTCCCCGCCTCTGGATTTTGACATTTTGCAAGGACGTCCAAATCGCAACGTGGTCATCCCTTTCGAAAATGCCCCTCTATGTGTAGCAAAGCTTGCACAATGTGCTTGTTGGTGATGAGAATAATTTTATTTTTTGTTACATTTGTACCTTGCGCTTTCCCACTCATGGCAGGCTCAATGCGGCTTACATGTGGCAATGGAGGGTTAAGTGACTTGCCCAGAGTCACAAGGAGCTAGCTGCCTGTGCCTGAAGTGGGAATCAAACTCAGTTCCTCAGTTCTCCAGGACCAAAGTCCACCACCCTAACCACTAGGCCACTCTTCCATTCTAATGATTACTCCCATTGGACTAGCTACAAACACCATTTACTTATTTTATTTTATTTATTTTTTGTTACATTTGTACCCCACACTTTCCCACTCATGGCAGGCTCAATGCGGCTTACATATCATCTCACTTCCTTTAAACAGCATTACTCTACCCGGGCCCTAAGTGAACACACCTTTGGCCTGGTGAAAAAACAGTTTTGCTCACTGGAAATGGATCTTGCAATAGTCAGGATGCCTTCTTTCCTGGCCAAAAGAGGGAACTGAAGAAACAGAAGATATGAGTGAAGAGTAGTTTCAAGGTTCTGAAAGTTCATGTCCAAATGCAGCAGCCACATACATGCAACAATAACTTTACAAAATTTCTCCCATAAAGAGGGAAATTCTGTAACAGGGCACCTGCTAGGACCCTATTCCACAAAGGAACATAGGTGCCTTCTTTTCTTTATAGAGTACTTTCCTAAGCTGGTATAGACTCACTTTAAAGTTAGATCTAACACTTACACCAGCGATACAACAGGTATAAGTGTTAGAGCCTAATTTCTACCAATATATGCATAGTTTACAGTATTCAATAAGTTATGTATGTAAGTTTAAGCTCCTCTCATGTTCTGCCTATGTATATGGCCCCTTGCAAGTACACGCTAAGGTATTTTGGACATCTGAAAACTGGTTTTTAGACATCCATATTACATGGACGTCCAAATACCGATTTTATAAAGCTAAAAGGGACAGAGGTGACAAGGGAAAGTGGTGTGGGCATGTTTTGGGTGGGACTAGGGAGGGGCCAAAAGAAGGATGTCCAGCAGAAGGGGAAGGGATGTCCGTGTTCAAAAAGTGGGCATCCGTATTTAGACCTGATACTTGGCACATCAAGGTTACAGACACATGCTCTGATTCAGCACGTCTTCACTGAATGGAGAGAAAAGTCACAGTGGGTATTTTTCTGTCCCTGGAGTGCTCACAATAAAAAAAAAGAAGAAGAAGAAGAAGCAAAATTACAAAAAACTTGAACCAGCAACTGCTGAATCCCTGTTATTTATTTATTTATTACATTTGTATCCCACATTTTCCCGCATAGCAGTAGGCTCAATGTGGCTTACAGGTTCTGGAGAGGAGAGTACCAACTCCGGGAATATATACAGAGTGGAAAATAGAGTAACAGTAGGTGCAAGGAAGCTGATAAGGTTCTGGAAAAGAAAATACAACTTTCAGCAGGCTACTTTAATCATTAGGCCACTCTTACACATGAATAATGATCTAGCTATTTTATAATATACATGTTTTTCCACTGCCACACAAACATTAATGTTCCTCTTTTTGCCCAGTTCATAATTTAGACATTTCAGTTTGTAAAATGGATGTTCATACTGGATGTTCCCAGTACATGGTCGTCCATCTCACATGTATTTTAGAACAGTCTGCAACATGTTCTAAAATACATCTGAGATGGATGTCTTTGTGATGTACTGACTGGCATATCCATATTCTGAGTTGGACGTCCTTTATAAAATGCCCCTCCAATAAGTTAAGCAGTATTTATAGAATAGCATTTAGATAGAATTTTGGCAGCTACATATATACATTCATAAATGTCACTCTTCTAAACATTGACATGAGTAATTGGCATGTGCCTATGTTATAGAATGACCCCCATAGTGGCTATGTACTTCTCAGGTATTATTTTAGTGAGAGACTCAATGGAGTAGATGGCTCATGTACTTTTGAAATCAAATGCATGTATGTTGTTTTTGCCCTCCTGAGAACACTTCTTTTCATTCAGTCTAAAACTATGCACATTATGAGAGTCTGTGCAATGAAGCCGAAAATTTTCAACCAGGACAGTCTACCCAGACAAGTGCCTTTGAAAACTGTCCTCAAAACACACTTGCTTTTCCAAAGGACTTGACTTTGTTTCAAGGTAAAACTTGAAGCAGATAGAAAAAAAACCTGTTTATATTCATCCACAGCTAATTGCATTAAATAGATATTTTATTCCTCTTCCTCTCCTCCTCTACCTTACAGGGCAGGCTACCATTAAATTCTGATATGGAACAGTAGATACTAATTAAAAATAATAGAAATGTGACTTCTGCTATCCTACATCCTCTCCCCTAATGTCCTATAAAGGAGGTTATCTCTGGCAGTGTGTTATTCTTCTGCTGCCACTGAAATTCTCTGAGAGCATCATGACCAGCCCAAAGAAATAGTACACCTAGATCTCATAGAATGTCCTTGCTCACATGGAACTTTCTCACTGATGTTAGGGTCCTACTTGGGGGTCAGCACTCAAGAAAAAGATCTAGGTGTCATTGTAGACAATAAGCTGAAATTTTCTGCCCAGTGTGCGATGGCAACCTAAAAAGTAAACAGGATGCTAGGAATTATTAGGAAAGGGATGGTAAATAAGACCAAGAAGACTATAATGCCTCTGTATCGCTCCATGGTGCTACCTCACCTTGAATAGTGTTTTCAGTTCTGGTTGCTGTACCAATTTCCACCACACCAGGGAGGACAATTCCACCTATAACCCAAAAAATACAAAACACACAAGTCAAGTAATCTCCCTCCCTTTTCTCTTCCAGATCGTTTAGGGGGCCAGTACCCCCTCACCCCCCCCCCCCCCCGCACACAATATTATCTTTTGCACATCCATTTTCCCTTCCAGACATGCAATTCATGTGTTTGTGTGGGGGGGGGGGGGGGGGGGGAAGCCCACCCACCCACCCTCACTCCCCAAACTAGGTTTCAACCTAATTCATGTTTAGTCTGGGATCTAAGGGTCATAAATAAGTGTAAACATAAATATGGGGGGGGGGCAATGCCCCCCATAACCCCCCAAACTAGGCTTCAACCTAATTCAGCCCCTCAAAATGACACACTGATTACGATTTATAACAAATGACTACTCTACCTATGAAAAGTTATTCTGTTATTATACGTCCTCTGTGTACATCCGTATGCTGCTTTAACCTCCTTGTTCAACATGCCATTAAAAACAAAAGCACCACCATGGTTGGTAAAAAAAAAAAAAAAGGCTAGGGAAGGTGGGAAATGACTGGGTGGGAAAAGTCCTAAGTGAGAATTGTCTCAGGGGGAATTGGTGGGTGGGAACTGTCCAGGTGGGAACTCACCTGATACCATATATACAGATCTATCTATCTATCTATCTATCTATCTATCTATCTATCTATCTATCTATCTATCTATCTATCTATCAAAAAAGAGAGAACACGTCTTCCAAGAAAAGCCTGCAAAACAGGAGCAATACAACATGAGGTGGCTGGCTGGGTAATCTCTGCAATGGCCCTGTGAGGTGTCTGGAAGTATACAGTGCTAAAAATTCTAGGGCTGGGGTGATTTTGCAGTTCATTGGCAGGGCTTGCCACCCGCTTGCAGTGGGCTGTAGGTCTGCCTCCAGCTAGTTGCAGAGGTGAAAGCAAAATTGAATCTGTGTATACATTGCTCTTTAGTCATGTCCGTAAATTGTGTTTTGAGTCCATAGGCACCCAGTATAAGAGACTTGTGGAGGCAGCGCCTCTCCACGCAAACAAATGTAGTCGTGGCCATTTATGCCATGTTTTACTTGGCATACATCCCAACACCAAATTACGTGCAGAGCGAGTGTATTCTATAACAACGAGCACAGATTTTAGAAACGCCCATGCCCCCCCCCCCCCCCCGCCCATGGCCATGCCTCCTTTTCAACTATGCAACTTGGAATTTAGGCCCACCATGTTACAGAATACGCTTAGCGAGTTGTGAGTGTATATCTTAATTAATGCCAATTAGTTCTGATAATTGCTTGTTAACATCCAATTAACAGTGATTAGCTAGTTAACCAATTAAGTTACCCGCATTGTTTTAGAATATGCTTTAATTTCTGCGCAGAAATTAAGGTGCCATATATAGAATCCCAAGTAAAATGTATTGCGGTTTTATTTTCAACTCAAGAATGAACAGTTAAATATGTATAATATGCTCAAATTCCAGTTATAAATAAGTGCTAATCCACCCTTTCCTGCCCTTTAATTTATTCACCACCAGTAATTCAGAGAGAACATCAACATCACTTAGCAACTAGTGCAGCAGTGATAAAATGCGGCTCCAAATCAAATATTGAGACATTTCTCTTTATTGAAGAGATGTGATTTTAGTTTTTCACCTACCGAAAAAAAAAGAAAAGAGAAAACAGCATTTCAGCTACCCAGTTTTGCTTGAAACGAAAGCTATAATGAGTCAGACAGAGTTGATGTTTTACAGGGTGGTTATGGCTCATTTCATACTGTAGATTAGCATAAATATGTGGGGTCAAGTGGGGGTTTGGGGTGGAGCCCCAGGGGCAAGGAGGAGCTTTGAGCTTGACAGAAGGCTGGGCTTTGATCAGTACTCGGGATTCATGAGTTGCAGAGAAGACCATGGATTGTGGTAACGTGTTAGGTCATGAGTGATGAAGCTGACAGCCGTGTTTAAATATTGGAGGCAGGTAGGAGGTAGGCCCTTATTGGTGGGGTCATACCTGTCTGTTCATTCTGACCAGGTAGTTTGCAGTGTTCCCTCACAGCTATTCACTTCCAGAGGTGTAGCTAGGTTTTGATGTCTGGGAGAGCAGACTTTTGTAAAATAGGCGCCAGATATGGGCATAGTTTGACTGTTTCATTTGGGGGGGGGGGGGGCAAAGGGTGTGGCTTGGCACATTTGCATATGTACATCTCATACATATTCATTAAGGCTATTTAAAAAAAAAAAACAACAACAAACACACACAGGCACCAGACTAAAATGCTGAATATGAAGCCAGCATATCAAAAACAATAGAGCCAGACACTTTATGAAATAACACAAAACCCTACAAAAAGACACTCAAAATCTATACAGAAAACTTAACACACAAGAGCCCTACTCACCTATGAAAAGACACTGGACCCTAGAGCACCAATATACCTGTTGCTGGAAAATGAAACATTCCTACGCAAAACACTACATGCTAGCAGAATCTGTCACCTCAGTCACATATGCAGAACACGGACAGACCCTTATGTGATACAAAAAACATGCCCACAAAAACTGAAATATAGATCTCTTCAAGAAAGCCAGACTCTGTAAGCAGTGCAAAAACTGGTAAAAGAGAAACAGAAATATATTTTCTCCTGTACTCTGCAAAATACAATACGAAAAACATGTACATTTCACAAAGCAGGCACCTCTTAGTCCTTAAAAAGCATTAAATAAAAATAATGTTTTATTTTCTACCTTTGTTGTCTGAGCATTCTATTTTTCTAGTTGGGCTGGTCCCAGTCTCTTTTCCACTTTTCATGTGTCTTCTCTTAAATTCTTTTCCAGGTTGGTTTTTCCATTTCTTTGCTCTTCTCTTGTCTTCTTCCTGTCCTTCTCTGCATTTGTCTGACACTGATCTTTCATTTTATGTTTTTTTTTGCCCATTTTTCTCTCACTCTTTAGTCCTTAGTATCCGTCTACCTACTGGCTTCGACCATCTCCCTCTCATTCCATTTCCAGCACTCCCATTCCCCCCTCTATCTCTCCCTTACCTAGTCTCCTAAATTCCTCTCCCATCTTTCACCAACTTCATTAGTCCCCAATTCCCATCCTCTGTATTCACTCTCTTTGCCCTCATCTACCCTCCACTGCATCTCATCACCCTATCAGTCCCAGCTCCATCCATGTCTCCTTCCCTCCCTTGCCTTCAAGGCCACTCTTCTGTCTGTTACCCTATACCCCATGCCCAATAGCTTCTCTTTCACCATCTTTTTAACCTCTTTCTACCCTAACTCAACTCCCTTCAGAAACTCATCCCCTTCTCCTATACCCCTCGCCAGTACCCCAATCCATTTTCAATGACTCTTATCCCCTTTCCTGTCTTCCAGGTCATTCACATTATTTCTCAACCTTTCCCTATACCATCCCCTTTTCCTGCCCTTCTTCTCATATCCATATTTTCACATCCTGCTTCTTCCCCTCTCCCACCCCCCAGTCCCATCCATCTCCTTCTCCTTCCCTCTGCCCCACCTCTCCCAGTCTCATCCATCTACTGCTCCTTCCCTCTGTTCACCACCCTTCCCAGTCCCATCCATCTTCTGCTCCTTCCCTCTTCCCGGATCCAGCATCTCCTCATTCTTCCCCTTGCCCCCCCCCCCCCAAAGGTCTGGTATCTCCTCTTTGTTTCCCTTGCCTCCTCCAATCCCATGAAGTCTGACATCAAGAAGGTTGAAGAAAACAGGAGATGGGATGATGACATCAAAAAGTTGAAGACAATTAAGTTAGTCTATGTTTCCCCCTTCCCCCCGCAGCCATCATCTAGTACATTTAAAACAAAGCAAGCAAACCTAAAAGCTGTTTTAGTGATGTTCAATTTTTATTTCATGGTATTTAAATCTAGATATGGGAAGCTTTCAAATAAATTAAAAAGCTGTCAAATAAGTAAAAAAGAAAACAAAATCTTTTGTCCTCTACCTTTGAAGGCACTGCCTAATTTTTATCCAACTGGAATAGCCTTAGACTTTTTACAGATGGACCACACATTTATTTTTAATAATCTTTTGCTATTGCTTTAGCACACACAGCACGTGCTGCGGAATGGTCCCTGGACCTTTCTTACCTTACCCCAACAGCTAAGCCAGCCATCAAAGAAGAACAGCTCACATCCATCAGTCTCACACGCCAAGGCCAAGCGCCATCGCCAAACAGTTGGGCTGCAGCCTGCCCTGCATCGACCACACAATGGGTGATGCGGACCGTTCTCTGAAGAGGACCCTGGCCTGGGCCCCGCGCACCCCCACATTGCTGCCTGCCTGCCTGCACTGCGTGAAGCCAGGAGAAGGAGGAGGAGAAGAATGTTGTCGAGACAGCTCACAACGGCCGCTGCAGCTCTGGCTGAGCAGCTCCCTGGATGATGTTCTCTTTCTCCTGGCTTCAAGGCAGCACTTCTGCAGGCTGCACAGTGTGGGGACGGGAGACGGGAAGAGAAAGTGCTCACAGCAGCTGTCTTTTGATGCACTGGCAGGCAGGCAACCACGATGATCCTGTTCTGGAACTGATAGTGGCACACTGGCACCGCGTGCAAGCGGGAAGTTGGCGCACATGCGCATAGGCGGCATCGCGATTGCATGCACGTGGAAGATGATAGACAGTTCTTGCAAATAGGCGGCGCGGCAGCACCAGAGCGTCACCACGTGCAAGCAGGAACTGGAAGGTGGGGCGCTTGCATGCGCATAGGCGCCGGTTTTTTGAGAAATCGATTTAGGGGAGCGACCGCTCCCCCTGCGCCCCACCTAGCTACGCCACTGTTCACTTCCCCTTCACACACAGAGTGTCTTTCCATAAAAATTCCACAGTGCTTTTAGCTTCCTTTTTGTGCCCTGTGTACCTTAACCTTTTTTCAATGGTGACAACATTCAATATCTGCTTTGTATTCAGACAAACTTGTGACATCCCTAGAATCAGTTTCAACTTGCCATGGTGGCCAGAACTCAAAAATCTTTTAGATAGATCAACTTGGTCAAGATAGCATTTAGTAGAAGGGGCCACAATATGAATAGTTCAATGAAACCAGCCTGGATGGTCTTAATAGATGAGCAGACCAGGGGGTTGGATGAAAAAATGATATCATCCAAAAATTCTACAATATTATTATTATTATTTAAACAGTATGGGGCCTTTTTACTAAGCTGTACTAAAAAGTGTATGGAGCTGCTGTTAGCACGTGGGCTTCTCATGCGCTGTGGCCATGTTTAGTGTGGCGGTAAAATTGCTACATTTGCATATTTTTCAGTAATGACCACATACTACTACTACTACTACTTAACATTTATAAAGCGCTACCAGGGTTACGCAGTGCTGTACAATTTAACACAGAGGACAGTCCCTGCTCGAAGGAGCTTACATTCTAATGGACAAAAAAGTGCAGTCAATCAAATTGGGGCAGTCTGCTTATTTTCTAATTAGTGCATGGACCATTACTGCAGAAGCCCTTACCGCAACCTATTTTGTAGATGATAAGGCAGTGATATTCAACCTTTTTCATCTTGCGGCACACTTACAAAGCGCAAAAAAATTGTCAAGGCACACCACTGGAATTTAACCCATACCTGCCCATTCCCGCTAAGATCCATTCTATCCCCACCCATCCCTGCAAGTAATCTCCTTCATCCCCCCCATACCTGTAACCTTCAGAAGTAGCTATTGCTATTTCATTTAATTATGCTACTGAAATACATTAGACTGTGACAGAGACCCATTTACAAAGTATGTATTCTTCCCAATTGCTGCATCAAATCAGGCAGAGAGCAAGTGCGCCTGCACTGAATTATTGAAGGGAAGAGGTGGTACTTGGAGGCAGTGGCGTACCAAGGGGGGGGTCGGTCCGCCCCGGGTGCACGCCGCTGGGGGAGTGCCGTGGCGCGCGCCTGTTGCCCTGTCTCTGAGTTCGCAATTCGCATGTGTTCACTGCTCCCTCTGAGTCTGCCCCGGAACAGGTTACTTCCTGTTACAAGTGTAACAGGTGTGGGGGGGGGGGGGTGAGTCTGGGTCCGCCTGCCTGAAGTGCACTGCACCCACTAAAAACTGCTCCAGGGACCTGCATACTGCTGTGATGGAGCTGGGTATGACATTTGAGGCTGGCATAGAGGGTGGAAAAAATGTTTTAAAATTTTTTTTGAGGGTGGGCGGGGGTTGGTGACCACTGGGGGAGTAAGAGGAGGTCATCCCCGATTCCCTCAAGTGGTCATCTAGTCAGTTCAGGCACTTTTTCAAGGTTTGGTTGTGAAAAATAAGGGACCAAGTAAAGTCGACCACATGCTCGTGAGGGTCGCCCTTCTTTTTTCCATTATCAGCCGAGGATGCCCATCTCTTAACCACGACCCCGTCCCGCCTTCGGTACACTGCCGACACGCCCCTGTGAACTTTGGTCATCCCCGCGACGGAAAGCATTTGAAGACGAAAAAAATCGGCTTTCGTTTATGCCGATTTGGGCGACCTTGGGAGAAGGACGCCCATCTCCCGATTTGTGTCGGAAGATGGGCGTCCTTCCCTTTCAAAAATAAGCTAGTGTGTCACCCATGCCCCTCCCATGCGCCTCCTATCTGTACGCCCCTTTGCAATTAACATTCTATAGCACTTACACATGCCCTTATAGAATCATGTTTCTAAGAACAGCACACCATAACACTGGAACTACAGAAAAGTCATTTTAGCCATTTGGCTTATTGGCAGGTATCACAAATCAGAAGAAAGTTAACTTTTTAATTTAGCTAATTAACTGATCCATTTAGATTAAATAAATGTAAGTAGCTGTTGCTTTGTGGATGTCATTAAATTAAAGAGCACTTTTATCTGAGGTAGAAGACTGATGAATTGACTAGTGACAAGGGATATAAATTGGTCTTGACATGCAGAACAGCTAAATTTTTAACAGAAAAGATAAAGCAAATTGCCAAGTGGCCTACTCTAGCAGGATTAGTCACACTCCCTGAGACGTTATTGCAAACTATTAGGAAGAACCCCTCCAGTATAACTAGCTAGACATTGAAGGTTTGAATTGATACTGATATCTCAGTACAATGAAAAGATATTCTCCAGTAAGTTTTAAGATGAAAGTACTGACCTCTGGAAATGTATCAAATGAAGATGGTACTCCTTAAGCAAGGAGTAGATAGGTTGCATTCCATTTACATATAATTAAAAGAATTAACAAAACATACTTAACAGCCAGCTCTAAAGATACTAAAGTAAAAGTCTGAAAAGTTTAGAATTATTATAAGAAATTTACAGGAAGATGTAAGTTCTTCAAAGTGTCATGTCTCCTTAACCACTTTGTTGATTTTCTTTTAACTTAATCAATGCAAAACTACTTATATTGTTATTAATATAGAGGCTGACATTCAAAGGGTTTAATTTCCTAACTTTGAGTGTTAAGCCCCTAAATTGACCTCTTTGAAAATGTACTAAAGCTGAGATCCTAAATTTATGTTCTGAAATTCACTAAGGGCTCTTTTTACCAAGCTGTGGGGAAAAGGGCCCTGTGGTAGCAGCAGGGGACGTTTTTCCCATATGCCAGGGCCCTTTTTATCGCAGTGGTTAAAAAGCCCCCCAAAACAAAATGGCCATGTGGTAAGAAAACTCTTACCGTGTGGCCATGCTGTGATGAGTCCTTACCACCACCCACTGAGGTGGCGGTAAGGGCTCCTGTGGTAACCCAGTGGTAACTGGGCAGCGCCTGGTGATGCCTGATAACACCAGGGTTACCACCACACTAACCATTTCCAGGGTTTTTTCCCCTGGAAATGGCACTCACTCGACCCAGAACTACTGCCAGCGGCTGTGTTGGACCAGTGGTAGTCCTGGAATAGTAAGCGATAAGCTCACGTTGGGCTTATTGCCACTCTGTAAAAGGGCCCCTAAGGGATTCTTTTACAAAGCAGAAGAAGGCCTAACATGCGGAGAACGCACGCCAAATCGGCACTACCACCAGGGTAGCGTGGGCACCCAGTAGTAATTCTGAAGTTGGCGCATGCTGGTTCCCATGGTAGAAAATAATTTTCTATTTTCTACCACAGGGGCAATCCCGGCAATAATCGGCAGTGCAGCCTCATTGGCGCATGCTGCATAAGTATCGCATGAGTAGCGTGTGAGCCCTTACTGCTAGGTCGATGGCTAGCGGTAAGGGCCCAGGCAGTAAATAGCTGGACGCTACCTTTAATTTTCCCACACGGCCATTTACTGCTAGTGGTTAGGGTGGTGGACTTTGGTCCTGAGGAACTGAGTTCAATTCCCACTTCAGGCACAGGCAGCTCCTTGTGACTCTGGGCAAGTCACTTAACCCTCCATTGCCCCATGTAAGCCGCATTGAGCCTGCCATGAGTGGGAAAGCGCAGGGTACAAATGTAACAAAAAACAAACAAAAAAGCTGTGGTAAAAAAATGGCCCAGCATGCACCAAAAACAGATGCCCACACTACTACAGGTCACGTTTTACCACAGCTTAGTAAAAGGACCCCTAAACTCCTAAACTTAGCAGCCTAAAACATAGGTGGCAGCAGGAGCAAATTTATGATGATTTTCAGCACTAGGGGAACAATTCTATAAACTGCTAAAAAATGGGGGCCCAAAACAATTGACGCTAAGCATTATTCTGTAAAGGGTGTGTGCCAATTCCTTCACCTAACTTTAGGTGCCAGACTTACACCTGCTGAAACCCGGTATAAATGCTGGTACCTAAGTTACGTGCACAGACTCCGTATTCTATAATTACACACATAACTTTTTAGAATGCACCTGACATGTCCATGTGTTTCCCAAGGCCACACCCCCTTTTGAGATATGAGCTATGGGAGTTAGACGCACTGCCTTATAGAACAGCGCAAAGCCAGATGCATGCGCAATTTTTAACGAGTGCCAATTAATATCAAAAATGAGTTGTTGACACCTAGTTAACCAATTCATTTGCGCACACATTTCAGTAGTGTAGGCGTCATTTATAGAATCTAGGGGATAGATTACATGCACACATTTATGCCAACTTCGGAGCAGGTATAAATGTGTGTCTTGGCATTTGTGAGGTCTAAGGTCTGGTTCTAGGTGTCTGTTATGCCTGTTTAGGTGCTTGTGTTGACTTTATTGAATAGGATTAAAGTAAACGCCTTTTTGACATCCTGTTATAAAATCAGGCTCAGAATGTTGTAGCAAAGACAATTATTGAACTAATGCAAGAATATAGGTAACTGTTGCTAAATTACACTTGCCTAACTGGATTTTCCCTTTGGGTCTTGGAGAATACAGCTTATGGTTTTTGGTAGTTGAAAATAGACCACATAATAGACATCATAAAAAGTTTAGAAATAATATCTTACAAAAGATGTTTGAAATGAGAAACATGCTAACCTGATTCTTTTAAGTTATGATATGATTATACTAGACTTCTGCAAATTCCTTTTCCTATTCTTCTGATTTGGAAACATGTCAGATGAAAGCACAATATTTAGGGGCCCTTTTACTAGACCGCTTCAATTTAGAACTACCGCACGGCTACTGCGTGGCTTGGGCGGTAATTCCATTTTTTATGCATGTCCGATATACGCATCGGAAAATATTTTTTATTTTTCAACATGCGCTGCTAACCGGGCGATAATTGGCAGTGCACGTGTGCTGACAATTACCGCCTGGTTAACGCGTAAGACCTTACTGGTAAGTCAATGAGTGGCGGTAAGGTCTCAGACCCCAAATTGACGCATACCAATTTTTAATTTGCCGCACATCCATTTTTTACCAAAAAAACCCCTTTTTTACAGGCATGCTGAAAAATGGATATGCGAGTTTCCAAAACATGCGCCTACACTAGTGCAGGCCATTTTTCGGCATACCTCAGTAAAAAGATCCCTTAGGAACCTATTTGATTAGCTGTATTAGCTGTTTAACAGGGAAATTACCATGCACTAACAGCATGGGCCTATGTTATCAGTTACCACAGCATGTGAATCTCAGTGTGTTTTAATTCTCATGTTAAACAGCAAGTAAAGAATATACTTTCTTGGGCCATGGAAAGGGCAGGGACCTTGTCTTATAATTAACATGAAGGTCATTATCACACATTAAAGGTTAACACAGCAAATAATGTAGAACAGTTAATGTCACCTCAAGAAATGTATTAATGCACCTTTTGTTATCCACCATGCAGTTAACACATGGTAGAACTTTATTTTCTGCATTAATGACATACCAGCCCTCCCACAGGAATGTCCCAGCAGTCAACACAGAGAGTTTGCAATTACTGTGCAATTACTCTGCAGTAGTTTTCATAAGTACCACATGGCAATTGCAAAACCTTACCCTACTTTAGTAAATAAGAACCTTATTACCTAAAGGATGCTAAACTCGTAATGGAGAGGGTTTAAGTATAAGGCCACCAAGACAATAATGTTAAAGGTTTCAGGTTATACCAGCTATTTCTACTGGCTGCTTGGATGTCTAACTTATACGTTTAAGGGGAAAGTTATCAATGTGGGCTACAGCACAGGGTCTCATTGCATATAAGAATCCAATTTGTGGTAAAATAACCCAACTTATCAATAGCCCACGTTGATACCGTCCCCCCTAATTATTGCTGCTTAGAAGTATAAATTGGAAGAAATGAAACTCCATTTTAAAGAATGTTGAGATGGGAATGGAAACATCCAAGTCAAGACATGATCCCTTTCTAAAGTATTTCACAAAAGACGCTGCAATATCTAAAGCCTTTTGTAGACTTCTGATATGGATGCTGGAAAATGTACATGCATTTGTCGGCATGCACAAGAACAGTAGTAATTTCATAAATATGCACGTGCACAAGAAAGCATGGACCCACAGGGTTTTACACTAATAATTACCAGCAACTACATGCTTAAATGCCTATTTTACAATCCACACTGTGCTTGCCAGCACTTTCACCAGCTGGCTCAGCCGAGTGCGTATTTACAGCGTCCTTCACTAAATTTTGGACTGTGTTTTTCTTTGGCTCATTGTTGTGCCTATCAGAGTCACTTGTTGCACAAATTTTCCTGGACACCATCATTGGATCATACAATTTGACAACTTTGTGACCCCAAAGCAGGCATTCGTTGCCGAAATGGATCTGTGTCGGGTCCTGGAACTGTGTTATATTACCCTCTGAAGGACTTTATACACTAATTGGAAAACATTTGCATGTTGATAATTAAAAAGCATTTTTAACTTGATACTTGACCTCTTAGGTCTCTTCTCTCTATTGTTGGAGAGCTGTGGTCTATCCCTTCTTTGTTTGCCTGTTATACTTTGCGTAGATTGGCTCGTCTCTTTCATCTGTGTTCACAGGTATCCCTCCCCCATACTGACCCGTGATCCCCACACACACGCACACACACAATACCTCAAAAGTCCCCCAGAATACATTACAACCCCATCACCCCATTTCCCTATACCCTGTACCCCCGATGCAGCACTTAATTAGCAGCTTGACCTTAGCAATAATTACTGCAAGACACCACCAGGGGCCAGAGGTGCTATTTGGAACATAAGCACTGATGGAGCAACAGTGATTGGGGACTACTCCTGCTCTTCCTTTGACCACCTTGAAAAACCCCTGGCATGAGCGATTCCTAGTGCAGAAATAGGAAGAAATACAAGTACAGGAGAAAGAGCAAGTCAAATACCAACCTGGAGAGCAAGGACACAGGTGGGCAGCATGGACAGGAACAAGACAAAGTTAGGAATAGGAGCAGGCAACAAGGTCAGGAGCAAGCCATTAGGGATGCACATTTGTTAGTGCTCATTCTATTGTTAGCATGCTTTAATATGTAGAGTGTGCTAAAGCAATTTATTGCATGGTAACTTACAAAGGAATGTGTGTTACAAAATTCTAATACAAATAAATTGACCGTTTCACCATTAAGGCCTAGGAAGAACCGGCAAAGTTGACTTGCAGTCTGCGGCTGATTTAGGATTGTCATCACTGCTTAGTCTGGGAACATCTGTGTCTCTGTCAGAACTCAATCCTTCACCATGTTCAACCCAAGCATTGTCTATGCAGGCAGAAGTTGTGGCTACAGAAGGCATTGCTGTGTCGACTTCTAGAGTGAGAACTGCGGGCGTTACTTCGGCTGTGGGAGGAGGTGAATGGATTGTTCCTGCCTGGTTAGGAGCTCCTGATTTAGTGGTACAGCTAGGTGAAGAAGATAAACCCCTCTGGAGGTGAGAACTGTTGTGTTGATCCAAATAGAACTAAGCCCATAGCAGTTTCAGGAATGTTCTCTTCAGCACCACCAAGAGAGGAAAACATTGCTACTCTTAATCTTCCTGCATGGTGACACTGAACTTTAAACAGAGGCCAAAACCTTTTTCCTCAGGTCAGGACAGTACACTGCTATTAAGGTATTCTGTTCTGACATGAAAAGGAGGTTTGGGTCTCCAAGCATTAGCAAAAATGTATTAAAATTAGTCCAATAAAGATATCATCTTAACATAGCTACCACACTACTTTATACTAAACTAAAAATAAAATTCATTTTCCCTACCTTTGTTGTCTGGCTGTTTACTTTTTTCTAATTGTGTTGGTCTCAGTCTCTTGTTTCTTGTTTCCTCGATCTCTTCTTAACTCTCACCAGTGTCTATCCCTCTCTCCCCCCCTTTCCATCCAGCATCTGCCTCCTCTCTTCCCCCTTTCCATCCAGCATCTGATCCTTCTCTCTCCTCACTTCCATCTAGAGTCTCTCTTCTTTTTCTCCCTCCTCCATCCAGCATCTGGCCCCTCTCTCTCTTTACATCCATCCACTCAGGCTCCTCTCTCTCCCCAGTTCAATCCAACATCTGCATCTTCTCTACCCCTCATTCAATGTCTCTCCCTCCTCTCCCCATTTACATCTGGTATATGTCCAGTGGTGTACTGGAGCCGGCTCGCATGGGCTCGCGAGAGCCGGTTGTTATTTTTTTCAGAATTTTGGGCTCTGGTCCCCACCTGCAGTGTCGACGGTGTCCCCTGTGGCTTCGGGCATCTTCGGCACACGCAGTGCTTGTTTGTATTTCTCCTCCCCCCCCCCCCCCCAAACCCCCAACCTCTCTTCTTTAGCAAACCGGCGCTTAATACTGTTTTAAAAAAATTAACACGTCAGCAGGAACAGGCTGCTTCAGCCAATCCCAGGGGCCTTCCTTCAGCCCTCGGGGGCGGAACACGCTGAAGGAAGGCCCCTGGGATTGGCTGAAGCAGCCTGTTCCTGCTGACGTGTTAAAACGGGTAAAAAAACTTAAACGGAGAAGATGGCGAGTCGGCGACGGGCAAGAGCAAGAAGCAAGGAAGTGGAGAGAAGCGGAAGTCTGGTGCCCGATTGTTGTCTGTACTGGTTGCCGCAGTGTCGGGATCATGGCGGAGGTAGAAGAAACACTAAAGCGGATCCAGAGCCAGAAAGGAGTGCAAGGAATCATCATTGTCAATGCCGAAGGTATTTCCATCAAAAGCACTGTGGACAATTCTACGACAGTTCAGTATGCAGGTCTGATGCACAGTTTGATGATAGTCAAAGTAGATAGTACCAGATATTTCCCTCAGAACGGCAGCTCTTATTTTCTGCAGTCTTGCTTGGTCTCTTTGCTTTCTTACCCCCTCCCCCCCCACCCGTATTATATCCTGTTGTTTCAATGTATGTTTTTAGGTTTTTTTAAGAAGAGGATGGGTGGGTGCCTTTTAAGAGTTTCTGTAAGCAGTTCCCTGATTCAGTGGTATGTTTTCTGCACACTAGAGGCAGTAAAGTCACAAATTACATCACATACAGCATGAACCAGCCCAGTTCAGTGTGTTTGATTGTGCTTTTTAGCTCCCATTATTACTTCCTCACCCGTAACTGTCTTGTCTGTATTATTTAGATTGTAAGCTCTTTTGATCAGGGACTGTCTCTTTGTATCAGGTGTTCAGCGCTGCGTGCATCTGGTAGCGCTATACAAATGCTAATAATAATAAGTGCGAGGGGAGAGAGCAGAGAGGTGCTGCTGGGGGGTGCAGGGGAGAGAAGAGAATCGCTGGATATGGGTGGCTGGAGGGGGGGGCAGGGGAGAGAAGAGAATCAATGGGTATGGGTGGCTGGAGGAGGGCAGGGGAGAGAAGAGAATTGCTGATATGGATGGATGGATGGAGGGAGGGGAGAGGAGAGGAGAGTTGCTGGACATGGGTGGAGCAAAGGGAAGGGAGAGAGAAGAAATGCTGGATATGGATGGAGGGGAGTGAGGAAGGAGATGAAATGAGGGGAAAGGAAGAGAGGAGAAAAACACATGGGTGAAGAAAATAGGCAGAAGCTGGATCCACTGGACAGTCAAGTCTGCGGAGGACCCAGCTTTTATTTACAGATGTAGGGCAAGAAATGAAGAAGAAAGGCGGAAAGTAAAGAAATAAATGGAAAGGAAGCCCTGAAAACGGAGTTAAGAGGACAGATAGCAGAATAGGATACTGGGCCAGCATGATCAGAAAAACAAAGTCACCAGACAACAAAGGTAGGAAAAAATCATTTTATTTTCATTATAGTGTTTGGAATATGTACACTTTGAGAATCAGGTGCTCAACATTAAAAGTTTATATTTATTTATTTACTTATTTATGGCATTTTATCCCAAATTAAACATGAATTAGATTGGAACCTGGGATCATTTAATTTTTTTTCCCTGGAGTAATGCATTGCCCCCCCCCCCCAGGCTCTCTCCCCGGCTATAGCCAGTTCTGCAATTTGGGGGGGGGGGCGCAGAGGTGGGGGGGGCACACAGAGGTGGACTTGGGAGAGAGCCTGTTGTTAAACATTTACCAGCACACCACTGCATATGTCCCTTCTCTCTCCCTCATCCAGTGTCTGTCCCTCCTCTCCCTCTTTCCATCTGACATCTGTCCCCTCTCTCCTTCTCATCCAGCATCTGTCCTCCCTTCCCCTTCCATCCAGCATCTGTCCCATCTCCCTTCCATCCGGCATCTGTTCCCCCTCCCCACTCCATTCTCCATCCATCGTCTGTCCTTCCCCATCACCCATTGTCTGTCCTTCCCCATCACCCAGTCACCATGTACCTGGGGTCCTATTTATTCCTGCTCAATTATATTTCCCCATTATCACCCCACTTAATCCCCATAGCCCCACTCTTCCACCCTACCCTCACTTACAATCACACCCTCCCCCTTCCATCCAGTGTTACAGTCTTTTTTTCAGCCTCACCCAACACTCAAACCTTCTCTCCCCCCCCCCCCACCAGACACCCCCACTACCACTGGCACACCAGGACCAGGCTATCCCCACTCCCACCCAATACCCCCCTGCTGTGGCCACCACTGCTGCTGCCCTGCTGCTGTTTCTGTGGCGGCAAAAATAGAAAAAAAAGATTGCGGGGCTGCACCGTTGTTCCCTTCCCGCTCACAGCTGACCGGCTCTGGCCTGGAACAGGAAATTGTTAGAGGAAGGCGGGACAGGCAGCAGCGAACAGGAGGAACACTCTGCGTCGCGATCTTTATTTCTGTTTTTACCGCTGATGCTGTAACAGCAGCAGCAGCAGTGGTGGCCGCAGCAGGAAGGTAGTGTGCAGTGGTGTGCTGGTAAATGTTTAACAACAGGCTCTCTCCCCGGTCCACCTCTGCGCCCCCCGTCCAACTCTGCGCCCCCCAAAACTGCAGAGCTGGCTATAGCCGGGGAGAGAGCCGGGGGGGGGGGGGGGGGGGGGACGACATGCATTACTCTCTCCAGGAAAAAAAACATTAAATGATCCCAGGTTCCAATCTAATTCAGTGGATCCAGCTTCTGCCTATTTTCTCCATCCATGTGCAGTTTTTCTCCTCTCTTCCTTTTTCCTCATCTCATCTCCTTCCTCTCTCTTCCCTCTCCTCCATCCATGTCCCATAGCCCGGGGAGGGGGGGAAGGGGGGGAGAACAAACGAGCACACAGACAAACAATGCAGGTAGCATGCTAATGTGGAGTGGAGGAGTGGCCTAGTGGTTTGAGCACCAGTCTTGCAATCCAGAGGTGGCCAGTTGAAATCCCACTGCTGCTCCTTGTGATCTTGGGAAGTCACTTAACCCTCCATTGCTTCAGGTACAAACTAAGGACCTCATGATCAAAAGCAAACTCCGGCGCTAGAGGCTGTTAACGCCATACTAGCGCCGGAGTTTGCTGCCAACCCATGATCAGAGCCCTCGAGCGCTTGAAACAACGCACTCGAGGGCTCTTAGTACAAGTAGCATGCAAATGCATGCTAAACAGGGCTCTCAGCGCAAGTAGCTTGCAAATAGATGCTAATCAGCGCTTAACGCATTCATCTCCAATGATCAGCAGCCAGCGCGCCAAAGATTGGGTCGCTGGCCGCGGCAAAATCTACGCCAGCTCCAAGCTGGCTTTAGGGTTTGCTCCAATCATTGGGGAGGAATGGTGAGCCCTGTCCAGCATGCAGTTCCATGCTGGCAGGCCCCCGTTCCCCCCCAAAGCAAATGCGAATGGGGGGCTGGAGGTCCGGTGGACCTCCAGTCCCTCCGACGATCTCACCCCCCCAAGTTCAGGGAGGGCTGGAGATCTGGTGGGTCTCCAGCCCCCCGAACTCCCAGAAAATATCAAGTGGCCGCCGCAGCCGGCCAAACCCTCTCCCACCCTCCCAACCAGCGAGCGACGGAGGGGGGCTGGAGGTCCACCCCAACTCCCCCCCGTGTTGTTGTACCAATCCCTGGTGGTCCAGTAGGAGTAATGACAACCCCCCTCCCGGCCCCACTACCCTCTTCCACCCTCCCACGCAGTGAGCGAAGCCACCCCAACTCCCCCCCCACCCAGCGTATACCAATCCCTGGTTGTAAAGTGTGAATAGAAGTGGTGACAACCCCCCTCCCGGCCCCCCCTACCATTAGTTGGAGGAGGGACGCAGCCTGCCTCCCTCCTCATCCAGTGGACGACATCGCAAAATGGCAGCGCCCAGCCCCGCCCATTGCATCCTGGGATGCACGGGGTGGGGCTACAGACCATGTAAGGGAGCGATTCCCTTACATGGTGTGTAGCCCCGCCCAGCGTACACCCAGGATGCAATGGGCGGGGCTGGGCGCCGCCATTTCGCGATGTCATCCACTGGATGAGGAGGGAGGCAGGCTGCGTCCCTCCTCCAACTAAAGGTGGGGGGGGCCAGGAGGGGGGTTGTCACCACTTTTACTCACCTTTAGTTGGAGGAGGGACGCAGTCTGCCTCCCTCCTCTTCCAGTGGACGACATCGCAAAATGGCGGCACCCAGCCCCGCCCATTGCATCCTGGGATGCACGGGGCAGGGCTACAGACCATGTAAGGGAGTGATTCCCTTACATGGTGTGTAGCCCTGCCCAGCGTATCCCAGGATGCAATGGGAGGGGCTGGGCACCGCCATTTTGCGATGTCGTCCACTGGAAGAGGAGGGAGGCAGGCTGCGTCACTCCTCCAACTAAAGGTAGGGGGGGCCGGGAGGGGGTTGTCACCACTTCTACTCACACTAGACCACCAGGGATTGGTATAAGCTGGGTGGGGGGGGGGGGGAGTTGGGGTGGCTTCGCTCGCTGAGTGGGAGGGTGGGAGAGGGTAGGGGGGCCGGGAGGGGGGTTGTCACTACTCCTACTGGACCACCACGGATTGGTACAACACGGGGGGGGGGGGAGTTGGGGTGGACCTCCAGCCCCCCCCCCATCACTCACTGGGTGGGAGGGTGGGAGAGGGTTTGGCCGGCTGCGGCAGCCACTTGATATTTTCTGGGGGTTCGGGGGGCTTGAGACCCACCGGATCTCCAGCCCTCCCTGAACTTGGGGCAGGTGAGATCATCGGGGGGACCGGAGGTCCGCCAGACCTCCAGCCCCCGTTTTGCCTTGCTCGGGGCAGGGGTATTCAGGGCTTGGTGGTTCCATGGACCTCCAGCCCCTGTGTTTGACAGGTTTGGGATTTTGACAGCCCAGACCTGTCAAACAAGTGCGGGAGAATTGTGCTGAGTGCATGCTCAGGTACAATTCTCCCGCACTTCTACCCCTTGATCAGAGATAATAGCGCTGCTTAAATTTGCATGCATTATCTCTGATCATCGATGCAGAAAAGCCCTGCGCTGTTCCAGCGCTATTTTTAGAGCGCTGTTTGGAACAGCGCAGGGCTTTTGATCATGAGGGTGTTAGATTGTGAGCCCTCCTGGGACAGAGAAATATCCAGTGTACCTGAATGTAACTCACCTTGAGCTACTACTGAAAAAGGTGTGAGCAAAAATCTAAATAAATAAATAAAGCTACCCAGGAAAGATGTAAAGCTTTTCTTCTATAGACAAGAGACTATATATTTAGGACCTAATTTCTGCCAAGACATCTCTGTAAATGCTGTCTTCAATTTTCTGGAACTAAGTATATTTGTTTTTTCTTCCAGAACAGTTAAGAGTTTTTTTGGACTCCAAGAAAGTGTCAACTGAATCTCAAGATAAGAATATTGAGAGATTTATTTAGACTGGGTAATCTTGCCATGGGCCTTTTCTTTTTTCTTTTTCCTCATTTATTATTAAGTTCCTATATATAATTTTTCCCCTATCAATTATTGAGGTCTAATTAGGGAGTATATGTTTCTTATTGCAATAATTTGTATTTATGTAATATTATTTTGATTTCAAGCAGTGTCTATGTACAATTGTTCAGTTGTATATTTGCAAATTTGAAATAAAATAAACTTTTAATATTCTGGAAGTTGCATGCATAACTGTGAGTCTCACCCGGCCTGTGTTTCAATAGTGGCTATTTTGACAATATTTCAGGCTCTGTAACAGTGCTTATATCAAGATGAAGAATGTTCATTATATTCACCTCTCTGGAATTCTGCTTTTGTACAGATTCAAAGTTGTTAAATTCCAAGAGGATTGTGAGAAATTACAAGAGGACCTTACAAGACTGGGAGACTGGGCGTCTAAATGGCAGATAAAGTTTAATGTGAGCAAGTGCAAAGTGATGAATGTGGAAAAGAGGAACACGAATTATAGCTATGTAATGCAAGGTTCACGTTACGTATTATTAGGAAAGGAATGGAAAACAAAAATGAGGATGTTATAATGCCTTTGTATCACTCCATGGTGCGACCGCTGCTCAAATATTGTGTTTAATTCTGGTCACCGCATCTCAAAAAAGATATAGTGGAATTAGAAAGAGGAAGACAGGGCAACGAAAATGATAAAGGGGATGGAACGACTTCCCTATGAGGAAAGACTGAAGCGGCTAGGGCTCTTCAGCTTGGAGAAAAGACAGCTGAAGGTAGATATGAGAGAGGTTTATAAAATAATGAGTGGAGTGGAACAGGTAGACATGAATTGTCTGTTTACTCTTTTTAAAAATACTAGGACTAGGGGGCATGCAATGAAGCTACAAAGTAGTAAATTTGAAACAAATCAGAGAAAAGTTTTCTTCATTCAACGTGTAATTAAACTTTGGAATTCATTGCCAGAGAATGTGGTAAAGGTGGTTAGCTTAGCGGGGTTTAAAAAAGGTTTGGCCAGCTTCCTAAAGGAAAAGTCTATAGATCATTTTTAAAATGGACTTGGGGAAAATCCACTGCTTATTTCTGGGATATGCAGAATAAAATGTATTGAGCTTTTTTGGGATCTTGCCAGGTATTTGTGACCTGGATTGGCCACTGTTAGAAACAGGATGCTAGGCTTGATGGACCTTTGGTATCGCCCAGCGTGGCAATACTTATGTACTTATGTAAGCCTGTTTCGTGGAAACTGTGGCAGGACAGTGGGATATGGACCATTGCTCAGGTATATAAAAATGGGACATTTATACCCATTCAGGAGCTGTAATGAAACTATAATTTTCCAAACATGCAATATTTTTGCTGTTTCCAGTTACAATATGCTTTGCGACACAGTTCTCTTCCTTTATTGGATTTAGAGCCAACTTGGCTGCTACTTCAGACTCTAGTGTGGTTGGGCTCTTTACCACACTTGGGATCCAATTTTTATGAAGTACTGCATACAAAGAAAAGCTCAGTTGCTGGCTCCACTGAGTGATTTTGGGAGGTTGAATTTAATACTGATTTGGATGTACAGCAATGGAGAAAGGTCTGGTGCCTCACTTCAATATGTAGGCTATAAGTTACTTATTAGAGCCTACAGGACACCCAATAAACTGGCAAAGCTGAGTAATGATATTGGTAACAGATGGTGGTCATGCAAAATGCTGCTGGAACCTATGGGCATATGTTTTATTCATGTCCCTACTTGCAAACTTTTTCGACAGTAGTGTGGAATATGATTTTCTGTTTGTTGCATATTTCAGAAAATCGTACATATTGGATTGTTATTTGGAAATCTGTGAGTCTGGAAAGTTCACTGCTGAAGGGACAGGATCAGTTTTTTGATTTTTTGGTGGTTGTGCCTCTTAAGCTGATTTTGACCAACTGGAAAATTACTCTTTACTATCTGAGACTCAACGGTGGAATATTGTGTGCTTATATTGTAAGTATTAGAAACAGGCAAATGATAAGACAGTCTTGAATAAGCATAAGCATCGCAAATGGGAACTGTAAGATAATTAAATGTCTGGCAATAGTACCTCACCTTTATGATGATGTCACAATCCTGCTTATAATCGAAAGAGAAAAACGCCTATATTGCGACCCAAATCAGGAGATGGGCGTCTTTATCCCATGGGCGCCCAAATCGGTATAATCGAAAGCTGATTTTGGGCGTTTCCAACTGCAATCCGTTGCAGAAACGGGTAAAGTTGACGGGGGTGTGTCGGAGGCATGGTGAAGGCGGAACTGGGGCGTGGTTATCGGCCGAGGAGAGATGGGCGTCTTTAGCTGATAATCGAAAAAAAGGCGTTTTTACCACGATTTTGGGTCACCTTTTTTGGACCCTTTTTTTTCACGAACAAGTCCCAAAAAAGCACCCCAACTGACCAGATGACCACTAGGAATCGGGGATGACCTCCCCAGACTCCCCCAGTGGTCACTAACCCCCTCCCACCAAAAAAAATCCACTTTACAAACTTTTTTTCCAGCCTGTATGCCAGCCTCAAATGCCGTACCCATCTCCATGACAGCAGAATGTGTTCTATCCTCTGACAGCCTTTCCCTGGTTCTGATGTGGCTCTCGGGTGAGTATGACACCTTTTCTGTTAAGGGCACTGCAGAGTCACATCAGCAATGCATTGTGGTGGGTGTAGGGTATTGGGCTCCGTGATTCCACTAGCTTGTGCCACATGCTCACGATGTTGGTAGTTGGTAGGCTCTACTCCCATGGTGCTTTTCCCTCTGCTGGGTCAGAGTGTGCCCTGTTTTGTTTCAGGTAGTCCATGAAGTAGTGGCCATTTTTGTAAGCCAGTTTTAGATCCCTTTCACGTGTTAGCCATGTTAGAGAACTTAGTTCTTCCCTTGAATGTGGCTGAAAGAGGGCATTGTACAGCATTCTGCCAGCTCTGACCTACTGCTAATCTCAGTACCAGCGAGACTCATTGCCAGTGGGGCACAACCTCTGATCTGCAGTCATAGGCACCTCGTATAAGAGGCTTGGGGAGGGTAAGCCTCCCCAGCCCAACCGTAACCTTCCTCCCCTTGCTGCAACCCCACCGCCTCCAAAACGCAGGGCTGCTGGCACTGCAGCCAAGCAAGCAGCTCTGATCCTTCCCGCCCTCAGCTGAGCTTTCGGATGACAGCCCTCTTCTCTCCGTCCCCCCCTCCCCCGGCGCGTGTTTACCTGTTTTACTTTCAGCGGCAGCGAGTGGCGACGACGGCAGAGATAAAGAAAGCACTACAGGATCCTGCAGCTCCTTCCTTCCCTTCCCTCACACGTAGCCTGCCCTCGCGGAAACAGGAAATACATCAGAAGGCAGGACACGTGTGAGGGAAGGGAAGGAAGGAGCTGCAGGATCCCGTAGTGCTTTCTTTATCTCTGCCGTCGTCGCCACTCGCTGCCGCTGAGGTCGGGAAGGATCAGAGCTGCTTAGCTGCAATGCCAGGTTGGGGAAAAAAAGATGACATGAAAATGTTCATGCTACATACTCCTACCTAGTAGTAGACCTGCTGTACTCCATTCTTCCTCCCTGTGTGGCTCCAGTACTTCCCCAGACTCCTGAATCCATGTTTTCCTATGCTTTTTCCTCTTGCACAGGCTGCCATTTTCTTTTTCACCTACCCTGCTAATTTATCTCTCCAGAGCAATCCAGGTACTGGCCTGAGTATGACAGCAGCTTTTGAGTTCAAGGAGTAAATTCGTGCTCACTCGTAATAGGTACTGTACATAATTTTATCTGAAGCAATGAAGTGTGAAGTGACTTGCCTATCATATCTAATATCTAAATTTAATAAAAGGTATTACGTGTTACTATTTTATTTTTACTTATTTTTTTCTGCGTTGTCAGATAATTATGGATGTAAGCCCCACCCTCGGCACCGTCCCTGACCCCGCCCCATTTACCCTCCCCAAACAGTTGGGCCACCGACCGCCTATGTCTGCAGTTAACTGTGAGTAAGCTTGCTTATTCCAATAAAGGACGTTTTCGGAGAGATTAGTCTTCAGGTGTCAACTGGTGTGCCAATGTTATATAGCAGCAACAGATCCTAGAGGCCTGCATGTATGCAGGTCCCTGGAGCACTTTTAGTGGGTACCGCAGTGCACTTCAGCCAGGTGGACCCAGGCCCATCCCCCCCTACCTGTAACACTTGTGCTGGTAAATGGGAGGCCTCCAAAACTCACTGTACCCACATTTAGGTGCCCCCTTCACCCCTAAGAGCTATGGTAGTGTTGTTTATTTGTGGGTAGTGGGTTTTGGGGGAGGGGGGTTGGGTGCTCAGCACCCGTGTTAAGGGAGCTATGCATGTGGGAGCATTATCTGAAGTCCGCCGCACTGACCTCTAGGGTGCCCAGTTGGTGTCCTGGCATGTCAGGGGGGGCGAGTGTACTACGAATCGTGGCCCCTCCCACGACCAAATGGCTCGGGTTAGGACGTTTTTGAGCTGGGCGTTTTTAGTTTCCATTATCGCTAAAAAAAAACAAACGCCCAGTTGAAAAACGTCCATTTTTTCGAAAATACAGTCTGTCCCGCCTCTTCACGTACCCGTTTTCGGACATAGACGCCCATGGAGATAGGCATTCGTGTTCGATTATGCCCCTTCACGTGTAATTGTACATTTTTGACAGTTTGTTTGGTAATTGTTCCTCATTTATGAAACGGTTCATTAAAAATATTTGAACTCAAGTGTGAGTCCCACCCATACTCGACCCAGACTCCGCCCATGCATATGCCTGCATGTAAACTATGGGGCCCTTTTACTAAGGCGCGTCTAAAAGTGACCTGCGCTGGTGTAGGTGTGTATTTTGGATTTGTGCTGGTCCATTTCCTCAGCGCACCTAAAAGAAAGGTATTTTTTTGTGCCGGAAAATGGACGTGCAGCAAAATTAAAACAAGCGCACGTCCATTTTCGGCCTGAGACCTTACCACCACCTATTGACTTAGCGGTAAGGTCTCACGTGCTAACCATGTGGTAAACATTCAACGTGCGTCAACTACCGATTACCGCCGGGTAAGCGCCACATGGTAGAAAATAGAAAATATTTTCTATCGTGTGTTTTGGACGCGCATCAAAAATGGAATTCCCACCCGAGGCACATGGTAGCAAGGTAGAAGTTCCAATTTGACGCACATTGTACATGCGTAGGCGCCTACATACCTTAGTAAAAGGGCCCCTCTGTACTATGTAAGATATATGTGTATTTACAGGATAGCACTTAGGGTGAAGTCTGGTATTGACATATGTATATGCACACATACACAAGTATATAACATAAGAATATATGAATAGCCATATTGGGTCTACAGCAAAAGTTAACAACAAATAGATGCATAATATTACTACCAAATCTGAACTAAAGCACCAAATGGGGTGAATTGGAGTATTGTATGTTGCTGGATAGTTTATGGGTGGTAGTGATCTGTGTAGATCCCTTTTGCAGATTGTCAATAAGAGGGTACAAAGTACCCACTACTTGTGCACATGCTATTTCTGTTGGGGAAAATAAACCCTTCATGTATTACTGCCTTGTCCTATCCTAACCCCAGCTCTAGGAACATCTCCTTTTAGTCCAGTTTAAACGATGGTTCCTGTGAAAATACAGGTTTACTTTTTCCTCTGTGAGAAGGACAACTTGAATCTAGGGCAATGTAGCAGTGCTTAACGTGTTGAAAAAGCCTATGATGAGATATGTTAAAGCATTTTACGGTAGTCTGCCTCCTAGCGTGTGCTAATTGCACACTATTTGAGAGGGGGCGAGGAATGGGTGTGGAAGCATTATCTAGTTAGCACACTCTGATTAGTGTGTTAACTGAATAAGGTGGACTTAATGTGAGAACACATAGGGCATCCTAAATAGGAGGCAGTAAGTGCTCCATTGTTATTTTATTATTATTATTTATTTTTACAAGTTCCATGTGTTAATGGAAAAATGGGTGCAGGACTTACAACAAATTACATAAACAAAAAATCTTTAAAAATATGTTGAGGTAAATCTAGGCCTAACATATAGGAAAGTCCTGTATTAAGACTTACTAAGGGGATCTTTTACAAAGCCGTGCTAGCACTTTTAGCTTGCGGTAAAAATTAGCTGGTGGTAAACGCTGAGACGCAAATTTTAATCCTATGAGTGCCTCAGCGTTTACCACCAGATGATTTTTACTATGAGCTAAAAATGCTAGTGCGGTTTTGTAAAAGGCCCCACCAAGTCCAGATTTTGCTGTGGCTTAGTAAAAAGGGCTCCTAACTGATTTATTATTTTTTTGTCTTGTATATATGTTTCTTTATTTCAAATTATTAACAAGAATAATCTTGTTAGTGAAAAACAGCCAGGAAATTACTAAAGAAAAATTACATCAACATTATTAGGAAACAACATTTCGCTTTCTCAGACCACAAAATTGAGGGGGAGTGAAATGAATACAGAGGTTTACATGCATATAATTATTAAATTAAACAAAACAAGCTGCATTCCTCCCATTAAAGATACAGATGTTATTTCAGTTGTCTCATATCTAGAAATGACTTTAGCTGATCTGGTGAATAAAACACATATTTTGTCATGCCCATTTTTACAATGCATTTACATGGATATGCTAGAAAAAAGGACCCCCCCCCCCCCTACTTCCAATGTCCTTTTCTTCATTGCGAGAAAAACTTTCCTTTTCTGTTGGGTTTGCTTTGTAACATCAGGATATATCCATATTTTCCCCTCCAAAGAGGGTATTAATATTCTTAAAGTAAAGTCTCATAATGGCATTTAGATCTTGCTCAAATACCAAAGGAACAATAAGAGTAGTTTTTTCTGCGGTGATAGCCAAGGATTGTTCTAATAAAGCTGAAATGTTATCCAAGTCAATATTTATTTTTCCTATGTCTCTTGTTTTCCCTTCTTTCCTCTCAGGATTTACAATGTAGTATATTTTATTTATAGGAGGAATAGCTTCAAGTGGAATTTTTAAATTTTCATTTAAATATCTTTTAAACAGTTCCAACGGGGAATTTCCTGGGAGTTTAGGAAAGTTCAAAAGACGCAGATTCAACCTTCTGTTATAATTATTTATCTGTTCGATTTTACGGCGTAATTCAGTATTATCTTTAACAGCTATATTTTTAAATTCTTGAAGTTGTTCAACATCCTTTTGTATATTTATTACTTTTGTTGTTAGTTCTTGCTTAACTGAATCTGCCATCTGTTTTACTTATTCAAATTTTACATTTAAAGCATGTACTTCACCTGATGATTTTTGTAGTGTCACGTCCATTTTATTCAACATCAGCCAAATCGTCTCCAAATTTACCTCCGGAACTTTCTCTGAGAAATCAATCTCAGGACTCGGCGTCGTTCATAGTGGCTCTAGTCCCTCACTCGATGCCTCTCCTACCACACTTCCGGTGGTGAGCTGAGCCGTCCCTTGAGCAGCTAACAACGCCGGACACGGAGGGAGCAACAATGCTGGTGGAGAGAGGGAAACGTCCTCTCCCCGTAGGGATTCCGCTTCTCCTGTAAGCCCCTCTATGGGATCCGTTCCCTTCAGTGTTTGGGAGGTTGCGGTGAAGAAACGTTCTAGGCTCGGCTGGGTAGGCATAGAGGTAGAGGAAGGCGAGGGCAACCTTCTCACAACTCCTTTTCGTTTAGTATGCGGCATTTTCTTTGAGGAAAAATCATTTTTCTCCCCAGCTTAGCAGGAACGCTTCACTCACCGTCCAACTATGCAGCAGCCATCTTGACACGCCCCCTTTGTTATCTAACTGATTTATTAAGCTTTTTCCTATAGTCACAGGAGTGATATTGTTGGAAACAATTTCCATTGGTATGTTCTTCTCATGGAAGCGAGCTGTTATAAAACATATGGGTGAACTTACTGTTAGGGTCTTATACTAAGCTGCGGTAGTGTTTTTGATATACACTAAAAATAAGCATGTGCTAAACGCTAGAGACGCCCATATATTCCTATGGGCATCTCTAGCATTTAGCACGCGCTAAAAAAACGCTACTGCTGCTTAGTAAAAGACCCCTATATATGTTGCTGCAGTCTATATGAATAGGATTTTACCCAGACTGAACAAAGGTATTCCCAGGGCAGATCTGGAGAACAGTTGTCACTTACCAGCATTCTTTGAAAATTCAAGCAAGTGTGTGTAAATTAATCAAGAAAAAATGTCCATGTAAATGTGTGTGCATATTTTCCCTGGGATAACTTCCTTTCCACGAACTCTTCCCACGTCTACTTTCTCTCTTTTTAATGAGGGAACAGAATGAATCATCTGTTATTAGAAATGAGAATTTTTACTGTGCATACACACCCCTTTTAAAAAAAATTTATACTAACATTCTGCGTTTGGGGAAATAAAATCATGGAACATCCATCTCACTCTTCTCAGTTCCATAAAGGTGTGCTCTGATGAGATCAAACATCATCAAAAGCTCTTGTGTGGTTTACAATGTCTTCCTCAGGACTCCTTGAGGGAATCCTTGACCTGTATAATTGGAAATAATAGATAAGCACTGTTAGATTGTATCATTGGCCTCTTTCTGGTTTTGTCAGATCCTGATACACAATAATGATATGGTCAGAGAAGTTAAAATGCAGAGCTAATTGAAATGATATTCTATCAGAGGCCATTTAGTGAAGTTAATAATGCAGAAAAGCATTCTATTAATATTTCATTACATACAGTAGCTATGATCTATAATCTGCAGTTTTGGTTTACTAAACTCATTTCTTATAACTTAGTGGCCCTTTTACCAAACTGCAGTAAAAAGTGACATTAGCGTGTCCTTATGCGGGTCATTACCACACACTAAGACCGTTTTTCCACATAGGTAAAATGGTCGCTTTTTCTATTTTTCATGAATTAATGGCCACACGTTAATTTTCCCATTAGTGCATGGTTATTGGAGTGTGAGCCCTGCCACCACCTAGTTTGTAGGACTTTTCCTCCGGGAACTCGTCCATACCTTTTTTAAAACCCAGATACACTAACTGCCATTACTACATCCTTCAGCAATGAGCTCCAGAGCTTAACTATTCTTCGAGTGAAAAAATATTTCCTCCTATTTATTTTAAAAGTATTTCCATGCAGTTCCATTGAGTGGTCTTTGTACTTTTTGAATGAGTGAAAAACCAATTCACCTCCTCCTGTTCCACTCCACTCAGGATTTTGTACACTTCAATCATATCTCCCCTCAGCCATCTCTTTTCCAAGCTGAAGAGCCCTAACTTCTTTAGCCTTTCCTCGTACAGGAGCAGTTCCATCCACTCTATCATTTTGGTTGCTATTCTTTGAACCTTTTATAATTCTGCTATACTGTATCTTTTTTGAGATATGGTGACCAGAATTGAACACAATATTCAATGTGAGGTTGCACCATGGAGCAATATAGAAGTGTTATAATTATGGTCTTATTTTGCATCCCTCTCCTAATAATTCCTAGAATCCCGTTTGCTTTTTTGACCACTATCGCTCACTGGACCGAAATTTCAGCGTATTGTCTACAATGACACCTAGGTCGTTTTCTTGAGTGCTGACTCCTAAAGTGGATCCTAGCATTAGATGACTATGATCCGGATTATTCTTCCCAATGTACATCACTTTGAATTTGTCTACATTAAATTTCATCTGCCATTTGAATGCCCGGTCTTCCAGTTTCCTAAGGTCTTCTTCCAGTTCTTCACAATCCGCTTGCGTTTTGACAACTTTGAATACTTTTGTGTCATCTGCAAATTTAATCACCTCACTCGTCGTTCTGATTTACAGATCATTTATAAATATGTTAAATAGCACTGGTCCCATTACAGATCCCTGCAGTACTCCACTATTCACCTTTCTCCACTGAGAAAAATGACCATTTAATCCTATCCTCTGTTTTCTGTCCAATAACCGATTCCTAATCCACAACACAACATTGCCTCCTATGCCATGACTCTTTAATTTTCTCAGGAGTCTCTCATGAGGAGCTTTGTCAAAAGCTTTCTGAAAATCTAGATACACTATCCAGCTTATTTTCGAAAGAGAAAAACGCCTATATTGCGACCCAAATTGGGAGATGGGCGTCTTTCTCCCGTGGGCACCCAAATTGGTATAATCGAAAGCCGATTTTGGGCGTTTCCAACTGCAATCCGTCGTGGAAACGGGTAAAGTTGATGGGGGCGTGTCAGAGGTGTGGTGAAGGCAGAACTGGGGCGTGGTTATCGGCCGAGGAGAGATGGGCGTCTTTAGCTGATAATCGAAAAAAAAGGTGTTTTTACCGCGATTTTGGGTCACTTTTTTGGACCCTTTTTTTTCACTAACAGGTCCCAAAAAAGTGCCCCAACTGACCAGATGACCACTGGAGGGAATCGGGGATCACCTCCCCGGACTCCCCCAGTGGTCACTAACCCCCTCCCACCAAAAAAAACCCCACTTTAAAAACTTTCTTTCCAGCCTCTATGCCAGCCTCAAATGCCGTACCCACCTCCATGACAGCAGAATGTGTTCGATCCTCTCACAGCCTTTCCCTGGGTCAGATGTGGCTCTCAGGTGCACTACAGGGTCACATCAGCATTGCATTGTGGTGGGTGTAGGGTATTGTGCTCCGTGATTTCATTAGCTTGTGTTACAGTCTGATGTTGGTAGTTGGTAGGCTCTTCTCCCATGGTGCTTTTCCCCCTGCCTACTGGGTCAGAGTGTGCCCTGTTGTGTTTCCTGTTGTAGTCCATGCGGTAGTGGCCATTTTTGTAAGCTAGTTTTAGTTCCCTTTCCTGTGTTAGCCACGTTACAGAACTTAGTTCTTACCTTGAATGTGGCTGAAAGAGGGCATTGTACAGCATTCTGCCAGCTCTGACCTACTGCTAATCTCAGTACCAGGGAGACTCGTTGCCAGTGGGGCACAACCTCTGATCTGCAGTTAACTGTGAGTAAAGGCGGTTATTCCAATAAAGGATGTTTTCGGAGAGATTAGTCTTCAGGTGTCAACTGGTGTGCCAATGTTATACAGCAGCAACAAGTCCTAGAGGCCTGTGTGTATGCAGGTCCCTGGAGCACTTTTAGTGGGTACCGCAGTGCACTTCAGCCAGGTGGACCAAGGCCCATCCCCCCCTACCTGTAACAGTTGTGCTGGTAAATGGGAGGCCTGCAAAACCCACTGTACCCACATTTAGGTGCCCCTTCACCCCTAAGAGCTATGGTATGTTGTACATTTGTGGGTAGTGGGTTCTGGGGGAGGGGGTTGGGGGCTCAGCACCCGTGGTAAAGGAGCTATGCATGTGGGAGCGTTGTCTGAAGTCCACCGCACTGACCTCTAGGGTGCCCAGTTGGTGTCCTGGCATGTCTTGGGGGCGAGTGTACTACGAATCGTGGCCCCTCCCATGACCAAATGGCTCGGATTAGGACGTTTTTGAGCTGGACGTTTTTACTTTCCATTATCGCTAAAAAACAAAAACGCCCAGCTCAAAAACGTCCATTTTTTCGAAAATACGGTTCGGCCCGCCCCTTCACGGACCCGTTCTCGGAGATAAACGCCCATGGAGATAGGCGTTTCCGTTCGATTATGCCCCTCCACATCAACCGGCTCACCTTTATCCACATGTTTATTCACGCCTTCATAGAAATAAAGCAAATTGGTGTGGCAAGACCTCCCATGGCTGAATCCATGTTTTTCTACGTGTTCTGTAATTTTATTCTTTAAAATAGTTTCCAATATTTTCCCCAGCACTGAAGTCAGGTTTACTGGTCTGTAATTTCTCGGATCATCCCTGGAACCCTTTTTAAAAATTGGAGTCATGTTGTCCACCCTTTAGTCCACAGGCACCACAGACGACTTTGACAGGTTACAGATCACTAGCAGTAGATCAGCAATTTCATGGTTGAGTTCTTTCAATACCCTAGTGTGACAGATCAGTGGGTTTTTTATGCCTGTAAAACTACCTTATTTTATGAAGTATATTTCTCTAGTTTGGCCAGCAGGTGGTGCATATTTATGTTTTAAAGCTGCTGCAGGCTGTCTTCTTTGTTTAAGCCTTTTGGAAAGGCAGTCTACAGTATACTTTAAAAACTTGTTCCTCTGTGCTCTGATTGGCCCAGGAATTCATTTCATTTGGATTTTACTGGCTTTTTCCCCAGTCTTAGCCTGGGAGAAGAGAGAGAGAGAGAGAGAGAGAGAGCTTTGCTAAGGCCCTGTAAACAGTTACATTTGATAACTTGTGAGCAGCTATATGTCCTGATGTTCCCAGGTACATTTTAGAAAGTAAACAGATGTTTAGTTAGTGTAATAATTGATCCATATTTCAGTTACCTGTTATTGTTTGCTGATTGCACTTTTTATGTTACACTGTTCAGTTTTTAATACAATAAACAATTTTCTGGTTATTGCCTTTTTGTCTGGACTGATAAAGAATCCTGGTGGTTTATGTGTTGGGTCTGTGAGTGCTTTCTGGGGTCTGTGGGACCACTGGGAGTGTGTTCCTAGTAACCTAGAAATCACTGAGGACAATTTGAGAGCAAGAGACTTGCCCAGAGGCGGTTGGAACCCAGTCGGTGGGAGGAGGGTGCCAGTGTAGAGCACAAGTGGCAGATGCAGATGGACCTGAGTTGTGCTGGGGATAGAGCCTCTAAGTAACCTCAGGGTAACCACAGGTGGCTAGGCATTTCATGACACCTGGGGTGTATACCATCTGGTCCAAATTATTTATCACTCTTTAACTTGTCAATTTGGCTCAGTGCATCTTCCAATTCACTGAGATTTCTTTCGGTTCCTCCACATCATCACCCTGAAATCCATTTCCAGTATAGGTAGATCTCTTACATCTTCTTCCATAAAGACCAAAGGAAAGAATTCATTCAATCTCTCCGCTATGGCCTTGTCCTCTATAAGTGCTCCTTTTATTCCTTCCTGATCTAACGGTTCCACAGATTCCCTCGCAGGCTTCCTGCTTCTGATATACCTGAAAAAAGTGTTACTATGTGGTATTGTGTGAAACCCAAAGAGGTTTCAGCGGGGAAATGAAGAAGACAAATGTGTCTAGAATGGGAAGACAGAGGAAGAAAGGAGCTAGAAAGGAAAGGAGGTATACAGATGTGGAGGAGTGAAGGAGATAGAAGGGATGGGGAGGAGAAAAGGGACAGAGGAACAGGGAATGAGTTCCCACTACAATCTCTCTACACAGAGACATCCCTCATACAATACTCTCCTGCACACACATCAGTGGCGTAGCCAGAAAACCAATTTTGGGTGGGCCTGAGCCCAAAGTGGGTGGCACAAAAGTTTCTCTTCCTCGCCCTACCTTCACCTCAAAATATAAATACTTTAGCTGATGAGGATCCTCAAACTCTGTCAGCTGAAGACTTCCTCTGAAAGTGGCCAGAACTTCCTTTTACCAAGCTTGGCAGGCAGTAGCAACATCCCTAAGCGACCGAAGCTGGCACCCCTTGCATCCTTAGTTGTCAGTAACTCAAAGATGCTGTTGCCAACTGCAGAGCTTGGTAGAAGCAAGTTCTGACTGCCTTTGGAGGAGGTCCTCAGCTGGGATGCTTGGGGAGCCCCACCAGCTATAAAGCAAGGGTAAGGGCCAGTGTTAGACATGCTCTAGCCCAGGTCAGAAAATAAAGGAGGGCACTCTCTCCAGTCCCCTCTCTTCCCTGCCTCCCTTCCGATTTCTGTACCTGCCATCACTATCACACTGACAGACCCTCACCAAAAACAGAACAAGGGATCACAAGTTAGAAATAAAAATATTTACACAAAAATTGAAGTGAGAACCCCAAGAAGTTAAACTTAACATGTACTACAACCCTGGAGAAATAAAAACCAAAAGTGCATTTCCTTTCTACTGAACACAATGCAAAGACATTTGCTATGCACTTTTCACAAAGCTAACATATTCCATTTAAACATTCAAAATAAAATGCTTTTTTCTACCTTTGATGTCTGGACATTTTATTTTTCCATTATGTTGCTTCTAATTTCCTGTCTGTCGTCTACTAATTCTCCTTCAAGTGACTGCTGTTCATTTGTCTTTTCTCCTCTCTACTGTCTATTCCCTCACTACATCTACCTCTGACATACTGATCATTCCTTTTTAGCTCTTTCCTCTTTTTTTTATTTTTTGCCTGTCAACTCAAATTTTACTCTCTTTCTCCTTCTTTTTACTTTACAGCTGCCTATCAGATCGTCATCTTCTTCTCTCACCCACTACCTCTCCCATTACCCAACTCACTCCTTCTCCAGCCATTCCCTTTCATCTTTAATCTACTCCCCATTACTATATTTCTATCCTCTGTAATCACTATCCTCTCATCCATTTTCTTGCCACCCTCTTCCACATGGTTCCACCATTCCCAGCATCTTCCTCCATCCACCCTTCTAGCTCAGTATCTACTCCCTCTTTCTTCCCTCTCTGCTCTCGTAGCCCAACATCTCCCTGTCCTTTCTCTTCTCTCCTCCCCTGTCCCCCATGGTCCAGCTTTTCTCCCTCTCTCTTCCTTCACTCCCATTGTCTGGCATCTCTCCATCATTCTCATTTGCTCCTGTATCCAATATCTCCCTCTCTCCCCTCTCCTATGAATCTCCCCTGCCTCTCATCCAACCCCATGTCCTACATCTCCCCCATTGTCCACATCCTTCTTTCCCCCTCCCTTGTACCCCAGATCCAATATCTGTCTTCCCCCTCCATCCCATGCAGCGTTCTCTTCCTTCCTCCACCATGTCCAACATTTCTGCCTCTCTCCCACTGTCCACCATCTCTGTCTCCCCCCTCCCTTGTGCCCCAGAGGTCAATATCTCTTTCTCCTCCTCCCATACAGCATCTCTCCCTTCCTCCCATCCACTGTCATGCCCATCATTTCTCTCTCTCTTCTCTGGGCACCATCTCTCCCTCCCCTCTACCCCCATATACAAGATTTCTCCCTTTATTGCCCCCCTTTATCCCTTTGTCTCTCTCTCCCTTCCTCCTCTCCACCCTCATGCACCATCTATCCCTCCCCTTCACCTCTGTGTCCAACATTTCTCCCTGTGTTCTCCCTCCCCCTCCATGCAACATTTCTCCTTCTCCATCCACCCCATTATCTCTTGTCCCTATCCCCCTCTCCCTCCAGGCAGCATTTCTCCCTCTCCTCCGCTATATACAACTAATTTCTCCCTCTGCTCCGCTGCCTGTCCCGGTACCTTGGCTGAGCCCAAACTTTTAGCTATGGGCACTTCTTCCCGGGTTCCGCTTTGCTGCACGATCGTCGCTCCCTGCATTCTTCTTCTCGCAAGTCATGCTGCACGCAGCGCTGCCATTCACACAGGCAGCTGCGCTCTCCTTTGCCGCGTCCATCCGGTCCTCTGATGCACTTCCTGTTAGGACCGGATAGACGCGGTAGGAGGGAGCGCAGCTGCCTGTGTGAATGGCAGCGCTGCGTGCAGCGTGACAGACGAGGACGGAGAAGAATGCAGAGCGATGCAGCGAAGCGGAGCTGGGTAGAAAAGGCAGCCAGCGAAGAAGAAGGTGGATGGGCGGGCTTGGAGGCAAAGTGGGTAGGCCTGGGCCCATCCAGGCCCAACCGTGGCTACGCCCCTGACACACATGCCCAAATTCTACCTCCCCTGCACTCCATACCTGCTCACCCTAGCCCAAATACACAAACCAGCTCACACTTCCATCATCGCAAACACACTCTACAAATCATCCCACTCCTAGCACACAGCCTAGATGTCCATCCCCATCCTGAATCTGCCAATGGAGAAAGAAAAGTACACTTTTTCATTGTGTGTTCTTTTTCACATTAGAAAGAATGCAGTACATAGAGGAGCATTTTCGATATGACGTGTAAGTCCAACTTTAGATGTTTTGCTAAAAATGTCCAATATTCAAGTGGGAAATATAGCTACTTTCAAAACAGAAAAAGTCTATCTTTTTTTCAAAAATGGCTATTTGCTAGATGTTTTTGTGCTCTGTGCCTTTATCTTTTTGGTCCATTTCCAAAAAAGTCCAAGTGAAAAACGTACAAAACCAAGCCCTTGGGATATAGGAAGAGCCAGCATTCTTAGTAGACTGGCCACACAGACATCCCAGGAAAGCAATGGGGCACCCTAGGGGGGCACTGCAATGGATTTCAAATAAATGTTCCCAGGTACACATCTCACTGTTGCTCCCTCATCTTGTATGCTATGCCCCCCCCCCCCCAAACCCCACTACCTCCAACTGTACACCACTACAATAGCCCTTCTAGGTGAAGGGATGGGTTTCTGGTGAGTTTTGGAGGGTTCACACTTTCCACCACAAGTGCAACAGGTATGGGGAGGCATGGGCCTGGGTCCACCTGTCTGCAGTGCACTGCACCCATCACTAGACTACTCCAGGGACCTGCCTGCTACACTAATGACCTGAATATAACATCTGAGGCTGGCATAGAGGCTGGTAAGTAATGTTTTTAATCACTTTTTTTTTTGGGGGGGGGGGGGGTTAGTGACTACTAGGGAAGTAAGGGGAAGTCATCCCTGATTCCTTCCAGTGGTCATTTGGGGCACTTTTTTGTGGCTTATTCATTAATAAAACTGGTCTAGACCAAAATATCCAATTTATAGCCCTGGATGTTTATGTTTTGTTCCATTATGGCAGAAAAACATTCAAGTGTTAGGAACGCCCAGATCCATCCCGCCCCTAACATGCTCCTGACACACCCTCTTGTGATTTGAATGCACTTCTGTCAGACTTCATAAAAAAAACGTCTAAAAATTGATTTCAAAAATACCAATTTGGACGTTTTTGTGAAAAAAAAACCGTCCAAATGCAGATTTATGCCACTTTTTGGATGTTTTTTCTCTTTTGAAAATGAACCCCTAAATCTAATAGGATAAAATTAACTGGGGGGGTTTTTTTCCAAGCAGTTTCACAAACTAAACTATAGTCCAAAGATTTCAAAATGCAGGACAGATGAACTGTCATTTATTTTTATATTCTACTAACTGAAGATACTTAGGCAAATATGAGTATTATAATATCACAAGAAAAGACTATACACTGAATTCTATTATATATTAAAAGAATCAGCTTTTCAGTAGTGATCTTCAGTATATATCAAAAACAAATATCCAGATTACATTTAAAAGATCAACTTTTTAATCTTTCTAAACTATGTCCTTCCCCCATCACAGCAATGAGGGAAAGAGAGAGAGAGAGAGAGAGCATCAAACATGGTACATTCCTCTCCTAGTCTTGCTCTCTCTTGTTATTCTCATATTGTCTCTCTCACACACACACACTCCCCCTGCAGCATGAGTCAGAATGGGACACTCCTGTTCCATAGCCAGTCAGCAGCTGTCACACAGTAGAGGTATTAGGCAGCAAGCAGTATAAGGACTGAGCCCACTCTGTCTTTTAGGATGACTCACTGGTATATTGCATGCACTGATTTTTGCACAGAGAGCAACCAAAAGCTGCAGTGGACCAGATCAAGGTAGGAAAAGAACAGGTCTTCTTTGGTGCTTATAGAAATGAAAACTGTTGGAGAGGTTGGCACAAGATACAGGCATGCCATGCCACTGTTGTGAAATCTTGCTATTAACACCTGATGTGCCAGATCCAAGCCAAACGTGTTCCTCCAGTTGCACAAAATGAGATAGCTGAGGGCACATCATTTCTTTTTACCTCACTGCAGCTCTTAGGACAGTGGTGCTACCTGTGTCTTAAATTCAGAGAAACTCCTGGCATATTCTTAAATAAGCTTGACTTGAGTGCATTCTGCCCAAGCCATCAGGGTAGCACGTAGTGCTGTGCTTCTTTCTGTAGCCTGCACAGTTCTGCATGTTTGTTTTTAAAAGCCACTTAGTGAATTTGAATTGTGTGCATAAATCAGTGCTGAGTTTCTCACCTTCTCCCTTTGATTGCAACCATGCATTTTAATTTGGGTTTCTCCTCTGAGTTATGGGCATTCAATGTATTTCTGCTGTGCTAGATACCGACTGACAGGTATAGGATATTCCCAGCATCTATTATTCAGCTGTTCATATATTTTTTAATGCTTTATTTTGCTCAGGTTTTGCTCTAGCAGATTATTCTTTTCTTTTTCGAAGGGAAGAACATGTAAACCATACTAAGGGTTTTGTTTCTTTGCTTTTTGCAGAAATCCTATCTTTGCCACACTAAAAGTATATTGCTGCATTCAATTTAAGCAAAGTTGTTTCCATGAATACAATTATGCTTATACACTGCTGACTTCATTCACACCTGTAGTTGCGACTCTCAAGGACACCTCTTAAAACTGCTATTTTATGTTATTGCTTGTACCAAATAGAGGAGTAGCTTAATCATTAGAGCAGCAGACTGTAACCCAGCAGACGGTAGATTCAAATCCCACCGCTGCTCCCTGTGATTTTGAGAAAGTCACTTAACCTCACTGCTTCAGGTACAAACGATCGCAAGCCCTCTGGGGATATATAAATTACCTAATATATCTCACTTTAAGCTACAGAGAAATGCATGAGTCAAATCCCAGTCAATATTCAATCAGGATGCTGTTTTATAGTCATAAAAATCACATCTACCCTCTCTCGTTTTCTCCAGTAAAAATAGGACTGCCTGAATAGATTCTTATGTCTGTTTTTAAGTTTTATTTCTTTTTTCCCCTCAAACATTCCCTGCACAGTTTTGTCTGAGGAGGCTTCTGATGAGATCAGGAAACCTCAGCTCATGGAACTGCAGATTAGCCGATTGAGAACTGCTCTGTGCTGTAAACCAATTGGATAAAACTGAATTCAGATGAGTTTTGTTTTCATGTCTAAGTATGATTTACTTGCTACTCTTACTGCAAGCAAAAATCAAACATCAAAGGCTATTGTATAGTGAGGTAAAAAAAATTCCCCTTACTCCTATAAAACATTTAACATTATTTCGTGTGAAAATGCCTACATGATTGATAGTATGGTGTACTATTGACTAAACACATCAGGTGTTATTTTATGAGTAAAAGCATTTTATTTGTAGCATAAGGAACAGCTTGAACAGTTGCATTTATGGTGGAATATATACATTGCTTTTATTTTAAATGCTTAATTTAATATCCATTAATTACATTTAGGGTCCTTTTACTAAACTATCCAGCTCATTTTCGAAGGAGAAGGGCGCCCATCTTTCGACACAAATCGGGAGATGGGCGTCCTTCTCTCAAGGGCGGCCAAATCGGCATAATCGAAAGCTGATTTTTTTTACACCCTCGCCTGCTTTCCGTTGTGGGGACGACCAAAGTTCACGGGGGCATGTCGGCAGGGTAGCAAAGGCGGGACTGGGGCATAGTAACATAGTAACATAGTAACATAGTAGATGACGGCAGAAAAAGACCTGCATGGTCCATCCAGTCTGCCCAAGACAGACTCATGTGTATACCTTACCTTGATTTGCACCTGTCTCTCCCAGGGCACAGACCGTACAAGTCTGCCCAGCAGTTTTTCCCGCCTCCCAACCACATGTCCCGCCTCCCATCACCGGCTCTGGCACAGACCATACAAATCTGCCCTCCCCTATTCTCGCCTCCGAACCACCAACCCCTCTTCCCCCCACCTGCTCCGCCACCCAATTTTAGCTAAGCTTCTGAGGATCCATTTCTTCTGCACAGGATTCCTTTATGCATATCCCATGCATGTTTGAATTCCGTTACTGTTTTCATCTCCACCACCTCCCGCGGGAGGGCATTCCAAGCATCCACCACCCTCTCCGTGAAAAAATACTTCCTGACATCTTTCCTGAGTCTGCCCCCCTTCAATCTCATTTCATGTCCTCTCGTTCTACCACCTTCCCATCTCAGGAAAAGATTTGCGGATTAATACCTTTCAAATATTTAAACGTCTGTATCATATCACCCCTGTTCCTCCTTTCCTCCAGGGTATACATGTTCAGGTCAGCAAGTCTCTCTTCATACGTCTTGGAACGCAAATCCCATACCATTCTCGTAGCTTTTCTTTGCACCGCTTCCATTTTTTTGACATCCTTCGCAAGGTACGGCCTCCAAAACTGAACACAATACTCCAGGTGGGGCCTCACCAACGTCTTATACAGGGGCATTAAAACCTCCTTTCTTCTGCTGGTCACACCTCTCCCTATACAGCCTAGCAATCTTCTCGCTATGGCCACCGCCTTGTCGCACTGTTTCGTCGCCTTCAGGTCCTCAGATACTATCACCCCAAGATCCCTCTCCCCGTCCGTGCCAATCAGACTCTCCCCGCCTAACACATACGTCTCCCTTGGATTTCTACTCCCTAAGTGCATCACTTTGCATTTCTTCGCAATGAATTTTAATTGCCAAACGTTAGACCATTCTTCTAGCTTGATTAGGAGATGAGTGTCCTCAGTCGATAATCGAAAAAAGAAGGGCGTCCCTGACGAGCACTTGACCAACTTTACTTGGTCCATTTTTTTTCATGACCAAGCCGTGAAAAGATGCCCAAACTGAGCAGATGACCACCGGAGGGAATCGGGGATGACCTCCCCTTACTCCCTCAGTGGTCACTAACCCCCTCTCACCATAAAAAAGATTTCCATTATCGGCGAAAACTGAGGTCGGCCATCTCTAAGGGCGACCATCTCTAAGGTTGACCTAAATGGCAAGATTTGGGCATCCCCGACCGTATTATCAAAACGAAAGACGGACGCCCATCTTGTTTTGATAATACAGTCGGGGACGCCGCTTTATGGGGCCGTCCTTAGAGATGGGCGCCTCTGTTCGATTATGCCCCTCCACATTAACCAACATGGTGGACTTTAGCGCAGACCTAAGCTAATGTCTTCTGCATTAAAAAGGGAGTCAGTGTGGTAAAATTCACATGTTAAACTGCCTAACAAGGCAGTGGGAGGGAGTTGGGTGTGATATGGGTGGATGAAGGAGTTGTTGGCTGTGATAACTAGCACATAGGTCGGTTCCATGTTCTAGCTGTCTTGACTGTCAATAGCAAGACTGCAGTTACTGTCACCTCGAGTACTGCAAGACTACTACTAGAGCTCAGCAGCACCATTTTGGATCCTGATGCAGACCTGGGTGGCAGCAGAGGATTGCTGGAGGGGTAGATCCCAGGGGTAAGGGGGTGAGGTATGGTAGGCAGTAATGTTCCTTGGTCAGCTGCCACCCAAGATGGATCACTGCTGCGCACCCCCCTTCAGGATGCAGTGTTCCTCCCCAGCTGCAGCATCATCGTCCCCGCCCCCGGCGCATCATCACTACCCCCCCCCCCCAGCACATCACCTCCAACCCCCTCTTCTGCATTGCTCTTACCTCCTGGGTCGCTGGGAGCAGCCGCTCAGCTGTTGGCTCCGCTGGTTCCCTGCTTCCTCTGCCCCAGAACAGGAAGTAACATCAAAGGGAGCAGGGAACCGGCGGAGCAAACAGCTGCACAGCTGCTCCCTGCACCCTCCATGCAGCGTGCATCCAGGACAGACCGCCCCCACCGCCCCACCCTCGGTACGCCACTGGTGGTAGGGCTTTAGTGGGGTAGGGTTTTGTTGATTGTTGGATGGGGTTTATGGAAGGCCGTGAGCTTTGTGTTTGAGGGGAATGGACTTTCAAGGTGGCCTTTGGAGGGAACAAGTAAAGGTGTGTTGTGGGGATCGGAGGTAGCAAATTGTGTTGGGGGCGGTAGATGTTTGTGGAGGATGGATGACAGAGCACATATGGTTGGGATATTGGAGGGCAGTGGATTTGTGTTGGGATTAGAGGCAGCATGTGTGTGTTGGAAAGATCGGGGGCAGCAGATTTATATGGGATGGGTTGGGGAGTTAATCATGGAGATCAGGAACGAGTTGTGATGCCCCAGCCAGCTGTTAATTTGGCAGTTAGTGCCAGGGCTGTGTTTCATGCATGATCTGATAGCATGAAGGGCATGCACTACTGGCCCAGGCATGAAATGTGGTCACTGTCAGCCTGTTTACCCTGTGTGGTAAATGCAGGGCAGATACAGGGTATGCCCCTTGCATTTATTGCACAGGCTTTGCATTTACAACACCTTCATGGGCCCTTTTACAAAGGTGTGCCAAAGAATGGCCTGCAGTAGAGTGGGCACATGTATTGGACACGCACTGGACCATTTCTCCACCATGCCTGGAAAAAAAAGGGGGAGGGGTTGGGTCAGAAAATGGATGTGCAGCAAAATGAAAACCAGCACGCGTCTATTTATGGCCTGAGCCCTCAACGCCACCCATTGACTTAGTGATAAGGGCTCATGTGTTACCCACATGATAACGATTCAGCACACGCCAACTGCCGATTACCGCTGGGAATGCCCCCAAGGTAGAAAATTATTTTCTACCATGTGTTTTTGACACATGCCAAATTCAGAATTACCGCTCAGGGCACGCAGTAGCTGGGCGGTAATGCTGATTTGACGCATGCTGGATGCATATAGGCCCTTATGCGCCTTTGTAAAAGGGCCCCCTAAGTTTTGTAGTTAATGTGTGGTAAGTACAAAACCTACTGCACTTTAGAAAGAGAACCCCTTAAAAAAATCTATCTATCTATCTATCTATCTATCTATCTAATAAGATAAACATATATATTCCACCCAGGGATATCAGAAGATTTTAGCCTGGAAGAGGCAGTTCAATAGAAATCCAGTTAACAAATCTCAGTCCTAGATCTGATTGCTTATACTACTACTACTACTATTTAACATTTCTAGAGCGCTACAAAGTGTACGCAGCGCTGTACATAGTAACATGGAGGGGCATTTTCAAAAGATATGTCCAAGTTGCGATTTGGACGTCTTTGAAAAATGTCCAAATCTGGGGATGGGGAAAACCGTATTTTCAAAAAAAAAAAAAAAAAAAAGAACGTCCATCTTTCGTTTTGAAAATACCAAGGACATCCTTGGATTTGGACGTCCTTAGACATGGACGTACTTAGACACAGATGTCTTTGACTTTCTTTTTTTATTATTTTATTTATTTATTTATCATTTTACTTAATTACATTCACATTTAGCACATAAATGTAAGGAAATACAGAAATTAATATAAAAAGGAAAACATTTTCTCTCAACAATATATATTTACATAATTGTCCACAATTGGAAGATCCAAGATCAGGAAAACAATCTTTAAGAAAATAAGAAAAACTCAAAATGGTTAATCTTACACTTCACATTTTCTGAGGGAGGAAGGTTAATCGGTTATTGCAGCCGGTGTCTTTGACTTTCGATGATTTTCATAACCAAAGACGTCCATGTCTAAAACGTCCAAATGCAAGCCATTTGGACGTGGGAGGAGCCAACATTTGTAGTGCACTGGTCCCCCTGACATGCCAGGACACCAACTGGGCACCCTAAAGGGCACTGCAGTGGATTTCATAAATTGCTCCCAGGTACATAGCTCCCTTACCGTGTGTGCTGAGCCCCCAAACCCCCCCAAAACCTACTACCCACAACTGTACACCACTACCATAGCCCTTACGGGTGAAGGGGGCACCTAGATGTGGGTACAGTGTTTGTAGTGGGTTTTGGAGGGCTTGCTGTTTCCTCCACAAGTGTAACAGGTAGGGGGGGTATGGGCCTGGGTCCACCTGTCTGAAGTGCACTGCAGTAACCACTAAAACTGCTCCAAGGACCTGCATGCGCTGTCATGGACCTGAGTATGACATCTGAGGCATAGAGGCAGGCATGAAATATTTTTAAAGATTTTTTTTTTAGGGTTGGAGGGGGTTAGTGACCACTGGGGGAGTAACAGGAGGTCATCCCGATTCCCTCCGGTGGTCATCTGGTCATTTTGGGCACATTTTTGGGCCTTATTCATAAAAAAATATGTCCGGGTGAAAACGTCCAAGTTTTAGTTTGGGATGTCCCTGCTTTTTTCGATTATGGCTCAAAGATGTCCAAGTGTTAGGCACGCCCAAGTCCCGCCTTCACCACGCCTCCGATATGCCCCCTTCAAATTTGGATGTCCTTGCGACAGACTGCAGTTGGAGATGTCCAAAATCGGGTTTCGATTATATCGATTTGGACGTCTCTGGGAGATGGACGTCCTTGTTCCGATTTATGTCGGAAGATGGACGTCCATCTCTTTCGAAAATGAGCCTGATTGTAACATAGTAAATGACTGAGGATAAAGACCTGAACGGTCCAACAGTCTGCCCAGTATGCATTCCAAACATGGTCCTTCTGGTTGTTCCTAAGTGATGTCAGACACTGAGCAGCACAAATTGGCTGTTATTTGCAACAACAGAAAACATATATTATGTCATTGCATGTTGATATCAAATGAAAATGAGCAGAACAGCAGGTTATTTCATGTTTTGCTGTTCACCAATAACAGTGCAATCTTCGGAAATAGTGAGCACTATGTGGAAGGAGAGTACACTATTTTCCAACAATGGAACCACCATGCATGCGTGAACCATTGTTCAGCATGCAAACTAGTGCACATGTGTGTGCATATGCACTCTCTTTCCAAATAGCACACACTGTTTCCAAAGAGTGCACACTATCATCATTAACTAACAAAATGACAAACCAGCTCATTTTCGAAAGTGATCGCCGGCCATCTTCCGACATAAATCGGGAGATGTCCGGCGATCTCTCAAAAGCGGCCAAATCGGTATAATCAAAAGCCGCTTTTTTGACACCATCGCAGCTTTTCCGTCACCGAGCCAGCGAAAGTTCAAGGGGGCGTGTCGGCAGCATAGCGAAAACAGGACATGGGCGGGCATGGGCGTAGCTAACAGATGGCCGGCTTCAGCGCATAATGGAAAAAACAAAAGCGGCATTAATGAGTATTTCGCCGGTTTTACTTGGTCCTTTTATTTTCACAACCAAGCCTCAAAAAGGTGCCCCAACTCACCAGATGACCACCAGAGGGAATGGGGGATGAGCTCCCTGTACTCCCCCAGTGGTCACCAACACCTTCCCACACTAAAAAAATAAAAATAAAAACCTTTTTTACCAGCCTATATGCCAGCCTCAAATGTCATACCCAGCTCCCTGACAGCAATATGCAGGTCCCTGGAACAGTTTTTGTTGGTTGCAGTGGACTTCAGGCAGGCGGACCCAGGCCCATCCCCCCTACCTGTTACACTTGTGGTAGTAAGTGTTGAGCCCTCCAACCCCCCCCCCCCCCAAAAAAAAAACCCACTGTACCCACATGTAGGTGCCTCCTTTCACCCATAAGGTCTTTGGTAATGGTGTAGAGTTGTGGGGAGTGGGTTTTGGGGGGATTTGGGGGGCTCAGCACCCAAGGTAAGGGAGCTATGCACCTGGGAGCTATTTGTACATATTTTTTTAATTTTTAGAAGTGCCCCCTAGGGTGCCCGGTTGGTGTCCTGGCATGTCAGGGGGACCAGTGCACTAGAAATGCTGGCTCCTCCCACGACCAAATGCCTTGGATTTAGCCGGGGTTGAGATGGCCGCTTTTAGTTTCCATTATCACTGAAAAACAAAAGCAGCCATCTCAAACCCGGCGAACTCTGGCATTTGGCCGGTCCAAACCGTATTATCGAAAGAAAAGATGGCCGGCCATCTTTTTCGATAATACGGTTCCGGCCAGCTGTTTGTGGCGCCAACAAAATAGATCGCCGGCAATCTATTTCCGTGTGCCATTTGATTATTCCCTTCAAAATGGCCAAATAAAACTGCATAAAATGAAAAACCCTATAAACAACATGAGAAACAACACAAAACAAACATTTTCTGACTGTCCTTAATAGGTAGGTCTGAGCTTGCTTAGTTTAAGGCCCTTTGCCGTTACAAAGCAATGTCTCTATTAGGGCAGTTCAGAGTAGGCAGTTCTTCGAGTGCTGGGGGGAAATAAGCATAGTAAAAAAAAAAAAAAAGCTATTAAAAAAAAGATTTAAAGTAGAAATGGGAAAGAGCTGCAAAAAAGTTTTAAGAAGGTAATTAGAGAAAATGTAAGTGCTGTTTACATATACAAATAACAGAATTAAATGCAAAAAAAGGTGTGTGTGTGTGTGTGTATATATATATATATATATATATGTATTTGTGATTTAAAAGGTGGTAGTGATACATGTGCATGGTAATATACAGAGTTCTATGTGTAGGCTGCCCGTTAAAGAATACAGTATGAGGTAAGTTCAATAAATGGCACTGAAATTTAGGCACCAGAATGATGCACACTGAATGCAAATTCTATAAAATAGGACAGATTATCAAAAGCCCCACGCTGTTCCAAACAGCGCTCTAAAATAGCGCTGGAACAGGGCGGGGCATTATTAGACCTATGATCAGAGACAATTGCATGCAAATTTAAGCACGCAATTATCTCTGATCATGGGGTAGAAGTGCGATAGAGAACTGTGCCTGAGCATACGCTCAGCACAATCCTCCCACACTTGTTTGACAGGTCTGGGCTGTCAAAAGCCCAAACCTGTCAAACACAGGGGCTGGAGGTCCATGGGACCACCAGGCCCCAACTATCCCTGCCCCGAGTAACGGGGGCTGGAGGTCCGGCGGACCTCCGGTCTCCCCGACTATCCCACCCCAGGTTCAGGAAGGGCTGGAGATCCAGTGAGTCTCCAACCCCTCCCCCCCCCCCCCCCCGAGCGACAGGGGGGCGATTCCCCCCCCCCCAGGTTCAGGGAGGGCTGGAGATCGGGTGGGTCTCCAGCCCCCCTAACCCCCCAGCAAAGGGTCCCTGGTGGTCCAGTGATCAATCCTTCCCCTCCCTCCCTACCCACCCCCCACCCACCTACCCCGTACCTTGTGGGTTGGAGGAGGGAAGAAGCCTGCCTCCCTCCTCTTCTTTCGACGCCGCAAAATGGCGGCACCCAGCCCTGCCCAGTGTATGGTGTGTAGCCCCACCCAGCACATCCCAGGATACACTGGGCAGGGCTGGGCGCCGCCATTTTGCGGCATCGAAGGAAGAGGAGGGAGGCAGGCTACCTCCCTTCTCCAACCCACAAGGTAGGGGGTGGGGGGTAGGGAGGGAGGGGCAAACTGTTAACTGGACCACCAGGAACCCTTTGCTGGGTGGTTGGGGGGGGTCGTGGGGGGGTTGGTCATCCACTGGGCCACCAGGGACTGTTTGGGAAATGTTGAGTGGAGTTAGGGGGGGCTGGAGACCCACCGGATCTCCAGCCCTCCCTGAACCTGGGGGGGATCGCTGGGGGGACCGGAGGTCCACCGGACTTCCAGCCCCCTGTCACTGGGGGGGGGGGGGGGGGTCCAGGTTTGCTTTGTTGCAGGGAATGGGGCCTGCTAGCATGCAAATGCATGCTGGACAGGGCTCATCATTCCTCCCCAATGATCTGCAAAACCTAATGCCAGCTCAGAGCTGGCGTAGGGTTTGCCGCAGTCAACGACCCAATCTTTGGCGCGCTGGTCACTGATCATTGGGGATGAATATGTTTAGCCCTGTTTTGCTTGCATTTGCATGCTAGTTGCATCCAGAGCCCTCGACCGCATTGTTTCACGCACTCGGGGACTCTGATCATGGGGCGGTAGCAAACGCCAGCGCTAGTATGGTGCTAACAGCCTCTAGCGCCGGCGTTTGCTTCTGATCATACTCCTGTCAGCATTTAAGGGAGAGTTCTATAAATAGTACCTAAAACATCGGCACTGAAAAAAAAAAGCACATAGCGGCATTCTATAAACTGCCCCTAAAGTTAGGCACAATTTATAGAATAGCACTTTAGCCCAGGAATTCTGCCTATATTTAGGCATGGCTAAATGCCCGCGCCTATATTTAGGCGTGGAGCCCCCTTATTCTATAATTACCTGTGTAGCTAAAAGTCATGCCCTCAATCTGCCCCGATCCATCCATGGCCCTCCCATTTCCACGCCCCCTTTTCTGACTCATGTGTAAAATTTTGGCACAGATCCCATACCTCAGTTTACATTGATACATGTTAATTGAATCTAATTAGTGCCAATAATTGGTTGTTAAAAGGCCACTTATTGGAGCTAATTAGTTCATTATTTAATTAAAATGTGCATGCATTTTTTAGCGCTTTTTATAGAATTAGGGGGTTAGTATGCAGTAATGTCCATTGGCACAGGCTAAGCTTTAGTAAAAGGGCCCCTAAGTAATCTGAACATATCTATTTAAGCGCTTATAAAACTGCCCAAAATCTATTAGATGGTCAAAAAACCTTGAATATTAGTGGGGACAGTTAAAACGTCCACAAATTCCCAGCTAAATTCTATAACGCACAAGCAACTGTGTCTCACTGGAGTGCTGAGTGCTTTCACCTGCCTCCCTGGTAAATGTCGAATACTAGATGGCAGCACAGTCACCGGCTAATTGCACCCAACAAAAATAAAACAATGCCCATGTGTAAATTAAGGCCCTCTTTAATCAAACCACGCTAGCGGTCCCCGGTGCGGTAATGCAGACAAAGCCCATTTACTTTGAAAAGAGGCCCTGAATTATTAGCAGGAAGCCTAGATGCCTTGGTTCACAGACAAATATGTTGCACCTGTTTCATAAAAGCAGGAGTAATTTAATGCATATGTGTGTCAGTATGAATTGGCATTTAGGTTTGTGTATTATAACACACACATATAACTACTACTACTTCTACTTATCATTTCTAAAGCGCTACTAGACATACGCAGCATTGTACACTTGAACATGAAGAGACAGTCCCTGCTCGACAGAGCTTACAATCTAATTAGGACGGACAAACAGGACAAACAAGAGATAAGGGAATATTAAAGTGAGGATGATAAAATAAGGGTTCTGAACAAGTGAATAAGGGTTAGGAGTTAAAAGCAGCATAAAAAATGTGGACTTTTAGCTCAGATTTGAAATCGGACAGAGATGGAGCTTGACGTACCGGCTCAGGAAGTCTATTCCAGGCATATGGTGCTGCAAGATAAAAGGAACGGAGTCTGGAGTATAAGTACCAATCCTATTGCTGTTCTGTCCATTCAGTATCCTTGAAAACACCTACATGTGCATCACATCAGACTAGGTGCCAAGGTTAAGAAAAAGCTAATTTTATGTAAGTACATGCCAGGGCAATTTTATACATCCACAAATTCCCAGCTAAATACTATATCTTAGTCCATTCTATAATGCACAAGCAACTTCTTCCATTTTTTTCATAAGTTATTTATTCAAAAGATATCCAAAACAACCTTTTAAAACATTGCTTTCAATTCTTCACATACTAAAGGACTCTTTCAATGACCTTTGAACTTCACTGTTGGTTTAATTTTGACACTTTATCTTTTCAAGCATAGCAAGACACGGACGCCACCACCAACATGCAGCATGTTTCGCAAATGCTGCCTCAGGGTATGGTCCGAGAAAACTTAACTTGCATAAACTGCATGTATCATTCATTATGAAGCGGACATTGACACAATACATGCAGTTTATACATGTTAAGGGGGTCTTTGACTTAGGCACGCTGGCGGTTTTAGCGTATGTTAAAAATAGGCGTGTGTTAAACGCTAAAGACACCCATAGGAATACTTTGGCATCTTTAGCGTTTAGCATGCGCCTATTTTTAACGCATGCTAAAAACACCAGTGCGCCTACATAAAAGACCCCTCCCCCAAGTTTTTTGGACCACACCCTGAGGTAGCATTTGCAAAACATGCTGCATGTTGGTGGTGGCGTCCGTGTTTTTCTATGCTTGAAAAGATAAAGTGTCAAATTAAACTTAACAGCGAATTAAACTGCACCAAGGACCGCTAGTGCGGTTTGATTAAAGAGGCCCTTAATTTACACATGGACAATGTTTTATTTTTGTTGGGTGCAGAGAGGCAGGTGAAAGCACTGTGCACTCCAGTGAGACACAGTCGCAAAGTACAAAGGACAAACTTTTTTTCTTTCTCATCTGTTGTGGTTGATGAAGACAGAATTAGTGTTACACTGGCATCAGGCACAGGAGCACACACACAGACAGTAAAACACTCTTGATAGCATTACATGCTTTATATAAGAGGACTACTGGGACTACAGGAGCAAATGAATAATGAAAGCAAGAAATAGAATACCTTTGGGAAAGAGCTAGAGGCTATACTGAGCAAAGGCAAATTAAGAATTCCTTCATCTGTGTCTCTGAGCATGTTGAAACTTCTGCACATAGCATTTACCAGCAGCAGCAGAAATGTAACACCACAGCAGTGAGGTGGCAGGAGATTTCCCATAGACAATTTTTTCCCACAAGCACCATGTATGTCCTCAGTGGCATAAAGAGAGCAAGAACTTTGGTTTAGCAAAGGAAAAAACCTGCCCCTTATGTAGAAAAGAAAAGGCACTACTACAAAAGAAACAACACAAGCCTTTACAGAAACTATAAGGACCAGTGCAATAAAGTGTAACATGCTTCCTAAGTTCCTCTCTGAAAGGCCTTTCCATGCATTCAAATTTACAAAATTTGCAAACCCACACAAAAGAAGGGCAATTTGAAAGGCGTGTCCCATTATAAAAGCATGTAGAAATTGGGCTTTTGAAAATTGCCTAACACATCAATAAGTACACATGCATGCAAATGCTCCCAGATTCTACATATGGCACTTTGAGTTGCATGCATAAATTTGAGTGCACGCCTAATTTGCCTGTGCAACTTAATTGAATAATGAGCCAATTAGTGCTGATAATTGGGCAATAACAAGCAATTATCATCACTAATTGGCAATAATTAGAATTTACATGCACATCTTTTTAGGTGTATTCTATAAAGAGATGCTTGTAAATTCTAGGATGTGGACCTGAAATGGAGGCATGGCCATGGGAGGAGCATGGGCGGGTCATAGGTGTTGCTGTAATTTATGGGAGTTGTTATAGAATTAAGGTAGTTCCCTCCCCCAGCATGCTCCATTTCCAGCGCTGCCAGTGTGTACCCGGCAGTAATCAGGCAGCTGCCCAGTTACTGCCGGGTTAATGTGAGAGTACCTACCACCACCTCAATGGGTGGAGATAAGTGCTCCCCCCTCAAAAAATAGCTGCACGGCAAATGGTTCATTTGCTGCACAGCAGTGGTGTACCAAGGGGTGGGGGCGGTCCGCCCCGGGTGCATGCTGCTGGGGGGTGCTGCGCGCAGGTCAGTGTCATTCGTTTCCATGCTTCCTCTGCCCCGGAACAGGAAATAACCTGTTCCGGGGCAGAGGGAGCATGGAAACGAATGACGCTGATCGGCACGCGGCACCCCCCCCAGCGGCGTGCACCCGGGGGTGAGGGGGTTCTTTCGCCGGGGTGGGGGTGTCCTTTCGCCGGGGGGTTGCACTGCACGGGGGGGGGGGGGGGGGCGTTGCACCCAGGAGGGCGGGGCACATCGGTAATCCACCCCGGGTGTCAGCATCCCTAGGAACGCCACTGCTGCACAGCCATTTCTTTAAGAAAAGGGAAATCCACTTTTTACCCACTGTAGTAAAAGGGGGCCTCAGCGTGTGTCAAAAACACATGCCAACGTCAGCGCAGGCCCCCTTATTCCGCAGCTTTGTAAAAGGACCCTTTAGTGAGAGAAAGGGACTGGAGAGGTTATACAGAGTTATAAGTTGAAGATTGATGCAGGATATGCTATTCACCTGAAGAATGTGAACTTTAATTTGCATACTTTCTTGCTCCAGCAGGGGAAAGCTGGAGCTAATTTGCATTTGCACTGCCTGTTTGGAAAGTTGAATTACATTAAAGAAGGTAGAAGATAAAAATATTAAACATTTAAGTTACACAAAGAGGAAGCTTGTATGACTGTCTTTTGAATACAGCACCCATGTGATAAAATATATTGATTGTCTATCTCACCCTTAGTGTGCAAGGAACTGAGAAGAGGCATTTTTGATATGGCATCTAACTTTGAATTTGGATGTTTTGCTAAAAATGTCCAAAAATCCACTAAAGTGAACATGGCTATTTTCAACTTTTTGTTTTGAAGGCCATTTGCTAACATTTTTGTGCTCAGTGCGTCTATCTTTTAGGACCATTTTAGAAAAAAAAAAAGTCCAAAGGAAAAACGCATAAAAACAAGCCAGTAGGATATATTGAGGACCAGCATTCTTAGCAGACTGGCCACACAGACATCCCAGCAGAGCAGCGAGATACCCTAGTGGACTTCATATAAAGGGTCCCAATTGCACATCTCACTGTTACTCCCTTAAATTGTATGGTGAGCCCTCTAAAACCCACCAAAGACCTACTGTACCCAACTGAACACCATTACAGTAGCCCTTATGCCTACAGATGTCACCTATATGTAGGTACAGTAGGTTTGGTGGGTTTTGGAGGGTTCACACTTTCAACCATAATTCTACCAGTTAGAGTGGAATATGGGCTTGGGTCCCCTTCTCTACAGTCCACTGCACTGACCACTAGGCTACTCCAGGGACCTGCTTGCTGCTCTAATAGGACTGGCCATAACATCTAAGCTGTCACAGAGGCTGGTATGTACGGTTTCAATCACATCTTTGGGGAGTGGGATGGGGTCAGTGACCACTGGGGGCGTAAGTGGGGGGGGGGTCATGCCGTAATCCCTTCAGTGGTCATCTACTCATTTAGGGCACTTTCTTTTGTCATGTAGGCATGATTGAAACAGTTCTAGACCAAAACATCTATCTTTTAGCCCTGGACTTTTTTGCTTTGTTCCATCAAGGCAGAAAAACATTCAGATTTTGGGAATGCCCAAATCCCTCCCCCAACATGCACCCTTGTGATTTGGATACATTGCAGAGAAAAACAAGTCTTAAATCTGAGTTTCAAAAATCATGTTGCATGTAGAGGGCTAAGGTATTCTTTAGGTACTCTGGCCAATTTTGTCTGAGGACCTTGAAAATCAAAGATAGAGTTTTAAATTTGGCCCTGTAAGGTACTGGTAGCCAGTGTGTTTTTTTGCAGGTAGGGTGTGGTGTGGTCATGCTACTTATAGCCCTCAATCAATCGTGCTATGGCATTCTGAAGTAGTTGGAGCTTGTGCAAACTCTTTTTTGTTTAATCAATGTGCGGGGCATTACCACTATGGTCAAACTCATCTTTTCAGTATATGGAAAATTTTTAAAGATGTTTTGAATTTTAGGTATCAAAGTAAATGATGAGTCTAGCAGTATCCCAACATTCCAGATGGGAAAGTTCACAATTCCCAGATGCTATTTGGAATTCAGGTACCTGTCCACTTGTGTTAGAAACCCACAGAATCTCTATTTTACTTGAGTTCAGGCAGAGTTCGTTGTTATTGTTTTGTTATATTTTGTGTTTTGCCCATCCCTCTATTTCTGTTAGACAGGCAGTCAATTCACTCAAAGCTATGGGTAGCTCAGATCATCAAAACAGATGTAGCAGTGGCGTAGCCACAGATGGGCCTGGGTGGGCTGGTGCCCACCCGCTTAGAGCTAAGGCCCACCCAGCATTAGCACACGTTTAGTGGTAGCTAGTGGGGATCCCAAGCTCCATCAGCTGAAGACTTACCCCTGATGGTAACGAAAATGATACTGTCCATGATACTGGCACCTGTGCATGCTCAGTTTTCAGTGCATGCCTGCTGCAGACTGCCAAGGTGGAAAGAAGCATTTTCCTGCCAGCTGAGATATATTTTTGGTTTGTGTGTGTGGGGGGGGGGGGGGGGAGAACACTTGGTGCCCACCCATTTCTTGCCTAGGCCCACCCAAAATTTGTTGTCTGGCTACGCCCCTATAGATGTAGAATTGTGTGTCCATTAACTGAAGCAGCTCAGCTAAAGGCTTGAGATACATATTACATAAAATATGTGACTTATGAATCTTCGTGGTAGCTAACAATTCAGTGCCCAAAGTGGTGAGGTGCTGGATTTGAATCAACGTTAACCATAGTACCTGTCTCTATGATATAAAAAGTTATTCTAAGCCCAAAGAAGTTCAGTTTTAGTTCTACAGAAACTGACCAGGTCTATATGGCTTGAGTAATTCCGAAAGTAATACCTTCATATTCTAATTCAATAAGACGTCCTGTATTTTGCTTTGTTTGGAAAGTGAATGTAGTATAAAATTCAAAACCTGATTTCCCTATGACATCGAAACTATCGCTGCTTCTGGTGAAGGCCATGTTCTCCCTGTTAGTAAAATCATCCTCTCTCTAGTGCAGTGGCTCTCAACAGAAAAAGCTGGCGTCTGTGGATAAACAGGTTTTCATCTGCAGAAATATGTCTGCATTCTGTTTTCCTAATTGTTCCCATGAGACTCAAGATACAAAAGACCACATCCATGTGACTTGTTCTTACTAGGAACAGGGAGAAAAAGATTGGATTGACACCTGCCTGAATTTAGAGAAGCACATAAACGGATTTCCTAATACACTACTGTATAACTGTGTGATAATATGCCTTATTTCAGTGACTTGGCTCCATTTGCTGTCACAAGCTGCATTTAAAAAAAATGACCCATTAAGCACATTAAGAGCATGAATTATAGCAACTGCATTTTACCACAGTTTAGTTAATCAGCCCTTATTTTATGCCAGCTCTTAAGCTTACCGCTTTTAAAATACTATTGTCGATTTGGTAACCTCTGTTCTTATGGAGCCTACACATCCTATGTAATAAAAAGCACCTCCAACGTTCTGAAGCCTTGAAGCATTCGTGCTCTTGCTGTATCCATCTCCTGAAATGACGTCACGGACTTCCGTGTTCGCAAAGACCAATCACTGGAAGGGAACGCTGCAGAGTTGCCAGGCAACGGAACGTGACGTCGCACGCATGAGGGTGTCGTCCCCCCTCCCTTCCTCCCTTCCAGTTCTAGGCCCCCTACCTCCAAATTTTAAAAGTCAACTTCCCTTATGAAGTCGGGTTTACGACAACCCTGGAACTTGGAGGGAGGGAGGGAGGGGGGGGGATCCATGGCACACATTCTCACACACATACTCTCTCTCTCTCACAGACACACTCACACCTAGTCTCACTCTCTTTCTGTCACACACACACACTCGCACATTCACTCTCTCTCACATAGGCACCCTCACACACACACTCTCAAACATACACACTCCGAGGAAAACCTTGCTAGCGCCCGTTTCATTTGTGTCAGAAATGGGCCTTTTTTTACTAGTTTTAATAATAAAGGCACCTGTGTAACATTTATGGGTCAATATTCAAAGTGATTTAACTGGCCACAAACAGATCCTGGCTGGTTAAATCACATGTTTAGGGCTAACTGGTCATTTTAAGCAGCACTTAGGGGCCCTTTTAGTAAGGTGTGGCAAAACATGACCTGCGCTGGCGAAGGCACATATTTTGGACATGCACAGGTCCACTTTTCAGCACGCCTGGAAAAATAGCATTTTTTTGTAGCCGAAAATGGTCATGCAGCAAAATTAAAACAAGCGCGCGTCCATTTTCTGCTTGAGACCTAACCGCCACCCATTGACTTAGCAGTAAGGTCTCACGCACTAACCGGGCGGTAAGCGTCAATGTGCGTACACTGCTGCTTACCTGTGGGTAAGCACCACGTGGTCGGAAATAGAAAATATTTTCTACCGCGTGTTGTGGACGCGCATCAAAAATAGAATTACTGCCTGGAGCACATGGTAGCTGGGCAGTAGGTCAAATTAGATGCACATTGGATGCACGTAGGTGCCTACGCACCTTAGTAAAAGGGATCCTAAGCCGATTAGCGCAAAAGTTCAGCATTTAACCGGCCAAGGTAACCACATAAATATGACCACATAAAAGTCAGTCCTATGTTTATGTGGTGCCCCATAGCTGATTAAGAGACCCTTGTACAAAGGGAAGGGAAAGGGAAATGGGACTTGATATACCGCCTTTCTGAAGTTTATGTAACTACATTCAAAGCGGTTTACATATATTCAGGTACTTATTTTGTACCAGGGGCAATAGAGGGTTAAGTGACTTGCCCAGAGTCACAAGGAGCTGCAGTGGGAATCTAACTCAGTTCCCTGGGATCAAAGTCCACTACACTAACCACTAGGCTACTCCTCCACTAGCAACATTCCATGTAGAAGCCTGCCCTTGAAGATCAGCAGTGTGCCGCGTAGGCTTCTGTTTCTGTGAGTCTGACGTCCTGCACGTATGTGCAGGACGTCAGACTCACAGAAACAGAAGCCTGCGCGGCCACGTTGCTGATCTTCAAGGGCAGGCTTCTACATGGAATGTTGCTAGTGGAATAGCAACATTAACATTCCATGTAGAATCTCAAATAGGGAAAGGGAACTGGGATTTGACATACCGCTTTTCTGAGGTTTTTGCAACTACATTCAAAGTGGTTTACATATATTCAGGTACTTTATTCTGTACCAGGGGCAATGGAGGGTTAACTGACTTGCCCAGAGTCACAAGGAGCTGCAATGGGTATTTTTATTTTGTAGTGCGGCACTAACCCGACAGTAATTAGGCATTGCCGCAGTCTGCTCAGTTACTGCCAGGTTACCGCAGGAGCCCATGCTGCCACCTCAATGGATGGAGTAAGTGCTCCCCGCCACATGGCAATGTGGTAAGAGTTATCTTACTGCATGACCATGTTTTTTAGGGGCTTTTTATCTGCTGCAGTAAAAAGGGCCCTGGTGCATGTGAAAAATGGCACCCACCGCTACCGGGGGGGGGGGGGGGGGGGCCCTTTCCCCCACAGCTAAGTAAAAAGACCCCTATGTGCTGAATACTGCACTTTACCAACTATGCTTTAGCTGGCTGTGCAAACCTAGAAATTCAATGCTGAAGCAGTATTCAGCAAAATATTTGGCCTTTTAGGGAGTAATGTTCTAACAAAACCCTTAACTTGTGCAATAGATATGTCCATAAGTTGCACCAAATTTATGAAAGGAACGTGGAGGGGTATAATCGAACGTCTCCGGTGAAATAGATCGCAGGCGATCTATTTTGGTGGTGGCGCAACAGCTGGCCGGAACCGTATTTTTGAAAAAGATGGCCGACCATCTTTTTTTTCTATAATACGGTTTAGCCCGGCCAAATGCCAGAGTTCGCCGGGGTTGAGATCGCCGGTTTTGTTTTTCAGCAATAATGGAAAAAACTGCAGGCCATCTCAAACCCGGTGAAATGCAAGGCATTTGGTCATGGGAGGAGTCAGCATTCGTAGTGCACTGGCCCCCCTGACATGCCAGGACACCAACTGAGCACTCTAGGGGTCAGTGCAGTGGACTTCAGAAAAAGCTCCCACATGCATAGCTCCCTTACTTTGGGTGCTGACCCCCCCAACCCCCCCCCCAAAAAAAAAAAACCCACTACCCACAAATGTACAACACTACCATAGCTCTTAGGGGTGAAGGGGGCAACTACATGTGGGTAAAGTGGGTTTTGGAGGGCTCCCATTTACCAGCACAAGTGTTACAGGTAGGGGGGATGGGCCTGGTTCTGCCTGCCTTAAGTGTACTGCGGTACCCACTAAAAGTGCTCCAGGGTCCTGCATACACACAGGCCTCTAGGACTTGTTGCTGCTGTATAACCTTGGCACACCAGTTGACACCTGAAGACTAATCTCTTTGAAAAAGTCCTTTATTTGAATAAGCACGTTTACTCACAGTTAACTGCAGATCAGAGGTTGTGCCCCACTGGCAAAGAGTCTCCCTGGTACTGAGATTAGCAGTAGGTCAGAGCTGGCAGAATGGTGTACAATGCCCTCTTTCAGCAACATTCAAGGCAATAACTAAGTTCTCTAACGTGGGTAACACATGAAAGGGATCTAAAAGTGGCTGACAAAAATGGCCACTCCCTCATGGACTACCGTAAATAAAACTGGACACACTCTGACCCAGTTAGCAGGGAGAAAAGCACCATGGGAGTAGAGCCCACTACCCTACACCCACCACAATGCATTGCTGATGCATCGATCATATGATGTCCTGATTTTGAGCGCAATATTGCTCGGGAAGAAGCTGACCTGCTGTTTATATGCTTTTGCTTTGTTTAATATCACAGCAACTGAAAGCCCCTGACGCAGCCCTTGTGGGCGAAACACAGTCTGTGTCGGGCGATTATTTCACCAATAAAGTCTGATTAATTCCACCTAGCGATCTGCTCTTTTGTTTGCTTCCACATTGGATTTTGCGGATCATCTGCCTTCTTGTTTTCATGGAGGTGGGTATGGCATTTGAGGCTGGCATACAGGCTGGCAAAAAAGGTTTGTAGTTTTATTGTTTTAGTGTGGGAGGGGGTTGGTGACCACTGGGGGAGTACGGGGAGGTCATCCCCGATTTCTTCCGGTGGTCATCTGGTGAGTTGGGGCACCTTTTTGAGGCTTGGTCGTGAAAATTAAAGGACCAAGTAAACCCGGCGAAATACTCATTAATGCCGCTTTTGTTTTTTCATTATCCGCGAAAGCTGGCCATCTGGTAGCCACACCCTTGCCCGCCCATGTCCCGCCTTCGCTACGCCGCTGACACGCCCCCTTGAACTTTCGCCGGCGAGGCGACGGGAAAGCGGCGATGCTGTCAAACAAGCAGCTTTCGATTATACCGATTTCGCCGCTTTTAAGAAATTGCCGGCCATCTCCCGATTTATGTCGGGAAATGGCCGGCGATCACATTTGAAAATAAGCCTGATAGGCACATAAATACTTTTAATAAAAGAACCCTCCAGAAAGTGGTTGCACGTGGTTGCACCTCTTCTGAGGTTGCGCAATGTTTATGCACATCTGTGTATATTTATGACATACAGGCATAAGTTCAAATTCTGCTCTCAGGAACACCTCTGTTCATTCTGGGTATAAATGTACTGCTAATACGTATATTACCCATGTCTAACTCAGACAATCTTAGAAATGATTATTTCTGTATGCAAACCCCTAATTCTATAAAATTCACACCATAAATGGCACGTGCAAATTTGGGTGCACACAATTCACTTGAATAAGGAGCTAATTAGCACCAATTGGCTTTTTAACAAGTAATTATTGGCACTAATTAGATTTAATTGGAACTTACGTGTGTACATTTAGGGGTGGGATCCTCGTGAGTAAAAAACAGGGGTGCAGAAATGGGAGGGTCATGGGCTGAACAGAGATATTCCGATCATTTATTCACATTGTTGTAGAATGAGAGAGGAATACATGCCTAATGTAGGTGCATATATTTGCACCATGTTTTCAGTTGGTGCAAATGGCCACGCCTAAAGTAAGGTGTGATTCCCAGGTGTAAGCGCAATTCTATAAACCGCGCCTAACTTTAAGTGTGGCTTATAGAATAGCATTTTTCAGCATCATATATAGAATTCACCCCAAAAGGACATTTCTGAAAAGGAGTTGCCTACTACTACTACTACTACTTAACATTTCTAGAGCGCTACTAGGGTTACGCAGCGCTGTACAATTTAACGAATAAGGACGGTCCCTGCTCAGAAGAGCTTACAATCTAAAGGACAAAATGTCAAGTTGGGGTAGATGAGATTTCCTGAGAAGAGTTGAAGTGATTAGGTGCCGAAGGCGACATTGAAGAGGTGGGCTTTGAGCAATGATTTGAAGATGGGTAGGGAGGGGGCCCGGCGTATGGGCTCAGGGAGTTTGTTCCAAGCGTGGGGTGAGGCGAGGCAGAAAGGGTGAAGCCTAGAGTTGGCGGTGATGGAGAAGGGTACTGAAAGGAGGGATTTGTCTTGAGAGCGGAGGTTACGGGTAGGGACGTAAGGGGAGATGAGGGTAGAGAGGTAAGGAGGGGCTGCAGATCGAGTGCATTTGTAGGTGAGTAGGACAAGCTTGAACTGTATTCGGTATCTGATCGGAAGCCAGTGAAGTGACTTGAGGAGAGGGGTGATATGAGTATTTCGGTTAAGGCGGATGATAAGACATGCGGCAGAGTTCTGAATGGACTGAAGGGGGGATAGATGGCTAAGTGGGAGGCCGGTGAGGAGTAGGTTTCAGTAGTCAAAGCGAGAGGTAATGAGAGAGTGGATGAGAGTTCGGGTGGTGTGCTCGGAGAGGAAGGGGCGAATTTTGCTGATGTTATAGAGGAAGAAGCGACAGGTCTTGGCTATCTGCTGGATATGCGCAGAGAAGGAGAGGGAGGAGTCGAAGATGACACCAAGGTTGCGGGCAGATGAGACGGGGACGATGAGGGTGTTATCAACTGAGACAGAGAGTGAAGGGAGAGGAGAAGTGGGTTTGGGTGGGAAAACAATAAGTTCAGTCTTGGCCATGTTCAGTTTCAGGTGGCGGTTTGACATCCAGGCAGCAATGTCGGATAAGCAGGCCGATACCTTGGCCTGGGTTTCCACAGTGATTTCTGGTGTGGAGAGATAAAGCTGGGTGTCATCAGCATAAAGATGATAGTGGAAACCATGAGAAGAGATCGGGGAGCCTAAGGAAGAGGTGTAGATTGAAAAAAGAAGGGGCCCAAGGACAGAGCCTTGAGGAACTCCAACAGAGAGCGGGATAGGGGAGGAGGACGAACCATGAGAGTGTACTCTGAAGGTACGATGGGAGAGATAGGAGGAGAACCAGGAGAGGACAGAGCCCTGGAACCCAAAGGAGGACAGTGTGTCAAGAAGTAGGTTGTGATTGACAGTGTCAAAAGCGGCGGATAGGTCGAGGAGGATGAGGATGGAGTAGTGACCTTTGGATTTGGCGAGGAACAGGTCATTGCAGACCTTAGATAGTGCCGTTTCTGTCGAGTGAAAGGGGCGAAAGCCGGATTGGAGCGGATCGAGGATGGCATGAGTGGAGAGAAAATCAATGCAGCGGCTGTGAATGGCGCGTTCAAGTATCTTGGAGAGGAAGGGTAGGAGGGAAATGGGGCGGTAGTTGGAGGGACAGGTAGGGTCAAGTGATGGTTTTTTGAGGAGTGGTGTGACCACAGCATGCTTGAAGGTGTCCGGGACAGTTGCAGTGGAGAGAGAGAGGTTGAGGATATGACAGATGGTGGGGGTGATGGTAGGAGTGATGGTGATAAGTAAGTTGGTGGGGATGGGGTCTGAGGAACAGGTGGTGGATTTCGAGATGGAGAGGAGATGGGCGGTTTCCTCTTCGGTGATAGCAGGAAAAGAGGAGAAGGAAGCCTGAGTAGGTTGGTTGAGATAGTGGGTTATAGGATGAAGAGGAGGAGAAGGTTTTGTGGTGAATTCGAGGTTGATCTTCTGGACCTTGTCATGGAAGTAGTCGGCCAGAGACTGAGGAGAGAGTGGGGGGGGGGGGGGAGCGGAGGGCACTTTGAGGAGGGAGTTGAGGGTGGCAAGGAGACGACGTGGGTTAGAGCTGAGGGAATTAGTTAGTTGGGTGTAGTAGTCCTGTTTAGCGAGGAATAGGGAGGATTGGAAGGAGGATAGCATGAATTTGAAGTGAATGAAGTCAGTATGGGCGCGAGATTTCCTCCAGAGGCGTTCAGCCGAACGGGCGCAGGAGCAAAGGTAACAGGTGCAAGGGGTCAGCCAGGGCTGGGGATTGGTACGCCTTGTGGGACGGGAGATGGACGGTGCAAGGGTGTCTAGAGCAGAGGAGAGAGTGGCATTGTAAGTGGAGACAGCTATGTCAACAGATTTGGAGGACATGATGGAAGGGAGGAGATCAGAGATACTAGAGGATAAGGTGGGGGGGTCAACAGCCTGGAGATTTCTGGACGTAGTAGTTAGTGTTGGGCGAGATTGAGGGGGAGGGTGCTGGAGTGTGAATGTGATTAGGTGGTGGTCAGAGATAGGAAGAGCTGAAACGCAGAAATTGGAGGGTGAGCAAGTAGAAGAGAGGACGAGATCAAGACAGTGGCCAGATTTGTGAGTAGGGGTTGTGGTGCTCAGTTGGAGGTTGAAGGAGGAGGTAATAGTGAGGAACTGAGAAACATATGAGTCGGATGGGTTATCAGTGTGAATGTTGAAGTTACCAAGAATGAGGGATGGGGATGAGGGCTCAAGAAAAACGGAGAGCCAGGCATCGAAGTCGGTAAGGAAGGAAGGGAGGGATTTATCAGGGGGGCGGTAGATGACTGCAACTCTGAGTGGCAGTGGGTGGAATAGACGGATGGAGTGAACTTCAAAGGATGAGAAGCAGTGAGACTGAGGTAGGTGGAAAGGTTGAAAACTGCAGGAGAGCGAAAGTAGTAGCCCGACGCCGCCACCGCGGCCAGTTGGGCGGGGCAAATGGGAGAAAAGATAACCTCCGTGGCACAGGGCTGCGATTGAGGCAGAGTCGTCAGGGGTGAGCCAGGTTTCAGTTAGGGCAAGCAGTTGAAGGGAATGGGAGATGAAGAGATCATGGGTGAAGGAAAGTTTGTTGCAGATCGAGTGGGCGTTCCACAGGGCGCATGAGAAGAGGAAGGAGGAGGGGGGGAGGAGGGGAATAGAGATGAGATTGGAGATATCGCGGGAACGTTTGCATAGATGAGATGAGGACGAGGACAGGTGTGGGGGACCTGGGTTGGGATTGATGTCACCCGCGGATAGCAGGAGAAGGAGCAAGAGAGTGCGGAGAAGGGTGGGTGAGGAAGGGCGACGAAGGCGACGAAGACGGGATGCGCTTAGGAGGAAAGGGGAAGGGTTCATGGCAGGAAGGAGGTGTTGAAGGTTGAGAGCTAGGAAGGAGGAGGACGACAGTAGGGATGGTGAGGTGGTGGGGTACAGGGGTAGGTAGGGTATTGCAGTGGTGAGCAGGACGGAAGAGGACAGGGATGGGTAGTGAGATCGTGTGGTATACAGCGGTGGGAGGGGAAAAGATTAGGGAGGGACAGGGCAAGGAATAGGATGTGAATGGGGGCCATGAGTAGTGATTGAGGTGTTCGCAGGGCAGGTGGGTGGACTGGGAGACAGGCAGGTGAGGGTGAGCAGTTGGGCAGAGAGTGATGAGTTGGTAGGAAGATGGGCTGGGATGAAGGCAGGTTTCAGGGTGGGTGGTAGTCAGTCAGTCAGTCAGGTGATTGGCTAGTAGGCAGGTTGAGTGGCAGGAGCAGTTGAGTGCAGTGGAGAGCGCAGCAGCAGTACTGGAACAAGCTGGAATGGTTTGAGGCAGGAGCTGGCGGACTAGAACAAGCTGAAGCAGACCGACTGGAACAGGCTGAGTCAGGCTGGCTAGAGCAGAAGGCCTGGAGTAAGCAGGGAGAAGCTGGATCATGCGGACTGGAACAAGCTGGAGCAGAATGACTGGAGCAAGCAGGGAGAAGATGGATCAAGCGGACTGGAACAGGTTGGAGCAGATGGACTAGAGCAAGCAGGGAGAGCAGGATCGGGTGGACTGGAACAAGCTGAATCAGGCGGACTGGAACAAGCAGGACGAAGCTGGAACAGGCGGACTGGAGCAAGCAGGAACAAGCTGGATCAGGCGGACTGGAGCAAGCAGGAAGAAGCTGGATCAGGCAGACTGGAGCAAGCAGGATGGACTGGAGCAAGCAGGGAGAGCAGGATCGGGCAGACTGGAACAAGCAGGATCAGGCAGACTGGAACAAGCTGGATCAGGCGGACTGGAACAAGCAGGAAGAAGCTGGAACAGGCGGACTGGAGCAAGCAGGAAGAAGCTGGATCAGGCGACTGGAGCAAGCAGGGAGAAGCTGGATTAGGCAGACTGGAGCAAGCATGATGGACTGGAGCAAGCGGGGAGAGCAGGATCGGGCAGACTGGAACAAGCAGGATCGGGCAGACTGGAACAAGCTGGATCAGGCGGACTGGAGCAAGCAGGAAGAAGCTGGATCAGGCGGACTGGAGCAAGCAGGAAGAAGCTGGATCAGGCGGACTTGAGCAAGCAGGGAGAAGCTGGATCAGGCGGACTTGAGCAAGCAGGGAGAAGCTGGGCAGACAGAAGAGCCCTCTGGGAACAAAGGCTACTGTTTCAGGCATGGGTGAAACAGACCTAGCAGCCTAGCAGCAGCAGCTCTCATCGGGTCTCCGGTATGGCTGGTCCTGGTTGGGGAATGCTCTCACCTGCTTTAGCCTCAGGCTCAACCGTGCAAGCAGGCCACGTCCGTGTGGGTTCTTAGCATGGGCAATAGTATTGTATTGAGCTGGGAAGTTTGCTGTCGGCGCGTGGTCGATCATGCAGCTCTTCACCTCCTTGTCTCGATCCGACGTCTCTCCACGTCCCGCGTCCCCCGGATGCAGCGAGGCTCCGAGGCTCCTGCCAGCTCTCCAAGCCCCGGTCTGGGGGGAGCAGATCCCGTGACGGCCTCCCGTCGGTCAGTGGGGTCAATGAGGTCGGGGTCAATAGGTGCCTAATGTTAGGTGCCAAGAAACCAACTATTTGGATCATATTCTATAATGGGAAATAGGCACCTTTTATAGAATACTAGCGTAGCATTGCAAATGCGCACAAATAATTTATGTGTGACCACTTCCAGAACCATAGAGTTGGTGGAAGTCCTCATAACCTAGATTTCCAAGAAGTGTGTGCAGATTATAGTATTCTAGAATGTATATATGTAAATTTGCACCCCCAGGCTCCACCCACCTTCAAAGTATGAACTATGGTACATACACATGTGTTTACTGAACAGTGCTTAGCTGGAATGCTATGCATTTACACACATATGTGTAATATCAATATTTGCATGCTTAACTTTAGGAGACTCCTTATAGCATTACCTCCAAAATGCTGTTTTACCTGCTGAAATATTTTATTAAACTAGCCCACCAACTGCCCCACCATTCCTTAGGGGTTAATTTTTTTAAGCGTCTTCTACACATATTAGAGTAAAATATGTACCTACTTTTGCACTATCGGAGTAGCCATTCTTGGGGGTGGAGTTTGGGCATGGCAGAGATAGAATTGCAGTGTGCATGCATATTTTATAAAATATCATTCAACAGAACTTGTATTGTGCTAAGGTCATGTAAACCCCAATAGACCAAAACAGAAATATCCAAAGCAACAATGAGTTTAGCTGCACGCCTCAGTGGTGTAACTCACTGAGGGGACGTTTTCCTAAGCCGTGTAGGTGTCTTTGCATGTCCAACATGTGCCAATTTAGGGGGCCCCTTTTATTAAGCTGCGTAGTTGCCTATGTACACCCAATGCACATCAATTTGGAGTTACCACCTGACTACCACGTGGCCCGGGCGGTAATTTCATTTTTTACGTGCGTCCAAAAAATAATTTTTATTTTCTGACGCTTGGCAAAAACAGGTGGTAATTGGAACTTGGCACGCATAGACTTTACTGCTGTGTCAATGGGTGGTGGTAAGGTCTCAGACTCAAAATGGACGCAACCCAATTTTTATTTTGCCGCACGTCCATTTTCAGCAACATTTTTGAAAAAGGCATTTTTTACAGGTGCACTGAAAAATTATTATTATTACATTTGTACCCCGCGCACCCAAAACACATGCCTACACTAGCGCAGGCCATTTTTCGGTGCACCTTAGTAAAAGGACCCTGAGTATAAACTTTTGAACACAGTGAGATTGACAACACCTCTTCACTTATGTAGAAGGTTAGAATTTGTAATTAGGGAGGATTATAACATTCATTTATACCTTCCGTTTTTGTTAATAGGGGACTTTCCTTGAAACAGCTTTTCGAAGCAAAACATGAATCATGTTGGATTATGTCCCCAACCAGCAGTGGCATATTAGCTCAGATGAGTAATCACTAAAGTTAATAATATAGTGATTTAGTTGAAAAAAGGATATGTGAATATTTCCTGCTATGTCAGTGAAGAGGTCGGTGTTGTCAGTCTCACTGTATTCGAAAGTTTATACTCAGTGAGTTACACTGCTGAGGCATGCAGCTAAGCTCATTGCTGCTTTGGATGTTTCTATTTTAAAAAATTCAATGCACGCATAGATTTACATATTTTTAAAGCAGGGGTAAGTTTATGATTGGCTGTTTGTGTGCTGTTGTGGCTGGTTCTGGAAGTCGTTATGGACTTCTCACACTTGTGCCCTGTTATAGAATTATCCAACATTCTTGCATATTCAAATGCCACTTTATAGATTACGGAGCTCATTTTCAAAAGAGAAAAACATCCAAAAAGTGGTATAAGTCTGCATTTGGATGTTTTTCTCATAAAAACGTCCAAATTTGTATTTCTAAAACCAATTTTTAGACATTTTTCTATGAAGTCCGTCAGAAGTGCGTTCAAATCACAAGGGGGCATGTCAGGGGTGTGTTAAGGGTGGGATCTGGGTGTGTCTTAACACTTGGATATTTTTCAGCCATAGTGGAACAAAACAAAACCATCCAGGACTAAAACTAAGACATTTTGAGCTAGACCTGTTTTAATAACGAATAAGGCACAAAAAGGTGCCCTAAATGACCACTGGAGGGAACCAGAGATGTCCTCCCCTTACTCCCCCAGTGGTCACTAACCCCCTCCCACCCCCCCAAAAATGTGATTTAAAACACTACTTGGCAACAGTGGCGTACCAAGGGGGGGCGGTGGGGGCGGTCTGCCCGGGGTGCACGCCGCTGGGGGGTGCCACGATGTGCGCCTGCTCCTCCGAGTTCACTAAATTTCGTTCGTTCTCTGCAGCTCCCTCTGCCCCGGAACAGGTTACTTCCTGTTCTGGGGCAGAGGGAGCTGCAGCGACAAACGAAGTTTAGCGAACTCAGAGGAGCAGGCGTGCTCCGCGGCACCCCCCAGCGGCGTGCACCCCAGGGGGGGGTGTCATTTCACCGTGCTGCACCCGGGGGGGGGGGGGGGGGCGCATCGGCGCTCAGCCCCGGGTGCCATCGAGTCCAGGAACGCCACTGCTTGCCAACCTCTATACCGGCCTCAGATTTTATACTCGGGTCCATTAGAACAGCATGCAGGTCCCTGGAGTAGTCTAGTGGTGGGTGCAGTGCATTGCAGACAGGTGGACCCAGACCCATATCTCCCCCTACCTGTTACACATGAGGAGGAAACTGTGAGCCCTCCAAAATTCACCAGAAACCCACTGTACCCACATATAGGTGCCCCTTTCTCCCGTAAGGGCTATGGTGTACAGTTGGGAGTAGTGGGTTTTAGGGGGCTCAACAGACAAGATAAGAGAGCAATGGTGAGCTGTGTACTGGGAGCATTTTATGAAGTCCACTGCAGTGCCCCTTAGGGTGCTCTATTGCTTTCCTGGGATGTCTGGGGGACCAGTGTACTAAAAATGCTGGCTCCTCCTGCATCCCAATGGCTTTTTTGCCTTTTGCACTTGGACATTTTTTTTCCCGAAAATGGACCAAAAAACCAAAATGTTTAAATCACACAACCTTGTTCAAAACAGTATTTAAAAAAAAAAGAAAAAAAGATAAGGCGTTTTTTTAAAATGACTTTCTTTACTATTCAGATTTTGAACGGTTTTTTGTAAAATGTCCATAGTCGGACTTAGACGTCATATCGAAAATGCCCCTCCAGGTACTACAATTTAGCATGGGTACATTAACATTTGCATTATTACCTGGACTTTTATGTTTGTCTGTCTTGAATAGACTGTAAGCTCTGTTGAGCAGGGACTCTCTCTTTTGTGTACATCTAGTACTGCTGTGTACATCTAGTAGCACTATAGAAATGATAAGTAGTAGTAAATGTTTGATATTGCATATATTTATTGTAAAACACTCTATATGTGAATGCTGGGAAACTCCAAAACCCGTATAATTCAAATTCTATAAACAAAAAATGGTTTGGAAAACTCAAAATCAAAATAGGTGTGTCACCCCTCTCAACTTTTAAATCCCCAATCAGGATCTATAATTACATAGGATCTATAATTACATAGATCCTGATTGGGGATTTAAAAGTTGAGAGGGGTGACACACCTATTTTGATTTTGAGTTTTCCAAACCATTTTTTGTTTATATATTTATTGTATGCATTTTTATCTTACCCTTAATTGTATTGTTATTTGCCTTAAGCTCAAAGGAAAAGAGTAAAAATAGAATAAAGAAATAATAACCACAGTAATAGGAGCTTGATATTAACATACACACTGACACATAAGGCTACAGCTTTTATGAGGTCAGAGTGTGTAAATGCTGATCTGAGCATGCATTGTCCTCTTTTTCTTTCATGGATGAGCTCCTTGTTGTAAACTTTTATCATGCATGATCTTGATAGATGGGGCTGCTTTGCAGTGCTGAGAACAGCAGTACAGCCTTCGGATCCCAAGAGAGGAGACAAAACCAGACAAGAAACTTCCAGGAGGGAAACATACACACCTCAGAAGTCTATCAAGAGACAGCAAGACTGGCATCAGAAGATATCTTTGTCAGTCTCAGCACATCCATCCCATTGATGTCAGGGAGAACGACCAGCTAGAGGACACTAGCATCCATCCATCCTACCTCTACACACATCCTGATAAAGCCATAAATAAATACTACTACATTGACAGGTGCTCAGCTGTTCTCACTAAAGCCTCAGAGCCCCTGCAGTTGTTTTTGAACTGACTAACCACAGCAATGCCAAACAAGTTCAGGCAACTGACAACAATGCTCTAGAGATAATTTTTCTCTGTGTGGTGGATTTCCTCAAGCCTACTTCGTTAAATAAAAGTGTATGGCCTTTACTTCTGGGAACTTGTCTAAATCTTTTCTAAACCCAGCTATTCTGCTTTTACTATCTCTCGGCAATGACTGACAGAGCTTAATTGTGTGTTGAGCGAAAAATATTTTCTCTGAATTGTTTTATATGTGTTTCTTACCATCCTCATGACTAAATTTAGTCACGGGCAGTTACGTGCAAGTCTTTTTCTGCCGTCATCTACTATGTTATGTTACTATCCAGCTTATAATCGAAAGTGATCGCCGGCCATTTCCTGACACAAATCGGGAGATGGCCAGCGATCTCGGAAAAGCGGTGAAATCGGTATAATCGAAAGCTGCATTTTTGACAGCATTGCCGCTTTCCCCGTCGCCTCGCCGGCGAAAGTTCAAAGGGGCGTGTCGCCGGCTAAATGAAGGCGGGACATGGGCGGGCATGGGCGTGGCTACCAGATGGCCGGCTTTCGCCGATAATGGGAAAACCCCCCCCGTTGATAAGCAGTATTTCGCAGGGGTTTACTTGGTCCTTTTATTTTCACGACCAAGCCTCAAAAAGGGTGCCCCAACTGACCAGATGACCACCGGAAGGAATGGGGGATGACCTCCCCATACTCCCCCAGTGGTCACCAACCCCTTCCCACACTAAAAAAATAAAATTAAAAACCTTTTTTGCCAGCCTGTATGCCAGCCTCAAATTCTGTACCCACCACCATGATGGCAGAATGTGTTCTATCCTCCGACAGCCTTTCCCTGGTTGTGATGTGGCTCTTGGGTGAGTGTGACACCTTTTCTGTTAGCTGCACTGCAGAGTCACATCAGCAATGCATTGTGGTGGGTGTAGGGTACTGGGCTGTACTCCCATGGTGCTTTTCCCCCTGCTAACTGGGTCAGAGTGTGCCCTATTTTACTTCCGTTAGTCCATGAGTTAGTGGCCATGTTTGTAAACCAGTTTTAGATCCCTTTCATGTGTTAAGCCATGTTAGAGAACTTAGTTCTTACCTTGAATGTGGCTGAAAGAGGGCATTGTACACCATTCTGCCAGTTCTGACCTACTGCTAATCTCAGTACCAGGAAGACTCTTTGCCATTGGGGCACAACCTCTGATCTGCAGTTAACTGTGAGTAAACGTGCTTATTCAAATAAAGGACTTTTTCAAAGAGATTAGTCTTCAGGTGTCAACTGGTGTGGCAAGCTTATACAGCAGCAACAAGTCCTGTCCCTGGAACACTTTTAGTGGGTACCGCAGTGTACTTAAGGCAGGTGGACCCAGACCCATCCCCCCCTACCTGTAACACTTGTGCTGGTAATGGGAGCCCTCCAAAACCCACTGTACCCACATGTCTAGGGTGCCCAGTTGGTGTCCTGGCATGTCAGGGGGACCAGTGCGCTACAAATGCTGGCTCCTCCCACGACCAAATGGCTTGGATTTCGCCGGGTTGGAGATCACCGGTATTTTTTTCCATTATCGCTGAAAAACAAACCCGGCCATCTCAAACCCGGCAAAATCCACGCCATTTGGCCGGGCTAAACCAATATTATCGAAAAAAATGGCCGGCCATCTTTTTCGATAATATGGTTCCGGCCAACTGTAGCACCGCCACCACAATAGATCGCCGGCGACCTATTTGGCCGGCCACGTTCGATTATGCCCCTCCACATTAACTTGGTGCAAATGCCGATGCCTAAATTAGGTGTGGACCAGGTATATTCTATAACATCGTGCATAGATTTTAGAAATGCCCACGACATGCCCACCCACGCCCATGGCCATGCCCCCTTTTCAGCTATGCAGAGGAGGAGTTAGGGCCATAAATACCGCTATCAGCCCCATAGTTTTCATTTTTGCTAGGGTTATAGTTTAAGAAGCCTATTCTTTGGTGATCCATGAAATACTAGGTCAGCCAAAATACAGGTAGGAAAGAGAGTGGGATGGCTATGCCAAGGGTGGTGAGGAGAAAGATAGGGGTTAGAGAGAGGGAGGGAGCTGTCTCTGGGCAGAGTAGAGAAAGAGGGAAGCTGATGTTGGGTAGTATAGGGTGAGAAATAGTGGGTGGGGGATGCTGTTGTTTGAGGGTTAGAGAAGAAATACCAGAGGTGGTACATTGGATAGAGGGCTTGCTGTTGGGTTGGAAAGAGACAGGAGGGATATATCTGGGTTTCTAGGTAAGGGCTAAAGGGAGATACATAGGGGATTCTGTGCTGGACCCACCATTTGTGTCACTGGCATGAAGGAAGTCATAATTCCAAATACCTGTAGCAGATGCACAAAGCACTGGTCCAAGTACCACAAACAGCATAGCTAATCTAAAGGCAAGAATACACACGTGGATCAAATGTTTACTGTTTGGATGAAGTTTATTGATGAATCTCCATAGGATACAAACAAACAAATCACCAATACATTCAACAAATTTGCATAATATACTATCAGGTAATTACACAATCCTGAATCAATATCATTTGACTTGCTGAGTATAGAAATAAGTCAAAATCACAGAAATTAGACTACAGGAGGTATTCATGTGAATTATTTAGGATTGGATCTGGAGAAAATGCACATTATATTTATATCTTTGAGTTGCTTTTGAATGCTTGCTTTTCTATAAGAAAATAAGTGTTATGATTCTGCCGGTTTGGCTGAGGGGGAGGGGGGACGTCTCTTCTGATTGGCTGCCAGGGGTTGTGCTGACGTCAGGGGATAGTACTTTAGCCTGCAGCTGAAGAGTTTCTCTGCTTTTGCGTTACTTATTTGGTGGTAACATGAAAGCCTGATAGGTTTCTCTCAGAACGTGCTCTAGGTTCTGACAGGGATCTGTGTTGATTTAGAGTATTCTTTTCCTTACCTCTGGGTTAGCTGCTGCTGTGTGTGTGTGTGTGTGGGTAGCTCTGTAATCAGGGTCAGCTGCTCCTTTGTTTAGTAGGGGCTGGGCATTGCTCAGCCTCCAGGGCTCTGGGCTGAGTGAGAGGGTTCTCCTTTGTTTGTTTGTTTGTTTTAAGGATTTCTCTTCCCAGTGTCCCGGCATGCTGGCTCAGTGAGTTTAACCCTTTGTGTACTGTGTGTATTGTATTCCTGCCTCTGCCAGTGTGTTTGTTTGGATGGGCCCCACTCCCTCTCCGGAGGGGAAGGATTCTCTCTGATTGTTTGTTGATTTATGGCACTCTCTCTCTGCTGGCTCTACAAGCTTAACCCTTTGTGTTCTGGGTGCCTCTGTCTACAGTGGGGTTGAGGCAAAGGCTTTCTGCCTTCCTTTTGTGTTTGGTTCCTCTGGCTTCTGCCTGGGGCTCCTACCCGGGTGGGGGGGGGGGGGGTTGCTGTGTTAGTTTCCCTGTCCTGCGCTAGTCCCCTGCGTGGGCGTGGCCCGCTCTGGTCCTTTGTTTCCCCCTCTGCCCTATTGCTGGTGTTCAGCGCGTGTCTGGCCTCTTGGGGCCCTCTGGGATCTTTCACCCCTCCCTGTGTGTGATTGGGTTCCAGTTCAGCCGTGAGGCTCGCACGAGTGACTCTGTCTGCGTGGGTTCCGGTTCGGCCGCGAGGCCCGCCTGTATGCCTATTTCCCTTCTTCCTGAGGGACTGTGGGGAGGGGTAGCTTAGGGGGTATTGTGTAGCTGGGGTGTGCGGTGGTGGGTCGGTCTCCCCTTGGCCTGGGTCGGCACCCTGCTGGCCTCGGCCAGAGCCCAAGGGCTCACGACCAACCCAACGGATTACAATAAGAGGCCCTTTTATAAAGGTGTGGTAGGGATACCGCGTGGGTAGTGCGCAAAAAATCAGCTGGGGTAGCACAAGTTGCTGCGTGCAGTTTCTAACACGGGAGCATTCCTGGCAGTAATCGGCAGCATGGCCACATTGCTACATGCTGCCCGATTACCATGAGTTTCGCGTGTGAGACCTTACCGCCAAGTAAATAGGATGTGGTAAGGGCTCATACAGTAAATGGCCAGGCGCTAATTTTGGACATAGTGCTTGGCCATTATTGCTGAAAATAGAAATTTGGATTGCTGGCAGACACGTTAAGAGGTGGCCTAAAAATCACCTGTTAAAAGTAGCACAGGTCACTTTTTAGCACACCTTTGTAAAATGGCCCCTGAATGTGCTATTTAATTTTGAAGGCTATTTTTTTGGTGTTTACTATTTTTGCTATCACTTACCAACCATTTTTTGTTGAGACACATTCAGGCTTATGTTCAAAAGAGAAGGACACCCATCTTTCAACACAAATCGCAAGATGGGCGTCCTTCTCACAGGGTCGCCCAAATCGGCATAATCGAAAGCCGATTTTAGGCGTCCCCAACTGCTTTCCATCGCGGGGACAACCAAAGTTCCCAGGGGCGTGTCGGAGGCATAGCGAAGGCGGGACTTGGGTGTGCCTAACACATGGGCATCCTCGACCCATAATTGAAAAAAGAAGGGCGTCCCTGACGAGCACTTGGACAACTTTACTTGGTCCTTTTTTTGTTACGACCAAGCAACGAAAAGGTGCCCAAACTGACCAGATGACCACCGGAGGGAATCATGGATGACCTCCCCTTACTCCCCCAGTGGTCACTAACCCCCTCCCACCCTCAAAAAAATTCTTTAAAAATATTTTTTGCCAGCCTCTATGACAGCCTCAAATGTCATACTCAGGTCCATCACAGCAGTATGCAGGTCCCTGGAGCAGTTTTAGTGGGTGCAGTGCACTTCAGACAGGCGGACCCAGGCCCATCCCCCCCTACCTGCTACACTTGTGGTGGTAAATGTGAGCCCTCCAAAACCCACCAGAAACCCACTGTACTGACATCTAGGTGCTCCCCTTCACCCATAAGGGCTATGGTAGTGGTGTGCAGTTGTGGGTAGTGGGTTTTGGGGGGGGTTGGGGGGCTCAGCACTCACGGTAAGGGAGCTATGCACCTGGGAACAATTTCTGAAGTCCACTGCAGTGCCCCCTAGGGTGCCCTGTAGGTGTCCTGGCATGTCAGGGGGACCAGTGCACTACGAATGCTGGCTCCTCCCACGACCAAAGGGATTGGATTTGGTCGTTTCTGAGATGGGCGTCCTCAGTTTCCATTATTGGCGAAAATCAGAAATGACCATGTCTAAGGATGACCATCTCCACAACGGTATTATCACAATGAAAGGTGGACGTCCATCTTGTTTCGATAATATGAGTTTCCCCGCCCCTTCAAGGGGACGTCCTGCAAGGACGTCCTCAGAAAAACTTGGGTGTCCCTTTCAATTATACCCCTCATTGTAATTATGGCATACTTACTGTTATTAATGTTTGCACCATTCTATTAGTTGTGTGGAAGTTGTATCAAATATAGTAAAAAACATTTGTAGAAATGCACTTAAAAAAATTATGAGTGGGTGATCCTATACTGTGTCATTTACTTTACATTTGTAATGCAGGGTACATCAATAAAATGATTCTTATGTGATTATACTACTACTACTACTATTTAACATTTCTAAAGCGCTACTAGGGTTACGCAGCGCTGTACAATTTAACATAAAGGACAGTACCTGCTCAAAGAGCTTACAATCTAAAGGACAAGTGAACAGTCAGTCCGATAGGGGTAGTCAAATTGGGGCAGTCTGGATTTCCTGAAAGGTGAGAGTTAGGTGGGCTTTGAGCAAAGACTTGAAGATGGGCAGGGAGGGGGCTTGGCGTAAGGGCTCAGGAAGGTTGTTCCAGGCATAGGGTGAGGCGAGGCAGAATGAGCGGAGCCTGGAGTTGGCGGTGGTGGAGAAGGGTACTGAGAGGAGGGATTTGTCCTATGAACGGAGGTTTCGGGCGGGAACGTAAGGGGAGATGAGGGTAGAGAGGTAGTGAGGGGCAGCAGACTGAGTGCATTTGTAGGTAAGAAGGAGAAGCTTGAACTGAATGCGGTATCTGATTGGAAGCCAGTGAAGTGACCTGAGGAGAGGGGTGATATGAGTAGATCGGTTCTGGCGGAATATAAGACGTACAGCAGAGTTCTGGACAGATTGAAGGGGGGATAGATGGCTAAGTGGGAGGCCGGTGAGGAGTAGGTTGCAGTAGTCAAGGCGCAAGGTAATGAGAGCGTGGACAAGGGTTCAGGTAGTGTGTTCAGAGAGGAAAGGGCGAATTTTGCTGATGTTGAAGAGGAAGAAGCGACAGGTCTTGGCTATCTGCTGGATATGCGTGGAGAAGGAGAGGGAGGAGTCGAAGATGACTCTGAGGTTGCGGGCAGATGAGATGGGGAGGATGAGGGTGTTATCAACTGAGATGGAAAGTGGAGGAAGAGGAGAAGTGGGTTTTGGTGGAAAGACGATGAGCTCGGTCTTGGACATGTTCAGTTTCAGGTGGCGGTTGGACATCCAGGCAGCAATGTCGGATAAGCAGGCCGATACCTTTGCCTGGGTCTCCGCAGTGATGTCTGGTGTGGAGAGATACAACTGGGTGTCATCAGCATAGAGATGATACTGGAAGCCATGAGATGAGATCAGGGAACCCAGGGAAGAGGTGTAGATTGAGAAGAGAAGGGGTCCAAGGATAGATCCCTGGGGAACACCAACAGATAGCGGGATGGGGGTGGAGGAAGATCCATGAGAGTGAACTCTGAAGGTGCAGTGGGAGAGATAGGAGGAGAACCAAGAGAGGACAGAGCCCCGGAACCCAAATGAGGACAGTGTGGCAAGGAGTAAATCATGATTGACAGTGTCAAAAGCAGCGGATAGATCGAGGAGGATGAGGATGGAGTAGTGGCCTCTGGATTTGGCAAGGAACAAGTCATTACAGACTTTAGAGAGTGCTATTTCTGTCGAGTGAAAAGGGCGAAAACTGGATTGAAGTGGATCGAAGATGGCATGAGAGGAGAGAAAATCAAGGCAGCGGCTGTGAACGGCACGCTCAAGTATTTTGGAGAGGAAGGGTAGGAGGGAGATGGGGCGGTAGTTAGAGGGACAGGTAGGGTCAAGTGATGGTTTTTTGAGGAGAGGTGTGACTACGGCGTGCTTGAAGGTGTCAGGGACAGTTGCAGTGGAGAGAGAGAGGTTGAGGATATGACAGATGGAGGGGGTGACAGTATGAGAGATGGTGGTAAGTAAGTTGGTGGGGATGGGATCAGAGGAACAGGTGGTGCATTTTGAGGAGGAAAGAAGGCGGGCGATTTCCTCCTTGGTGATGTCAGGAAAGGAGGAGAAAGAGGCCTGGGTTAGTTAGATTATAGATCATTTGGGATTGGGTGAGTCAGTCCTGAGTATCTCTCATTTTACACACAGTTTTAACTCTACAAACTCTGGGAAGGCCCATATGTGAAATGGTATAAAACTGGACTGGGGTTTTCTTGCTGCTAAGCTGAAGCTTTCTCATAACTCCATTACATAAACGATATTATATAGTAAACTGGGACAAGGTATATGTTGCTATCTGCAGAATGCAGCATGTGGGAGTAATCGTGTCTTCTTCTTTTATTTAATAATTACATCTCATGGAACAAATCCCCATCTGCTTCTTGTCTACTGCTATTTGCATTTGTACTAAGGTAATTGTACTTATATTAGCTGCCTCATCCCATAACCAACACAACAGGCATGGGGTGTGCTCTGTTTATCACAGTCCCTGGGTAGATTTTAATGAGCATCTTCAATTGCACACCGAATGTGGAAAACCTAACTCATACCACTCTATAAATACCATTCTTTCATTATGCTCAGCATAGCTTTCTTTTTATTAAATATGTAACATTTGGTTCAGTTTGTTCATAGTATTGCCACAGGGTTTTCCAGGAAATAGTATTGTACCTGATGACATTTCTCATCTTTCATCCAGGTACTATTAGTTCTATAGCAGATATGCAAACAAGTTAAACCATGACATGTATGTTGACGTGCAATCATATATAGTTACATTTTGGCAAAGTAATACATGTGTGTGTATATGTATGTCTTTATATTGTAACCCCCTCAAAGGTCTTAATATTTTTTTATTTTATTCTTACCTTGGGGGTCTTGGGGCAGTCCACCCGTTTTTAGGCCGTTCCGGGCCCCTTGGTATCCTTGGGTAACTTATGGGAGTCCCTGTTGGCTAGTGGCTGCATTGGTGGCCAGTGGGCAAGTGCCAGTGGGCTCCGGAGCTGTTTCAGGTTCTCCAGAGCGGAGGTTGCATCAGGCGTGACTATCTGCTGTGCTTCTCAGCTGAGAAATGAGCTTCTAGGGCTGAGATGCGCAAGGAAAATGGCTGGTCAGGGCCTGCTGGGTCTCCGGAGAATGTGCACATGTTAGTACATGCACAGTAGCGCTCTGGAGATGCAACTAGGTCCAAACTGAAGCTGGGAGGCTCAATTTTTGAACTACCCAGCTGGAGTTTCTTGAAATTTGCAGTTCTCTGTCAGTGGCTCCAAAATCACTGGGGATCCATCGGGACCCGAACCAATGGTAGTCGCCCTATGGAGGGACCCTAGGGACCAAGGTAAGGGGTCTGTTGGCCCAAGATTTAGTTTAGTTTTTTTTTTTTAATTGTGTTTTTTGGACCCATTAGGCTAGAAACTAAGGGGTTAATTTTCTGTGAAAGTTAATGGTAGTTATGGGTTCTTAAGAACCTCTTGAGGTGGGATAGTAAGTTAAAGGTTTTGGCAAAAATTGTTTTCTAGGGAAAACGAGAAGGTTCTGGTTTTAGGTATTTCTGGCTTTTAAATTTGTTTTTTTTTTGCAGAAGTTCTCTGGGAGTGTGCGAGGGACTTCTTGAGGGGATGTCTTTGTTTTTTGGGAGTTTGGGGAGGTAATTTTTGAGAAGTGTGTTAATGTTTGTGTATGTGGAGCAACATTTATGAGAAAAATGTGGAACATGGGATTTGATGGGCTTTTATGAAATGTGTTCTTACAAGTGAATTTTGTTGAAATTTTGGTAAAAATGCTTTTTTTTTTCCCCCTGTTGACATTAATGGGATCAAAATGGAGACTTTGGACCTTTCAATTAAGTTCCATAAGTTTCAATGTTTGGTGGAATCGGATCTGATTAGCTACCGGAAGTCAGCTGGTGACTCTGGGTCTCTGTGGCTGTGGTGAGAGGGGCTGAAGATTTCAGAGTGGTTGGGTGTATCTTTGAGAGCTCTGTGAGAGAGAAAGGGTTTAGGGCTTAAAAAATCTGTCAGCTGATTTAGAAAATCAGTATTCTTGACTTTGGGGGTTTAAAAGAGTAATAGTGTTAACTCTGGAGGTGAATTCTTTTTTAAGAATTTTTTTTTATTCAGTCACTTTGTGCTGTGGGAAAGTTTGAGAGTGTTTGGAACTGTGACAGGTGCCCTGTGTAAGCTGAGAGTGAGGACGGCTACTCAAACAGGGCACCTTTTTGTACCCTGGATGTGCCTGAAACAGGTCTAAATGAGGATGTCTTTCTTTTTAGACACGGAGGTTTCTTCCCCTTTGGCAATTTCTTCTAGATGTCCAGATTTCAGGCCTTCTCCAATCCCACTCAAAACATTCTCTCAACACGCCCTTTTGCTATTTGGATGTACTGCAACGTTGGACATCCCTTTTTTGCCTTTGCAAAATTGGTACTTTGATATTTCAAGCACATGAACATCCACTTTGATTTTTTAAGATGTCCATATGTTTCAAAAATACGTTGATTGATAGTGCTTTAACTATAGAAAAACAGGTTTCTTTGTTAGCTTTTTTTCTGATGAAAAAATTGAGATGTGTGCGTAGCTATTTTGAACAAGATCAGTTTAGAATCCTGGTTCAGTCTCTTTTAATTTCTCAATTGGATTATTGTGATCTGGTGTACGTAGAATGTAATAGAAATTTGGTAAAGAGACTGCAGATGATACAGAACACGGCAGTTCAACTGATTTTTGGGTTGTCCAAATTTGATAGAATTACTTCCAGCTATTTAACATCGCACTGGCTGCCTATTGAGGCCAGAATTTATTTCAAACTGGCGTGTTTTCTCTTTAAACTTCTACACGGCTTGGCACCAGGTTACTTATATCTACATTTTATATTTACTTATGCTTCGAGAACAAGACGCACTGGTACTGTAGGTCATTCTTTCCCATCATCAAAAGGGGAAAAGAGATTACATCTCTTTGAATTAGGTTTGGCATTTCAAGTGGCAAAATTGTGGTCTATGATCACATCTATTTTCCAATCTTCTCAGTCTTATATTGTTATTAGGAAAAATTTGAAAACTCTTTTGTTTCAGAAATTTATATCTCATCTTAACTGTTGACATTAGTAATTATTTTTTACTTTAATTAATATGTATTTTTTAATTATTGAATTTATTATTATGGCTTCTTAAAAATTGTAACCTGCTTAGAACTGTGAGGTAATAGCAGGGTAGAAAACTGATTTACCATTACCATTACACTAAGAGCACTGTTTAGTAAGCTGCATTATAGGCGAATTAGTGTTTGTAAAGTGCGTTAACCATGTATGCACGATAACTGTGTAAGCGCATATAATATCCCTATAGGCGCCTACACGGTTAGTGCATGTGCTAATTGTAGGCATGTTACAAATGCTAATGTGCCTTAGTAAACAGGGCCTTAAGTTTGGGGTTAAACACATACCTGAGTATCCAGAATTTCTCTAGAGTCTAGGGTGTCTATAAAACAAGAATAACACAAACAATCAATTCTTTGGGAGTTATTAAGGAGTAGGAAACGTGGAGAGGTATTTTAAATATGACGTCTAAATCGGACTTTGGATGTTTTGCACTAAATGTCCTAAATCCAAATAGAAAACATGCCCATTTTCTAAACCACAAAACATCTTTTTTTTTTTTTTAAATACCATTTGTAACAAGTTTTTGTGCTCTGTACATTTATATTTTCAGGTCATTAAAAAAAAAGTACAAGTGAAAAATGTAGAAAATTAAGCCATTGGAATGTAGGAGGGGGCCAGCATTTTTAGTAGACTGGTCCCCCAGACATCCCAGGAGATCAATGGGGCACCCTAGGGGGCACTGCTGTGGATTTCTTATAAATGCTCCCAGGTACACATCTCACCGTTGCTTCGTTATCTTGTCTGCTGAGCCCTCCAAATCCCACCCAAAATCCACTACCCCCAACTATACACCACTACAATAGCCCTTAGGGGGCACCTATATGTGGGTACAGTGGGTTTCTGGTGAGTTTTGGAGGGCTCACAGTTTCTACCACAAGTGTAACAGGTAGGGGGAGGTATGGGTGTGTGTCCACCTGTCTACAATGCACTGCACTGACCATAGATTACTCCAGGGACTTGCATGTTGCTCTAATAGACCTGGCTATAACATCTTATGTTGTCATATAGACCAAAGTGTTTAGATTTTCGCCCTAGACTTTTTCATTTTGTTCCATTATAGCTGTAAAACAAAGTGTTAGAAACGCCCTATGCCTGCCATTATCCCACCCCTGAAATGCCCCTTTGTGATCTGGATACTCTGCAGATGAATAGCATAGATAGATAGACATAGAAGAAAAATGTCAAAATGCTGCTTTATGACACTTTTTGGATGTATTTCTCTTTCGAAAATGAGTCCCAAAGGGTACACAAGCACTTATCTGATTCTGTTCCTTTGGTGATAGTTGCTGGAATAATTTTTTGTGACTTTGTTGAATTGTTGGCGTATTAACCTGAAAGTTAAACACAAGCTTTGATCAATATTTAGAATAATTCAGCTGAATTACAATTTTAAAAACATTGTTATAAAGTTGGGAAAAAAATTGCTGGTTAGATTTGAAATGTGTTGTACATAATTACATCAGAATCTCTGAATAAAACTGTTGTTTCCTTTAAAGAAAAGTCCTGAAATTATTTTTTCCTCCACTTAATCCAGGATTCTGTGGACAGGGTTAGTGATTTGTACTGTTCTGTTCAGGGTTGGGCTTAAACCCCTGAGTTGGCCATGACTGCAGGCACTCTTTTCCCCAGGTTTTAACTCTGCTTGAAGACAGAGTAATTACACTAAATTTAGACCAACATTTTCACTTCAGTCATGGTTTCATGAAAGTGGATCATGAAATGTTAATTACAAGATATTTATAAAACATCCTGTTGCTAAACTCATTTAATCAAGGCATATAAAAATAAGGATATATTACAATTGTAGTGCATAGATAGTCAAAGTAACTTCAATTACAGGTAACCATACCCAGCCTGGAATTTTGCATTCCTATTAAGAAAGGAAATGCAGCATTCTAATGCTTTTTTTTGCTGCAGTTATGACATACTTTTAAAAGCTACAGTTGCTGGGCTGTGTTTTTTTTTTCTGAGTGACAGCCATATAAATAAATATATAACATCTTACTGTGAATAAAGAACTATTCTTATTTCTCTTAAATCGCTTCAATGTGTATTTTATATGAATACTCATTTTAAAAATACATTCTGGATACCCCAGAAAAATCAGCCAAAAACAAGTGCTGCATCCAATATTCATAGAAAGATTGGAAATAATATTTTCTCAAGTTTGGCCTGCTTTTACTTCCATGGCCCTCACCAGCTTGTAAGCCCTCTGGGGAAAGGGCAATACTTAGGGATCCTTTTACTATGTGCTTACCATAACTTTAAAGGGCTTACCATGGGATGCACTGAGGCATCCCGCAGTAATTTTGCGATGTAAGGGTATGCTAAGGTAAAGATTCCACCAGAGGTGGACGAACGCTGAAATCCCATGAAAAGAACAGTGCAAAGACAGTGGGAAGCGGGCCAGTGACTCAAGAGAGAAGGACAACAGTCTGGTGTGTAAAATAATTTATTATTGATCACGAATCAACATTTCATAAGCACGTTGCTGCATAGGATCCGAAATCCTGTAATCAACAGGGTTCAGGTTTGAACTGTTAGGGAGCCACAAGTCTTGTGAAATTAAATTTAGAGTCATTCTCTGCAACAACTGGATGGTTTCACACAGTGCCGTAGCGAGGGTGCCTGACACCCGGGGCGGGTCACCACTGTGCACCCCCCCCCCCCCGGGTGCAGGGCACGGCGCATCCCCCTCCGGAGCGCACCCCCCCCCCGAAACGCACCCTACCTTGCAGCGGGGAGCAGGCGGGAGGGCCAATCCGCCCCCAGTGCACGTCACTGGGAGCTGCGTCGGCTCTGCTGCTTCCCTGCTTTCTCTGCCCTGGAACAGGAAGTAACCTGTTCCGCGGCAGAAAGAGCAGAGAACCAGCGAGCCGACACCTCCCCCAGCGCGTGAACCTGGGGCAGACCGCCCCACCGCCCCCCCTTCCTATGCCACTGGTTTCACAAGCACAATGAACAGGTGTATTGTCTTGCTGAATGGTGATAAGCCGAATGGCTGATAGCTGTTGCGGTGATAGTAAAGCTTCACAATATATTTGCCATTATTCTTTGCTTCTGGGTCAATAAAGAAAAGCCTCCTGCCTCCCTTTTGTGCATACCAACACAGACCATGACCGGTTTGCTAAATACTAAGTGAGTACGCAAAAGAGGATCAGCAACAATATTGTGCTTCACTTCTTCACTGCAATCTGTGCCTAAAGTTGGTCATCTTGAGTGTTGATAGGTGGGTCAACTATGGACATTTTCTCATCTGTAAACCAAATGAAATCAACAGCATGTGGGGGGGGGGGGGGACTTGCGAAGGAGTTGCTTGAACCGTGTCATATGAGCAATGCAGTTGGTCTGCTTAAGATGCCGTAGGTCAAGATAACTGTGGATGTTTCAAAATATCATTGACTCAGAAATGCTGGCTGCTCGACTAATTTGATGAATGGACTTGTGAGTTTTAGGTGTATCCTCTTGATTCAGAACAAGTGAGATTTAGGTGTATCCTCTTGATTCAGAACAAGCTCTTCAACTGTCACAATGTTTTCTTCAGTGCAAACTGATTAGGCCCTACCACTTCCTGACTTGTGACCAGTTGAGCCCATTTCTTGCAATTTCTTCATGTCATAATTTATCCTAACCCCTTTCCACCTCTTTTCTGGAAACTCTTGCACCAGTCTATGAGAACCATAACTTTTCTCCAGAAACAAATTTTTAATAAGGATCAGATCCTCCTGACTGGAAATCATGATAACTAGCTCAATTTATTGATGATGAGTGAGAAACCAAGAAACTGGATAGCAATATTGAATAAGTTGATACGTAACAAGAAATAAATCCATGTATTATTTTGAAAGAAAGGTATATGAATTTAAATTCAATTCTTGCACATTCATTTAAATTCAAATACTAAGTAAATACACATAGAAGGTACCCATTTCAACACAAGAGAATTTGACCCAATTCTTCCATTTATCCCAGAAAACAGAATGTTCAGACTTGGGGAGACTGAGGGGCTCATTTTCAAAGTACTTAGACTTACAGAGTTATAAATGGAATTTTGTTAGTGTAAGTGCTTTGAAAATACACCTCCATAAATCCAAAAAAACCCCACATAATTATAAAGGCTCAAAAAAGCATAATTATTGTTAGCAAATTTAAGAAGAAAAGATGCACCAATGGTCAAAACTTCCTAGGGCATTACAATAAACTTTTTCTTCCATTCCTAAGAGTCTTTACAGATGTCTGGGAAGATCCATATTTTTTGAGCAATAAATAGAATATGTCTTTGCTAAAAAAACAGCCTCAGAATGTGATTTTGATCCTGTTGCCAATCTTTCCACCATGTTCTTCCCAAAACCTAGTCAATTCAAAGCTGTTCAAAAAGATGACCTTGTTTCAAGATACTTCCCCAGCACCCCTCTCCCTCCCCCCTCCAATTTTCTCCCAAATGGAAGGAAGGATGCTTTATTAATAGGAAGTAATGCTTCTTCCTGAGTTTCCAATACCCTTTGCACAAATTTCGTAAAAATATCTACAGAAGTTGATAAGGGTAATTTGGGAAAGTTACTCTCAAATTAAGAGCCCACAGTTGATTATCTATCATCTCTAACTTCCTACGGACAGTTAATTTATCTTCTCATTAATCCCATTTGAGTAGATGATACAGTGGTAATCTCCTCCAAGTGTTGTACCTGAGCCTAACATTCTCCAACTGCTATAGACTGAGACTGAGTTGTTATTTGAGTATCTAAATAAACACCAACTGATGCAGTAATAGACTTCTCTATTTGGCCAGCATAGCCCAAAGGGAGTCCAGGGTAATATGTAAAGGTTTCTCAAGAGGGTCTTTGTCAAATGGAATCAAGCAGTTTTCCAACAGCAAATGAAATACAGAGATTTACCCCTGTTCCACAGCTGACCTAAGTCACAGAGATAATGGAGGTGAGCTGCCTTTTTCCTTTTGTTGCAATTGAAGAGTGCCCAAAACACCTATCCCAAAAACAAATTGGCTAAGGTAGTTCAGGACTCCCCATTGATAACTTTGATAAAGGACATAGGTGTTGTTCCCTCCCATGATGCCACAACCACAATTCCAATCAACAGTTTCTGTTTCTCATCGCTTCTTGGTCGTTGTACAGTGGCCTCCGCAATCCTAAGCATTACTTGATGTCCAGTTTGTGAGAACTGTCCTTTGTAACCAATACCACAAACCACATCTTCCTTGAAGTGCATTCTAGATTATGAGCTAAGGTTAGGTATTCTGGTATAGTAGTTGTTTGTTGAGCAGCTCTAATTAAGGAAGGAGTAGGTGGATAGACCTCCTTGAGCTTGCTCTTACAGTTTGCCATCACAGAAATTGCCAAATCCAGAAGAAAAATACTTAAAATCAGCAGATTCAAGTAGAAACTCATGGGGCTCCCAGCCAACACGCTTCTCATGCTGCCATCTTGAATTCTTCTAAACATCATTTTGATGTTCCATTCTCCATTTCAGTTCTTTTTCTTCTGTGTTTTTTTTTTTTACCTTTTCATTCTGTTTCCTCTGTTTTTCACTTTCTATATATGCTTTCACCTTCACCTTCCCTCAAGGATAGGTAAATAGTAGGCCTGGCATGATTTTTACTATCTATATATTCATCAGCCCTACCTATAAGGATTGTGATGCTGAATAGATTACATCTGATCATTTTATGGGCTCAGCATTAACCCTATGTTTTCATAGACCCTGTGAAGAGTGGCTGTGGAACCAAAGCAGAAAGCAGAGAGAAAGGGGATATTGATAGAATACCTAGAAGACAAGGTACTGAAGGCAAGCATTGTTCAGCAAGGGGATCACAGTATGAGTCTGAAACATAATAGACTAAAGAGCCATATAAGAAAATATTTCTTCACAGAAAGAGTGGTAGATGAATGGAATAGCATCCCAATGGAGGTAGGTGGACACAAAACTGGTATCTGAACTGAAGAAAGCACAAAATGATCAGAAAATTCAAATGAGTGAGGATAAAATCTTCCTCCTGAAATCTGGCAACCTGGTAACTCTACGTTTTGTTTCAAGATGCGGGAAATGTATTTACCAATTGATTACCCATTCAATAGCCTTTCTAATGTCATTTTAGTATTTACTACACAGCAAACCTAGGAGTGGCCTAGTGGTTAGGGTGGTGGACCTTTGTCCTGAGGAACTGAGTTCAATTCCCACTTCAGGTACAGGCAGCTCCTTGTGACTCTGGGTAAGTCACTTAACCCTCCATTGCCCCATGGAAGCCACATTGAGCCTGCCATGAGTGGGAAAGTGCAGGGTACAAATGTAACAAAAATAAAAAAATTTAAAAAGTGATTCAATGTGTCTGTCTTGATTTTCTTAATATATTTCAGTTAGCTCAGTAACTGAAATGACCATATTTGTCTAGGAGCTATTAATTAGACACCCCTGTCTGTGCTGGGTCCGTTGCTTTTTAATGTATTTATAAATGACCTAGAGATGGGAATAACTAGTGAGGTAATTAAATTCGCCGATGACACAAAATTATTCAGGGTCGTCAAGTCGCAGGAGGAATGTGAACGATTACAGGAGGACCTTGCGAGACTGGGAGAATGGGCGTGCAAGTGGCAGATGACAATGTTGACAAGTGCAAAGTGATGCATGTGGGTAAGAGGAACCCGAATTATAGCTACGTCTTGCAAGGTTCCGCGTTAGGAGTTACGGATCAAGAAAGGGATCTGGGTGTCGTCGTCGATGATACGCTGAAACCTTCTGCTCAGTGTGCTGCTGCGGCTAGGAAAGCGAATAGAATGTTGGGTGTTATTAGGAAGGGTATGGAGTCCAGGTGTGCGGATGTTATAATGCCGTTGTATCGCTCCATGGTGCGACCGCACCTGGAGTATTGTGTTCAGTACTGGTCTCCGTATCTCAAAAAAGATATAGTAGAATTGGAAAAGGTACAGCGAAGGGCGACGAAAATGATAGTGGGGATGGGACGACTTTCCTATGAAGAGAGGCTGAGAAGGCTAGGGCTTTTCAGCTTGGAGAAGAGACGGCTGAGGGGAGATATGATAGAAGTGTATAAAATAATGAGTGGAATGGATCGGGTGGATGTGAAGCGACTGTTCACGCTATCCAAAAATACTAGGACTAGAGGGCATGAGTTGAAGCTACAGTGTGGTAAATTTAAAACGAATCGGAGAAAATTTTTCTTCACCCAACGTGTAATTAGACTCTGGAATTCATTACCGGAGAACGTGGTACGGGCGGTTAGCTTGACGGAGTTTAAAAAGGGGTTAGATAGATTCCTAAAGGACAAGTCCATAGACCGCTATTAAATGGACTTGGAAAAATTCCGCATTTTTAGGTATAACTTGTCTGGAATGTTTTTACGTTTGGGGAGCGTGCCAGGTGCCCTTGACCTGGATTGGCCACTGTCGGTGACAGGATGCTGGGCTAGATGGACCTTTGGTCTTTCCCAGTATGGCACTACTTATGTACTTATGTACTTATGTACTATACATATTTCTCCATTCTTATGCCATCTGAAATGTAATGCCAAAGGCATTTTTCTGAAAAGGGTGCAGTTATCAATGGCACTATGTGAGATGCCTGGAGCAAATATTGCAATTGTTACGCATGTGCTTTTCATGTCTTTGCCCTAACAGTAATACCCAACATCTTTAGAATACCAAATTGACCCATTATTGGTCTATTTAATTCCCTCTGTTATCTTATTTACAGATCCTCTCTAAGCATAATTTCTTTTTTAAAAGTCAGACACCTAATCAGTTAGCATGTCAGCACTGCCACACACTAACTGATCATTGCAAAATTTGTGCGTGAGCCCTTAGTGCCTACAAAATAGGTAGCAGTAAGAGTTCATGCACCAAGTTTTGTTAATGGCCGCATGCTAATTGCAACTTTAGTGCATGGCCATTAATTCAGAAAATAGAAAATCAGCTGTTTTATAGCTGAGGTAAAAATGGCCTTAACAGGTGGGAAAGACCTGCATAAGGGCACACTAAGGCCACTTTCTATCACAGTTTTGTAAAAAGACCCCTCAGTCTCCTCCCCGGTATTGTCATTGAGCTGCAAATTATATTGCACAAAAACATCCATGGTGAAATTTCTGCTTGAGACTTAGAAAATTACAGTGATACCTCGGTTTTCATCGATAATCCGTCTGAAAACAATTGGCGAAATCCGAAACCGACAAAAACCAAGGCAATTATTTCCATATGAATCAATGAGCAGGAGAATGCGTGGGTCACCCTTTGTTTTCTCAAAATTAGCAGCGAGGTCACGTGGGCACACTGATGAAATCTGAAGCAACCGACGAAATCCAAGACAAATTTTTCACGGAAAAAATCGATGAAAACTGAAATCGACGATAACCAAAGTCAACGAAAACCGAGGTATTAATGTAGTTCAGTTTCCTTGGCCATCTCTTTTTTCACTCTGCTGACCGTACAGGTATATATTGAGCTACACAGATGATGGTGCTTAAATATAATAGAGATGTGCACCTCATTTTGGGGCCTTTTATTAAGGCAGGGAAGGCCTAACGTGGGCCTACTGCGTGCTACAAGAACACTACAGCAGGATGCGCTGAGGCATCCTGCAGTAGTTTTCTGCTTAGTGTGCACTAATCCCACACTGGAAATTCTTTTTTCCTATGTGAGAGTTGTGCCCATGGATGGAGAATGGGCATGTCTACACTAAGGGGAGGATTCTATATATGGCACCTTAAAAAATCTGTGCGGAAAATATTTTTGCCTAAGTATATTCTATAAGTGGCGCCTAGATTTAGGAATGGTATATAGAATATGCTTAGTTGATATCCCAGTGCCTAAAATTATGTGCATCCATTTACACCAATGAAAACATGGCGTAAATCCTGGCGCATAGATTTAGGCACACTGGGCCATAATCTATAACTACAGGTGTAAATTTTGGAACGCCCATGAAATGCCCATTTCCCCGCCCATAACCATGCCATTTCTTGGATACATGCATTAGAAGTTAGGCGCAGTGCATTACAGAATACACTTAGTGAGCTGTGTGTGTAAATTCTAATTATTGCCAATTAGTACTCATTATTGCTTGTTAAGTGCTATTATCTACTCTGATTGGCATGTTAAGCCAATTAAGTTGTGTGCGATGTTACAGAATATACTTGGATTTTGGTGCAGATCTCTAGGTGCGCTATACGGAATCTGGGGGTAAACGGGTAGCTTGGGCACATTACCATGCGCTATCCGATTAGTGCGGGAGTAGCCCGGGATCCCATATTGCCTCTTAAATAAGGGTAAGGGCTCCTACGGTAATGGTCATGTGCTAAAGAGGAAATTTGCGTATGGCCATTACAAAAAAATATGGCAAATGGCCATTTTACCGCCATACTAAATATGGCCACAGCATGTGGGAAAACCCACATGCTGACACCAGCATTGGTCACTTTATAGTGCGGCTTGGTAAAAGGACCCCTTTGTGTCATTTTTTTCCCCTGAAATGAAAAGAAAAAAACAGATATTTGGAGGGTTTTTCTGTGTGGCGTTAATTGTGTGCACTCTTTCGAAAGAATATGCACTATTTGCAAAAAGGATGCAACATTTCTGGATAATGCAAGCATAAAAACCATTGTGTGCATTCGAGTAGTGCACTTATGCTTAAATTTTACGGAAAGAGTGTGTATGCTTGAAACACTGCTCCCATAACAAAAAAAAAATACGAAAAGAACACCAAATGAAAATCCTCATTAACGATATGGGAACTCATACATATAAACCTGTTTTCAGTAACTTCCCTGCTCAGACTTAAGAATCCACCTTCCTTTTCCATTGTAAGACAATTTTGGTCCCTTTCTTACTTTCCAACCAGTCTCTAGCATTTTCTTTGTCCCAATGTGCAGACAGCTGCTTGGTTTATTGGCCCTGCTGAGAGTAGCTGTAAAACAGCAGGAGATATCAGGCTGAGTATGCTCCAAAGTGTCAAGAATTTGATTTACTATAGAAATAAATTCTTCTGGTTATTCAGGCAGTATTTTATTGGGAATCAGAAACAGTTTGATTCACATTTGCAAACCAAATTTCTGATGATTTGCCCTTTGATTAGGGAATAAAGTGTTTTAGGGGGAGGGATTTTATTGTTCCCTTCTCTAAAATTTCCACTTTATTATAGGTGTCAAGGTCGAAAAATGTGTTCTATATGAGCCGAAGAAGGGAGTGTAGCTCTGGAAAGCTAATCTCAAAGACCTTTAGTTCTGCTGAACTAACATGGCAACCCCATTATATATAACTCTAACAATGGTTTCATTACAGGTTCAGTGAAGGACCCAACAGAACTTTAGAAAAAAGTTATTCCAAGCACCCAGTGTGGCTGGCACAAATTTATTTTACTATGCAGTTAAAAGTTATTGTCTTCAACTGCACACAGAACTATAAATTAGTGCATTATAGATGCAGGGAACTAAAGGTCATCTGTAATACCAGGTGATATTACATAATTAAGAGATCAGCGGGCATCTGTCATTCTGGGCAATATTACATTGTTAAGAAATAGCATTGCATTTACAACACATTAACTCACAAATTCAACCACAGAAAATACTGTTAGTGATATGATATGAGTACAAACTAATCTGTAAGTGCATTGTGTTTTTACCTTGTCATTTTAGCCTTCACCACTTGTGCATCATAAATTTCATTTTATGTGATTCAACATAGCTACAAGTGATGCAGTTTACATTTATTTGAAGTAAAAGATTCAATTCCATTACTTTTGTTTGCAAACCATCTTCATATTCAGGAAAGCGGTCAAAGTGGGCAGTTCTTAGGGAGAGGTGATTTTAAAAGGGTTAGGTCCAATTTAAACATGTAAAAAGCAGACCCCCACATGTATATTGGCATACAAGTACAAATCACGGGGGCTAATATTCAGCCGGTGGCACCCAATACTTTGCTGACCCCCAGCAGCATTATTCCTGGATATTCCACACTGGGCCGTGTCCAGGCTTCAGTATTGAACAGCTGGTTAAGTCTGATATTCAGCGCTTAACTAGCTATGGGTTACTGCATAAAGCATAGAGCATTTAAGCTCCAACAGTCGGATCACTCGTGAAGCGCCACTGCTGAGCCTGAACAGGATATCCTGTGTCCCCTGAGGAAGCCTTTTTGGTGAAACGGGTCCGTCGGGTACTGATTCCGTTCAGAAGAATTGCTCACAGTCAAGCTCAGTCAGTTAAATCAAGCTGGATTTTCATTTTCTCTTGATTGTTTGGCAGTGGTTACACAGTTACAGTTACAATCCCTTTCTTGCTTTTTGATTATTTCATATTACTGAATAACTAAATTAATACAAACATTTTTTTGCATAATAAAATTTAAAAAAAAACATTGAGTATTTTACACAACCTTTGTGGTTGGTTTGGGGGGTTTTGGACTGATGATTATAAAGTGCATATACAGTGGTGGAAATAAGTATTTGATCCCTTGCTGATTTTGTAAGTTTGCCCACTGACAAAGACATGAGCAGCCCATAATTGAAGGGTAGGTTATTGGTAACAGTGAGAGATAGCACATCACAAATTAAATCCGGAAAATCACATTGTGGAAAGTATATGAATTTATTTGCATTCTGCAGAGGGAAATAAGTATTTAATCCCTCTGGCAAACAAGACCTAATACTTGGTGGCAAAACCCTTGTTGGCAAGCACAGCGGTCAGACGTCTTCTGTAGTTGATGATGAGGTTTGCACACATGTCAGGAGGAATTTTGGTCCACTCTTCTTTGCAGATCATCTCTAAATCATTAAGAGTTCTGGGCTGTCGCTTGGCAACTCGCAGCTTCAGCTCCCTCCATAAGTTTTCAATGGGATTAAGGTCTGGTGACTGGCTAGGCCACTCCATGACCCTAATGTGCTTCTTCCTGAGCCACTCCTTTGTTGCCTTGGCTGTATGTTTTGGGTCATTGTCGTGCTGGAAGACCCAGCCACGACCCATTTTTAAGGCCCTGGCGGAGGGAAGGAGGTTGTCACTCAGAATTATACGGTACATGGCCCCATCCATTCTCCCATTGATGCGGTGAAGTAGTCCTGTGCCCTTAGCAGAGAAACACCCCCAAAACATAACATTTCCACCTCCATGCTTGACAGTGGGGACGGTGTTCTTTGGGTCATAGGCAGCATTTCTCTTCCTCCAAACACGGCGAGTTGAGTTCATGCCAAAGAGCTCAATTTTTGTCTCATCTGACCACAGCACCTTCTCCCAATCACTCTCGGCATCATCCAGGTGTTCACTGGCAAACTTCAGATGGGCCGTCACATGTGCCTTCCGGAGCAGGGGGACCTTGCGGGCACTGCAGGATTGCAATCCGTTATGTCGTAATGTGTTACCAATGGTTTTCGTGGTGACAGTGGTCCCAGCTGCCTTGAGATCATTGACAAGTTCCCCCCTTGTAGTTGTAGGCTGATTTCTAACCTTCCTCATGATCAAGGATACCCCACGAGGTGAGATTTTGCGTGGAGCCCCAGATCTTTGTCGATTGACAGTCATTTTGTACTTCTTCCATTTTCTTACTATGGCACCAACAGTTGTCTCCTTCTCGCCCAGCTTCTTACTGATGGTTTTGTAGCCCATTCCAGCCTTGTGCAGGTGTATGATCTTGTCCCTGACATCCTTAGACAGCTCCTTGCTCTTGGCCATTTTGTAGAGGTTAGAGTCTGACTGATTCACTGAGTCTGTGGACAGGTGTCTTTCATACAGGTGACCATTGCCGACAGCTGTCTGTCATGCAGGTAACGAGTTGATTTGGAGCATCTACCTGGTCTGTAGGGGCCAGATCTCTTACTGGTTGGTGGGGGATCAAATACTTATTTCCCTCTGCAGAATGCAAATAAATTCATATACTTTCCACAATGTGATTTTCCGGATTTAATTTGTGATGTGCTATCTCTCACTGTTACCAATAACCTACCCTTCAATTATGGGCTGCTCATGTCTTTGTCAGTGGGCAAACTTACAAAATCAGCAAGGGATCAAATACTTATTTCCACCACTGTACATGACCATGATGGTCTGATTGCTTTAGGCTTGCAACAGCAGGTCATGAGGTCTTTTCCCTCTGTTTTCTTTTTTCTATTGTTACTTGAGTGGTGTTAGACGCATGTACAGTCTGTACTCGCTTGTTTTGTATTACCATTGAGGTTGTTTTTGAGCGAGGTTCCCCCCCCCCCTCTTTTTCTTTGTACATACCTTGGTATATTCTTTACTGCATAAAGCAGCCATTCCCAACCTACTCCTTGGGACATACCTGGTCCCATCGGGTTTTCAGGATATCTACAAGGATATCCTTGTGGTCCCCAACCCCCACCAGCTAAAGCCTTTCTCTAGTGCTGTTCTCTGTGCATTGCCTGCCCTGCTTCCTCTCACGTTGCGTGCATGCTCAGTTTTAGTGAAACTGAGCATGTGCAACATTTCTGTGCTATAGAATTGAAGTTTCTGCATGCAGTGGCAGCTGGAAGAGAAATAAACCCCCTACAAAAAATGACCCAATACATTTCTATGTAAAAAACAGTTCCAACAACTGCAGAATATGAAAATATAAAAAAAGGGGGGAGGAGAATGAAGGGTAATGAAGGGATATATTTGGGGAATTACATTAACCTGCACTGTAATGTTTAAGAACATGTGTTCAGACTTACTTGTTCAAAAAGACGTACAAAAAGGATCCCCCATAACAAACTGACTCCTAAACTACACCAGATAGAACTATTATGGAACTCTTCTAATTTGTTTATTTTAATTGCATCCTCATTATTGAATATTATATCTTGTCCTGATATCATTATGTTATGTTTTATCTATTTATCCACTTCTAATCCTACATGATATTCTTATGAACCTTACTTGTAACAATTCTGAAATTCTTATTCCGTTAATATGATTACCATATTTTTATGCACCTTAAAATTCTTATCCTATTAATGTGATTGTCGTTGTAACATATTGTAAGCCACATTGAGCCTGCAAATAGGTGGGAAAATGTGGGATACAAATGCAGCAAATAAATAAATAAACATAAAGACCAGATATTTACCTTTAAAATATTTATTTATATTACAGGTAATGCAATAATGTTAAAGGCAGGTTTTAAGGATTTTACACAAGGGAAATGTGCCACAAGATAAATATTGTTAGAAAGTCTGAATTATAAATTAGGCTGGAGGATGCTGGTTGGAGTGGTGAAGGAAGTCCTTACTGGAAAAGAAGTCTTTTTGTTGCAGAGTTGTTGCTGGAGCCTGGAGAAAGTCTTATCTTGGATGTGTGTGAAGTCCAGCAAGGCCCAGGGATTCAGTGAAGGTCCAGGGAGGTGACAGGAGAGGAAGAAGCAGAAAGAAGACTGAGAATGTTCCAGGGTTTTATCATTTCTTGGACCATAGGATGAAGTCAGGTGGGGTGTGTTTGATCCAATGAAAACTCAGGGATAGTTGAAAAGTAGTTTCATCTAGTTTTGAGATGGAGCATGGTGGTTGGTCACATGTTTAATGACATCATAAGAGTTCCTGGCTGGCCATCTGCTGGTAGATACACACTAAGAAGGTATTTGACAGGATTAAAAGAGTCATTTTCTGGAGTAGATGGGCTTTCTTTTGTTAAATTAGGTAAGTAGATGGGCTTTTCAGTCTCTGAATCATTGTGAGTTTCATCCAATCTTTTTGATTGCTGTCAATATGCAGACTTTTGTTCTTTGGAGATACAGCAATTGACTTTTAGTATCCACCCAGCTAGCCTTTGTTACAAGCTATCATTGGTCTTCAGGGGCAAGGTGAAGGTCAGACCAGTTTTTCTGATACTACTCCAAGAAGTCTTCGCAAATATATATATATTTATATTTTCTAGCAAAATGAATAACTCTGATAATATCATGCTACACATTAAGTTCTAAGTTCTGGGACAATCTAGAGTATAGAATCTAGACTCTAGAATTCATATCATACTACAAATACATACACTAATTCCCTGTAAAATAGTGATTAAGGAATTGCACCTTTAAAACTGTTATCCCTTCTCTTCTCCTCTCCTGATCACAGACACCTGGAAAGCACACACACACATGCAAACATGCACACATATAAGTACTAAAACACAAACACACGTGTACAGACACATACAAACATGTACAGAGTCACCCACTATCTCCCATCCTAGCACACATATTTATTTATTTATTTATTAGGATTTATTTACCGCCTTTGTGAAGGAATTCACTTAAGACGGTGTGCAGTAAGAATAAATCAAACATGAGCAATAGACAATTACAGCAGTAAAAATATTCAAATAACAATACAAAGTATGACATAGAGGGGCATATTCGAACGGGGATGACCATCTCTAAGGGTGTCCATCTCTAAGGACATTCCGGCGAAGGGGCAGGGAAACCCGTATTATCGAAACAAGATGGACGTCCATCTTTCGTTTCGATAATACAGTCAAGGACGCCCAAATCTCAACATTTAGGTCGATCTTAGAGATGGTTGTCCTTAGAGATGGTCGTTCCCATTTTTTGGCGATAATGGAAACCGAGGATGACCATCTCAGAAATGACCAAATCCAAGCCATTTGGTCATGGGAGGAGCTAGCATTCGTAGTGCACTGGTCCCCATGACAAGCCAGGACACCAACCGGGCACCCTAGGGGGCACTGCAGTGGACTTCACAAATTGCTCCCAGGTGCATAGCTCCCTTACCATGGGTGCTCAGCCTCCCAACCCCCCCTCCAAAACCCACTCCCCACAACTGTACACCGCTACCATAGCCCTTAGGGATCAAGGGGCACCTACATGTGGGTACAGTGGGTTTCTGGTGGGTTTTGGAGGGCTCACATTTACCACCACAAGTGTAACAGGTGGGGGGTGGGGCCTGGGTTCACCTGTCTGAAGTGCACTGTACTCACTAAAAACTGCTCCAGGGACCTGCATACTGCTGTGATGGAGCTGGGTATGACATTTGAGGCTGGCATAGAGGCTGGAAAAAAAAAAAATTTTAAATTTTTTTTTAGGGTGGGAGGGGGTTGGTGACTACTGGGGGAGTAAGGGGAGGTCATCCCTGATTCCCTCTGGTGGTCATCTGGTTAGTTCGGGCACCTTTTCGAGGCTTGGTCGTGAAAAAAAAGGGACCAAGTAAAGTCGGCTAAATGCTTGTGAGGGACGCCCTTCTTTTTTCCATTATGAGCCGAGGATGCCCATCTCTTAACCACGCCCCGTCCCGCCTTCGGTGCACTGCCAACATGCCCCCGTGAACTTTGGTCATCCACGCGACGGAAAGCAGTTGAGGACGCAAAAAAATCGGCTTTCAATTATGCCGATTTGAGCGACCTCGGGAGAAGGACGCCCATCTCCCGATTTGTGTCGGAAGATGGGTGTCCTTCCCTTTCGAAAATAAACTAGATAGTATACTACTTACAATTTCAACACGATATGTAATAGAACATTTTAATTGACAGTGAAGGGTATAAGCAAAGATGGAACACATAGATAGGTAAGAGAGTAAAAAGAGCTAGAAAGTAAGGTGACTAATTTAAAGAAAGGTGCACATGAGGTCAGAGAGATGGTTAAATATTATTTCAGCTAGGGTAGGAGTGGATATACATGTAGAGGACTAGGAAAGAATTTCATGTGCTGTGCATGCTTTCCCTACTTGTTAGTATATTTATAAATAATCTGAAAATGGGAACAGCAAGTGAAGTAATCAAATTTACAAATGACACAAAAAGTGACCACTAAAGGAGCAAGGGGTGGCATTCCTGTATTCCTGCAGTGGTCATGTTGTCATTTAAGGCCCTTTTTTATGTTGTATTCATTAATAAAACAGGTCTAGACCAAAGAGTCCAACTTATAGCCCTGGATGGTTTTGTTTTATTCCATTATGGCAGAAAAGCATCCAAGTTTCAAGAACGCCACGATCCTGCCCTTAATACACACCTGACGTGTTCCCTTGTGATTTGAACGCCCTTCTGATGGACTTCATAGAAAAACATCTAAAAATTGGTTTTGAAGATACCAATTTAGATGTTTTTGTGAGAAAAACATCCAAATGCAGATTTATGCCACATTTTGGATGTTTTTCTCTTTTGACAATTAGCTCCTTAGTATGTCATCATTACATTAACATTTGGAGCACCTGGTTTTCCAGTTAACGTACCAAAATGAAAAGTGTCTGTGTTCATCCGTTAGTGCCTTTTGCCACACACTACCTGCACAGTAGTCCTACCACCCTTTACTAAAAAGGCCCCAGAATGTGGTTAAGCAAGAGACTGCTGTCTGGCAGGGCCAGAGGTTCACCTTCCCTCACCCATCACTTCAGAAGCATCAACTTGATCAATTTAAGTCATAAATTAAAGCTGAAAAAGTCAATTTGAAGTTTGCAAATTCCAAATGCCACTCTACGCTGGCTGCAAAGAGCAAATAATCAAGAAACTTCAGACAGCTCAGAACACTGCAGTTAGACTCATATTCGGTAAATCAAAATACGAAAGCGCTAAACCCCTACAAAAAAAGATGCACTGGCTCCCACTCAAAGAATGCATTACATTCAAAATATGCACCCTAGTTCACAAAATCATTCACAGAGATGCACCAGCATACATGACAGACCTGATAGACCTCCGAAAGAATCAAAGGAAAAACAAAAAGGAGGTGAAATCCCTCACGAAACCATGAGATATAAGACAAAAAAGTGAGGAGAATGAATGAGGATACCAAGAAAATTGTTTATTCACATTAAAAAATGACCCGACACGGCCGTGTTTCAGCCCAAAGGCCTGCCTCAGGGGTCTTTATAACCTCAGGTAGTCTGATGTGAAACGTGCACTCTGAGAGCCGTTTGCGATTACATAGCATTTTGTAATCGCAAACGGCTCTCACGAGAGGAGTATAACAGGCTAGTTCCTGGTTAATATCAAACAATTTTTTCAGAGGAGAGGAGACCCAAGAGGGTTCTGCTACACTATATTTTTCTCAGAGTGCATGTTTCACATCAGACTACCTGAGGTTATAAAGACCCCTGAGGCAGGCCTTTGGGCCGAAACACGGCTGTGTTGGGTCATTTTTTTATGTGAATAAACAATTTTCTTGGTATCCTCATTCATTCTCCTCACTTTTTTGTCTTAGACCTGATAGACCTACCACCCAGGAATGCTAAAAAATCATCCCGCACATTCCTTAATCTTCACTTCCCAAACTGTAACGGTCTCAAATACAAACTAACGCATGCGTCAACCTTTTCCTACCTGAGTACACAATTCTGGAATGCGCTGCCGCGCAATTTAAAAACAATCTAAGAACTAGCTAACTTCCGGATTCTACTGAAGACGCATCTCTTTAACAAGGCATACAACAATGATCAACAAATATGAACTCCTGTACACATATCCACAACTGCCTCCACAACATCTACATGTCAAAATATTAACATGTTTTTCATTATCATGCTACCCAAGATCCTTTAGCTATTACTAAATGTATATTTTCTTATATATTTCTTATTATGTTTGCTTGTTAAAATACGTTCATGTTCCATCAATATCATGTTACCCAAAATCCTTCTGTTAACACTAAATGTATACTCTCTCATGTATTTCCACTACTCATGATGTATTGTAAGCCACATTGAGCCTGCAAAGAGGTGGGAAAATGTGGGATACAAATGCAACAAATAAATAAAATTTATTGCAAATGCTTCAGACTGGATTCAGTAAATGGTGCTCAAAATGGTGCCAAAAAACATCAGTGCTAAACACTGGTGTTCTGGGATGGGTATTCTTTATAGAACAGTGCATAGCGCTGGGTTCCACTCTCAAGTTTGGGTTCGAGGAGTTACACCAATTGAAACCAAGTGTAAATCCCAGTGTGCAAGCTGGGCACTGATCTGCACTATTCTATTACACTGCACACATTTTAAGGGAGCACCCCTGACCCATTCATGTCCCTCCCATTGTTAGGCTTTGTTTTTAGATCTGTGCAGAAAGGCATAGACGCTATTCTATAAATAGGTGCATAAGTGTGTTTTTACGTGGATCTGCCATTTGTGGCCTGTTTCGGTACCTTGCATTCATTAGAATACTTATCGGCTCCGTAATTCATTAATTCGTGTTGGTAGTTGCCCATTAGAAAGAGAAGAGTTCACAATTTTTGTGGCACCTTCTATGAGGCCCATACTTGCTTGCTGTAGTATCTTTGATGGGCAGGGGTCGAGGGAGCAGGTAGTTGGTCGAAGGTCTCTTAGGATTTTGTCAAGGCTCTCCTCTGTCATTGGGTTAAAAGTGTCCCATCTGTCTCTGTCAGGAGGGGGCGAGTTTGTGCACTCCTGGTTAACTGATTGGTGGCTGAGTGGGATTGCCTGTAAATCATGGTAGAGACCTTTAATTTTGTGGGCAAAGGCGCAGCAAAATCATTGCAGTTCAGTTTTGACTGGTCAGGCTGGTTCTGTTGTCAAGGCTGCAGTAGGCTGTTTACTATGCTGAACAGCTGTTTGGTTGAATTGGCAGCCTGTGCAATGCATTGAGAGAAATATTGTATTTGTTTTTTGTTATATGTGCATTAATTGCCAGCTAAAATACAAATAGTTTCATCATAAGTGCAAACTTTTTTGCCAAAATATGAGAAGTTGTAAAATAAGATTATTGAGGTTGGCCAACAGTTGGAAGCTATGGAAAAAAAGGTTGATACAACTTTTGATGAAAATGAGACCCTTTTGATTAAAGCTAATGTTGATTTGCATAGAAAAATTGAGAATCTGGAAAATATTACCCAGCATTGGATTCTTTGATTGATAAATTTCCCTAAGTTACCTACCAAATTTCTTTTGCAATTTCTCTGGAAATATAGGTTAGAGATATTAAAGATTCCATAGCAGTCTACCTGCCTTTCTCTAGGGCTTATTTTTTATAACCATACATAAAGAGAAGGAATGTGAATTAATCTAATGAATTTGCAGCTGACTTGACTATGGATTCATTGAATTTAATACAAGTTTTGGAGAAAGAAGAAGACATGCTAGCTAGATCATCTATTTTGACTTGCATCTTGGTAGGACTAGATGTTCTGATTGAAGATTCAGGGGAGAAGTTATCAAGTTGTGTTAGGGCTTTAAGTCACAATGTATGCCCCTTAACATGACTTACAGTGCTCTAACTCCAGTTGGCTTAATTTACCACAGTGATATTTAAGTTGCCACTGGTTAAATAGTAATGAGATGTAAAATATGCAGATGCATATTTTGTATCTCATTACTATGTAAATAGCATAATGTGACTTGTGGTGATACACTGCAAGTCACGTTATATGTAGCAAATGACAGTAAAATAAAAAGCATCAGAAAACCAAGCCATGGCCTGATGCTCCTAGTTGGTGCTTAAAAGGACCATGGTGCAGATTTCAGACCCCTCTCCCCATGTAATCCTCCACCCTCACTGATCCAGTCCTCAACCTAGATAAAGGCCCCAACTTCCATAATTCCACCCACCCCACTCCCATACCTGTTCTGGCCTGGTGGGCTAGTGGTCTCAGGGTAGTAGCAATACCCAGTTGCTCCTGCCATCCCAGTGCTGGCTGTCAAAATGGCACTTCTATTGGTAGTCTCACGCTATATATAGGAACATGGCACCCTAGCAGTAGAAGTGCGAGACTACCTTAAGAGGGCCATTTTAACAGCTGGTACCAGGAGGGCAGGAGCGATGGGATCGCTCCTATCCTGCCACCACTAGACCATCAAGTGAGGCAGGTACAGGCATGGGAGTAGTGTGTGTGTGTGTGGGGGGGGGGGAATTATGAAATTTGGGGGCTTCATCAATGGGCGGAGAATGGATCGAGGGGTTGGGGTGCTTCCATCAGGGGGTGAGGATTGGATCAGTGGGTTGGGACTTGAATCATGTTCAAGTGTACAGTGCTGCGTACATCTAGTAGTGCTATATAAATGATAAGTAGTAGTAGTAATCAGGGGTGGGGACTGGTTTGGTGGGCTGGGGACTTCCATTGAGGGGGTGGGAACTTGATTGAGGGGCTGGGGGGCTAACATCGGGGGTGGAAACTGGATCAGGGTGGGGCTTCCATTGGGGGTGGGGATTGATTCCTGGAGTATGGGACTTGCATTAGGGGTTGGAGCTTGCATCGGGGGTGGGGTATTGCATCAGAGGAGGGGACTTTATTGGAAGGTTGGGATTTGCTTTAGAAGGGAGGAGAAGCTCAAACAGCAGTCTCTGGCCCAGGAGTATCCAGCTGCAGCTTTGCAACCTGATGCTCCCAGGCTGCTTGAATGCTGCTGCTGCTTATGAGGTAGTTCACAAGCAGCATTATTCTTGTAGAACAGGATTTAGCAACCTGTGGTACTGAGATCCCACAGTTTGCTAAATCTCACAGTTTAAGAAAGTGCAGTAAATGTGCTCTTTTACTGCAGCTTGATAACTTAATCATAAAGAATTTTTTCTAATGTGATCAAAACAATGTAGAAAAGAGGAAAGCAATTTTTGTTATTGAGACCTACAGTTCGGCAATTGGGTGGTTTGTTCTGGTTTATTTTATTTATTTATTTTATTTTATTTATTACATTTGTACCCCGTGCTTTCCCACACATGGCAGGCTCAATGCGGCTTACATAGTAACAATATAAAGAATTACAAAGTCGTAAGAAGAATATACAGTTTGTAGTAAATGCAAAATTAATGGGGTTAACGGATAAGTAAATTGAACATAGAGGGAATTGGGTGCAGAAGGAAATGAGCGTTGGGAGGTAGGCGTAGAAAGATGGAAAAGAATGGATATGGGGTAGCAAAAAGGATAATGGGAAACATATGTCAATGTATAACAATTGTCAATAAGAATCATGTGGGCAAGGTTTGGTTAGGTTGAATCGTTAGGGTAGGCTATCTTGAAGAGATGGGTCTTCAGTGCTTTTCTGAAGGGCAAAAGGCTGTTAATGGTACGGATAGGTCTTGGTAGAGCATTCCAAAGCTGGCTACCTGAAAAGAAAAAATTGGATGCGTAGAAGGATTTGTACTTAATACCTTTGCAGTTGGGGAGGTGTAGATTAAGGTAAGTACGGGAAGACGTCAAACTGTTCCTGGTTGGGAGGTCGATAAGGTGATTCATGTAAGTGGGGGCTTCTCCTGTGCAAATATGTTATCAAAATGTAATCTAAAAAACCTAGGGGTCCTTTTACAAAACTGCGGTAATCACTAGCTTGTGCTTACTGCAGCAAAAATGGCTACCACGAGGTGCACCGAGGTATCCTGTGGTAATTTTGCTGTATATACACACTACCCATGCACTAGAAATGTAACTTTTTGGGTGTGTCTAAGTGCAAAGAACGGGTGTGTTCTGCATCAAACTTCCTGTTCGTTACAGTCTTCAACAGCGGTAATCGGGCATCACCACTTGCTGCCTGGTTACTGCTGGATTAGTGCAAGACGTGCAGGATGTCAGACTCACAGAAACAGAACAAAGCCTTGTGCCAGAAGAAGAGAATCTCGGCTGGCGGGGGTTGGGGTCCCCAGCCAGCAAAGGTAGGCGATGGCGATGGCGGGTTGGTGGCAGGAGGGGGGGGGGGGGTCGAGACTCTCAGTTGTCAACGGGGGGGGGGTCAAAGTTGGTGGTGGCGGTGGGGGGGGTCGGCAGCACTTGGGGGGGGGGGCTAAAATGCCCCCCCTCACCTCGGGCTCTGGACCCCCCTCCCGCCGGTCTGGCTACGCCCCTGCCACATGGCCATTTCTTTTCCTCAAAAGACAGCCTTTTACCTTCTGTGCTAAAAAGGAGCCTCAGCGTGCGTCAAACACATGCACTGATGCTAGCGCAGGCCCCCTTTTACCACAGCTTAGTGAAAGGATCTGAAGCTTAGCTTGAGTTATCTGCAGCAGGGCCCATTTTATTCCTATGAGCCCTGCTGCAGATAACTCAAGCTAAGCTTTAGTAACGACCACCTTAGTGAGTGGCCATTAATAAAAAAACATAGGAAATTTGACCATTTTACCCCAGAGGTAAAAATGGCCTTAGTGCATGGTAAAAACCTGCATAAGGGCACACTAAGGTCACTTTTTACCACTGTTTGGTAAAAGGGTCCCATATTTTTAATGAACTGGCTCATTGGAACACTTTCCTGAATTTGAGATCAGTGCCAAATATTCTTTTGCATTCTCCATTGTTCACTCAAGTTACATCTTAAATCAGGAATGCTGTCATTATTTTCTAGACTGTTGCTGTTAGTTTCTCGGTTTTTTTAAGTGGAGATATTAGTTACAGAGTGGAGGAGAAGCTTAATGGTTACAGCAGCAGGCTGAGAGCCAAGAGAGCCCATTCAATCATTGACAAGTCACTTGACCCTCCATTTCCTCAGGTACAAACTCAGATTTTGAGTCTCCAGCGACAGAAAACGCCTACTTGTGCCTGAATGAACATCACTTCAATCGCTTTTAGACTTTGCAGGTGGTATATAAGAAATAAAAAACATATAAAATAAACTTTCAGCAATATTGTATTCTAGCTTCCTTCCTTTTTGTGCACTATGATAAAGAGAGGATGCCTATATTTAATTTGATTTTTCTACTTTTTTTTTTCTTATGGGTAATATAGATTTCTTTGACTCCTACCTATTTTTAAACAAGGGTTCTCTTGGAAGTAAATTTATTTTCTTGATTGAATAAGATTTTAAAAAATGCAAGAAAAACATAAGAAATTTCAATGGTTTTCATTCAGTTCGTTGGGGAACCTAAAGGGGGGATGGAGGCTCAAACCATTTATAAATATATATACAGAAATGTTTTTAAATGTGCAAATCAGCTGGGTAGATTTTTATTTTCAATTAAAACATGTGTGTAACAAATTCAATAAATACTAGAAAATCTGGGAAATATTTGGGAAAATCTAAAACTTTTCACCATGCATATCCCAGGCCAAGAAGGAATTTGGAAAGACCTTTGCCACAGATGCATCAAAAGCAAAGTGGCTGTAAGTATATTGAATTATCAGATGAGCATGGGAAAAGGGATGCTCAAGACCATTGCAGAAAAAAAATAAGGTGCCCTTTTTCTAAACTGCAGAAAAATCAGGGCTTAGCATGTCCAAATCCTGGAGTTTCACTTGTGCTAAGCCCATGTTTGCTATATCCCATAAAAAGGGCTTTTTTAAGAACCTAAATAACATGTGTTTGCCATACTGGGACAGACTGAAGGTCCATCAAGCCCAATATCCTATTTCCAACAGTGGCCAATCCAGGTCACAAGTACCTGGCAAGATACCAAAACAGTACAATACATTTTATGCTGCCTAGCCTAGAAATAAGCAGTGGATTTCCCAAGTCCATCTTAATAATGGCTTATGGACTCTTCGTTTAGTAATTTATCCAAACATTTTTAAGCCCTGCTAAGTTAACTGCTTTTACCACATTCTCTGGCAACGAATTCCAGAGTTTAATTACATGTTGAAAGAAGAGAGATTTTCTCCAGTTTATTTTAAATTTACTACTTAGCCTGATCCTAGTGATGAAAAACACAATATTGAAACACCACCCCCTGCTGGCAGCAGCGCATTTGGAGGACTTCCACTCAGCTTAGAGGGAACAGTGGTGCGGGCCCACTAACAATAAAAAAGAGCTAATGAGGCAGTGCATCACCTCTTTCGCCTCCCTCGCCATGATTGGATCCCCCCCCTTCACATCCCTGCAAACCTTGACTGAACCTATCACATTCCTGAACTTCCCCATCTCCTCCACACATATAGTGACAGTGAGATAGCACACACTACTTGCAAAGAAGGTGTACTCTTAATAACACTGCACACAGTGCTGGTCCAAGGCAAGATGCTACCTGAGGCGGAGCTAAGATGTTGCCCCCCCCCCCCCCCCCCCCCCCGTTCACGGCATTTACCTGTTTCATCACGTTTCAAACCCGACAGCGATTCCCATGTGTTGCCCTGCTGCCAGCACCCGCTTCTTCCTTTACTGTGGCTGCCTGAGCCTCTGATGAAACAGGACGTTACATCAAATTGTTCACATTTCTATGCTTCACTTGTTAATTGTTCTCTGTATTCCTAACAGAAAATCCTATAAGATAGTAGTTCCCAGCTTTGTTTTGGACAGTGGCGTAGGTACATGGGGCCGGGGGGGTCTGGGCCCCCGTAGATTTGGCCAATGAACTACCCGACCCCCCCCTCCCGCCACTAACCCGCTGTCGCCTGCCTTTGCTGGCGGGGGACCCCAACCCCCGCCAGCCGAGGTCCTCTTCTTCTCGCAAAAGGCTCCCTTCTGTTTCTGACGTCCTGCATGTGCATGTGGTTCTTTCCCTGGATCCACTGAGGGGAGTGTGTGTGGGATGTCCCTGGGTGGGAGGGGAGCCCAGCCCAAGGGGCATGTTGTGAAATAACTTGCAGAGAAAATTGTGGATTTGTTAAATGATTGACAATGTGGGTAGAGTTTGAAGGTAATAAAAGTTCTTGTTTATTTAAGCAAATGGTCTTTGGTTGTCTTCACCCTCTGCCAGGACCCTAGGAGGAGAGCGGTTGTCCTGGAAAGGCAGAATAAACTGAGGCTGGATTAAGGAGGAGTTCCTGCCCCTAAAAGCAGTAACTCTGAGGGTGAAAAGAGCTCTGGGTGGGTAAAGAGAGTCCACCCTGGGAACAAAAGCTGGAGCAGAGGAAGCCTGGAGAGGTACATTGCTAGAAGGAGGATAAACAGGAAGGTATGATCATGAGGAAAACAGATGGTGAGCAAAGACATCAGGAGCATCCTTGGATAAGCCCAAAGGGATGGGTGATGAACTAGAGGAGGTGTAAATCTGTGCATAGTTCTGGATCATGGAAAAAAGAAATGTTTAGTAGTGGATAAGACTGTACCAAATAGGCTTGGCTTGAGTTGAAACAAGAAACCTCTTAAACCAAATGCTGATAGTATATCAAGAGTTTAAAGTCTGGATTTACTGCCTTTGCAAACTCCTTGGTGTGCTGAGTATTCCTTTGAGAGAGAGAGAGAGAGAGAGAGCTACTCCTGGACTGTGAAAGGGTACTAGAAATAAATCCAGCTTATCATCATATGGCCTTTCAGATCTTTATCCGGCCCTGGCCTGCACCCAAGCATGAATCTGCAGGGCTGAAAGAGGAAAAAGATATTGAGTGACCAAGGATGTTCTGCTTGCTGTGACCTGGGTCGGTCGGAGAGCTGAGCTCGTTGGTGAGACCCAAGTTACACTTGTGACATGACATCACTGAAGAATACAAGCAAAGAGATCTGATTTGGACATTAATTAAAATGCTTCTGCATGCTCACTGGCATTCTTTGCTTTAGGTGTATGGCAAGTAGAATCAAGTCATCATAATAATACACTTTTGCTGGTTTCATCTCAGCTCCTGTATGTAACATGTGCATAGGTTGTAATAAAACAATTAGATTTTTTTTTTTTTTTTTTAAGGACGAGTCACCATCTGGCAGAAAATGTACCAGCAGTACAGTTGGTAGCACTCTTATACTCCTTGAGGGTGTTTCATGTTCTCTCATTTGATTTTCACAATTAGCACTGTGCCAGCATCAGAAAATGTGTGCCTTCTTTTCAACTCTTTAATCCTTGTTTATTTTAGGAAGAAAGGAGGATTGGTTGGCACCCACAGTCAGATTCTTGACTGCCATGAGGAGACATAGTTCCCAAAGATTCAGTTGCTATAGCAACCCTGTTAAAAATACTAGCATAAGCTTTGCACAGATGATGTGATTGCCAGTGTAGAGGTAGACATGGGATGTAGGTTATTAACAGATTGCCATTTTAAGCTGCACTAATATTTTTGCAGCTTTGCATGCTGTATCTTTTGGCAAAATGAACCAGCTTTTATTCAGACTGCTTCCTGCCTAAAAGCTGGTCTTTGGTGACAAGTAGACATGGTAATGTGCTCTGAGGGGCATTTTTGATATGACATCTAAATCTGATTTGGAAGGTTTTTGTGAAAAATCAAGTGATGAGTTTTCTAACCAGAAAAATGTCTAATTTTTTTTGTTTCAAATATCACCATTTTTACACATTTTTGTGTACAGTGTGTCTTTCTTTAGGAGTCATTTGCGGGGGGAAAAGTCCTAGACAACCCCCCCCCCCCCCCACACACACACACAAAAACAAGCCATTGGGAGGTCTGGGGGGGGGGGGGCAGCATTTTTAGTAGACTGATCACACAGACATCTAAGCAGAGCAGTGGAGCAGCCTAGGGGGCACTGCAGTGCACTTCACATAAAAGGTCCCAGGTACAGCTTTCACCATAATCCCTTTATATTGTATTGTGAGCGCTCCAGGAACAGAGAAAAATAAAATAACTGTACCACTACAATAGCCCTCAAGCCTGCAAGTGTCACCAATATGTAGGTAGAGCAGGTATTTAGTGGGTTTTGGAGGACTCACATTTTCCACCACAAGTATACCAGTTAGAGTGGAATATGGCCCTAGGTCCTCTTCTCTACAGTCCACTGCACTGACCACTATTCTACTCCTGCAACCAGCTTGCTGCTCTAATAGGAATGGCCATCATACCTGAAGGTATCATAGAATTTGTTTTGTACAGTCACTGTCACATATTTGGGGGTGGGAGGGGATTAGTGACCACTCAGGGGATTAAGGGAGGGGTCATGCTTTAATTCCTTCAGTGGTCATCTGGTCATTTAAGGCACCTTTTCGTAACTTAGACATGCTGAAAACAGGTCTAGAAAAAACCCATCTCAATTTTTGCCCCAGATATTTTGGTTTTGTTCCATTATGGCAGAAAAATGTCTAACCTTTTGAGAACACCCAAAACACACCCTCAACACATCCTCTTGAAATTTGGATAAACTGTGGTTTTGGTGAGAAAAACATCCTTCTGTCGCTTTGTGGAGGAGTAGCCTGGTGGTTAATGCAGTGGACTTTGAGCCTGGGGAACTAAGTTCAATTCCCACTGCAGCTCCTTGTGACTCCAGGCAAGTCACTTAACCCTCCATTGCCCCTAGTACAAAATAAGAACCTGAATATATGTAAACCACTTTGAATGTAGTTGCAAAAGCCTCAGAAAGGCAGTATATCAAGTCCCATTTCCCTTTATGACATTTTCAGACATTTTTCTCTTTTGAAAATGAGCATCTCTGCTTTTTACAATACTTATACGTTTGATAACATGTAAAGATCATTGGAGGGGCTTGGTTTGTAACAGAGGTAATTGTTTTACATGAATGCCTTCACAATAACAGAAATAAATGCAAGAATCATAAATAGAACCAGGGCTCTCAGTTTGCAAGAATCTCATGGCTGTGCCAACTGCTGCAAAATCTGTGGGAAGTGGCTCCTGTAGACACCAGCCCCACTAATTTAAATTCTGCCTGTTTGTCATTGCTGTTGCTCTTATGCCTTTCCCATTTAAATTACTTTTTTCTGCCATCACTGCTTTACCCTACTGTATTTATAACTACCTTAGATTCAATGGAACCGGTAATAAATCTATGTTCACATAAGAACATGGAACTTTTCACAGTAGCATTGCTGCTTATATATAGTTGGGTAGAGGAAATGAGGTAGATGGATGGCACATATTGTGGGGGAAGTAAAGAGAATAAACGAGGGGTGGGGAGGGAGAGACAGAAATTGGAATAAAGAACTGGACAGAGACAAGAAGTACTTGGGTAGTACAGAGAGTTAAGAGAAGAAAATAGACACTTTTGGGATTCTGATAAGAGGAGGTTGTGTGTTGGGGGGGGGGGGGGGGGGACAAGATTAAAGGTTCATCTATGGTGCCTGACATATTTGCACTGTTGCTGAATTCCTTGCTGAATGTATGTGGCCAATATGCATGTAAATGACTTCTTATAAAATACCATGTGAAGGCGTCTATAGGACACGGCCATTTCCTCTTAAGGACACTCCCTCAGAGGGTCAGAACTACCTTAAAACTCGTAGTCCTGCCCACGAGGGAAGTGACTTGGGAGGGGTAGAGCCAGGAGGGCATTGTCCAGGAAGTATAAAAGCTCAGTTCATAGCTAGGTTAAGGAGGCCAGAAGAAAGCAGTGACGTCTATTGCATATGCCTCCACCCCATGTCTGTGAACTACAACAGCCAGGTAGGAAAAATTTAACTTTGGACCTCGAAGAACTTACTTGTCTTTATGAAATTGTGCCTACCCATGCTATAAAATTATCCTCTTTATGAGCATTGCTAAGGTAATCTTTGGAAACTGAGTTAATTTGGATTTGCTGTGATAAAGGATACAGGGGTCCTTGTACTAAGGTGTGCTGAAAATGGCTTGCGGTAGTGTAGGTGCAGGTTTTGGGCATGCGCCACTCCATTTTTCAGCACACCTATAAAAAAGCCCTTTTTTAACATTTTTGCTGAAAATGGGCGTACAGCAAAATGAAAATTGTTGCGCATCCATTTTGGGTCTGAGACCTTGCCGCCAGCCATTGACCTAGCGGTAAAGTCTCACACGGTAACCAGGCAGTATTGACCTTCATGCGCCAAAAGCCACTTGGTGCGCGTAGCTGACGGGCGCCAGAAAAAAAATATTTTGGGGGCGCATGTAGCAGACACACGCCAAAAATTTAATTATTGCAAGGGCCACGCGGTAGCCGTGCAGTAACTACATTTTGGCGTGCATTAGGTGCGCATAGACTCTTACGTGGCTTAGTAAAAGGGCCCCACAAAGACTTGTGATGTCAAGATTAAGACTGTTTTCTCTTTGCAATATTTCTATCATTACTCTTTCATACTGAAAATATAAAGTATGTTGTTTATATGTAGCGTAGTAAAACAAATTAATGCATTTTGATGTTCTGTGGCCATAGCTAACTTAAAATATCTAAAACTCAGTTTAAAAAAGCACTCAAAATGCTTAGAAGGTAACACAAAAACAAAACACAGGAAAGATTTTTTTGATAGTAATGGAATCCTTAATGGAATAAAGGCTATGCTGGATAAATATGAAGATATGGCAGACTCAGCTCATTTTTTTTTAAATTGGAATATATAATTCTGTATATATATATATAACTTCCCAGGCCCATTTATTATCTGTTGCTATTCTCAGGGGCCCTTTTACTAAGGTGCACAAGGCACCTTCATGTATCCAACAGGTGTCAATTTGGAACTACCACCTGGCTACCGCATGCCCCGGGCGGTAATTCCATTTTTTATGCATGTCCGATACATGTATCCAAAATTACTTTTTATTTTCTACCACTTGGCGCTAACCAGGCGGTAATCAGCAGTGTACGCGCGTTGATGATTACCGCCCAGTTAACGCGTGAGACCTTACCGCTAAGTCGATGGGTGGCAGTAAGGTCTCAGGCCCAAATGGACGCTTGCCAATTTTTATTTTGCCACACGTCCATTTTCGGTTTAAAAAAAAAAGGCCTTTTTTTTTGCAAGTGCGCCAACAAATCGACCTGTGCATGTCCAATACACATGCCTACAACAGCGCAGGCCATTTTTCAGCGCACCTTAGTAAAAGGACCCCTCAGTGACTGAATAAACAATGATAGCTGAGAACAGCAATCATATGAACTAAAAATTAAAGGTAGCAACTTGCAAAGAATCCAGTTTCTTCAAGGATTCATATGGCTGTCAGTATTCTATTCAGAAAAAAATAGACTAAATGGAGAACACTGAATTCCTAGGTTGATTTGAAAAACAGCAGACTCTATTACATCAAGATGGCTGTACTCTTACCTTTTCATTTTTGAAATGTTAAAGAATAAAAATATGTAATGGATTGTAACATTAGACCAAAATAGCAGCACTTCAATAATCCCAGGTTTAAAAAAAGCTATTGATTTTGGGTTAAATACTCATTGATCATGTCTTAATAGAATACACCTAAACACCTCCCTCTTTGCTGATAATCTTCTAATAGGATCTTTCATCATCCTGACTTAATAGCCAATAGGGATTGTGCACACATCTAAAAACTAATGATTAAATGTGATGAATGAGGGCATTTGGTTCACATACCTTTTTATCAAGCCAAATGACTGCAGGGCAGGGATGAGCGAAAGCCTCATCTGTAAAATTCATTTCCAATACTATTGTAGTCTATGAGGCTACACACAGCACAGTCATTTTTGGAGGAAGAGAAGAAAGAAGTGTGTCACTGCAATCATATTGAAACATTTTGACAAGCAGCTAAACAAGCTTATCTCTGCCTTATTTCTTCCAAATTCCATCACCGATAGTGTCAGCAGCATCAAGGTGCACCCAATCTCAGGGGGCATATCAGCAGCATGTTCATTCCTGAGACTTAGACGTTTTACAGCCATAATGGAAGAAAATAAAAATGTCGAGGACTAAAACTAAGACGTTTGAGCTAGACCTGTGTTTATAATGAATAATGCACAAAAAGGTGCCCTAAATAACCAGATGACCACTTGAGGGAATCAGGGATGACCTCCACCTTATTCCCCAGTGGTCACTAACCTCCTCCCACCCCCCAAACATATGATGAAAACCAGTACTTGCCAGCCTCTGTGCCAACCTCAGATGTTATACACAGGGTCATTAGGGCAGCATGCAGGTCCCTGGGGTAGTCTAGAGGTAGGTGCAGTGCCTGCAGACAGGTGGACCCAGGCTTCTATCTCCTCCCTACCTGTTACACTTGTGGAAGAAACTGTGAGCCCTCCAAAACTCACCAGAAACCCACTGTACCCACATATAGGTGCCCCCTTCACCCATGGTGTACAGTTGGGAGTAGTGGGTTTTGGGTGAGTTTTGGGGGGCTCAGCAGACAAGGTAAGGAAGCAATGGTCAGATGAGTACCTGGGAGGCATTTTATGAAGTCCACCACAGTGCCCCTTAGGGTGCCCTATTGCTTTCCTGGGATGTCAGGAGGACCAGTGTACTAAAAATGCTGGCTCCTCCTACATCGCAATGACTTGATTTCGAAAATAAGCCTGATAGGTGTTTATGGGTGAGGAAATGGATGTGTCATGGACGTTCCAAAATTACCAGTGTAGTTATAGAATATAGCCCGGTGCACCTAAATCTACATGTCTGGCTTTACACATAGTTTTAGGTGCTGAGATATCAACTAGCATATTCTATATACCGCACCTAATCTAGGCACTGCTTATAGAATACACTTAATCAGCACTGTTTTCTACACTTATTTTTAAGGTGCCATAACTAGAATCTCCCCCATGTCACAAATGGACATCCATCTCACATGTAACAGGATACAGCCTTTTCTAAAATACATGCGAGAAGAATGTCCATGTCCTGGAAAGGTCCAGGATGAATATCCATTTACAAACTGAAACATCCAAATTATGAATAGGGGAAAACGAGGGACATGGTTGTCTGTGTGGCAACATGGGAACATCCATCTTAGGAATTACTTTTCATTTAAAAATTGCTTAGTCAGGGCCTTGGTTTTGTCCACTTTGGGCTATTGTAATTACTTTCTCTGGACTGTTCTGAAGCATCTCTCACATCGATTAAAAGTCCTTCAAAATACAGCTGCTAGACTTATTTATCAAGTATATAATGCTGACAGTTACTCCATTTAATCAGAATTCACTTGCATCCAATTCATGCTCATTGCTTTTCTATTTTTAGAATTTACATGGTCTAGCACCTACTTATATGCAGGGCTTGGCACCAGTTTGTAACTCAATGAGAGCTTAACGAGAAAAAATTAGTTTAGCTTTATGATTTCCTTCTGTCAAAAATGTCAGAGATATCGGATTTCATGCTGCTTCTTTTCCATAACGAGCAGCTAAGCTGTGGAACTCTTTACCGTTTAATGTTAGACTTGAAACTCCTACCTTAGATTTAAGAAGGTTTTAAAGACTTTGGGCTTCTTTTACAAAGCCACGCTAGCAATTCCCACACGGCAAAAGTATGGACTTCCTCTCATTTACCACGCAGGAATTGCTACTACGGCTTTCTAAAAGAAGCCATTTCTTACTTAAGAGATTTTTGCTATAATGCTTTGGGGCTTAATCAAATCTAATTATATGTTTAATCTTGTGAGGGGTTTTGTATGAAATTTTGTTGTGGAATCCTCTCTAAACCTGTTGGTAAGATGTGGAATATACTATATTCACACTTATTTTCAAAAGAGGACGCCCATCTTTCGACACAAATCGGGAGATGAGCGTCCTTCTCGAAAGGTCGTCCAAATCGGCATAATCGAAAGCTGATGTTTTGACACCCTCGACTGCTTTCCGTCGCGGGGGACGACCAAAGTTCATGGGGGCATGTCGGCAGGGTAGCAAAGGCGGGACTGAGGCATGATTAGGAGTGGTCATCCTTGACCGATAATAGAAAAAAGAAGGGTGTCCCTGACGAGCACTTGGCCGACTTTACTTGGTCCATTTTTTTTCACGACCAAGCCTCAAAAAGATGCCCCAACTGACCAGATGACCACCGGAGGGAATCGGGGAATGACCTCCCCTTACTCCCCCCAGTGGTCACTAACCCCTTCCCACCATAAAAAACAAGTTTAAAAATACTTTTTTGCCAGCCTCAAATGCCATACTCAGGTCCATTGCACCAGTATACAGGTCCCTGGAGCAAGTTGTAGTAGGTGCAGTGTACTTCAGGCAGGTGGACCTGTGGGGGGGGGGGGGGGGGTTGGGGGGCTCAGCAATCCAAGTTAAGGGAGCTATGCACCTGGGAGCAATTTCTGAAGTCCACTGCAGTGCCCCCTAGGGTGCCCGGTTGGTGTCCTGGCATGTGAGGGGGACCAGTGCACTACAAATGCTGGCTCCTCCCATGACTTAAAGACTTGGATTTGGACGTTGTTGAGATAGACGTCTTTGTTTCCTTATCGCCGAAAACCGAGGACAACCATCTCTAAGGTCAACCTAAATGTCAGATTTGGGCGTCCCGACAGTATTGTCGAAACGAAAGATGGAAGTCCATCTTGTTTCGATAATATTCATTGCCCCCGCCCCTTCACAAGCACCGTCTTTAGAGTTGGGTGCCCTTAGAGGATGGTCGTCCCCGTTCGAAAATGCCCCATTGTATTGTATTGTGTTGTACAAGAGATTTAGGAGTCCTTTTACAAAGGCATGCTGAAAAATGGCTTGCGGTAGTATAGGCGTGGGTTTTGGGTGCGCAATGATCCATTTTTAGCGTGCCTGTAAAAAAGGGCCTTTTTAATATTTTTGCCAAAATGGATGTGTGGCAAAATTTAAATTGCCACGCGTCCATTTTGCGTCTGAGACCTTACCACCAGCCATTGACCTAGCGGTAAAGACTCATGCAGTAACTGGGCGGTATGACTTTTGCACGCCAATGCCACTTGGCACGCGTCCGTTACATGCGTCTGAAAATAGAAATATTTTTCAAATGCGCATATCGGACGCATGCAAAAATTGAAATTACCGCAAGAACGACGTGGTAGTCGGGCAGTAACTCCATTTTGGCACATGTTGGGTGCGTGTAGACGCTTTATGCGGCTGAGTAAAAGGACCCCTTAACCAGGTCTCTTGCCCAGTTAAATTGCTTTGAAATCATTCCATTGCCTCAGTACAAAATTAAATTATAACCCCTTCAGGGACAGAAACGTACTAACAGTACCTGAATGTAACTTGCTTTGAATTACACTGAGGTATGAGCTAAATCCAGATTTATTTATTAGGATTTCTTTTACCACCTTTTTGAAAAAATTTACCACAATGTAGTGTACAGCTAAACCAGCCTGGACATAGGCAATAGACAATTTCATCAGAAAAAATATTCAAATAACAGTACATATTCCCCCAGATTCTATAAATGGGTGCACATTTTCATTGTCAAGACTGTATGCTATCTTACAATGCATAACTAAAAGGCTAATAAGCCAATTAGCACTAATTGGGTTGCTATCAATTATTGGTGTTAATTTGCAACAATTTGGATTTGCACAAGCAAATTTATGGCATGCACCTCATGGCCATGGGAGGGGCATGGGTGGGTCAAGGGTATTCATTAAAGATGCACGCAGTATTACGGAGTACAGGCATCCGTCCCTAACTTACGCACCAGGATTTTACACCAGGTTTCAGTTGGTATAAGTCCTCGGCCCAAAATTGGGCACTTACCCCCAGATTTATATAGCATGACTTAAGTTGGAATGCAAATCCAGTCATTCCAGATTAGCGTGTGCAATATAATTAGTTAACAAGCCAATCAGTGCTGATAATTGCCATTTAACAAATAAATTATTGACACTACTTGGCATTAAATAGAATTTACGTGCACAACTGTCTAAGCGTATTCTGCAATCTGATGTTCTAAGTCGTATAGGTCAAAGGGGGCATGTCATGGACATTTCTGAAATCTATGCATGTTTTAGATAATAAACCTGATCCGTGCCTCATTTAGGGTGCCGGGTATTCTATAATCCATGCAGAATTTAGGCTTATTCTATAAAGTACGCTGAGATTTACGTATACTTTAAGAATATGCCTAGGCGTATTCTTTCTCGGCACAACTTTTTCAGGCGCGATATATAGAATCTAGCCATTAGTGTCAATTTTTTTAGGTGGCCATACTTGGGTGCCATTTACGGAATCTAGTCCATTATGCAACTTATATTGTTGACACAAGCATCTTAATAGACAGCATAAGGAGTAAGTGGAGGTGGAACATATAGACAGATAGAGTAGGAAAATAATCTAAATGAGATCTGGAGTGTGATTGAGGCAACATTCTGATACTAAAGTTGTGTGTTAAAATAAAGAACCTTCTGAAAGTTTTTCTAATAGGAGGATTTTTTTTGGCCATGCAGAATAAACCCTTTCAACACAGAATTGTGTACTGAGACGTTAGTCAAAATATCTGCAATACCAACCATCTAAAATCTACCCGGTGGCAAATTACACCAAATTCATTCTGTCCTTGGCACAGTGTAAAATGGAAAACTGATCATCCTCATTATAACCTCCCGCTATGCATTTTAAAATGATGTAGCAAGTCACCCCTCAAGTCCCTCCTTTCTAAATTATGCCAACCTAATTTATCAAGTTATTCCCATAGGTCATTTTACTAGACCTCAATTATTTCTATTGCTCTGGTATGAACCTTAGGCAAATGCTTTTCATCCTTCTCAACACTGGATCCCAAAAAAGGCAAAATACTCAAAATATTTCATGCATATTGAGTAGAAGGAGAGAGCTATTTAACATGTCTTATATGCCGTACCCCTGTTCAAAACTCTGTAATCAGGGAACAGGAGGATAGTACTGAACACGTATTTGTGTGTATAAGGTTTCTGCTTTGTCTACAATGTATTCAACGATATCACAGCCATATTAGCAACTAACATTGAATTACCATAATCAAAAAATAAATAAATAAATGCAGACTGACATATAAAAACTTAGAGGTAAACATTCAGCAGGATTCAGCCTAAAGAGGCACAGAAAATTTATCTGTGCACTTTTGGATGGATTTTTTACTCAGTTATGTGTTCAAGTCTGAATGCTAAATATGCTAACATAATTTTTTTAGAAGTTATCTATATGTAACGTCCCCTTGTGAGTATCCCTGAGTGTGGGGCTGAACTGGCTGGAGTCTCCCTTGGGCAGGCTGTGAGGCTGTGGAATGATTGGTGTCTGAGGAAGAAAGGTGTTAGAGCGTGGATTTCCTTCCTTTCCACTAGGAAACCTGCTGTGAAATGACAAACAGTTTATTGAACTATTTACAATTTATAGTATATGAAAGCATTAAGACATATGCCAATGAGAAATATTTGTGATAATTAACTTATTAAGCCTTCTGAATGAATGGTGTTCAACATGAAAACTACTAAAGAACCTTTAAACAATGCTCTTTACCATAGGCGCTGACTCCGTGGGTGCTGTGGGTGCTTGAGCACCCCCAATATTTTAACCCGCATTGCCTTCCTGCCACCCAGATCTTAAAACTCATCTTAACTCGGTCCTGGCACCAGTAAAAGTGAACAGGCTCGTCCTCAGCCTTCCCTTCTTTCTCTCAGCTCTGGTCCTGCCTTCGCGGAAACAGGAAATGAGAACTGTTGTGGGAGAAGAGGTCGGGCTGGGGTTGGGACTGGCACCTGGAGGGGGGGGGGGGAACTGGCACTCCGAGGAGAGGGGGCCTGGAATTTGGAGGAGAGGAGGGGGGGCCTGGAACTCGGAGGAGAGGGAGGGGGCCTGGAACTCAGATGAGAGGGGGCTGAAAAGGGGCAGGTGGTGTTTGGGGCAAGTTACTGGGCATGGAGGGAGGGCAGAGAGGAGAAATCACTGGCCATGGAAGAGAGGGCAGGGGAGAGATGAGACTTGTTGGACATGGATGGAGGGGGGCAAGGGCAGGGGAGAGAGGAACTTCGCTGGACATGGATGAGAGGGGAAGGTGGGGGGGAGAGAGGAGAATTGCTGGATCTAAATGGAGGGGGAAGGAGAGAGAGGAGAGGGGGCAGAGGGAAGAGGGGAGAGGGAAGGGGAGGGAATGCACCACCTGTAAAAAAAAAATTTCAGCACCCCCAATCATTTTGAAAAGTTGGCTCCTATGCTCTTTACCAAATTGGCAGCTTTAAACATATCTCCCATTTCTTTAATTAGGTCCTGCTTGCTGCTTCACTGAGTCTTTCCCCATGTCCATTCCCACCAGGTCCCCCAGATCTCCCTCTCCTGCTGGGCACTCTAGACCAATGGCTGCTGGACGTCCAATGAGGGGCTGAGTCAGTCTAGCTTGGCTAGTCTCTACTGCTGAGCTCTGAGCGCTGATTGCTCTCCCAGGAGCTTCTGCCTCCACCGGGCTCTGAGAGCCAATTGCACTCCCAGATGTCTTTCTGCTGCTGGGCCTTAGGCACCAATTGCGCCCCTGAAGGCCTTCTGCCTAACCAGAGCTTGCTCCCAGAGGTCTCCTACCCTGACTCTGTTCCTGAGGCCACTCTGCTTCTGGGCCTCAGACACTGACTGTGCCCCCAGAGTCCTCCGCCTCACCTGTGCTCAGCCTCAAGCTCTCAACAACCGTTTTTTTGACTGAGCTTGCTCCCAAGGGCCTCTCTGTCCTAAGCCTGCTCCTAAGGGCTGCTGCTGCACTGCTGGAGCCCTCTTCTTCCTGGTGAGTCATCTGCTGTCTTCAGCAGAAGTCACTAGGGGTCCCTTCCCTGCCAGGATCAAGCCAGCAATTTTGTGAGTCTAGCTTTCTCTGATTCCAATCCTTTAGAGTCTATGACCTGCAGTTCCAGGTTTTCCTCAATAGAGGGAACCCACCCCTCTCAACCAAAAGGCAAGTTGACCAGAGATCCTGCGCAGAATTGTTGGATCACTGAATGACTGATGCATCATTGAAATCCAGGGAGGTCAGGGCTAGAATACCCCAATTATATTCTGGTGAGGAGTTTAATCCTCCCCAAAGGGAATGAATGTATATCATTTGCCTGCCTTTTCTCCCAGTGAGCAATTTACATATTCAACCCATCTTGCTGCTCACCTCCTTCCTTAGTTCAGTGAAGTAACAATTTTGAAATGGTTACATTTTGCTCACAGGGCTTCTGCCAGGCAGAATATGTCAGTAAGAATACTCTTTGTCTCTCAGACAATATATCTCAGTCAGGGACCCTTTTACAAAGATGCACTGAAAAATGGCCTGCGTAGTGTAGACACATGTTTTGGGCATGCGCAGAATCATTTTTCAGTGCACCTGTAAAAGAATGCCTTTTAAAAAAAAATTGGCTGAAAATGGATATGCAGCAAAATGAAAATTGCCACGAGTCCATTTTGGATCTTAGACCTTTACCACCAGCCATTGACCTACATGCGTAAAATGCCGATTACTGCCCGATTACCGCCCGCATGCCAGAATAAAAATATTTTCTATTACGCTTAGTGGACAGGCATCAAAAATGAAATTACCTCAAGGGCCACGGGTGGTAACTCAATATTGACACACATTTGGGCACACGTAGGTGCCTACGCGGCTTAGTAAAAGGGCCCCTCAGAGAGCTATTCTGCTTTTCAAAATTCCTTTGACCAGAGATTTCGTCCCTTCTTGTGTGTCTCAAAAACCTCTTCCTTTAGGGGGTTTTCACATATTTTATTTATTTATTTATTTATTTGGATTTTAACTGCCTTTATGAAGAGATTCACCCAAGGCGGTGTACAGTAGATACAATTTACCATAAAACTTATAATTTTGTTATCAGCATAACAATAGTAAAAAAAAACAAGAATAAACAATAGAACTACCATGAAACAGTATAAAAAATATACACATTTAACAGCACTGGAATTCAAATACCAGAGATATAATACAATGTTAGTATAATACTACTGATGCACCTAATATAGATGCATTAGAACATTCAACATACATAGATGTGATGCTAAAGAATTTCTATAATATGGCTTACCATATAGCTGAGGGACTAAGAGCAGATATATGATGGGAACAAGATGTGTGGTATAGAGTTAGTGGGGATTATTTGATGGCTAGTTAAAGTCAAGGCAAGTTCATTGTATAGTTAAGGAAGAGATAAGGAACTGATCTAAGTTACAGTATGTGTAGCAAGCTAGTCCACATGCAGAATGAGTGTATAGTCAGTTGCCCAATGTATTAAAGTCGTGAGATGAGCCAGACTTTCACCTGCTTCCTAAATCCATGCTATTTTGAGTTCTAACTTGAACACATAAATGGATAGGGAGTAATCCTATTAGGTGGCCGTAATGTGCATGAACACAATATTCTAGTCATTTGCAGGCCTTAAGTAGCCACTCACAGAATACTAACTAGCTG